>NC_067401.1:334637072-335372072 GCF_016432865.1 Antechinus flavipes
CAAATAAAATCTTTGTATATGTTGAGGGTTTCATCTGGCTATTGATAAAATATTTATAGTTAACAAAATGCCTATTCAAAAATTTAAGTTATCTTTGTAGGAGGGTTCTCTCAAATAGAGGCACAAGGGACCAAAATAAGAGGAGAAATGAAAGGCATTCTGATTTGTTTACTGACAATTAGAAAGGGTGCTTGAGAATTTGTTCACAAGCAATTTATTTGAAAGCCAACCAATTGGTGTGTGATGCAACAAATACTATTACATAAAGTTCAGTTATTCCTCTTACTTAATCTCATGGCTATGGGTTATCATGAAGTTGAAGAGAATTATTCTGGGTTCTTGATACCAAGGATTTCTAGACAGATCATACTTAAAATTATTCTAATCAATGTTGTTTACATTCTTAATACATTATGACCGAAACCCACTGTAATATCACAAAAACTCACTGTAATGCCATTTGGCTGACTACCCAAGTCACAAATCAGATGTTTGGCAATGATCTAAGCTAGCATTTAAGCCCCAGATGCTCAAGCAGAGAACAATTTGCTTACCATTTCATTTATAACCCTATTCCCATGGAACTGACTGCTTCCCCTTCCTTTTACTATTTCACCTAATGCTATATTTTCACAGCTCCAATTAATGACAATAATGTAGGTATGCTTGTAATCCCTTCTTTTTCTCCAGAGGTAAGAGAAAAAAGCATCCTGGGTCTAGAAAAAAGTTCAAATCTCTAGTTGAGACATTAATGAAAAAGCAAAGGCAGTTGGCCAGTTTACGTTGTCACGGATTAGGCAGCATGAAATGGCCAATGTCCAGGGAATACAGTGTGACTGTACAACATATGCTTAATATCTCATATTTGGAATCTACTGATTAAGACTAACTAGGGATAAATTATAATGCTTATGGCAGTCTTTTGAGGGTAGGAGCTGGGATTTTCTGTTCATGAACACATGTCATTGTACCAGGGCCATGCTCCTTCTAATTGGGCCAACTAGGCCTGCCAAGGACCAATTATGGATGATTGTCCCATTTCTTATATTGTACAATGTTGAGGTAGAACTATCCCCAAATGCAATCAGGAAATCGCATCTGGTAGCTGGAGGGATGACTTTAATTTTTTGAATTTTCATCTTTTTCAGTTTAAAAAACCACCAAAAAACAAAAAGCAAATGGAAGTAGCCTAATGCCTTGGCAACAAGGGAATTTCCCAATCTGCTTTTGAGCTTGCCTAAAATGCTCAATACTGCTTCCATTCTTCATAGCATCCAAGAATTTAAAACTATGAGAGATCTCAGAAACCATTTCTCTAATATGCTTATAGAGGAGTAAAATAAATTGTATAAGGATTAACTGATTTACCTAAAGTCACTCTGCTATTCAATAGATGATTTTAGCCTGCAATCCAACTAGTCTGAGTTTTGGTCCAGTGGTTTGATTTTTATTTTGTTTTCCCCTGCTTTACCATTTTGGCCTTCTTTCTATGTTATGTAAAGATATTGTATCACAGAAGAGTAAACCTTTGTATAACATCCAGGGTATTGAATTGAATTCTTGACTTAAAGAAAAAGCACCTGAACTGAAATTATGATTTAGATGCTAATCATACAATTATGGAAAAGTGCCTCTCAGAACCCCATTTTACTCATCTAAAAAATGGGTATAATTATACTTACTACTTATCTTGAAGGATAGTTGTGAAAAAACACTTTGTAAGTCTAATTGTATTACATAGTTTATCATCATGATCATCACCCTTTCTTTCATATTTCAAAGTTTTTTGAAATTGATCCTTGAAATTAATATGGATCCTTCTTATAGTCCAAAGGAACATGAATCTATTAAGTGCCTACTTTATATATTAATAAGGCTAATGGAGGTGACAGAATTTTCAGGTGAACTATTTAAAATCCTAAGATGATGTTGTCAAAGTGCTGTAATCATTAGAATATGCAACATATTAGAAGAACTCAACAGTGGCCACTGAATTGGAAAAGATGAGTTTATGTCCCAATCATAAAGAAGGGCAGTGCCAAGGAATGTTCAAATTACCAAATGTTGTACTCATGTCACACACCACCAAAGTTATGTGTAAGATTCCGCAAGCTAGATTTCAGCAATATGTGAACTGATAATTACCGGTTTTCAAAAGATGAACTAGAGATCAAATAAAAATATTTGCTATATTATCAAGAAAGCAAGGAAGTTCCAGAAAAATATCTATTTCTATTTCATGACAAAATGTGGCAAGTCTTCAAAGAAACAGAAATACCGAGTCATCTAACTGGTCTTCTGAGGAATCAGTATGCGTCAAGAAGCATCAATTCAGATTGAATGTGGAACAACTGGTTGATTTAAGAGTAGAAAAGGAGTATGACAAGGCTGTCTACTGTCACTTTATTTGTTTAGCTTAATGCAGAGTACATCATACAAAATGCCAGGTTGGATGAAACAAAAGCCAGCCTTAAGATTTCCAGAAAAAAACATTAACAATCTCAAATATGTGGATTATAACACTCTCGCAGCAGAAAGTAAAGAAAAATTACATAACAATTGCATCTCTTGATGAAGTTGAAAGAGGATGGCATAAAAACTGGCTTGAAGCTTGATGTAAAAAACAACAACAAAAAACAAACAACAAAACTAAGATCATGGCTACTGGTCCCATCACTTCCTGGCAAATAGAGTAAGAAGAAAAATAGAACAGACAAATATGGAAACTGAAGCTTAAATACTTTGCCCACTTAATAAGAAGATAGGATCAATGAAAAAGATACTGATGTTGGAAAGATTTAAAGCAAAAGGAAAGGGGGATAGCAGAGGAGGAGATAGATAGATTGCATCATGGAAGCAATGAATATGAGCTTTATGCTAATGATTCTCAAATCTACCTTTCCTGCCCCAGGATCTTGGCTGACCTTCAATTTCCCATTTCCACCTACCATTGAGATATACCAAAGTAGATGTCCAGGAGACATATTGAACTCAATATATTAAAACAGAATTCATCATTTCCCCCCTAAATCCTTCTCACACCTATTTTTCCTATTACTGTAGAAGGCAACAGTATCCTCCCATTCTTTCAAGTTAGGAATCATCTTGGATTTCTCATTATCTCCCATTCCCTATATCTATTGTCAAAGTTTTTTTGTAATTTGTTGTAAATCTCTATCATATAAAGCCACCTTTCCTTTTATTCTAGTGTTAGCCCTCATCATCTTATGCCTGGATTTTCTTAATAGTCTCCTGGTAGGTCTGCCTGCCTCAAGTCTCTCCTCTCTCCAATCTATCATGCATTCAACCACAAAAATAAATTTTATTTTCCTGAAACATAAGACTGATCATGTCATATTGATCTCCGCCCCCTACTCGATCTACTTACTTCTTATTGCCTCTAATGCCAAATACAAAAGGCTTTATTTGACATACAAACTCCTTCATAACTTAGCTGCCTCCTACATTTCTAGTCTTATACCTTACTCCTAGGCAAGGAATTTTTTGATATAGTGACAGCTTTCTAACTGTTCCATGAACAAGCCTATTTCACTATTTCACAATTCTGGGCATTTTCTCTAACTGTTTCCCAGCCTGGAATCCTCTTTCTTTTGCAGGCTGACTACTGATTTCCTTGGCTTCCTTTAAATCCCAACTAAAATCTCACTTTCTATAAGAAGCCTTCTCCAGTTCCTCTTAATTCTAGGCCTTTCCCCCTGTTAATTATTTCCTCCTTATTTTGTATGCAGAAAACTGTGTGTGTGTGTGTGTGTGTGTGTGTATGTGTGTATGTGTGTATTTGTTATTTCTACATTTAGAGTGTAAAGTCCTTGAAGTCTGAGAAATTTGCCTCAGTACTTAGCACGGTGTCTAGCTTATAGCAGACACTTAATAAGTGTTGATTGATTGCTGTGCCTCCCCACAAATATTTGATCCAGCTTCTTTTCTTTCATGCTATATATTTCATGTTATAGGCAAAAATAGAAGACATTTTATTATTGGAATGTGTAATACAGACAACCTGACTGGAAAGAGTGAAAAAGATAAAAAAAAATTTGAGAAATATAATCACAATCCAGTAAAATATCATGATATAGTACTGAACAGGACTTAATTTTTTTATATCTGCAGGAACTCTTTAGTCATAGCAGAGCAGCTCAAATTTTGTTGACTTTCATTATTATTTTATTCTTTAAAATATCTGAGAACTAAAAAGAGGGATTTTAATTCTGGGTTTGATTTTTTTTTTTTTTTTGCTAATAAGGAATAAATGGCTTCTATTATGAAAATAATGGGAACTTTTGGAGAAGTGATAATTCCATCCAATTTTTCATTATAGGAATTCAGGAAAGTTAGGCATAGCCCCTTATTTTAACTCAGATTTCAAATTCCAAAGAGTTTAGAGAACAGATAGAATTTTACTATCAAAAATTCTCCAGAAATCATTCTAGGAAGGACTGGAGGCTTTCAGGAAAAAAAAAAAAACAAAGATGCAAAAATAATCAATATTGACTGAGAGAAACAGGAAATATTATGTGAATGCATAGGAAAATGAAACTGATGAAGAAAACTGAAAAAAAAAAACCAATAAAAGGTTTTTTACCCCTCTTGAAAGAAAAGATAAGAGAAGATGCAAGACTACAATTTCATTTAGATGACATAAGGATAGCAATCCATGACTATAAAGTGGAGCTACCCAATTTTTTTATTTTGCTTCAATCTTGTTTGCCAAGAATAATCATCTGAAATGAAAAGAACAAAACAAAAATGACCAATAAGGAAATGGTGTGCAAGAAAAGTCAGCAAAAACCAAGAAAACCCCTATCTACCCTTGAAGATAACTGAGTACTCTAGGAGATTAAAAGAACTGGGAAATATATTTGCTGAGCCCTCGCAAAGATCATGGAGAATAGTAGAGATATCATATGATTGAAGAAGAGCAAAATAACTGAATTTTCAAAAATGGTAAGAGAAATAAGACTGAAAATTACAGAGCACTGAAGCCTAACTCTCATTCTTGTCAAGATTTAAGAATGTTTTATTAACCTGATGGTTGGAAAGTATCTAGAAAAGGAAATAATAATCACCCAGAGTCAGAATGACTTCATCAATAATGTGTCATGTCAGACTATACCAATTTCCTTTTGTGACAGTACTACTAGACTGGTAGCTGAGAGCTGTAGATATGGTTGTCCTAGATTTTATCAAGCATTTGACAAAGTCTCACATGATATTCTGATGGGAAAAAGTGGATAGATGTGAAATAAAATATAGTATAGTTAAATTGATTAAAAACTGGTTGAAAGGTAGAAATAGGTTTTCAATGCAGTGTCTCAGTAATTTCTTTTTAGCTTTATGTTGTTTAAATTTGCTCTCAGTGGCAGGTAAAGTTTTAGATGGCATGTTGATTCAATTTATGGGTAAAAAAAAATCCAGAAGAGACAGTTAACATACTAATTGACAGTCAGTATTTGAAATCTAATAGAATAAAATTTAATAGGAACAATGTAAAATCTTCCTAATATCTCAGAATATGGACTTGACAAGTACAAGAGGGTGAGACATGGCTAGACAGCAGCTTTTTTCTGCAACAGATCTGAGGTGTTCAGTGGACAACATACTCCTTATAAGTCAACAGAGAAATGGCAGACCCCAAAGTTAAAACAATCCTTAGCTGCATTAAAAATGACATAATATACAGAAGTAAAGAAATAATTGTCCCACTAGACGTTGATGGAATCATACTACAACTGGATTATGTTCTAGGCAATACGTTTGAGAAAATATGTCAATTAGTTAGACAGTGTTAAGGGAAATGCAATCACAGTGGTGAAAAGCCTTGATCATACTGTGTGAAGATCATTTGAAAGATATGGGGATATCTAGTATGATGTAGAAAAGACTTTGGGGCTACATGACAATTATTTTCAAGTATTTGAAAAGCTGTCACATGGAAGATGAATCAGATTTATAATGCTTGGCATTAGAAAGCAGAAGTAGAATTACTGGGTGGAAATTACAGAAGAATTTAGGCATGATGTAAGGGGAAAAACCCCAACTTCCTAACAGTTAGTCATGCCATAGTAGAACAGGCTGGATCAAGAGCTATTGGAGTGGTCCACTCTCATTGTGTTCTTCAATCAAAAGAAAGATGACAAATTCCTGGAAAAGAAATTCAAATTCAGCTACAGATGAATGTTATCTTGGATTCTATAATTATCCTTCATCTGGTTTTATGTTATGATATAGATGGTGCAATGGAAGAATGCTGGGAATGGAGTCAGAAAGAGTTGAATTCAAATCTGGGTTCATACATTTACTGGCTGTATGATGTTGGGCAAGTCACTCTTTTGGCCTCAATTTCTTCAGTTATAAAACTAGTTGAAAAAAACTGGCAAAGCACTCCATTATCTTTGCCAAGAAAACCCAAATGGGATCATGTAGAATCAGAAATAATCAAAATGACTGAATAACAAGATATACATGCTCACCAGGCATTTCTATATTGCCTCTCCTGCCCCCAATCAGGTGTGGCAGGTATCCTTCTCAGTTTTGTTTCATTCGAAAATTTCATAATTGTTGGTTGATTAACAATTCCAATTCCAAGTAGGCTGTGATGTTAATTTTTTTAATTACTATATAGCGTCATGGGAAGAATACTTGAATTAAAAAGATGAGCTTTTGTAAAAGGAGAAATGTCTGGTCATTAAGGCATTAATTAAAAAAATAAATACAACAATTCATTCTTTTCCTCTTATCCAATTGTGTCCAGTTCATTATCCATATACAATGCCTCTGTATTATATATATTATAGACCAGTATATTCTTTCTTTGGACATTAGATAATTTTCATCCATTCAGTTTTTCTCTTGTGAATAGTTATATCAAACTCTATTCAGTGACTTAGTTCTTTAGGAGATGTTATGATCTGTTGCTTTAAACAAACAATATTATATCTATTAACAGAAATATATGAGAACTATAACAAATATCTCAAATAAAAATGGAGTCTACCATAAAGAATCTCTGTAAGTTGTATATTGATTCAGAAAATCATGTAATAATATCTGTATTCTACTATATTTTTTATTTTTAAATTATTTCCCAATTAAATTAAATTTTAGTTAAAAATAAAATTAAATTAAAAATTAAAATTAAATATATTTCCCAATCTGAAATTTCTCCATTTTAATCTACTTTAGGCCACACCCAAGAATTTTGCTGACTGTACTCAATGTATTTGACACCTCTATTCTGAAGGATTTTTATCATTTTTGTACTCTATTTAAGAAGAGGTTGCTCTTCTTCCTTACCAAAATAAAGACATTCTCCTTGTAGTCTCAATCCATTCTCCTCTTGTCTTTACCATAAATCACTCCTCTTATATTTTCATATTCTCCTTTTACCTATCTGTTGGTTCCTTCTCATCTGCCTAGAAACAGACTCAAGGCCTAACTCATCCAGAAAACAAATAACACTGTTTCCTTGAACTTACATTTCCCCACAAGTGTCACTCTATATCATTTTTCTCTTTCACTACCAAACTCCCACAAAGAATCATTTATACTATTGAATTTGATTCTTCTAATTCACTTTGTATTCTCATAAAATATACCTTTTCACCTTATACTTGAATGGAACTACTTTCTTTTTCAATAGTTTCTTAACTAAATAGAATGGCTTTTTGAATTAGTGCATGAAAGAGAATGTGGGCCTGATATAGAATTCTAGATATCATGTCATATCTTGCAAAATATTTAGTAGATGCTAAGTTTTTACTTCTTAAATTGCTTTAATATACAACTTACAGTCCTCTCCCCCTGCTCTAATCTATATTGATCACTAAGCCTATATTACTTAAGGATAATCATTCTCTGATCTGTAGTGGTAATGTTTCAGTCCTGAATTGATATCAGAAATCCTTTAACTTGCACAAACAAAACTTTAAGACTCAACCACTTATACAATATTTTTTTGTCAATGTATTACTATTGTCATTCTTGGATTTTGGCCTTTTCATAGGCTCTATTTGAAGGTAAACTACTATTAGATATATTAAACAAATCTAATGATAAGTATGCATTATCAGTCTATAACTCAGTAAAATGATAATTGCTTATTCCAAAAGTGTTTTAGTGGATTTCGTGCCTATTTATTATATGTCATCAATGGTTATCAGTCTTTCTCTGTTTTGGAAAGGAAGTATTTATCTTTCTATAAGTGATTATTGTTGTTAATTTATACTTCGAAAAGATAAGCACATATCCAAAGGAGAATCTGGACTAGATGCACTGAGGACTCTAATTTAAATAATGGAAAGTATTGATAGAAGTGATTTTTATTCTAATAAACACATTTTTTAATGATCAGACTCATATCAATAATTTGTGATAATTATTTGTAAGTATTCATGGCAGAAAAATTATTTTACCATTTGATATTTTATTTTAAAATCCAATGAATGTCTCTGTTTATATCAGCACATAAATCAAAATGAGTTAATTGTCCACTGCCACACAGGAAGATTTTTAACAATAACTGGGAGCTGTCCACAGCTGAAAGACATTCAGAACCACAAAGGGGCTTAGAGTTAGCACTAGAGTGGCTGCATAGAATTATAGAATCTAAAGCCAGAAATAACATTTGAAATCATCAGCCCCAATTCCCCAAAGCAAAGGTTCTTAACATTTCATGTGTGTCACAGATCTCTTTGGCAGTCTAGTAAAACATATGGACCCCTTTTCAGAACACACACACACACACATACACACATAATTGTATATGTATGAATATGTATATTTATATATTTACATATACATATAGATAGATGTAAATTCATCATTGAAGAAAATGTCAAATCTATTAGTAGTTAATGATAATACATTTTCTTCATCCAACTTTCTGGATCCACTGAAATTTATCTACAAACTTCTTAAGAGCACTCTTCTAAAACATAGATGTCAAACATGCATCCTACACGTGACCCAAACAGTCTGATTGCAGCCCAAACTAGATTAAAATATAATTGTAAAATACTTAATAAAAATAAAAAAATACAATAAAACACAGGTAACATGTAGCTTTCTAGCTTAATATACAACAGACAGAAATCCTTATATATAGTTTAAGGGGATCCATTTCTATTTGTGTTTGACACCAATGATTTAAAGGATCCTAGAAAATGACAACATTGAGGCAAGGATAATTGTATATGGACAATTTTTATAAGATCAAGCAACTTTCAACATCCATTCTCTCAAATTCTTGTTTAACCTTAGAACATGTTTTTATCTTGGTGTATTTTACTGCTGTCCAATAGCCAAACTGCTCTTCAGGCCGTAGATATTTGATTAATATCTTATAAATAACCCTTTCCTCAAATAACTTTCCTTTTGCTTCTGGCTCTTCACAAACACAGGCATTATTTCTCTGTGTTTATTATGTATTGTCCTATCCAGATCAGATTAGCCTATGAATATAGTAACAAGTTTCATAGAAGCTTTTAAACTAAAATTTTTTGTGAGTTTTACTCTTGGTCCTACCTTATTGTGAGAATGAGAGTGAATAATTTTATGAAATGTGCTAAATAAAATTTCACCACTATATTTCAATGAGCTGCTTTTATTCTTGCCCTTCTAATTTTGTAGGAATCATTTGGATTCTTTCTATATAATTATTCCCCCTAATTATAAAAAAAGGATTGGTGTTTCTCCAGCCTAGCTTTCTTTGCATTTCTATGCAATCTTTTTCTGAAACAGGGGATATAATGAGAGCAATTCAAGCCAAAGAGAGGACATATTTCTGACCTGTACTCATGGCTTTGCTTGAAGAAATGCAGGTCTTTGTTATTGTAATTAATTAATCTGCCTTTAACTCTTTCTGGTCATTTATTTAAATATTAAATTGAGAGTAAGTTGTTCATATGTGTAAAGACAGACTTTAAACCAAAATTATTTTTCTTCCATGAATACTTACAAATAACTGTCACAAATTATTGGGTGTTTATTAGAAGAAAAATCACATCTATCAATACTTACCATTATTAAAATAAGAAGTTCTTTTCAACATAGAAATATATACATGGTTAATTCTTGTGTTTAGTTTGAAAAGATAGTTTGGTAGTTGTGATGAATATACTGCATTGGAATACAATTATATAGAAAATAGACTCTGGAATTCATTCATGCAAAGTAAATCAAAATCATAATAATTAGATTTTGTTTTGTTCTAGATAAATTTTGCCTTTGGATCCAAGGGGTTAAAGCTTCAAAATGCTCATGAACTGTCTTATAAAGTTAAATATCCCATTTCACAGATGAAGAAACTAAATCACAGAAAGATTAAATTGTTCACATTTTGGGGTTAGAATAATCCTAACTAAGCAGTTCATCAGATAATAGACTTCCATATGAATCTTGTAAACATTTCTTAAAATCAATTTGTTCTTATATTCATTTCTACTATGCTCAGCTTCTGGGAATAGAAAAATTTTTCTGTTTGTGTGTGTGTGTGTGTGTGTGTGTGTGTGTGTGTGTGTGTTTCCTTCAAACTATACATTTTTTCAGACTCTCCAATAACACTGATGAGGTTCTGAATGGCGGGGGTCTGAGGCAGGCAGAGAGAAAGTACTGATAGAGATCAATTTACCTCCCTGGTCTCATCCTCTGAGGGTGTTGTTCAGTCAGAAATCTAAGTTATATGAAGTTACTTAGACTTACCCTCAGTAAGGATCTTGAGCAACCTCACCTTGCCATATCTTGTCAGAAATTCCAGTCATGCCCCTGAGATTAAATTTTCCTTATAAAATCTACTTATGGCCATGCCATTCTCCCTGCTCTCCCTTGGGTCAGTCTGCTATGACACTCTGCCTCATGGGTATCTTTCTCCTCATCCTTTCCATGTCACATGATATCTCTCCTAAATCTACTATGCTTCTCAATCCCAGTTCTCTTTTTTAGTTTATTCAGAGTTTAGCCTGCCAATCTCATGAGATGCTTTTTTTTTTTTTTTTGGATAATTGAGAGTATTATTGAAGTATTTGTCTTTCATATGCTCTCCTCTAATTCATACTTACTATTCCTAGTATATAGGGATACTAATGTATCCCTTCATTTTGTCTGTAACCTCTTCTCTAAATAAATCTGCCTTTTGCCAAAGAGAATGGCCTTTGTGAATTCTTCGCATGACCCTAATTTTTGGTGCCTACCATTATCTGGTATCTATATCACTCACATTATTACCATCACTGCCATCACACAGCACAATCGTACTTTTCTTATTATATAACAATGTTTTCTAGATTAAATTTTGGTAGGCATTTAAAAACGCTCAAGAAAAGGTAATGTGTAACCCAAAATAGAGTTCCTTTTACTAGTAGCAATACTAGTATTATAATAATTGAGAAAGACAGAAATGAATTAAACACTACTTTCCTTACACTAAAGCCAAATATGTTCTTTTCTAATTTAAGAGCTTTCCCCCAGCTACCTAATTAAGAACATGATTAATAATTCAATGGATATGTATACTAAGGAATTTGGGGGAAATAATTGTTAGTTATTCCATGATAACTGTCTTCAAAATTTGAAGGGCTGTTATTTGGAAAAAGAATTAGACATCCTGGATGAAGAAAAGGAATTAGACATGTTCTATGTGGCTCTTAAGAGTCTAATTTGAAGTGATGGATAAAAGTGACACATAGGCCAATTTCAAATAAATATTAGGAACTTGTATTTCTGTCTGAAAACAGAATCAACTGACCTCTGAAGTAAGGTATTACTGGATATAAACAAAAGTCAAATGGCTACTTATTAGTAGGAAGAATTTACAATTTGTCCATGAGATGATCTCTGAGGTCTTTTCCTATGCACTGGAATCTACAAATTCTTTTATTTTATCATTATCATTGATTAATCAACCTGTCAATGAATAAACATGTAATAGGCTATGTATATGTGGTGGTTGCTGTAGTGGGCACAAAAAGGCTTAGTCAATAAAATATGGAATACTCACAACAATAGTTTAAAGAGCTTTCTGATAACTTGTATAGAGAATATTTATTTCCACACTTTTTTCATATTTTCTTGTTATTTAATGACCATTAAAAATTCCAGGTAATAGTTTTATTTCCCACTATCTTAGAGAGTTGCCTCATCAAATTATTCTTGGCATGTTTACCTGCCAAGATTTCTCACTGGGACCTAGACTTCTTAAAATTGAAATAATTTCCTGGCAGTAAATTAATGAGCTAAAAGAAAGCCCATTAGCATTTGGGAGCCATGTGATGCCATTAGTGCAGCAAATCTTCTAGATCATATAATTAATAGCATTTCAGGCCTTTGTGGCCTGAAAGGTCATCCTCTTAGGAAATAACTATTTTAAATTGTTTGATAATTTATTAAATGGAAGAAAAGTACTATCTAGTTTTTGAGTCAGAAAAAGGTTTAAAGTTCTGGATTCAAGTTCTACTTTTGTGTGATCGTAGAAAAGCCATTTAACTTCCAAATGCCCTCAAACTATTTTGGAAAATTCTAAGTTATAACAAATTAATTTATATCCATGGAAAGAATTTTTACAAAGAAAATTTCCTGTCAAAGAAATTACAGATATTAGGATTGAAGAGATGACTTGAATCTGTGAACCCCGGAAAATAGAATTCTTTATGCCAGTGCAGTTGGCCCCTTCTCTGAAACTTAGTCTTAGAGAATTATACAGATGAGTGAGTAGTTAAGTGATTTGCTTAGAGTCATGTGGCTAGTATATGTCAGACTCATTATATGTTAAGAACTCTATATGAAGTATTTTATCCTTTACACAAAAAAAGGCAAAGGAACACATGGACTATGTCTCTAGCAGAAAAGAATAATATGAGTTGCCTTTCTGGGATTTTTTAAGGTTTGCAAGATATTTTACATATATTACCTCATTCAAGCTTAACAATAGCCAAGTAACTATGATAATGGATGAGGAAACTGAGATTTTCCTCACAGGTTGAACTTCTGTTGTTCAATTGTGTCTGATTTTTAAGTCCTCTTTGGGGATTTTTTAGTAAAGACACTGGAGTAGCTTGATATTTCCTTCCCCAACTGATTTTACCCAAGAGGAAATTGAGTCTAAATAAGGTTAAGTGCCTTCCCCAGAGCAGCACAGAATTAGTGTCTGAGACTCTATTTGAATTCACAAAGATAATTCTTCCTGACTCCATTGAACCACCTAACTGCATAACTAGTATACATCCAAGGCAGGATTCTCAACTAACTATCTTCCAATGCCAAGTCTAATGCTTTTTTCCTTCTACAGCATGACATCAACAACAAAATGTCAGTCATTTTATACAATGTCCAGGGTTTTACAATATGCTTGAACATAGTTTCACTTTGTAGATATTAACAACTCAACGAAAATATAAATACAATATGAATCCTGCCTTCAAACAATTTATAATCTTGCAGGAAAGATATGATATATAAAAATAATTATAATCCCAGGCAACATATGATACTTGCCATACACACTCACATGCAAATATCTACATACACATGGGTATAAAACACAGAGGTATAAATATATGTGTGTATGTGCATTAGCATAGAAATCCTGCTTTCCAATCAGACCTGTATTTGTCCTTGGAAGATAATTAGGACTACTTATAAAGAACCAAATTAGCACATCATTGCAATAAGGTAACATTTCACCTGAAAATTAAGAATGGAGAGGCATCTTTAGTATAGCACCATTCCATTAACTCCTTCCAAGTAAATGCCAGGGCTCATTTGGTGGCAGGGGTCTCATTTCAGTATGTAGAATCGCTATTATGCATACCACAGGATCACTTTTTGGGGGTATCTCTGAGTGAAAGTCTGATAGTAAAAAGAACCCCAGAAATATGAAAGGCATGAACTCAGTGGGTCCAGAAGCTTTTGTCTATCAGGCTGAAGAAAATTAAAGCCTCCTCTAGTTATCTTCTCCAAAGGTTAACACTTACTAATTAATGAAGACAGAAGAATTTGAACTGATAAGAGAAAATACCATATAGTACTGCATTCAGAAAATCCCAAATCCTTTTATCTCTTCTGAGGAAGTCTGCTGTTTGCAAGATATTGTTTTTAAGGAGAGGAGGGGGAATGAACATCAGAATACACAAAAGAAGCAGTGGTTTGGATAGAAAAGGGAAAGAATCTCATGGAGAGGACTTTTGTCTTTCACTGACCCAAAGTAGCATGTATTCTTTTTCTTCTTATATCCAAAATGCCAGGTCCACAGCAGTAAAAGTTGGAAATATTTGCAACTCTTTGAAGATAGCACAGGGTTCCAGACACCTTTCCCTTTCTAGTGTTACTCTTTGATCTATCTTTCTGAATTGTAAGAGTCATACCTAAGTGCATTTCATCCACAGCTCAAGATATTCATCCAATAGAATGGAAAGAAAATAAAAGTTTCTCTTTTAGAGCCTCTTTGGGGATAAGGATCCTCTTCCATTAATTAGCTGTGTGACTTTAGCTCAGTGATGTCTTAGGTTGCTTTTAACTCTAACAATCTCTTTCCAGTTCTAAGTAGATGGCATTTTAATTTTCTCCCCAACAATTATATTCATATTGTCTTTTGTTTTCTCTTTGTATGTTTCTATCTTTAAAATCTTGACCTTTTCTTCTTCTAGTAGTAATCTATTTCAAGTATATGAAGAGCTGTCATGTAGAAAGAATGAATTTCTCTTTCTCATCTTGAGGGAACCAGAAACAATGGGTGAAAGTTGTAGAGAAACAGTTTTAGGCTAGCTATGAGGAAAACTGCTTCATAGTTACATCTATTCAGAAGTGAAATGGGCTGCCTAAGGGAGTTATGGCTTTCCCCTTAACAGAGGTCTTTAAGCAAAGACTGGATAACAATTTGTTGGTTATATAGTAGAAGGGATTCCTCTTCATATAAGGTTGGATTAGATATGAGTTTATATGATCTCTGGCTACTAACCATGTATGACATGGGAAGAAGGAAATAATCATTTATTAAGCATTTTACTATCTGCTAGGCATTATGCTTAGGATTTTAAAAATATCTCATTTAGTACTCACAACAACCCTGGGTACTATTATTAACCCATTTTAGATATGAGGCAACATCTAGGGTCACACATCTAGTAAAAGTCTGAAGCCAAATTTGCATTAGGGTCTTCTTAACTTCAGGCTGAGCAAATCAATCCCTGTGAAGAAAAGTCAAGAAAGACCAACTCATAAAATGCTGGCTTTATTTAATATTTTCCACCTTGTTCAAATTATATGACTTTTTGGCTCTAGGCACAAGGAGGTAAGGGAATGACAATAATGAAGGTGGGAGAGAGAGAGAGACCTGGAATGATTATTTTCATGGTTCTCAAGTCTATCATCTATGGCTAACACAGGAGATGAAAATGCTATCTTCTCCACCTCCACTAATAAGAAAAAAAGAGAGAGAGAAAATGGCTCTAAAGAATAGAATGAGGGTTTTAAGTTATATAAAAGGAAAATGTTTCTGACAATAAGTGGTGTAAATACTGAAATGGGTTATTGCAGAAAGAAAGTATGAAAATCTCTGGAAGTCTTTAGAAACAGAATTGATTTTGACCTTCCTGAGATGCTTCATTTGTCTAAGGCAGGTGAGCAAATGCCTTGATATTCTCCTAAGGTTATTTTTTAGCTATTGAGACCAAAAGGATTGAGAGCATTATTCCATGGTAGTAAAGCCACAGTTTTTAAATTTTTTCTCTCCCTCTCTAAAAAGAAATGAGCAATTTAACATGAAAAATGACCAGATCTATTTTAAGAGGTTCTAATTATAGGAGTGGTCGTTTGGTCATGAGCTTGCTGACCTCAGCTCACATTAAGTTAGTTTGCCTCAGGCTTGGAACAAGACAGGATATATCAGATCCAAGGCAATTATGAAGCAAAGGGAACTGCAATGGTGAAGACTACGCCTTGGCTATTACCCATTTTAGAGCCTTCCATGGCCTGTGCCAAAAATAATCCTCCCAAAAGATCAAAAAGCTAAGGGATGGCATCTGGTGGCTGCTGCTAAAGGAGGGAATAAACATAATGTGTAAAAACTGCTTAGGAAAGTAAATTGCATGATTTGTGTTTATTCTGTATTTGAAGATGGCATGTAAAGATATGTACTAGACATTAAATGATTCTCAAATACTGAATATTTTCACAATCTGGAAAATTTTCATCCTCAAATAATTAGATCTGATAGAAAAATGTCATCTATTTTCTCTAGATCTATAAATCTTGTAGATTGTCTGCTTTTGAGGTTATGTTGACATATCAAGGTAGCGGTATCTGTCAATAATCTATGAGGGAATAAGTGGAAAGGAAATATTTCTCAGAATAGTCAGGAATTCACGTGGAACAGGGAACATGTAAAGAACTCCAAATATCAGATGAATCTTAAAGACTCATTTTGAAGGGAAGATTAGACAGGGGGATTTTTCATTCATCCATTAGTTAGTTTATTCATCCACATAATTAATATTTACCGGTCATCTTCTATGACTGAGGCAGCAAGATGGTATAGTGGATAGATTGATGAACTTGGAATTAAGAAGATTTGAATTCAAATGCATCCTTAGATACTTACTAACTTTTGAAGACTGTGCTGGATTTTGAAGAATATACAATAATGAGGGCAATAAGGAGATGATAGTCAAGTGAGCAAAATAAAAACAAAAGGACAAAATTGTGGGGGCTTTTATACTTGAATGCTCCTTCAGACAAATCTACAATTTAAACTCATTAATTAATTTGATATAACACTGATATATAGCTAGGGCAGCTGCTATTATCCCCATGTTATAAATGAAAAACTAAGGCAGTAGAACTTTCTCAAATAAGTTGACCACAACTGGTAGATGGAATTGAAATTCAAGGCCAGGTCTTGTGATTCTAAATGCTATTATTCAATTTATGGAACTTATTCAATACCATTTCTACAATATCTTGGTTGAAAAGAAATAACTAAGTTTTATCAGATACTTATCTTTAAAAAAATTTATTAGTATCCCTGTTTTTAGATAACTTATCAAGGAAAATGTTCTTTAGACTACAAAGAAAGAAGAAAATAGGTCATGGGAAATTGAAATCCAAGATAAGTAAGGAGAGGACAAGAGAGAACCTATTTCTATTGGTTGAACTGAAATGAGCAAGTTCAGATGACTATGAAACAGAATACTGAAATAATTTTGGTATGTTGCTGCTGAACTTGTATATATAGTGATTTTTCAGAAATGACAAAGAATAGGAAAGATGCTTTAAGATTGGAGAACGTATCTGCCAATTTTCAAAAAGGTATATAAAGGCAGATTATTTAGCTGACTGAATTTGATTTTAATCCCTAACAAAATTCTATAAAGTATCATCAGAAATATTATTTTTGCTGACTTAGATCTTCAAAAGCCACATATGTGTTCATGAAGAATATATGAAATCAAAGTTAACTTGTAGAGGGCCACAGATAGTGGGGGAACTCTGAGTAAGGTATAAGACTTTTCAGCCCAGGAGAACCTGCTGACAATATCTGGTTTGGCTCCCCTTTTCCCTTTGGTACCTACCTCCCTTCCTGGAAAGTCTGGAAGGGTGTGGCCACCTCCCTTTGGTACTCTTAGCCTTCCTGAGAAGTCAGGGAGGGCATGACCACCTGTGTTCTATTTGAAGCAAGGGATACTTACAGTAAGACAAAATTAACACACGCACTGAGTGCTGTGTTGATGTGGTGATGTAATGGTTCTACAATTGGCATATGCAGTGTGCTGTAGTAATGTAATCCTACTAAGGTATTTAAGAGCTGAGAAGACTTGAAATAAACAAACTCCATCTTTGACCATCCTCATGAGTCTCCTGCCTCCTTCACTCCTCCACTAAAGCCAAGGACTTGGGCTGGTCCTGAGGTCCTCCAGAGAGCTAGTCCAGGTGGTATATTTTGTCACCCCAAATTGGGGACTCTAGAAAGCACACTACATTAGCCTGCTTTCTAATTTAAGCAGGGTTATTAGACTGATAAATTTAGATAAAGCCATGGACATAGGTCCCTGAAATTTAGCCAGGCATTTGAAAACTCTTTCATGACAATGCAAACATTGCAATAGTACAATGAGTGGAATTCACAGCTGGTTAAGTGAATATACACAAAATGCTGTAATTAAAAGAACAATGTTAAACTGGATGGAAGTCTATAGTTGGGATGTCAGAGGGATCTGTACTTGGCTAAATTCTGTTCATCTTTAAAAATTGATAATTTGGGGGCAGCTAGGTGGCGCAGTAGATAGAGCACCAGCCCTGAAATCAGAAGGACCTGAGTTCAAATCTAGTTTCAGACACTTAACACTTCCTAGCTTTGTGACTCTGGGCAAGTCACTTGATCCCAATTGCCTCAGCAAAAAAAAAAAAAAAAGGTAATTTGGTAAGATGTCATGATTGTAAATTTGCAAATGACAAAATTAGAAAGAGTAGCTGGCATACTAGTCAAATTAGTATGTAAAAATGTCTCGTCAGGCTAGGATAATGGACAAATCATGATAACAAATTTTAATAAGCATAAATTTAGGAAGATATGTTTGGATTAAAAAAATAGAGTGTAGAAGTATAACAGGGAGGAGGAATGACTAGTTCATGTGAAAAAAACCTGGAAATTTTACTAAAATGCAAACTCATTATAAGTGAACAATAGGACATAGAAATCACAAAAGAATGCAGGAAAATGCAAATTTAGGCTTCATTAAGAGAGAGCTATATAGTGTTCTGAATAAGGGAGGTAATAATTCTATTATGCTCTGCTGTAGTTCAACCACATTTGTATTAATCTAATCAATCGATGTTCAGTAAGCACTTATTACAGACTAGGTACTGTGCTAAGCACTGAGGATACAAAAAGAGGCAAAACACAGTTTCCTGCCCTCAAGGAACTTACAGTCTAAACAGAAAGACAAAGAAATATACATACCCACATATGCATGTGTATATATATATATACATGCACAAGTATATAAACAGGAAATAGTAAAGAATTAACATAGGGGAGGCATTAGAATTAAGATAGATTTTGAAATATTTATAAGAAAATGAGGGTTTTAGCTGGGATTTAAAGGAAGCCAGGAAAATCAGTAGGCAGATTTGTGAAGGGAAGAATTTTCCAGAGATAGGGACGGCCTGAGAAAATGCCCAGAGAATTCAATGTCTAGTTTGGGGTACCATGTTTAAAAATTACATTGACTAGCTGGAGGATGTCCAAAATGATGTAAGCAGTACTATGAGAACATTGGGAACCACAGAATAAGGGGATCAGCTGAAGAACTCAGTATGTTTAACCTGAAGTAAAGAAGACAGACACTGTAATGTGTATTTAATACCTAATGCTCTTTGCTAAAGAAGAGGAATGTGATTTGGTATGTTTGGCCCCAGATGATGCAATTGTACCCGATGAAGTCTAGTTTTGGAGATGTCATAGAGTGCCAACCATTAATACTCAGGTGGGAATTGAATTAAATGACTTCTGAATTGTCTTCCAGCTCTGGAAGAGGCAATGGTCTTAGGGAAAAAGGGCTTTTTGAGTCATGGCATTGGGTTTAGAGTCAAAGTCAAATCTGGTTTTGAATCGACACTCTGCATTTTAGCTGTTTTGCTTTTGGTCTTCTGGTAATGAGACAGACAGCTCAGTTAAGGTGCCCCCAATGGCGAGATTCTCATTAGACCAGCAGACACACAGTTAAGTCGCTTTTTCATCCTTCCTCATCAGCAGTGCAATGTGTACCCAGGCACAGCATCTATCTGCAGGCGCACAGTGGGTAATTATGCTATTACAGCAAAGGTGCCAAATGCTGTGAAAATATTTGATTTACTCATAAGATCTAATTTAAATATGAAAAACATGGAAAATCAGTTGAGATTACATATTGAAATGCAGTACCTGGGTTTCTGAAAACCCATAGTCAATGGGTTAAGTACAAAATGTTTCTCCGAATAAAAACCCCAAATTATCTTTTGATGTTTCAGAGCTCAGTCTAGAAAAAAATTCATTGAGGCTATCATGTTTCATAGAATCATATAACATCTAGAACCAGAAAAAATGTCAGTGATCATATTGTTTCAAGTTCCTCATTTTACAGAGGAAAAAAGATTGGGGTTTGCTTAAGATTAGAGAGGGAGAAATATAACAGGGAGTATTTTTATTTAAGTCTTTTGAATGAGTCCCAGGTCTCCCTCTGACTCTTAATATCTCCCTCTGAGCCTCATCTCTAAAGTGGAGAAAATAATATCCTTTTCACAAAGAGCTATTGTAATGATCAAATAAACTAATGGATGTGAAAATGATATATAATTTTAATGTTATTATTACATCGCATAGACTTAAAATTGAGGCTACAGCTTCTGTATGTGTCTATGAGCTACTCCTTTTAATTTCCTATTTGATAGGAATATTCTAGGTTTATGTCAGGTAGAGTTTGGAATAACTTCAAATAAACATCATGTTTCTTGCTTGAAGGGAAAATTCAATACAAGAAACATTTGTCAAGCCCTTGCCATTTGTTAAGACATCATGCTAATCACCTGGCATACAAAAAAACAATGAAAAATAATTCTTGCCTTCAAAATGCTTAGGTTTAAATGGATCCCATGGTTCCCTAACAAACTCTACATACCAAATTTTATCATAATCTCCATTCCTTTATAGTGTGTCCTCCCCATTTTTGCAGAACCAGTGATGGAAATACCTATCATTTTGGACAGCTAAAAAATGGGAGGGAGAAGGCTGTGTATAAGTACAACATAATTATAGCAGCAGAAACAGTGAAAAAACTTGTATGGGTACATGTCAGCAAAGAAAGCATATCCAAATCAAATGGTATTTGTGTATATGTATTTGTACATGAAACATAAGGCTATCCTGAAAATGTCTGACTGGGAAGCTTTTATGGATGAGGAAATTAAAGTCAGGGGAAGTGTCTTACCCAGAGTCACAGAGTTAATTAATGGCAGAGTGGAGACTAGCTGTAACTTCCCCAAAGCTCCAGACTTTTTAAACTTGATTCTTTGCCATTTTCAGTCTGTTTCTGATTTATTTGTTTGATTGGTTTGGGACTTGGATTAGTTTAGTCTTAGTACAGCAATCTGATTGTATATTCCTTTTATTTATAGGCATATAGGGGAAGGTGAGGAAGGTTAGGTGGGGAATTTTGCTTCTATGGGTAAGTAGGAGACAACATATTGCCTGTGATAATTTGTAGGCTAGACACAGCAGAGAAGATGATTTGATATGGCAGAAATTTCTTATTGTAAAAAGTAGACTATTCCTATAGTGAGAGAGTGAGTAACCTCAAAATAATAAAAGACCAAGAGAGCTTTCCATTAAGCAATGATTAACTAAAATATTCATACAAAAACTTAACAATACTTCAGTTTGTGCAGCTGAACAAGGCAAAATAAGGAGGATCATCTTCTTATCTGTTTGCAGAATTTATGCCTCCATTCCTTTATAGTGTGGCCTCTATATGCAGTCCAAGATCCTATTAACTTTTTAAGCATCCAGAGTACATTATTGACTAATATGGAGCTTGTGGTCTACCACAGTTCCTATAACTATGGTTGTAGGAAAACTTGTAAGATAACTGCCTTCTGCATTTTTTTAAACCAATGAAACTAATTTTTGAAAATCTATTAAACTATAAGAACAGGAAGATAATACAAACCAGGTAATGCCTCTCTATTCTGAGTGGTTATGTTCTGCAAATTGTACAAAATGGTGTGGCAGGTTCTAAGCATATGCAAAAAGCACAGTGAATTTTGTGTTATGCTCACATGTACATAGTTGTATTATCACATATCTGCAAGTGACTGGCTTCCACTTAGATTTACTGCCTTAAGCTGAAGGAAGTTGTGGGTGCATCCTCTAATGAGTCTCAAGAGAATTGTTCCCATGAACACAATACATTCCCTGAGGAACATCTCTGTGTAAGACACAGATGCTGTATTTGTCTGTGAAACATTCACTGGATCATAGAAAAGTGGATGTAAAGGCAGGAGGACAATTTAAAAATAGAAAGAAAAAAAAAACTCACTCTAGGGACCAAAAATTAGGCTGTAGGGCTGCAGGGAAGCTAATGAAAGTGAGACATGTAAACAAACAAATAAATAAGGAAGGTAAAGAGACATTTTCTTTAGAGAAAGCCTGCATAGAAAAAGCAAAGTGGATAGAGCACCAGCCCTGAAGTCAGGAGGACCTGAGTTCAAATGTGATCTCAGACAGTTAACATTTCCTAGCTGTGTGACCCTGGGCAGGCCACTTAATCCCAATTGCCTGGGGGGTGGAGGGGGGGGGAGAGAGAGAGAGAGAGAGAGAGAGAGAGAGAGAGAGAAGAGAGAGAGAGAGAGAGAGAGAGAGAGAGAGAGACAGAGAGAGAGAGAGAAGAGAGAGAGAGAGAGAGAAATAGAGAGAGAGAGAGAGAGAGAGAGAGAGAGAGAGAGAGAGAGAGAGAGAGAGAGACAGAGAGAGAGACACAGAGAGACAGAGAGAAAGAGAGAGAGAGAAGAGAGAGAGAGAGAGAGAGAGAGACAGACAGACAGAGAGAGAGAGAGAGAGAGAGAGAGAGAGAGAGAACCCCAATTGCCTCAGAACATCAAGAAATAGAAAAAAAAATTAATAGGGAAAACACAAGTATACTATAGTTCTCAATCTGTAACAACTAGGAATGACCCTGTATATCCACAAACAACTGGTCAATTGGGAAAAAAGCCTTTTACAACATTCTCTCATCACAGATGTCAATTGAATAATGCCCATCCAGACCTTGTCAGTATCCTTTCCATTATGGAAATTATTGTTTAATAGAAAATAAAAAATTTATAAATGATTATATTAGAAAGTAGAATACATAAATACAAAAAAAAAAAAAAAAGAAATATGTAGTACTTTGGGAATTAAAAGAAAGGTATATTACTTCCATTCTGAGGAGTTCAGGAAGGCTTCCTGAAGGAGGCAGTATTTGATCTGGTCATTGAAGGAGAGGCAGGAATTGCTTAAGCAGAGACAATGAAAAAATGCAATACAAAAAGACAGAATAAGCAAATGTATTAAAATAGAGAATAAAGCAGAACGCATGCTTATTGAAACACAAGAAGTCTATGTTTATTGGAGAATATGGTATATGAAAGAAAGAAGTGGAAGAAAGAAATTGAGAAGGACTTTCTCAAGAGAAGGTGAAGTAATTGGGGCTTCATTTCATATTTATCATCTAATAACTAATATTTATATAGTTCTTTGAAGATTACAAAGCACCTTACATTGATGTTCTCATGACCAGCACAACAACCCTGTGAGATAAACCCAACAGGTAATATCATCCCATTTTACAGAGAGTAAAACAGACTTAAGTAATTGATGGTCATTATTCAGCAGTGAGTGTTGGGGACAGAGTGTACTTCCAGATCTTTCCTGATTTCAAGTCCAGCATCTATCATATCATTGTATTTTAAAAAGCACAACACTCCATATTGAGAAATCAATAAATATATCTGAGCAAGGTAATTATCTGAGCTTTAGAAAGATGAATGTAGTAATAACCTTAGGACAGCATGAAAGATAGAGAAAATGAAAGAAAGAAGATCACTTAGGAGGATATGGAATAACATCAGCAAGGCATCACTTGAACAAATATTTCATCTAATTTAGTAACACACATGTGCCCAAACACATAAGTGAACAAATAAAAGAAAAAGTAAAAGCTTTTATCAGGGAATTGCAAAATGACTGACAGTTATAAAAACATCAAGAGAGATAAGCAGCAAATATCAAAATAAATGAAAGCAGACAAAAACAAGATGACTAAAAAACAAACTAGAAATGAATAAAACTTCAAATTCAACTAATAGACATGTGGGACAAAGTAACATATTTGAAAGACAACAACTAAAAAATTAAATTCATTAGGATTCCAGAAGGCACCAAAGAAGAAAAAGCAACCTAAACTTTGTGTTCAGGGAACTCATTAGAAAAAAAAAATTCCAGAATGGCCATAGCCACAAGGCTACAAGAGAGAATACATGGGATCTCTAACTACATTTCTTCAAAGCACATAGTTGTCAAACTACCAGATTATATGGATAAAATAAAAGTTCTACAAGAATTGAGAAAGAAAAAGTAAATTACATTTAAATATATCAATTAGATTATCATCTGAAATTTAAAAAACAGATTACAATAAAGCTAATCAATAATACATAAAAGTATTTAAAACATAAAATTTTATCACAAATTACAATCCCACAAAAGGTCCATATTATTTGAAAACAAAAAAAAATATTTTTAAAGAACAAAAAAAACCTAGAAAAATTTATATCTGCAACTCTAAGAGATTGTTAATATACAATAGAGGAGGAATTTATGACTGATTAAATGAGTTCCTAAAAATAACAAAATGATTTAAGTTTATACTTTAACTTATGTATTAACCTTAATTAGGTATAAGATGTATATTATGTGTGTATACAGAAATAATTGTAAGAATGAAACATATATTCTAAGTATAGTAGTAACATTTAAATTAGTTTGAGTTAAAATGTATATTACAATTAACATGAGATAAATAACACTAAAATGCATATACATATATTAATAAAAATATATTTAACAGTTGATTTTTTTTTTAAAGAGAGGAGGAAAAGAGAAAACTATTTGCAAATGCAAAGGCAAAATTCCTATATGTAATAAAAAGGGGATCAAACCTCAGGGAATAGTAAGGATTGGGTTGTAAAACTATCCATTTTATTCCTTCCTTCATTCATTTATATATCGTTTTATTATTTTCTTTGTTCATTTTCTATTCATTTATTTGATTGTTTATAACACGTGATTTTACAGGCGGAATTATTGCCAACCAATACAGATTGGCACCTATTTGTATTTATAGTCTCAAAGAATGGCCTAGAGAAATAAAATACTGAATATCTTTCTATTTTTTTTTTCCAGTCATACACCTTGCACAGGTCAAAGGCAAACTATGAACCAAAATCTTCATAACACAATACCCAGCTCCCTATCATGCCACATAGTACCTCCCATGTTTCATTTCAAATTCAGTCATTGAAATAGATAAAATATTAAAGTAGTCTTCATTTTACCCAAATGATAGCAATAACAAAAAACTTCAAATTCATTGTCTATAATAATAAATGTACGTAATCTGTGTTTTCCCATTAAACGAATTATAGAATACAGCATGAAACAAGAATCATTGGTATTAGTTATAGGCAAAACATGTAGCAAAAAAATAGAATTTTTAAGTTAAAAGAATGGCATAAATGTATATTAAAAAGTTACTAAGACTGAGCATAAGTGAACAGAATAGGAGAGAAAAGATCAATTGAATTGTAAAATAAAAGCTAAAGCTACTAAAAGCTTCTAAAAGTTTTTAAAATTAAAAACTTCTACAGATTTGGCAAAACATTAATGAAAAATAAAAAAATAAGAGAAATATAAATTAATAACATCACAATTTTTTAAAAAAGAAAGATATTAATTCACAAAAAATTAAGATTATCATCAGAACATATTGTAACTAGCTATGATCTTAGAAAACTTAAAGGAATGAGATAACTATTTATCTATTACCCAAACTGACATTTTAAATAAGGTAGATTAATAGGAAAAAAAATCAGGGAAGTTTTTATAAATTACTTCTCCCAAACTAGCATGCAAAATTTCTTTGGAATTCTTTGGAACTCTCTAAAAATATTTCCTGCTACTTGAGATATTATTAAATTTAGAGAAAGTCTGATTATAATTGATAATGTCTTCTAAAAACTCTTAGGGATGAAACAAGAAGATAACAAGCATATGAAAAATAGAAAATCTTATCAAAGGTAAAATAAGGAACTATTTTCCCTCTAAATAATAATATAATCACTACATTTGGATTTTAATATGAATGTTTCTGATATAGTATATGAAAAATAACAAAAAAAAAAGAAACAAAGACAGGAAGAACAGCTGGTTAAAACCAAATGTTCACAGAGTAGGATTATCCATGTTGGAGGTAATATAATTTTGAATGCATGAGAAGTCTTATCTCAAGATATCTGAAAGTAGATAAGACCAAATCTGTAAGGAAAAATCAGATGCCCTCCCCCAGAATAAGACAAAAGAAAATTGAGAAAGCATCAATTAACAAACATCTCCTGTATTCTTACTTTCTCATCTCTAAAACATCTTTATGAAAATAATATACATATACATCAAAACTGTCTTTCAATAAAATATGAGTAGAGCAGGTTTAAACAAATGATTTTCTACTATAGACTTCTTTAAAATATCACATTTTGCTGAAAAGTTCAAAGGATTCTATATCTCACTGTTGCTTATGTTTGTAGATTGTCAAACAGTATTTGATCCCACAGAGCAAGGATAGATAAACCACAGTGTAAGGAACAAATGTGGTCCACTATTTGTTTTGTATGACCTCTCAGAAATTTTTTTTACATTTTAAAATGATGTAAAACTTTATTTTAAAATACAGAAACTATTCTTAGTTCAGGGTCATATTAAAACAGGTGGCAGGGAGATTTGGTCCCCTGCATAGTCTGGGAAACTCCACATAGAGCAATGTACTATCTTAAATGTCTTTTTTTCACCAAAGAATCCACCATGCATATGTAAAAATTATGCAAGAATACTTGAGGAAAACAGGAATGAAAGATAATTTTGCCAAATGACTCTCTTTTAATAAAGTAAAGGTCTTATTGAAAAGTTCGAGTAAAATTCTGTGAAGTTGTTAAGAAGAAAGAGTCACAATTTTTTTTGAATGAAGTAAATATTATAACATAATGGATAAAACATCAGAATTGGAGTTGGGAAGACCTGAGTTAAAAGCCTTTCAAATATATTTATGTGACTATGTGACTAGTTAAACAACCTTAATCTTAATGTATTCACATGTAAAATGTGAAAAATAATATGAGACAAAGTACATACAGCTTTTTCCAAAAGTTAAATAACTGTGGTGAAGCACAATTTTTAATAATCACCTCAAAACAGTGAAATACATACCATATTAAGTAAAATTAGAGAGTAAAAGTGGCAGGGGTGGAGATAAGAAAGCAATCATCATAAGAGAAATCCCATAGGAAAATAAACAAAGAAACTTACAAAATGAGTAAACCAAAAATTCATTCATAATATCTAGTTATAATTAAAATATTATGAAGAAAAAATTTAAAAATGGAAGAAAGGATATTGTAATTACTATGACTGAATCTAAGAAATGTGAGTAGATAAGTAGGAATCAGAGTGGTGAAAAACTTAAGAAAACAAAGGAAAAGACAGTGAATGAAATATAAACTTTAAAAAAAAGATTTTGGGAAAAAATTGATTAAAATTTTAATGTAATTGTAGATTTTTTGAAATATAAAATTTTAGAAACTAGATGCCAAAAAATTAGGGTTATAAAAAGAAATATTAGAACAAAGGCAAAAGACAACAACTTTGGAGGAAAAATGTTTGCCTTATATAAGCAAAAAGCATTAACCTTAAAGACAGACTTAATCAAGACAATCTGACAATTATTCTTCTAGCAAAAAAAGAAATAGTCTTCATAGTAAACCTCATAAAAAACAAAATAGCACCCTAGGAAGACTGGAAACAGAAGGCAAAATACAGGTTGACAGATTCCATATAATGTTGGTATAGAGGAGCTTGAAATCTGACTCATTGATAAATATGGTGGCCAAGTTCCAAAGTTACAAGATTTAAAAAAAAAAGAATTTTGCAATACAACTAAAAGGAGAAATTCACATATTAAGGGCACACAGTGTAGATTATACGATTATTTCTTGACAATGATAAATTGGGAAAATGATAGAATATGAATTCCAAAAAGGATAGGAAATTATTTTGTAGCTCAAAATAGGGATTGTAGACCTAGAATCAGAAGGAGCAAAGATGACCTGGTCCAGTTCTCTCACTTTATTGATAAAGAAACTGAGTTCTAGAGAAGTTAAATGATTTTTTCAAGATCACACATCTTGTGGCAGAGGCATAATTAGGACTCACATACTATGACTGCAGAAACAATGAAGATAGTTATCTACAAGTAGACTGATAGAAGGATCAACAGAACAAGGGTAGGGAGATCTGGAATTTTGTTTAGTTTCTTCCATGAATTACATGACCTTTAGCAACTCACATGACTTCCCCCAGCCTCCTTCTATTTTTTCATCTGTAAAAGTAGACTTATAATATGTCTAAAAAAGAATACTTTCAATAGAGTGGTGAGGACAGGACCCAAATGGCAGGGCTCAATAAAGAGTACAGGAATCAAGGGTAAGAAGATTAGAATCCAATAGAAAGGGGGAAGATGAAAGATAAAAAAGAAGGAATGGATAGTTAATGATGCAAATTTCTGGAAATATTGGAAAGTTGGGTATAGGAATGTTCTGAGGTTGGCTCAAACTGGCTCATGAAAATCAATTGTTAAATTCTCAGTGTAAACAATTATACCTACGAAATTGGTAAACATTCCAAATCAGACCTTGAGTTATTTTGTTGATTTCTAGACTTAAGTAAATGATGAAGAAAATATTAGTAAAATAGTTTAAGTTCTAAGATATATTAGGTATGTGTGTATATGTATGTGTGACAGACACACAAAGAGATAAAGAGACTGAGAGACTGAGAGGGACAGGAAGGGAAGGAAGACATAAGGAAGGAGGGAGAGAGGGAGAGAGAACAAGAACAAACAAGTTGGTTAAATATTTATCAGTATACTACTGACCTATTCAGTCCTTTCACAAAGCATTGTGTATATTTGAAATGATTGAACAACAACCATTAATTATATATATATATGTAGTAGAAGTAGGTATATGTAATCAATAGATAGACTTTTGTTCCTTGGAAAGGAGGGAAGGAATAAATGAAAGCTGAGAAATTCTGATGTAAAGAAGTACATCAAGGGAACTAAATTATAATATCATGAATTAACATGATCCAGTAGAAAAATTTAGCACTATCTGGTAGACAGATTTCCAAGGACATTACAGTATTCCTCTCCTCTCATCAATCTTGCTTCTAGATTGGCCTTCATAGACAACCATTGTGGAGCAATCCTTGTAGAGAGAAGAGGACAACCATTCTTACCACCATCAATAGAAAAAATACCAAAAAAAGATTGGTAAATTGCCAACTTTTTTCTAGTCAAGTAAAACAGTGAGTCAGATTTCAAAAAAAGAAAAAGAAACTAAAACAAACAAACAAAAAAAAAAAAAAAACATTGGAACAGCAGCACCCTGTTTATCTCCCATTTTACAGCCTGGTTCTGTCAGTCCTTATGGATATATTTTGCATATATTAAGTATGTAATAAATGTATTTTTTCACTCATTCAAATCATTTTGAATTAAGAATGTTCACATTTCAGTCTTGATACTTAGTTGTATAATAGCAAAACTAATCCTCAACCTTGTTTCATACAATTGGAAAATAATGCATGTAACATCTTGCAATCAGTCAAAAAATATTTATTAACTGATGACGGGCAAGTCTTTAAGCACTAGGGCTACAGAAAAAAGTAGAAGATACTTTCTATGCTTAAGGAATTCACATAATGGAAAACAACATGCAACTAACTTTCTACAAATAAACTATTAACAAGATGAACTGGAAATAATCAACAGAAGAAAGGCACTAGGAAGAATAGGGGAAAGGCTTCCTGTGCAAGGTGGGATTTTAGCTAAGAATCAAGGGAAGCAGATGAAGAGAGAGAGCTGTCCAGGTACACAGGACAGCTAGTGAAAACACCTGCCATTGGGAGATGAAGTGAAATGTTTGAAGAACTACAAGAAGTATCATAGTCATTGGATGCCAAAGTAATGGGTGGGGTGGGGTGTATAAGTTAAGTAGGTTGGAAAGGTTGGGAGTAGGGTGCAAGTTATAAAGCATCTTGAACATCAAACAAGGCTTTTTACAATTGATCTGGAAGTAATTGTGTAATGTGCTTTGCAAACTTTTTTGTTGTGTTGTTGTTTTAATCATGTCCCACTCTTCATGGCCTCATTTAGGGTTTTCTTCAAAAAGGTGATTTGTTACTTCATTCTCCAGCTCTTTTGACAAATGAAGACGAGTCAAATAGATTTCCCTAAGGTCATACAATGTTTGAGACTAGATTTGAAGCATTGAAGATGAGTCTTCCTGATTTCAAGCTAACACTTTATTGAGGGTTCCACCTAGCTTCCTGTGCAAACTTTAAAGAACTATGCAACTATAAATTATTATCATTATCATTTCATAAAAATAGGATGGAGTATATCTTCAGATAGGAGTAGGGTAAAAAGGAAGGACACCATGGAGAAACCAATAGGAAATCCAAATGGGGTCTGTCTCCCAGCCAATTACTTTGTTTTTACTTAATTGAGTACATTATGTTTTCTCAGAAGTAAGTTCCTCAAGGGCAAGGACTGTTTCTTTTCTTTCCTTTTGTATGTTAGTGTTGTTCAGTCATTTCATTTCTGCCTGGCTCTTCATGACCTATGTGGGGTTTTCTTGGCGAAAAATACTGGAATGGTTTGACATTTTACATTTAAGGAAACTGAAGGAAATGGGGATAAGTGGCTTTATCTATTAAATGTGCAGTAGTATTATGTCAAAATATATATATGCCTTTAATAAAATATTATAAAAAATGCTAACCAACACCTGAGTTTTAAATAAATTGTAATCTTTTTGTTTGTTGAAGGTCTTGCCATAATATTGATGGTTGCTGACTGATCAGAGTAGCAGTTGTTTAAGATTGGGTTGACTGTGACAATTTCTTAAAATAAGACAACTCTGAAGTTTGCTGCATTGATTGATTCTTCTTTACTTGAATATTTAGAGGGCATTGCAGGATTATTAATTGGCTTAATTTCAAAATTGTTGTGACTCAGGAAATAGGGAGGCCTGAGGAGAGGGAGAAAGGTGGGAATGGCTGTTGGTGGAGCAATTGGAATATACACAGCATTTATAGATTATTTGCCATTTTATATAGGCAGGTGGCAGCCTAGAACAATAACAATAGTAACATCAAAGGTGCCTTATTACAGATCACCATTAACAAATATAACAATAATGAAAAATTTTGAAATAGCAAATTATCTAAATGTGACACAGAGACATGATGTTAGAAAAATGGTGTCAACAGACCTGCTTGACACAGGGTTGTCACAAACCTTCAACTTGTCAAAATTTCAGTTATCTGTGAAGTGCAATAAAATAGATAGCATAATCAAATAAGTTATACCTGTATAATCAATAACATGTTGCTTAACTTCTCAAGGCATGGGGGAAAGGAAAGAGAGAATTTAAAAGTAAAAATTAAAAAAATGAATGTGCTATTATGTACAAATGATAAGCTCAGTGATTTTAGAAAAAAACATGGAAACACTTGCATGAAATAATGAAGAGTGAAATGAGCAGAACCAATAGAATGTTCTATATAGTAACAACAACAATATTGTCATGTTCTGTAAAATTTGTAAATAAGATTTGTCAAAAATAACCTACCATTGAGCATAATCCCAAAGTTGCCTTTATACTGAGGCACTTGATTGTTTGAGATTATTAAGTAAATTAATAATAATAATAATAATACTTGTATTACCTAAGATAGCTGTTGTGAGGCTTGATAGGCAAGTAAATTGGTTATGCCAACTGTTCTCTCTCACACAACTAAATTATATAAATATCCAAATTAATTATAAAGAAAATATAAAGAAAGATGCTATCTGTATTCACTTAAAAAAACTGGACAAATAGAAGTAGATGTAAAGTAATTATATATATATATATATGTGTATGAATGTATGTATATAGACTGACAGATTAGATCATCTAATGAAGCCACTTCTAGGCCAGGGGAAGAGGGGAAAAAAAAGGGGGTAAAGGACATTTACATGATAATTTACTTGTATATATTTAAAAGGAATAGCAAATTATACATAAAGATTTGCAGTTTCATGTATAATTATTTTATTATAGATGTAGAAATGCTTGTTTGATTTATAAATTTAAAATAAAATAAAATTTGAAAAATAGATGTTAAAATGTTTTACATGTTATTGGGAAATACTTAATCAAATAAAAATGTGTTTTTAAAAGAATATTGTCCTTAACCTAGAGGATTTTTTATCTATTAAGATAGGGATATACTATATACAATTTTTCCGCCACTATAATAGAAAATAGAAGATAAGAAGAGCATAAGAGAAGTTCAAAATACTATAAAAGTTCTGATAGGGGAAAAATTCATTTCCAGCTCTGGAAATAAGAAACTTCCTTGGAGAATATAGGCTTTGAGCTGGGACCTATTATCTAGATAAGATTTCAGAGGCAAAGAATGTGAAGAGAAAAGGAGTTAATTTATTCTAATCTTTCCAGGAAAAGAGATCAGAACTGGAGAGAAAGGATTGAGTATATTAAATTTCTCTTGAACCAGATGACCTATTTTCATTAAATCCACTCCCTGATTCCTTTTAGGCCTGCCTTGGGCTTGTGAAATGGCACTTATTTTCAGGGCTGGAATGGGCACCATTCAAAAAAAAAAAAAGATTTGAATATAGTCTGTTATTTATTTTAGCCAAAGAAATCTATAATACCCTACAGAAAAATCTGAAGGACACCAAGAAAATGAATTCTACTTTGTGTTTTGGCATTGATGCAGAACCATTCATAACACTCAGGAAAGCAGTGGCCAGAGCATGGCCTCCTTGCTGGTGCTTGTCTCTGTACAAATAGAAGTTGAAGACGTCTGATTGTACCTCTTGGCCAACATTGTGCCATATTTCCTAGTCCCCTTCATTTGTACTTGATAAATTGACCAACACTCTGCTGCTGAATTTGAGAAGACAGAGGGAGGAAAGGAGGGGGGAAGAAGAGGGAGGGGGAGAGAGAGAGAAAGAGAAACAGACAAAGAGAGACAAAGAAACACACAGAGAGAGACACACACAGAGTCAAAGAGGGACAGAGAGGGACAGAGAGAGAGACACATAGAGAGACAGACAGACAGACAGAGACAGCAAGACAGAGAGAAAGTAGGAGGGAGAGGGAGACAGACACAAAGAGGCAGAAACAGAGAGAGAGAGAGAGAGAGAGAGAGAGAGAGAGAGAGAGAGAGAGAGAGAGAAGAGAAGAGGAGAGGAGAGGAGAGGAGAAAGTAAGGGAGGAGGCAGGGAAGGAGGGAGGGAGAAAACATGTGTGTGCATGTAAGAATGTGTGTGTGTGTGTGTGTGTGTGTGTGTGTGTGTGTGTGTGTATGTAAAGGAAAGGAAGAAGCATTTATATAGCATCTTCAAGACACTAGGGCCAAATGGTTTACAAAGATTGTCTCATTGGAGACTTAGAAAAACCCTGTAAAGTTGTGCTGTTATTATCCGCAGCCTCCAGTTGAGGAAACTGAGGCAAATAGTTATTAAATGACTTGCCCAAGATCACACAGAATAAATATCTGATGTTGTATTTGGATTCAGTTCTTCCTGATTCTATCTCTATCTCTATCTACCTACATATATATAAAATGATAATAAAGCATTTTACAGTTGAGGAACTGAGACAGTGACTTGCCTAGGGTCACAGGATTAGTAAGTGTTTGAAGCTGAATTTGAACTTGGATTTTCCTGTCTTCAACCACTGAGCCACAGTTGCCTGCAAAATACTAATTTTATCCTAAAAAGAAAAAAAAATAAAATTAACTTCAAAGTATTCTCCCATAGCTACCTGGGACTTACTTCATTCTGATATTGCCTAATCTCTTAAATATCTCAGAATTACTTTCAAGGCCATAATATTTCATACTTCCTAGGCAACCAGATGTTACTTTCTGCATGTGCATGCAAATACATTTGCACATGTATATATGTTCATGCATTTGTATATGTGAACATTTACATAAGTAAATGCATGTAATAAATTATTAATGTGTATTTTCATAAGCTGTTTTCTGTTATGAATAGAGCTGCTTTGAATCCTTTCAAAGGGATCAGAGGAGAAATGTTTTAAGACAGAATACTGCACTAAAATCTGTTTCACCAAAATGACTGCCAAAGCTTGCCTGTGTACAGACACACATAAACCAGCCTGCCCTTCTGCAATGGCATTAATAATTAATAGCTGCTTTCTCTTTAGTCTTTTGGAAGCATTCCTCTTCAGCTCCAGCCTCTCTATCAGCCTGCACCCCACGCTGCCAAATCTGCAGTGAGTCCCCCATCAAAGCCCGGCTCTGTGACATTTGTTCCCTGCCAAATCTCACATTATGAAAAAATCAAGCTGGAGGTCAGAATGATTAACTTCCAGATGCTGCAGACAAAGAGAGTTCTTCAAAACCTCAAGTGTGCCAAAGTCCATGTTCCCCATCCTGATTCCAAGAGTGATTTAAGACTAAATACGTCTATTTAAATCACATTAACAGGACAGGAGAAGGAAATGACACGAGTACCTCTAGTTAAAGGACAATATTTAACTCTTTTCTCCCCCTGGCTTTTATTTGTGATTCCAAAATGTCTTTTTGGCAAAAAACAAACAACAACAACAACAACAACAACAAAAAAAAAACATGCTCAGTGGCTTGACAACTTCCCTGCTATTCTGTTTCCTTAGTCCTTGTTGCTATATAGAATGAAAATGGCTTCTAAGCTTTTCCAACATCTGTCCTGTAGATGGGTTGCCCAGAAGCATCTACAGGGGGCAAGCAATTTTGAAAGTAGGACAAAAATAATCAGTTCCCCAGTTCCCCATCCCTTTAGTCTTTTCCTCTTGAATGGATTTGCATGGCAATCTGAAATATTAAGGGAGTAAAGGTGGTGATAGAAGGCATGATGAAAAGAATCCCCTCAACTCATGTTATTTGCAGATGAAGAGTAATAATAATCATAAATAGAATTGATACAGTATCTTAAGATTTGCAAAACATCTATTATGTCATTTGACATTTACAACTATTCTGCGAGCTTTATTAGTCCCATTTTATAGGGAAGGAAACTGAGGCTGAGGTTGAAAGAAATTGAGTGACTTGTCCATGTTCACACAATTAGTATCTGAGGCACAATCTGAATTCAGAGCTTCTGGATTCTAAGCCCGATGTTCTGTGCCACATAGTTATCTATATTTGCTTAGTGTTTTATGATTTTAAAAGTATTTTGCTTATATTATCTCACTTGAGGCTCACAACAACCAGGTAAGTGGGTGTTAATGTTATCTCCATTTTATAGCTGAAGAAGCTGAGGCTATTAGGAGTCCTTGGATTGATTTGAAGGAGACTCAGACAAACATTCAAGGAATGCGATTGGAATTTTAAAAGGAAATTTAACCATTACTAAAATGAGGATTTAAATAGAAGGAGTTTAAGTTGTAGCAGGAGAAAAGGAGTTGAAAAGAAAGATTTAATTTAGGTATCCAAAAGCTTCTGCTGGCTTTTGGTTTGTGCATGGTTGGCTTGATTTGGCTGCTGTAGCTCTAGGCTATGACTTAAAAAGCTTAGATATGATTCCTTTATGCAGCTTGAGAGGAGGTTGGAATGGTAACAGTTATAATCCCATAGATGGTAGCAGAGAGCAATTGATGACCTCAAAAGGGTCTCACAGGAAAGGTGGTAGTAGGGAAAAGATTAATTTAGTGGAGATGTGCAGCAGAGAACAATATGATGGGGAAATCAGCAGATTTGCCATCAAAGTAGAGGAATACAAAATGCCAAAAAAAAAGTCACCAATGGTGCCATACTCCCAAGAGCTATCTCATATTGCCACAGCAAAGTCTCATTTGGTTTTCTTTTCTTTTCTTTTTTTTTTAACATTTTCTTTTATTTTATTTAATAATAACTTTATATTGACAGAATCCATGTCAGGGTAATTTTTCATTTGGTTTTCTTTAAATGAGTTTTATACCCACAATAAAAGGGCAAATTTTGAGAAAATAATTCTAAAGTCATGGGTTCTTTCTGTCAATAGCACTTATAGCTCAGAACCTTTATTGTTGCTGTTGTTTGTCTTTGATTCTCAAAGAGGACCAATAACATGTTTGGCTATGATTGAGAAGGAAACAGATGCTCTCATTGAGCTTCTCCCTTAATAATAAAAATGCCTTTCCTGATTGGGTGGTATCAGAGGAAAGGCTAGAAGATCACCTAATTTCAAACAAGTTCACTGTCTCTCTCTTATTCCCAAGAGTTTCTTCTAGGTTCAGGTTCATACTCTTGCCTTAGTCTTTGCTCAATACAATCTTTTTCTATTTAAATATAGTCATTGAAACTAGTTCAAGTTATAGTAAAGAACAATAATAGTTTGTACTTGTTCTTGATGTCGAGAAAATACATCATTAGTAAGCATTCACAACACCTGTAGAAACAAGCAAATCTCCTCATTGCCAGTCAATTTTTTACATATGAAAGGTTGGGAGCTGGCTCCTGCAATCATTCTAAGGAAACTGGGAATGTTGGAATAATGACTGGTCTATTAGGTGACCATAAAAGCTATCGTATCTTGATGGCTGGATTGCCAATTCTAATTACCTTAAAGATCACTGAGAGATCAGAAACCATCCATTTCTTTTCCTACTGAGAATGAAGTAACATCTGGCCAGCATCTGGAAATGCATAATAAAACTATGCATTAAGATAAAACTCATTTCAGAATAGTGGCTTCTCCTGCAATTATTTGTTTCTCCAAGGCCAAAAGTAAAACTTCCCTCAATGTCCACAATTCATGAAGAAGGAAGTTTCCCATGGTCAGTTTAACACCAAGCATTTATAGTGCTTGAAGATTTGCAGAGCAAAACAAAAACCCCGTGAGGTCAAATTATTCCCATTTTCCAGATGAAGAAATTGGGGTTAAGGATTTTAAGTGTCTTCTCTCAGGACACACAGGTAAGAAGTTTCTAAGGTGGGATTCATTACTTAGGCCTTCCTGACTACAAGAGCAGCGTTCTATCCACTATGATTTCATTACTTCCTTTTTACTTCCTGTCTTAAAAACCTTGTAGCTCTCTTTAGTAACTCCTGACCAGAATTTTCATGGACAGGGAGACAAAGGTCTCACAGACCTGGCAGAATGTGACCACATCTGGCATACTTTAGGGAGATAGAATTATTAATAACCACCAAACCATAGCAGGATGTGTTCAAAGAATATCCTGTCCACCATAGCCATTGTATCTTTCTTACTATATCTCTATGAATTTCCAGTTCAATTTTGAAAACTTCCATCATTACATGCACATGAACATTATCAGTTATTATCCACTCTAGGGGAGAGGGAGATGCCAATAGTTGCTATGTCCTTTATAGTGTATTGATTTCTAGTTGAATCAAATGTATGGATTGATTTAAAACCAACATTGGTAAATTACCACTAGTACAATGAGAATGAAAATGGAATGTTTCATATAAATTCGTGTAAAACCTATTATTCCTGTTCTCCTAACATTAGTTTCTGTCACCAATTCATATCCAAAAAATACGGCAAACATCTCTTTGAGTCCAATACTCAGTTTTTACCAAGGCCATTCAACTTATTTTCCTTAGACTTTGAAAACTACATCTCTACTTTTCTTTGTGTTGTTATTTTCTCCTATCTGAAACTTGGCATTCATTTGAAAAATTCCTTTCCTAAGAAAACTCTTATTAGCACTGTACAACCAGGCCAGATACTGAGAGAATTGCTTATGAACTGGTTTTTGGGTCTGGAGCAGACCCAATATTATTATTACCTAATATTATTATTACCACCTAATAATAGACCATCATCCAGCTGAATTTGGAGAAAGTGGATTGATGTTCATTTTTCTTCCTTTCTGTGCATTCCAGTGCCTCATTTCTTGTTTTTTTCTCTTATGCTTTCTCCAGCATAATAGATTATTTATTGTTTGAAGAAATTCACTTTTGAAGCTGCCTGAAAACTATGACAGATAGATTCTATAGAAATGCATGTAGTAATGTTCTTCCACCACTCCATGGGGCCTTTGCCAATGGATAGAAAATGAGGAATTATACAAGGAAGAGTGCTATGGAAATTATGAACCTCTATCAGCTAATGAGAAGGACTGCAAAATTCATTGGACTGAGGGACTTAGAGGGGGTTGTGAAATATATCACAGGCAATCAAGTGACCAACTAGTGTAATGCCGGAGAAACTGAGGCAGGAGAGAGATTAGAGAGTTTTAAATATTTTATTAATGGGAGAGTAAGATTGACTGGACAGGACTCTCGTCTCAGATTATCCAGTCAGACAGAGATAAGTATACTGGGACCAAGGAATCCAAGGAATCCATATTGGTCCCAGGGCTGGAGGACCCAAAGAATCCAGCGTCCAGCATACAGCTGCCAGATGCCATACTCCAGCAATGAATGGAGGAACAACAACTTCTTAAATACCTTTTTGGAGACAAAGAAGAGAAAGGGAGGGAAGGTTTTTTTTATCAGGGAGGGGAAGCCATAAAACCTAAAAATTCCAGAGACAAAGAAGTAAAGATATCATAGGTTGGTCTTGGAATATTCTAAAGGAATATTGTAAATCCATAAAAGAGTCAGGAGATCTACTCTTTTATCTTGCTAATTTATAACCCAAGAGCGAACAATCCTTAGTTTTACTGGGTCAGAGACAGAACAGTTAAGGAAACTGAGACAGGGAAACTGAGTCAGGACAGTTAAAGAAAACTGTGGCATAACACTAGCATCTTTAAGTGTCTACTATGTTTTAAGCTCTGGGGATATGAAGTCAAGGAAACCATCCTCAGAAGTTCTCTAGGTCAAAATATCTAGGATGGATTGTAGTGCAAATTTATTCCTAACTGGTGCCTACTCCTCAATCCATTCCCCTCTTGCATCATAAATGGTAACCCAGTTGTAGTTGGGTAAAACTGGAGGTCTCTACCAATCGAAATATATCTAGCCAAAAAATAAACAAACAAAAATTACAGAAATTTCACTTTGCACTTTCCATCAATCAACAAGCATTATTCAGTATTTACTAATTAGTAGGAATATGCTAGACACTATAATACAAATATAAAGAATAAACCAATACCAGTTCTTGGAGAGCTTACATTATTTACCAGGGAATACAATAATTACATATTTATATCCAAGATTAATGAGGAGGTAGTAACAAAACACCTAGCTGTCTGTGATGAATTAAGGAGAAGGGTAAATGTCCTAGTTTTCAAAAAAGGGAAGGGAATAGAATCTACACATTAGAAGTTAGTGAGTTTGATTTTCATTGCTGGGAAAATTCTGGGAAGGATCATTAAAGGGATGGTGGGAAAATATAAAGAAAAGAAAGGAGTTGGTGATTATAAAGAACCTTAATTAGGATGAAGTATTACTTCAACTAACCTAATTTCTTTTTTTGATAGGGGTGCTGAACTAATATAGATGAAGGAGATACCATAGACAATTTCCCTAGATTTTAGCAAAGCTATTGATTGTTATGAAGAAGATTGAGAATGTGGATTAAATGATGATATGCCCATATAAAATCAGAATTTGCTAGGTAATTGGACTTAAAGAGTTAATGATTCAGCATCAATATGGCAGATCTCCAGTATAGTTCCCCAGGGATTTGGCTTGGTCCTCTGCTATCTGACATTTTAAACAATGACTTTAATAAAAGGCATATATGACATGTTTATCAAATACATGAATGACACAAAGCTGGAAGAGATAACTAACACAATACATGATAGTCAGTATCTAAAAGACTGCTGATAGGCTAAACCACTGGGATGAACTCATTAAAATTGAATTCAATAGAGATAAATGTAAAATCTTACTTTTGGATATAAAAAAAAATCAAACCTACAAATATAAAATGAAAGAAGAATGGATAGGAAAGAACATTAAAACTCAATATAATTCAGCAATATCATGGGACAGGCAAAAAAAAAAAAAAACTCAGGGTAAATTTGAAGATGTACAGCTTCTAGGAAGAAGGTGATAATCCCACTGTAGTCTCTCCTTCTTAGACCTTGTCTGGAATATTTTGTTCAGTTCTAAGTATTAAGGACATAACCAGAAGATCATTAAAATGCTGGAGAGTGTCCAAAAAAGAGAAAACAAGTTGGTGAAAGGTTTTGAGCTGATGATATATGAGGGTTTATTGAAAGAACTGGGCATATTTAGTCTGGCAAAGGGAAGACTTGCATTTGCTGTGTTCAGGTATATGAAAGGCTGTTATGTGGAAAAGCGATTAGGTTTGTTCTGTTTGGCTCCAGAGAGCAGAATGAAGAACAAGGGAAGAAAGCTGCCAAGAGGCACATTTAGGCTTGATGTCAGGAAAAACTTCTTACCAATTAAAGCTTTCCAAAACTGGAATGGAATAGCTAGGTTGTGAGTGGATTGAATGCCAGTTCTGGAATCAGAAAAACTCATCTTCATGGTTCAAATCTGGCCTCAGCATAAATTGTGTGATCTTGGGCAAGTCATTTCATCCTGTTTGTCTCAAGTTTCCTCTTCTGCAAAATGAGCTGGAGAAGGAAATGATAAATCACTCCAATATCTTTTCCAAGAAACAACTCCAAATGGGGTCATGAAGAGTTGGACATATTTGAAAAATGACTAAACAACAACAACAACAACAATAATAACAAATGTTTAGTGGCTTGCCTATAGAGATAATAGTTTTCTTCTCCTTTCAGGTCTTAAAGTAGAGGCTAGGTAACTACTTTTTGGGCATGTTATGGGGGGGGGATTCTTTAATTAGTTAAAATAGATGACTGCTGAGGTTTCTGAGGTTTCAGTTCTATGAAATATGCAGAGAATAAATAAAGAGTAATTAAATACTAGTTAGTTTAGGAAGAAGAATAAAAGCAATTGGAGAATGAAGTAAAGCTTTCATATATAAAAAGAGGTACTTGAATTGCATTTCGAGGGAAGGCAAAGATTCTTTGAGAAAGAAAGAGTAATGTTTCCATATCTATATGTGGCTATTCTCTGACACTGCAAAGGTATGAAGATGGGAGATGGAGGATTGGATACATAGAATAGAGAGAATACCAGTTTGGCTGGATTTCAGAACATGGGAGCTTAAATAATATATGATGAGGTCAAAATGATAGGTCATGGCCAAGATGTAAAGAGTTTTTAAAGCATTAAAAAGCTATATTTGTACCTAGAAACAATAGGAGCCACAGAATTTTATTGAGTCAGAATTAAGGAAAATCATTTTAGCAGTATTCTAGAGGATATAGTAGAATAGTGAAGGATCTGAGATAGAAAAAAACAATTGTGTGAGTATTGTAATACTCTAAGAGGTGATGAGCATCTGATCTGTAGAAAATGGGTTTATGAGAAAATATGAGTAAAGATACTAAAGAGGTTGAAATGGTACCTAAATGATATATTTTGGCAACTATGTGGAGTAAGAAAGAACAAGGAGTAAAGGAAAATGTCAAGGTTTTGATCATGAGAAAAGGGAGGAATCATTCTGTTTTTGACACAAAAAAGGAAGAGGGATAGGTTTTGGAAAAATAATGTTATTTTGAAACATATTCAACTTAAAGTATCTTTAGGATATTCAATTTATAATGTGTAATAGATGAGTCTAAAGTTCAGGAATGAAAGTGATTAAATATAAAGATCTGCACTAAGCTATTAATTAAATCATAGAAGCTCATGAAATCACTGGACCTAAAGTTTGCAGACCAGTAGAAGAACATAGAATCATAGCATCATAGAATCAGAGCTAGAAGGGATTTAAGACATTATCTATTTTCACCTTATTTTGAAAATTTGGAAAATGAAGTGAGATCAAGCAATTTGTTCAAGTACATAATGCAGAAAGTAGCAATACAGAAACAAAGTTCACTACTAGAGTTCCTAAGGATTTATCTGAATATCAGTCCTCTAGCATATACAAGTTGTGATAAACTTAAGTTGTGATCTGTATTATGCTGTATATATGACTTTATCTGCTTGGAGGAGGTGAAACCATATGGATCCATCATATATTTTCTAGAATCCTGGATTAAGAGCAATTTATGTCAAGTCTACGGATGGCTGAGTCTGAGAAGCTGCCAATAGGAAGGTGTGATACATATTTTATTGTGTATTGTTTCATTCCTCTTATTGATTCTATGCCAAGTAAATTGCTGAATACAGTATCCAAGCTTGCCTGTCCATTTTTGTGAGGATCTATGATGAGTGAATTCCATTATAGTTCCATAGTCATGTAATTAGGGGGCAGTGAAACAGAGAACATTTTTTTTTTAAATAGATGGAATTTGCTGGAGATGCAGAGCTATTTTGATTGGGAAAATCCACAATCTGCTCCTCTAGAGAACAAGCCATCAAGCATGGCCACCCAGAGAGGCAATGCTATGGAAGTTTGTTCTCTCTATATAAGAAATACAGAGAGGTGGGTACTTAACTAGTATTTTTACTCAATTTGATAGAGTGCCATGGTTTCTAGGATGAATATTGGATTGACCCAGCACCTAAGATCTTTTGCTCAATAGGATCAGGTTAGTGGTTAGCAGTATCCCTGGTGGTTAATTACAAATAAGTATTAGCTTAATTAATAACTGCATTTGTAGTTGTCAGTGAAAAATTTTATAAGGCTAGGGACTTATGTCTTGGCAGATTTTAAGGGAAAATAATAACATTAGTTAAGTGCTACTCCAAACAGCTCAAATTTTCTGATGAACTGATCAACTTTGATTCCCTATTCTGTACCTGAGACTCTTCTAACACAGAATAAATGTCACAGAGAAATCATTTGGAAATTTGGCAGATGGGAACATCTCAAAGTTTTCTTTTGAGAAGTGAAATTAAATTTGCTCATCTTTTAGCATAGATGATAATGTAGCTATATTTGAGCTCTTGTACCATGTTTCCCCTATCCCAAAAATAAGCCCTCCCCTTACTGTGTAAGATTCCTCTAAAATAAGCCCTCCCCCGAAAATAAGCCCTATTGAGATTTGCTACTGTAGTGAAGGTGATTCCTTGCGCTACACACTACATTACAGTACCCTCTGTATGCACCGTCCCCCCCCCCCCAGTGAAACGCACGCCGCGCTCCAAGCTGCATCCAATCAGAGCTGCAGCAGCAAGCACGTCATCCTGTTCTTCCCCAGTGATTTGCTTGCTGGCGCCATTGACAGCAGGGCCACGGAGGAGAGCTGAGGCAGGACAACATAAAAACCCCATATGTAAGCGGGAGTGAGGGAGCATGATGGAGGGGGGCATGATGGAGGATAAAAGGGGCATGATGGAGGATAAAAGAAGAACTCAGGGGGCATGATGGAGGATAAAAGAAGAACTTAGCCAGCACTCACCATACTAAAGAAATGAAGAACTTCCTTGCAGAGAGAAGAATAGATCAAGTAATGATTCCTGCAGGAATGACTGCCTATCTCCAGACCCTTGATATTGCAATAAACAAGCCATTCAAGGACCATTTGCACATGGAAGTCAATGACTACATTGAAAATAGAATGGAAAGAAATCAGCATGGAAACTTTGTGAAGTCTTGTCTGCAAGAAGTCATGGCTTGGGTGAAGAAGTCATGGGATAAAATTACTGACAGCTGTGTCGCCAAGGCACTACGAGCAGGTTACCTGGACAAGACATGTTCATTTAAAGAGAGCTGTATTGCTGGACATGACAGATTGGGTCCACTTCTTCTGAAGGAAATAGAGGTGCAAGACATCCAGATGGAATTCAGGGTATGGACACTTATGACGATATTGTTGAAGAAGATGACATGATCATTATTGAATAAAGGTACTTTTTTTTGTTCACATTTACCTGTTTATTAAAATTGTTGTCAATGTTCATTAAAATAAGCCCTCCCCTGAAAATAAGCCCTCCCCTGAAAATAAGCCCTCTGGTGTTTTTCTGTCCAAAAAATTAATAAGACAGTGTCTTATTATCGGGGAAACACAATAGTAGCTGTTAAAACTGCTTTTGTAGGAGAAGGAATTATACTGATTGACTATCACCCCAAGAATATAGTGATAGAATGGGAATTTCTATAACTAGAAATTAGTACACACATGTCATATTCAATTGACATGGGAATGCCAGCCAAATTCAACAATTTAAGGTGATTTATCTTTCAAAGAATCTGGCCCTTGTACCTTTTGAAAGAGATAGTAGGAGAGGCAATGGATAGAGGAAGGGTTGAGAGGTGGATAGGTATCATGAGGATTAACCAGAAGAGAGTTAAGGTAATTTCAGATCCTTTGAGATAGCTGTCCAGCACCAGATAAAGAAGTCTGGATTGCTTTGCTATGGATATAACCGTGTGTGTTGTGGGGAGGGGGTTGAGAAAGAAAAAAAATGTCACAAGTTATTGGAGCCTTAGAGTCTTACCCTAGTTATGATTCTATATCAATGCATTGGGAAGAATTTGGTAGCAAACTCCATCATAAAATATGGGTCTCTGAGAAATAAGCCAAGTCACGACTGTTATTCAAAGGATGATATGCATGTGAAGTGGGACAATCTGGAAGCTAATGGCATTTTTCAGTTGCTATTCTTTTTTCTGCAGGAAAATAGTTTTATCTTCCCGAGTATTTGCAATACATTTACAGAAGAGGAAATGAGTTACTGGTTATCCTTTGGGGGTTAAGTTACATAGCCCAACTCCCTCACAATGATCTGCAATAACAGAACAGTAATGCCTTTAACTTTTGTAGAGAAATATCCTCAGCTTCCTTTTATGACACCTTCTTGCCAAAGTGGCCTTTTGCCAGGCACATGAGCGTGGGTTTTTCACTATTTATCTCCTGCTAATGCTCTTCTGAATTGAGACCGAACTACAATTTGCCTCCTCCCAGAGTTTTATGAATTTTTTCCTTCAGTTCCTTGGCATCACTTACCTGGACTATTGACAGATCTTACTGTCCTGTCATTCTCTCTGGCTTTGAAGGGCCTGAGTCATTTATGTACATTTAGAGATAGCTTTGGATGCAGACTTGGTACAGTACAAGGCAATCTGATGATGAAGTACCCTAACTCATTTATACTTGTACTGAACAATATCACCCATTTGTCACAGGATGATTTCTCAAGAAAAGCATCTTGGAGAGCTGTCCCTGGAGCTGCAGTTGGGTGCTTTGCCATTGGCTTTCAACTATCTACTTTATTCTTTCAGTCAGTTAATTTGGCTGCAATTGTGCTGGCTTATATTTTTGTACAATATCTCTCAGTATTAGGGAATCTCTCAGGCACAATACCTAGAACAGGATGTATACCTTGTTAGGCAATGCTAATAATAGGAGTAGGAAAGAAAGAAATATGAGTCTGAGTTTTTGATTTAAAGGGTGCTGCTGACCAAAAGATGAGATGTATTCTAAGATGTAACTGAAGGATTAAGTCCTAGAAGAACTATAGGTATTCTATTAGATGTATAGACTCCCAATAACCACCACGTCCTAACTGTAGATCATGGACAAGAGAGGATCTGTGATTTCACTAGTATAGGGAACGTGCAGGTGAGACAAATAAGATGGTACAGTACATAGAGCATTAGGAAGACCTAAAATACTTATAATGTGATCCTGGGCAAATCACTTAATCTCTGAATCTCTGAATCTACACATTAGGACACTGCTTTTCATACTGCACAGGACCCTCAAGAAAACATTAACTTAGCACATAGATTCCTGACTGAGCAATGTCACAAAGATCAAGACCAGGAATGACAGAAGGAAAAAAAAGCCCCTGACCACAAGTGAATTGCTATGAATTTCTTATACCCTTACCTACACAGTAACACATTCTCTCATATATTTACATCTGAATAAGCTTTTTGAGATTAGGGGTTACTTTTTCATTTTGTCTTTGAATTCTTAGCACTTAATGTAGTACTTCTTACATAGCAGGAACTTAAGATTGACACTTGTTAGATAGGCTTGGGAACCTCATTACAACACTAGAGGGTTGAGTTCCTTTGACTAGTGTACAATAATTCAAAGCTGGCTTGAGTACCTGTTTCTATAAAAATGGATATAAGTACAATCCATGATCCTTAGCTCTAGTGCATAGCTCCCCAGCTGAGCTCCTCCACTCCCAAGTATGTGGTTAGAATGGGAGAGATGGAAGAATAGGAGATCGAAGCAGTAGTAAGTAATAAAAGTAGTAGTAATGACAGATTATCAGAATCAAGTGTCTAGAAAGTATATATACTTGCTGGTCATATGCCAAAAATGCCATCTAAACAATTAGGAAAGATTATTTTAAAGACTGATTTAAGGCAACGGAATCATAATAAAGCTTGCAAAATCTGTGAACTTCAAAAAATGCTTCAATAATCTTAGGCAGGTAGAATGTTTAAAAAGCAACTTCTGATGCATTAATAAAATATTTCAGGGCTTACAGTTAGAAATGCATGTTTACTGAGAGAACTAATGAACTATAATTGCCTTAGGAACATACATAAATAAATGCACTGATTTTTAAGACCTTGGCTCATAGAAAACAATAATGAGTTGTTTTGGCAAATCCAATAATATACATACCTTTGCTGTCTCTTACAGTCTGGCCATTCTTTGCTTTGAATTGATTTTTTTCCTCATTTTCCTTGGAACAGAATTTGAATGCCAGATTCTTTTCAACATCATTCCTTCATTAAAGACCATTTCCCATTCCCTCTAAAAATAAAAGGAAAAAAAAACCCTAAAAATTCTTCTTTCTTGTCTTTCAGTTATACCAAAACATCAAATTTTTGCTGACAAAATAGAGAATCAAAAAACTTAACCCATTTAGCCTCAATCATCCAATCAATCAAAATAATTGATTAGGATGAATTTTCTATTTAGCTCCCTCAGTATCCTATTTGCAATCTAACCACTGAGTCTCAGAAACACTTATCTGATAGGAAGAGGGGGCTCCTCCTATTGTAATACATGATGACATTGCCCAATCCCATTGCTATCTATTTGGTATAGTGGAAAGAGTAGTAAACCCAGTCAGGAGGCATTTCTGCTTTTACTTTTGACATTTACTTGTTATATCACCATGAATAAATCACTTAACTTCTTGAAGACTCAATTTCTTCATCTATAAAATGGGGAGAACATATCTGTAGTACTCACCTCAAAGACTTGTAAGATGTTATATTAAAGCACTTTAACATAGTATCTAAAATAGGTACTATAAAAATACCTAAAAATAGGATGTAAAAATCAGCTAATACTTTGTTCTAGTAGCATTGTCCTTGCATTCTACATCTCCCAGAGAGACATAGTAAATCATCCTGTACAATTTGAAGGAAAGATATCTTGAATTTAATGGAGCACTTAGTATAGTACTTAGAACATAGGAAGCATTAAACAAATGCTTATTAATAGACTGAAATGAGCAATAAGGACATAGATTTATTTATGCCATAAATTTAAGTCTTTAGTTGTTGTTGTTGTTTAGGTATCATTAGCTGAATTGGAGTTCCATTCTTTTTCAAGAGAAAAATTACTTTTCATAAATTCAATTTAAATTCTTACTTCTGTTCAACACCTTCAGGTCTGAGATAGCAAATTTTTTCCTTTAGACAAATATAGAATTAAGGGAGGAAGTAATTCTAAAATTTGTTGCTGAGTTGTTTTTTAGTCATCTCCAAATCGGACATATTTTGATGGAAGTGGATTTCTTTGACAAAGAGACCTGAGTTTCAATTGATAAATGATGGACAAAAGCAGCTACACCCAAAGAAAGAACACTGGGAAACGAATGTGAACTATCTGCATTTTTGTTTTTCTTCCCGGATTATTTATACCTTCTGAATCCAATTCTCCCTACGCAACAAGAGAACTGTTCGGTTCTGCAAACATATATTGTATCTAGGATATACTGCAACATATCCAACATATAAAGGACTGCTTGCCATCTAGGGGAGGGGGTGGAGGGAGGGAGGGGAAAAAAAATCGGAACAGAAATGAGTGTCAATATAATGTAATTATTAAATAAAAAATTTAAAAAAATAATAAAAAAAAAAAGTCATCTCCAAATCTTCATGACCTCATGTGGGATTTTCTTGGCAAAGATACTATATTGGTCTGCCATTTCCTTCTTCAATTTATTTTATAGATGAGGAAACTGAGGCAAGCAAGGTAAAGTGACTTGCCTGGAGTCACACAACTAGTAAAGATCTAAGGCTCTATTTCTAGGTCTGGCATTCTATGCACAGCTCTATCTAGTTTTCCCCAATTCTAAAAACAAATTTCAAAAATAAAGCAAAAATAAAATCAAATAATTTCTTCTCCACAGAAGAACTAATGATTGATGCTATGTCCCTCTTCTTTCTTGGTTATTATACTTTTTTGTGTAGAAGAAAAATTCACTTATCTATTGTTTTCTTGACTCAATTTCATTAGGTCTCAAACCAAACCAAACTGGTTTCTTTTGAGCAATCTTGAAGTGTAATCTTTTCTACTTTTTTCACTTCAATGAAATATTAAACTAATAAAATGTTTCATATTCTATTTCCCATAATATGAACTTTATCCTAAGCATATTGATTGAATGCTATTCAAGAAATATTCAAGTTTGTTATCATGTCTATATAATAGCCATAATACTAGAGTTCTTTCATAGCCACATTAACTATAAGCTCTAGATCAGGGATTCTTAACCTCAGGTCTATAAATTTGACTTTGAAAAATATTTTGATAACTATATTTCAAATATAATTGGTTTCCTTTGCAATAATGAGTGTTTTATTTTATGCTTTTAAAAATATTATTTTGAAAAGTTAGGGAGGATTCTGTGAAGATGGTATAAGTAGGTTGATAAATTTCAAACTTCCCAGATTTCCCCCACAAACAGAACAAATTTGTGCCTCAGGGCAAACATAGATAGGTGAAAAATCAAGAAAATTTGGAGGAGAACAAGGGTCCTCCTGGTACAACCTGAAAAGATCTAAAGACCTCAGGCTGGGGATTAACCCAGGTGAAGTGCAAACGCATCGGGGCTAGCTAGCTCCACAGAAACTTAAAGTGGGGTGCCCTAAGCTTAGCTGGGTCTGGTTGGAGACTCAGGAACCACAGAGATTTTCACCTCCCAGACAGCTTGAAGAGTCTGAGTCTGAATCAGTAGGACTGAGTAGACCTCAATTGATTACGAACACCAGGCCCATCTGTGCTGCTGAAAATTGACCTTGGATGAGGAACCAGCATCTGGTGAATGCAGAGGCAGGGGGACAGGGATGCTGTGGGCACTTATTGAAGGACAGAGCTCTTGGTTTGGGGTTCCAGGTCAGAGGGGAGACCTCAAGTGAACTAGAGGCACTATTTCCTACTTCATGATTAGAGTTGCTAATATTAATACCGCTTATTTAAAAAAAAATGAATTGGCAGAGAAGAAAGGACCTAATCATAGAAACTTAACATGGAAATAGGGAAGACTGAGTTTCATCTTCAGAGAAGGACACTAAAGTTAAAAAAAAAAAGAGTAAGGTAAAATGGCTCCTTGCTCAAGAACTTGAAAAATAATTTAAAAATAAAATAAAAGACCCTGAGGAAAAACAAAAACAAAAAAATCCAAGAAAAACAAGAATATTATGAAAAAAAAGTTAGCCAATGAGAAAGAGAGAGTTTCAAAGATGAAAATAATTCTTTGAAAATTAGAATTGTCAAGGGAAAGTCAAAGCTATGAGTGGCCAAGGAATAACAAAACAGATTATAAAGAATGAGAAAATAGAACAGAATGTGAAACATCTTATAAGAAAAATTACAGATCTGGAGAACAGATCAAGAGAAAATATAAAGATAATTGGATTGCCTGAAAGTTGTGACCAAGAAAAGAACTTTCACACAGTAATGCAGGAAATTATTTAAGAAAATTGTCTTGGAATGATAGAACATGAGAGGAAAGTAGAAACAAACAACAATTCACTGAAATCACCTAAATGTGATCCTTTGTGGAAAACATACAGGAATATTATTGCCAAAGTTCAAAAGCTCTAAATCAAAGAGAAAATTTTGCAAGAAACAAGAAACTAGAACTGAAATACACTGAAGCTACAATTAGAATTGTACAGGACTTAGCAACAGCCACAATAAAAGATTTACAGGTTCTGTAATCATATCTACTAACAATCATACCCAGCAACATATATAATATTGAATGAGAAAAAATGGACATTTAACAAACTTGGAAATTTTCAGGACTCTTATCAACCAAACCCAAGCTTAATAAAAAAATTAATATATAAGAGCCAATATCAAAAATCAATTTCAAGTTACTTAACATGGACAAATTGATTATGTCTCTCTCTCTCTCTCTCTCTCTCTCTCTCTCTCTCTCTCTCTCTCTTTCTCTCTCTCTTTTTGACATGGGAAGTGTGTTTACAATAAGGTAGCTCAAAAGAAAGATTGGGGCAGAGTTAAGGTAAAAATAGTAATTATGTTATACAAATGAAGTGCAGAGGAAGAATAGACAGAGGCATTAAAGGCAGGAGGAGGGCTTGTAGTGCTGAAAATCCACTCTTATCGAGAATGAGTTAAATAGGCAACACTACCTATATACCATGAAGGGTATAGTACTCTCCAAAATCTATAAAGAAATAAGGAATGGAGGGATGGGCAGATGAGGAAACAAATTTTTTAAAAAATGGACATTCATGAATATAATTTCTTCTAATACATATGATTTCTTGAACTGGTAACTCATTATTTTATCTTTTGAATCCTCCCTGATGTTCTACTGGGCACCTGAGAATATTCTCTTTTGTTTTGTTTTATTTTGTTTGGTATTCCTTTTTTGTTTGTCTTTTTTCTTATTGTTTTTTTTTTTAATAAAATAAATTAATTAAAAAAAGAAAAGGGTTCCATAGATTTCTGCATTGAAAACCAGGCTGCCAAAGTTCACCTATGGCGCAAAACCAGCAAAAAAACCTCTGTTCCAGAGGTTTCCAAACTGGAATTTCCAATTATTCCAAAATATTCATATATGGAAACCTGCCTATTTGCAAATAAACATGCCTTCTAATATCATATTGATTTTATCCAAGGTTTTATGATCATTTAGAATCATTCTAAGCTAATTAGCTCAAATTGATTTTTCTAAGTTAGAGGTCTGACCACATTATCCTCACAATGAAAAAAATTCAGTTGGTCCCTGTCATTACCAAAATAAAATATAAAATGTTCCATTTGATTTTTAAAATACTTCATAATCTGGCTTCCTTCCTAGCTTTCCAGTCTTTTAACATTTTACTTCTTTGTATCTACTCTGCAATACAGGGACAGTAACTTACTTGATGTTCCTCACACAAGATAGTCCATCACCCAACTCCACATATTTTTACTGTCTTCCATGGCTAGAATTCTCTCCCTCCTCCTCTCTCCCTCCTGGCTTCCCTCAATATTTAACTAATATCCTACCCTGTTCTAATTCCTCTTACTGCTAGTATTTTCTTCTTGAGATTATCTCCAGTTTACATAGTTTCATTTTACTTTTTACTTTTTACATAGTTTGTAAAACTTCCCCAATAGTGAAGCCCTAGAGAGTAGGGACTGTTTTGGGCTTTCCTCCTATCCTTAGTGCTTAATATAATGCCCAGCACAAAGTAGGCACTTCACAAATGCTTAATGACTGATTGGCTGGTGATTTGATCATGAGAACAATATCATTATTTTTATATTTTGAGAAGGGTAAAATTTTGATTTAGAGGAAAAATTCAGTTATAAGATTTAAATCTAAGTCAGTTGGTCAAAATCCTTTATTTTACTGGTAAAGAAGCTATGGCCCAGAGAAATCATGGGTAAGTAGGTTCAAGGAATTTGAAAGTGGTCATCTCAGGAGTTCTGATTCAGCCTCTTTGTTTTACAGGAGAAACTGAAATCCCAGACTATGAAATCCCAGAGATTAATATAACCTGGTGGAATTTGAACTCAAGTCTTTTGATTTTATAACAAGTATTTCTTCCACACTATTGTGATGCCTTCCAGTTTTTGTTTCTTTATTAAAAGCCACAAGTTTCTTTTTTGCTAGATTCATAGAATCATAAAATCTTAAAAGAGTTACCAGGGTCTTTGGGGGTTCCTTTAGGTTATTATTCTGTTTTCTCTGTTAAGGAGAAAAATCTTTGCACTGAGAATAGAATTAAAATGGCTAACAGGGAGCTGAACCTCATAATATGGGAACACATGGAGAATGGTAGAGAAGCCACATTAATGGAAAAAGACAAGCAACTGCTCATTTTCAAAAATGGAAAAAGCTGGAACCTTCATTGCACTAGGCTAGCAAATTTTATTTTTATTTCTTGCAATAACTTGACTATATTATTAAAATGATGCCTTGTAAGCATTTGAAAAAATAAGTACTAGTCACTAAAAACATTTCTTTATCTAAAACAAGTCATAATTAATATCATAATATGATAGCTGGATAAACATGCATAGAACATGGCTCCAGATTTGTCCCAATACCTGCCCAAACCCCAGGTACACTTAAATGCATTTGACATTTATATAGATTTTAAAATTTACAAAGTTCTTTAAATACATGCTCTCATTAGATCCTTCCAATAATCCTGAAAATCAAAAGAATGAAGACAAACAAGGTTAATATGGCCATAATTGTCCAAACTAATTGCCTTTTAAAAAATTTTATTAGTCAAGTAAGCTCAAGTAATGCCGTAGACATAGTATGCCTATAATTCTGTAAAGTGATTGATAATATTTCTCATGTCGAAACAGACCATTCTCAGACTATTCTCCCAATGAATTATCAGGTCAAAAGAGTTCAAATACTCCAAATTAGTGAGTCTCTTGCAGGTAATCATTTTTAATTCAGCAATCCTTTTTGATGTGTAGTTGAATACACACAAGCAAAAATGTTAATGTGGTCATGTAGAAGATTCAGGTATGGTATAGGTCTGACTGTCTCCTAGTCAGAGCATATCTGTAACCCTCTACATATTAAAATTCATTGTATAATGGATATCCACATGCTTCTCCCATTAGACCAAGGAAGGTGTTGGTAGAAATTCAGAAGGTAGAGTTGAAAGTTTTAGTAAGAGATAGCCATTATGGACAGCACTGATGAATACAAGTAATGGTTTCTCATCTGATGTAGGAAAAAAATGTCTTTCTGGATAAAATTGACAAAAAAAAATTGGGCATCTAGGTGGTACAGAAGACAGAGCACTAGGACTAAAATCAATGGACTTGAGTTCAAATCTGACCTCTGACATTTCCTAGCTGTATGATCTTTGGCAAATTATTTAACCTAGGTCTGTCTCAGTTGCCTCAATTGTAAAATAGGAATAATAATAGTACCAATTTCACAAAGTATGTGAGGATCAAATAAGATAATATCTGTAACATGCTTAATACTGTGTATGGCACATTAGGCTGTTTTTTTTAATTACCTCCTCCCAATTATTAACCTTCTTTTCCTCTTAAAATTGCTTTATATAATTTTATATAAACTTTGTATTACCAGTGCATATAGCACTCCCTCTCCTAACCCACTCCTTACAAAGTTCCTTGATAGAAGAAACTATTTTTCTTGTCTTTGTATTCCCAGGGTACCTAAAAGTGCCTTGCTTATGGTTGAACCTTAAGAAATGTTTATTGAATTAAATTGAATAAAAATTATATTATTATATATTATACATATAATATATTATTATTAGGAAACAAGAGTATTCTGGTGCTAAGAAGCATGGTATTATGTACTGTCAAATTTCTTGGGAACAGACTTGGTCTTAAAATTCCATGGAAGGAAGGAAGGGAAAAAGAAAGGAAGTAAGGAAAGAAGAAAGGAAAGAAGGCAGAAAGGAAGGAAGGAAAAAAGAAGGAATAAGAGGAAGGAAGAAAGGAAAGAAGGAAGGAAGAAGGAAAGAAGGAAGGAAGAAGGAAGGAAGGAAGGAAGGAGGAAGGAAGGAAGGAAGGAAGGAAGGAAGGAAGGAAGGAAGGAAGGAAGGAAGGAAGGAAGGAAGGAAGGAAACTGGGAAAAATGTTTATATCCAAAGGTTTTGATAAAGGCCTCATTTCTAATATATTTATGAATACAAGCCATTCTCCAGTTGATAAATGGTCAAAGGATATGAACAGTTTTCAGGTGAAGAAATTAAAACTATTTTAGTCATATGAAAAAATGTTCTATATAACTATTGATTAGAGAAATGCAAACTAAGAAAACTTTGAGATATCACTCAGGAAGGAAGAAAGGAAGGAAGAAAGGAAAAAAGGAAAGAAGGAAAGAAAGAAGGAAGAGAAGAAGAGAGAAGGAAGGAAGGAAGAGGGAGAGAAAGAACAAAATAAGATAGGTAGTAAGGAAGTCTTTCCTTTATTTCCTGCTTTTTTTCTTCCTACCTGCTGATTTTAGAGAAGCCTGGAAAGATTTACATGAACTGATGCTAAGTGAAGCAAGCAAAACTAGTAATACATCGTACACAGTAATAGCAACATTGTGTAATTATCAATTATGAAAGACTGATTTCTTTTCAGCAGTTCAGTGATCCAAGGCAATTCCAATAAATTTTAGATAGGAAGGAAGGAAGGAAAGATGGAAGAAAGGAGAGAAAAAAAGTAAGGAAGGAAAGAAGGAAGAAAGGAAGGAAGGAAGGAAGGAGGAAGGAAGGAAGGAAACTTGCTACAAAATTTTTCCTACATGTTTTTGATTTTTCTTCTAATTATGGATACCTGCACTTGTTTTTTTGAAAGGAGGGAAGGAAATGTTTATTAAGTGTTCTTTATGTACTAGACACTGTACTGTAGGCAATGTTTTAAAATCTACAGGATGGAAGGAACAGAGCTGGAAGAAGAATGAAGATAGGTTGCCCTGAACACCTTCACAAAATGGAGGCCCCAAGAGGAGCTCATGAATGAGAAGGAGATGGAGTAGACTTTGCAGAAGGATATTATAGAGAGTGGACTATGGTAGACTGTCTCAGATTGAGGAAGCTCCAGGTACTGAAAGAAATTCTAGGATGAGCCAGTACTGGAGAAGGCATCATTATGAAGTCCAGCAGAAGTCAAGAATGTTGTTTTTCTATTTCTAATTATTTTGCTTTGTATCAATTTATAGAATATGCTTCTCTGTATTCATCATAATCATAATTTCTCAAAACACATCCCATTACATTTGTGTAATATGTGATTCTGGATAAATCATTTAATATAGAGGGCCACAGATAGTGAGGGAACTCTGGATGAAGTATAAGACCCTTTAACCCAGAGGGAACCTGCTGACAATGTCTAGTTCGGCTCCCCATCTACTCTAAGGGCTCTCTGCCTTCCTGTGAAGTCAGGAACAGTGACAACCTGTGTTGTAATTGAAGCAGAGTGATACCAAATGGCAAAGAGTCATCTACACACAATAGCAAGTTGTTTATGTTGTCCTGCATTTGCAGTATACAATTAGCAGATGCACAGTGTTGCTATTGTTATATGAGAGTATTAAGGTATATAAAGCTGAGAGAATTTGGAATAAATGGACTCCATATTTTCATTATCCATATGAATTTCGCCTCATCACTCCTCTTCTAAGACCAAGGATTCGGGCTGGTACCGATGTGGGCTGGTACCAAGGTACTCCAGAAAGCTAGTCTGGTCACAACAACTTAATCTCCTTTTGCCTCAGTTTTCTCATCTATAAAAGAGGGATAATAATTGCACCTACCACCCAAGGTGATAATGAGATTAAAATCTGAGATGATAATTCTAAAATGCTTTGCAAACCTTAAAGCATAATATAAATACTATCTATCATTATAGCTATTATTATATGCCAAACTTGTTTAGTAATTCCCCAACAATTCTCCAAAATGCCAAGTAGGCATACACTTTTGTTTCCAATTCATCAATTGGACTACAGAAAATGTACTGCTATAAATATTTTGGTATACCTGAAGATCTTTTGTTCTATCTTTGATCTTCTTAGAGCATATTCCTTCAACCACTGGAATTTCCAGGACAACTTTATAGATGCCTGGTTAAGAAACCCTGGTTAAAGTGAGTTCACATCTCCTCAGTTCCAGGAACCAAGCTGGTTGAGTGAGTAGTAAATCACCATAATTCTCCCATGTTTGCCTCCAATAACCATAAAATAATACCCAAAATAAATCCTGGAACAGCAGAACCATCAAAATGATAGGGTGCAATAATTTTTTCGCCTAAGAAATATGGAAGACTGGCAAGAAAGGTCTGTTTCAATCAAGTAAATGAGGAGTGCAGTCCAAGACAGGAAGCATCCCAGTAAACTAGCAGCAAGCCTCACTTGAACAAATCAATGATATCTAGAGCCTTAGCGTGGTGGAGGAAGCAAGCTCTAACACCAGGGCCCTCCAGGAAAACTGGCAGACTCCAGCTCTGAGAACATTCTTTAGTGTCAGTCCAGGGAAATGTAGACATACCATACCAGTCTCAGAACATGCCAGAAATTATGACTGGGTCCCCAGGTCAATATCAGGAAAGCCATCAGACACCTAAAAATTCCATCATCACCAGCCACTCCTCAGTTCCCTCCTCCCCTCAGTGCAGTTCCAGATAAGAAGTTTCCTGTGGACCTCAGGACAACATCAGTGCAGTGCCAGGTAAAAGCCAGGGCTTATAGTCCCTGGAACAAAAAAAAAAAACCTGAGACAGTGCTCTTTATACCCTGGGAACAGAATGCACACTAAAAAAGGAGAAAGGTCAAAACAAAAAAGATGAGCAAAAAACAACCAAAAAGAATCTGAATATATTCAAAATATATTCAGAAAGTTGTTATGATGACAGGGAAGAACTTTAACACTGCAGTTGCTAAATTCTATGTAATGCTGATTGTGGTTCCCTAATATTTGAATTGTTTCTGGCCACTTGAAAGACCCAGACACAAACTCAAAAGAGGACAATAAAGTTCTATAGGTAAACCCTTAAAGAAAAGTGGAAAGTGATCTCAAGACCAGAAAGAACTCATGGAAGAGATTAAAAAGAAATGAGAGTGGAGCAAGAGAATTATGAAAAAAGAATCAATAGCTTAGAAAGAGAAAACAATTGCTTAAGAAGTAGAATGGGACAAATGGAAAAGAAGATACAAAAAATCCACTGAAGAAAACAACTCTCTAAATAATACAATTGGCCAAATTGAAAAAGAAGTACAAAACAAACTAGGGAAAATAATGCCTAAAAAAATTAGAATTGGGCAAATGGAAGCTAATGACTCCATAAAGAATCAATAAACAATCAATCAAACAAATTTTAAAAAATGAAATAGAAAATAGAAGAAAATGTAAAATATATCCATGGAAAAATAACTGACCTAAATAGCATCTTTTGAGAAATTATCAAAGAAAGCTGCCCTTATATCCAGTTATATCCTAGAACTGCAAGGCAAAATAAACAATGAAAAAATCCACCTAGATGCCAATTGAGGAATGACTGAATAGGTTATATTATATGAAAGTAATGAAATATTATTGTTCTATAAAATATGATTAACAAGCTGATTTTAGAAAGGCCTAGAAAGATTTACACAAACTAATGCTGAGTGAAGCAAGCAGAACCAGTAGTATATTGTACACAATAACAGCAAGATTGTGCAATGATTAACTATGAAAGATTTCTTTCTTCTCAGTGGTTCAGTGATCCAAGACAATCTCAATAAACTTTGGATTGAAAACACTATCTGCATCCGGAGAGAAAACTATGGAGACTGAATATAAATCAGAACATGCTAAGTTCACTTTTTTTCTTTTTCTTCTGTTTTTTCTTCTCTCATGGTTTTTCTATTTAGTTCTGACTTTTCTCTTTTTCTCTTTTTTTTCTTCATAAAGGAATGTATATTAAAAAGTTTTATATACATATATAACTAGAAAAATATAACAATAATTTTTTATATAACATTCAGAGTTATTTTTATTCCAGAACACAAAAAATTACAGAAGCTTAGGATTTAAAAGGAGCTTGTTGGTCATCTAGTTATGACCTTTTGGAGGATTCACAATATAGTCATTCAACCTTCACAAAAGCATCAAAAGGATAGGGAGCTTACTACCTCTGAAGATAACCAATTTCAATTTTAGAAAGCTAAACACACACACACACACACACACACACACACACACACACACACACCCCAAACACATTAACATGAAATTAGCTTTTTAAAAATCTTCAGTCAATTATTCTTTCTGCCCTCTGTAGCCAAGAGAACAAACCAAGATATTCTTGGATAGTACTTCAGTCTCCAAACTCTAATTTCCTCATTAAATCTGCCCTTGTTCAGGCTAAACATTCCTTTTTCCTTCAACTGATCCTTGTAAACAAAAAATAAAAAAATAAAAAAGGAAAAAATAAACCACCAATCACCTCAGAAAAGAAATTCCAAAATAAAAACTTCGAGAAATATTATAGTCAAATTATCAGATGAAGAAAAAAAAATACTCCAAGTGGTCAGAAAGAAACAATTCAAACATCAGAGAACCACAATAAGCATTACACAGAACTAAGCAGCTACAACATTAAAGGTTTGGTGATCCTAGAACATGATATTCTGAAAGACAAAGGAGCTAGAGCTACAACCAAGAATCAGCTACTCAGCAAAATTAAGCATAATAATACTATCAAAGGGAAAATAATGAGACAAGAAGAATTAAACAAAAAACTTGATCTCCAATATCAAGAAGTAAAAACAAACAAAAAAACAAAAACAAAACAGTGTAGCCGTCCTGATCGCAGGCACAGCAAAAGAAAAATAGATCCAATTCAAAAAGATAAATCTTGCTAAAAGGTATGATAGATAATGAGGTAGTAGCAATACTAAATATATGCACCAAGTAATACAGCATCCAAATTCTTTTTTTCTTTTTTATTAAAACTTTTTAGTTTCAAAACATATACATAGATAATTTTTAACATTCACCCTTGAAAAACTTTGTGTTCTAAAATTTTCCCCTTCTCCCTACATCCTCTCCTGGACAACAAAATAATCCAATAAATATTAAGTATGTGCAATTCTTTTTTATATATTTTCACAATTATCATGCTGCCCAAGAAAAATCAGATAAAAAAGGGAAAAATGAGAAAGAAAACAAAATGCAAGTAAACAACAATAAAAAGAGGAAAATTTATGTTGTGATCTACACTCAGCCCCCACAGTCCTTTCTCTAGATACAAATGGCTCTCTTCATCATAAGACCATTGGAACTGGCCTGAATCACCTTGCTGTTAAAAAGAGCCATGTCCATCAGAATTGGTCATCTCATAATCTTATCGTTGTCATGTACAACATTCTCCTGTTTGTACTCACTTCATTTAGCATCAGATCATGTAAGTCTCTCCAGATCTCTCTGAAATCATCCTGATTATTGTTTCTTTTAGAATAATAATATTCCACAACATTCATATACCATTACTTAATCAGTCATCCTCCAACTGATGGGCATTCATTCAGTTTGTAGTTTTTTGCTACTACAGAAAGGGCTAGTACCCAAATTCTTGAAGGAGAAGTTAAGTGAGCTATAAGTTCATGACCAAATAAGAGATAGAGAGCATTACAAAATGTAAAATAGATAATTTTGATTATGTTAAAATAAAAATCTTTTGCAAAACAAAAATAATGCAATCAAGAATGGAAGAAAAGCAGAAAGCAGAGAAATAATCTTTATAGCAAATATCTCTAATAAAGGTCACATTTCTCAAATACATAGAGAACTGAGTCCAATTTATAAAAATATAAGCTATTTCCCAATTGATAAATGGTCAAATGAACAGGCAGTTTTCAGATGAAGAAATGAAAGTAATCTATAGGCATATGAAAAAGTGCTCTAAATCACTTTTGATTATTAAAATACAAGTTAAAATATCTCTGAGGTACCACCTCATATCTATTACTTATTAATATGACAAAAAATAAAAATGATAAATTTTGAAGAGGATATGGGAAAATTTGGATATTAATGCACTGATTCATCTATTCTGGAGATCAATTTGGAACTATGTCCAAATCGCAAGCAGATTGTGCACACCCTTTGGTCCAGCAATACTACTACTAAGTCTGTATCCCAAAGAAATAATAAAAAAGGAGAATCTACAAGTCCAAAAATATTTATAACAACCCTTTTTATACTGACAAAATATTGGAAATTGAAGGGATGCCCTTCAATTGAGGAATGGTTGAACAAATTTTGATATATGAATGTAATGGAGTATTATTATGCAATAAGAAATGATAAACAGGCAGATTTCAAAAAAAAAATTAAAGACTTGTATGATCTGATACAAAGTGAAATGAACAGAACAGGAAACACTGTTCAAAGCATTAGCAACATTGTATGATCAACAATGAATGACTCAGCTCTTCTCAGCAACACAATGATCTTAGACAAATACAAAAGACTTACAAAGGAAAAATACTATCCACATCCAGATAAAGAACTGATGGACTCTTGATGAATATTGAAATATACTTTTTCACTACATTATTATTTTTCATGCTTTTTGCTTCCTTTTAACCTGTTTTTTTCTTTTACAACTGTGACTAATATGGAAATTTTACATGCTAACATATGCATAACATAGAAAATTGCCTACTTTTTTTTTTTTTTTTTTTGATAAGGGAAAAGGAGAAAAGGAGAGAGAAAAAATGGAACAAAAAATCTTATAAAAATGAATGCTAAAATTATCTTGACATGTAATTGGATAAAAATACTATTTGAAATTGAGAAGAATGAATTCATCATAGATGTAGACCAATTTTTAAACATATTATGGGATAAGTATGAACTTGGGCACCTAAAATCCTGCATTCTTCTAACCCAGTCACTAACCTTGGGCCACTTATTTTACTTCTCAGTTTCCTTGTCTTTGAAGGAAGAATTCAGGAGAAATGATTTCTTCCGTCCTATTTGAGTGCCAGCACTTCATGATTCTAATTTTGGAATCCAATTTGAAGTAGGAAGGATATGGAGGGACAAGAAGGAAGCTTTCCTGAGCTATGTCTGACTATCAAGGAAGCCTTAGCTTCATATTTTCTTGGTCATTGGTATAATCTGGAAATTGCTGACTCATTCGCTGATGCAGGCTTAAAAACCATGAATGTGGTCCTGATTTTAACTTTAGGCTCTTTTCTTTGGTAACCTGGCAAATGATCTGTTAAGAATATAAATAGGCAAGTTCAAATTCAAACGACAGTAATAAAATATGTCACGTGAAGTCAAAATAAAAACTCATCCCAGGAGATAGTCCATAGGGGTTGCTGTTTAGATTCAGGCTTTGGTTCTTTTAGCAGTGTTTTGCCCACAAGAACCCCATTTTCTTAGCAAAAAGGAGGTATTCAGAGGTGATAAGTAAGGCTTTTGTTGTCATTATGACGAAACACAATTATGAATTGTTTTCTGTATTCATTTTTCATGTCCCTCAAGTCTATTTAGCAAAACAGCTTTCTGAGACTATCTATCAGCTCCTCTCTGGGCTGGAGCATCTCTGAGTCAGCAGCATGTGCTGAATTCAATGAGGCAGAAAAGTCCGAATCTGCCTCCTTCTAATGTCTATCTGTCTCAGCTGTAGCCAGCCTGTGTTTTGCTTCTGAGTCATGTATCAAGGAGTTCAGTGGAGGTCACTCCAGGCCCATGGACTAATTTGGAGTCTTAATGTGTTGCTGCTGAAATAATATTTAATCTCTTCTTGTCAGCTGGCTAGATGATACAATAATATTACCCTGTGCTGCCACACAAGTGATTAAAGTACAAGAGTCCTATTTCCCCAGCTATCTTGCAGGAAAGGACAAAGGAAAACTGAGCCTTACTGCGACATGCAGATTATTCCCCAGCAGGCAATTTGAGAGCTGGTTCATTAGTGTCTACACTTTCACTGCACTGCTGGCTGGGTGGTATGACACTGGTGTTTGGATCCTTGCACACTGGCTTCCGGTCTGCCTTGGCTCTCCTCCATCTGACCCAAGGCTCCTTGTCATTTCCTGAACAGAATTTGGAATTGACTGTAAAGAAGAGTAATCTGCTTTTGCCTTAGTTAAAAATCTCTGGCTTGCATTCCAGCCACATCTGGCAGTATCTATTCATATTCTGGGTTACTTTGGATTTCCATTCTAAAGTAGTTTGTCCTTTATCATTACTATTATTTTTTAAATGGATTTCCCCAGTGTACTAATCTTAAACTCTCCAGAAGTTCAGATGGAGCAGCTTCCTTAAAAAAGCCCAATCTAATAACTGTGGGCACTTCTGAATCTCATTATCTAGCTGTGTGTAGTGAAAAGGATCAGGGTAGAAGCTGATTCTCCAGGGACTTCTTGACAATTCTGCTATCCCGATGAGGTCAAATAAATTCTGATTTGGGGAATGATTAAGAGGCAAGAAACTGCTCAGAAAGAAGAATAAACATAAGAACTGCTTCTCTCTCATAGAAAAAAAAGGTTCAACGTCAAACCAAAGCCTTGGAAATGGGATCATTTTAAGAAACTGGGAGCAAAAGGGTTGGCAGCTCTGGCAATCTCCAACATTAAAGCATTCTGTCTCTGATACCAGACAGGGCTGGAATAGAGGGTGCCTTCTTTTTATTGTATGTTTCCATCTGGATAGTTGTTTTTATACTGCACCCAGGCACAATGAGTGAGGAGGTTAGCATTTAACAGATAATGTTTGATATAGCTGCCAAAAATATCAAAAATAGAATGGCCAAATTGCCTTAACATGGCTTCTCCCACAGAGTTAATTCCCTACTTACTGGAAACTGCCATGTTATAGCAATCTGGTTCTGACATCCTGTTCTGTTCTCAGAACACACAGAATAATGTGAAATCCTTTTGTCCAATCATGGAGTTTGGTCATTTTTACCCACAAGGTATCTTGTCTCTTGGTACCTTCCCCTCACCCCACTCTTTTAGTTTTCCTAATGATTCTGAGACCAAAAAAAAAAAAAAAAAAAAAAAAACTATATGCAACATATCATAGGGGCTAATTGTAGCCCCTGGTTTAATGTAAGCATCTCTCTGTTTGAATGGATGTTGTACATTACTGAGAAATTAGCTGCCTCCATACCTCATCAGATCATTGCAAATAATAGGATTAAAGAACAGGTATAGTCTAATTTCCTTTCCTTTTTTAAAAAAAAAGTTAAGGAAACTGAAGATCAAGAGGCTTGTCCAAGGTTACAGAGTTTAAAAAAAAGGTTGTATTGACATAGCAGTTTAAGATTTGCAAGGCTTTTTGAATATGTTATATCACTTGCTTCTCACAATTACCTCTTGGATGTAGGTGTGTTATTATTATGTGTCTTTTACAAACAAGAAAACTGAGGCTATGAGTTAAATATTTTGTCCAAGGTAGATCAATTAGTAGATGTATGAGGCAGCATTTAAATCTAGATCTTAAAACTAAGTCTAACATTCAATCCTCTGTGCCATCTCTCTGCCTCAATAAATAGTAGTTACAATTGGGATTCCAGGTTTTCTGACTTCCTGTTTATTATTCTTTTCACTATATCAAACTACCAAACAAGACTTGATTTTACTAAGAAATTTCATTCTTTCAGGAGTATTGCATCAGCAATGCATAAGTGATCCCAGCAATGCATAAGTGATCCCAGCTATGCACTGACCTCTGTATGTTAACACTAGGGGGTTTTTACAAGACAGTTTGGTGATAAATATAGATGGACAAGCTAGCTCTGAACTATGTACCCCATTTTATGGATAAGGAAAATGAGATACCAAATACCTTAGAAACTTTTTCACAATCACAACAAATCAGAGACTGAACTAGAATCCATTATCTTCTGCCTTTATGCCTTAAGTGTCCTATCTACTAGACATGCTGTTTCACTTATAATGGAAAAAGGAAGAAATAGAAAATTGGAAAAGCAGGTACAAAGGCTTAACTGTGAAGCTTTAAAGGAAAAACCAAGTAGACTTTTTTTTTCTTGACACTCATAAGAAATGCTGTGATGAACTATTGTTTGAATAGTGGGATATACACATGTGTCCTTTTCAATAGCCCACTCCCGACTTAGCCAAGCAGAATTGAGTTCCATTATCAGTAATAGTTGGTACAGGACAAGGATGTTAAGAAAAGATTCTGAAGGCTTGACCTTGATTAACTTGGTTGTAGAGAAACACTGTGCTAAACAGAGAGAGCTGATTGTGTCTGACCCCTATCTATCAATGAGCATAAGGAATACTGAACTCTGTCTATTTTCCTTGAGTGTTTAGAGAGAATAGAAAGAGTGGGAAGACAATTTAGTAGAAAGTGTAGTGATTTGGGATCTAGCAGAATTGGATTCAAATCCTGGTTCTTTCATTTAATAGTTCTCACCTGGTAAAAATCACAGCATTTCTTACCATTAATTTCATTAATACCATGAGGATGAAAATATTTGCATTTCCTATTTCACAATGTTTTATAAATATAAACTATTATTAGAGGCAGAAGAAAGCAGTGGCTAGAGCACTAGACTTGGAATTAGGAAGATGTTGGTCAAATCCCAGCAGAGACACTTATTGTATGACCCTGGATAAATCATTTAAGTCCTCTAAGTGTTTGAGAATCATATTTAATAACATTTAATATCCCTTTAATTTCTATATCCATAATTTTCTTTTTTATAATACCTTTTTATTTTTAAAAATATATGCAATGCAAAGATAGTTTTCAACATCCACCCTTGCAAAATGTTGTGTTCCAAATTTTTCTTCCTTTCTCTTTCCCTTCCCCTTCCCACTCCCCTATACAGTGAGTAATCCAATATAGGTTAAACATGTGCAATTCTTCTAAATGTATTTCTATATTTACTATGCTGCACGAGAAAAAACAGATGAAAAAGGGAAAAATGAGAAAGAAAAAAAAGCAAACAAACAACAGTAATAAAAGGTGAAAATACTATATTGTGATATACCTCAGTCTCCGTAGTTCTCTCACTGGATGAGAATGGCTCTTTCCATCACAAGTCTATGGCAATTGCTGAATCACCTCATTGTTGAAAAGAGCCAAATTCATCACGGTTGTTCTTCACATAATCTTTTTGTTGCTGTGGATAATGTTTCCTTGGTTCTACTCAGTTCACTTAAGATCAGTTCATGAAAGTTTTTCCAGGCTTTTCTGAAATCAGCCTGCTCATCATGTTGTATAGAACAATAATTTCCCCATGATTTGGAATCACCAACATAGAGCCATATAATCAGCCAAATATACACAAATAAAATACAAATAGAAAGGAAAGGCATTATTTCACTTGAAATCACCAGCTCCGCCCTGACAGTCATCCCTGCCCCACTATCTTTCTCCCTTAGTCCTGGTTTTGTGAGGCTTTTAAAGCAGTTTAGGAGGATAATGATGGAGTAAGCAGAGGAGATAGTAACATCTCATATCATCTACCCTGTTGTTCTAACTTTGGCCCTAGCCTTCTATTCTTAACCTTAATGTGTCCCTGTAATAAGGTGATTTTAAAGAATCATAAAATATTGGAATGAAACAATAACTTGTATAACATTTAATCTATTCCCTCTCATTTCATAATCAGCTCGTCATTCAGCAAAAGTTGAGTGACTTATTGGTTAACTTGAACCACATTTGATCCAATTGCTTTATTTTACAGATGAGCAAACTGAAACTGGGAGGAGGGAAATTATTTGCTAAATGTTCCATAGATTTTTTCTGGTTGTCATAACTATATTCTGTGCTCAGCCCTAAGGCAAAAATGAACTCCTTTGGTATGACCAGTACTGCATCCCCCAGGTACGGTTCAGATTTTAAAGGAGCAATCTCAAAATGAGAACATCAAGACCAAAAATCTCTGTTACCCAATGTCTGAGAGATATATCATTATGGAAAATTCAGCAAAATGAACTAAGGTAAATGCTTTCCTGCTATATGAGAAAAATGCTTTATGTAAGCATTCTGTTGTATTGAGGAGTTTTGAAAAAACATGTATGCTTTATTAAATGATATAGAAAATTTTTAGAGAAATGAGTAGTTAAAATAGTCCTTTGTAAAAAAAAAAAAAAAAAAAAAAAAAAAAAAAACGCCTGAATATGCTACTATGCTTCTGGAATACAGTGAATTAAGAATAGTTCTAGCATTACAAGACCTGAATTTGAATTTTGCCTCTGACAACTGCCTCCTTCAGTGACTTCAGGCCATTTCTAAGCCACCTAATGCCATCTTCACTTCAGTCAGCTTCTTTCATGCTCCCTACTAGTTTTTGGTTTCTGCCCTCTGGTTTTCTGGGCTGGGCAGACTTTTATCTTTTTGGCAACTAGCCCTTAAATCACTTCCTGGGTATTTCTAAAACATAAAATTGTCTATGTAATCCACACCCTTTCTAGCTCTCCTTTATATGTTGTTTCCCTCTGTTCGAGTGCAGTCCCCCCTTGGGAGAAAAAACTGTTTTTGTTGTTGTTGTTGTTGTTTGTTTGTTTGTTTTTTGTATTTGTATCCATAGTGCTTAGCCCAGTGCTTAGCACAGTGCCTAGCACTTAGTGATTGCTGAATAAATGCTTTTTAAAAATTCATTCATTCATTTTGTGGCCATGGACAACTCACATTATCTCTCTAGCTTTCTATTCCTTTATCCATGAAAAAGAGAGTTGTGTACTACATGGGCTCTAAGTTCTCATTCATATATCTATATATATTCTTTCATGACCTATCTTTTTAAAAAAAGCTTTTTATCGATATTTTTACATTTCATATACTTACATTATATATGTGTATATATACATATTAAAATTTCCATTTCCTAAGAAATTCTAACAAAATAAAATAATACAATGACCTCATCCAAAAGTATAACCAACATATTACATCTGTAGATATCCCTTTCTATTAAAAAAAATCAATAGAAAGCTATTTTCTGTCCCTCAATTCCTTAACTCATCATGAAAAAAAATGAAAAGCACATTTCTTATAACATATGCAGAGTCAAAAAAACAAATTTCATCAATGTTTGCATACAAAAATGTCTTCTTCTGCATCTCAATCTACCACCTCTCTAATGGATAGCGTTGGTCCACAGACTCATGAATGGTTATAGAATTGATTAGAAATCTTATTTCAAAGTTGTTTGTTTTCACAGTATTACTGTAAATTATTTTCTTGTTTCTGCTCTTCTTTATCTTACAGGGAATTGGATCAACACAAAAGCTTTTCTTCCAAAAAGGCATGTAATCCTGAAGTGTTTACTTGTGAAATAGTTCCATTTTGGATGTATTTTTCCAACATTTTGCACATTAGTAACATATGTGTTTATCAGTGACAATTTAAAATCTGCACATGGACCAAAAATCATCTTCAATTTTGATGTGTAAGTTAATATGATTCTTATAACATACTCTATGAAGTTATGTTAACTTTGATATGGGTTAAATATGGATTATATAATATGTGACATATAATTTGTCTAAGTTGTTACAGTTAATTAACACACAAATAGCAGAAAGATAAATAAGGATGGAAAAAATAAATGACATCCCTATGAGTGCATATAAGAGAGCAAGGAACAATTAAGGGATAGCCAACTTGTCCCAGTAGGCCAAGTTTAGAGCTAGAGTCCTCAGGATATCCCCCTTTAGGCATGCTGTGACTTTTTGCTAGGCATCTTAGAGTATTAAGCGTCCTGAAGCATCTTACTTCAGTGTTTTGTTTGTTTTCATCTCTCAATGCATCCAGGTTATCTTTGAAAAGTCTGAAGTTCTCTGATAAAGAGGAGGAAAGCTGAATCATGGAGAAGGAATAGAATCAGGAGAGGCAGAGGCTATTCTCCCAGTGATTCCATCTATGACACTAGACTGAAATTACTCTCTTCTCAGTTCTGATGAATGTCCAAATATTTTGGCTCCAAGATAATTGTTATTTTTATAAAAGATTCATAGGATTTTGTTGAAAATCCTGAGCAAATTGCTTAACCTTTGCCTCAGTTTCTCAGTAACTGTAAAACTGGAATAATAATAGCATCCACATAACAGGGTTGTGAGGATCAAATGAGAGCACTTTGTAAACTTTAAAGTGATATCGTGTTAGCTATGATCTTTATTGTTATCTTTATCATTGAGTACAATAAGGTAATTGACATAGGTCATTCCCTGTTGCTTTACATATGTTAATTCTTTATTTTTATTAAATGTAACCCTCACATTTATTTCTTTAGAGACTGACATTCTATGATGTAGAGTTCTGTAGTAGTATCAGAAGAATATTAAAGTAAAAATATGAGCCCTTTTTTTCAATGAAGACTTGGGATCATTAAAAATATTACATAATTTCCCAAAGGCAATTCCACCTACTCTTCTCTTTCTATTTATTTTGGATCATAGTTCATGCATAGTGACTGTCCCTCCCCCCCCTCAAAAAATATTGTTAGGATAGATCAAAATGCTACCTTAAAGGCTCTCCTTCATAAATATAAAATTTTTATACATTAGAAAATTTCTCAAAAGATAAAACAGCAAAATTTTTCTTAATAACATTTAGATTATTAATACCTTAAAGACCATAATATAAAGAAGCAACTTTATTCTCTCTTTCTCTCTCTCTCTCTCTCTCTCTCTCTCTCTCTCTCTCTCTCTCTCTCTCATATTGCCTAGATATTATGATCTGTGAGGTCTACCTCACAGATTTTGGTTTATCCTAACAATATTTTTAATCATCAAGAATCATAAATTCATGAGATCACCTCATATTCTCTATACATTTCAGTCAACTGTATTATAACGAGTATGTTATCTTTTGTGGAAGCTTACCTTCTCAAACATTCATCAAGGAAATTCTTGATGAATGGAATATATATTATTTTCAGAAAACTTTGATTCGATGTGGAAGAAGTTGTGGTATATATTTTTGATGGAATATTATTGTGCTATATAAAATTATGCGCATGATGGTTTCTGAAAAACCTGGGACAATCTATATGAATTCTTACAAAATGAAGTGAGGAAAACAAAGAGATCATTATAGACAATAAGAGCAATGTTGTGAGGATGATCAATAATGAACAACTTAACTACTCTGATAAATAAAATGATCCAATACAATTCTAAAGGGCTCAATGAAAAATGTTATATACACCCACAGAAAGAACTGTTGATTCTGAGTACAAATTGCAATACAATTTTTTTCACTTTATTTTTCTTGCTTTTTTTGGTAACATTCCCAAAAGAGAAATATGTTTTGTATTTTTTCACTTGTATAATTAATATCAAATTGCTTGCCTTCTGAGAAGTTGGGAAAGGAGCTTTAGGGAAGGAGAGGATTTAAAATGAAAAAAAAATATATGAATATAAATATATTTTAACATAAATAATAAATTGAAAGAGAAATTTTGATTCAGTGAAAAACCAGGCAAATTTATAGATAGTTAAAGATATTTTCTTAGGTATCTCTTTTTTTGTAATCATTAAAGGCTGTGTTTTTTCATTATCTTCCCATCTTCAATTAGTTGAGAATGCTCAATATTATTCCACCTCTTGAACAGATATCAAATATTAGTGATAATTTTATGTCTTCACCCTGTTCATTGGTTCTGTGGCAATGTCAAGATGTAAAGATGATAACTCTGTTTAAAAAAAAAAGAGTTGTTCATTATGAAAGTTGACAGATATTTTCCATTTTTCATTGGAACTGTGTCCTTCTAATTTCAACTTTAAATTCCTTTGGAATTAATTTAGTCACCTGCCAAACTTTCTGTAAGCTTGCTTTTACTTTCATTGTATCTGAGGATGTATGAGGTGATAATACCCATAATATAATGTTTCATTATCTTCTTCCATAAAATTTGATAAAATGTTAAATAATAAACCAATGTTACTTTTGTGTGTCATCTTTCTCCACTTGGCATGGAGATCAAGTGCTTACTTTTTGGACCACTTTATTTTTGGCAATTCTCTATTTTGATAAAATATCTCTAGCAAAAGGTGATATCTTGTGTCATTTTCTGTTTCTCCTTTTCTCATTTTTAGTGCCATCATCTTGCTCAAATAAGTCAATTTAGAGCTGATTTAATTGTTTGAATAATTTTCAAATATTGTTTCAATTATTCTTCAAATTTGATGTTCTAATTAAACAAATACAGGTTATTTGGAAATGATGCCAAGATAACCAATCATCTTTTATGTGTTCAAATTTAATTGATACAATTTTTGTAATATTAAGTAAATGATAGGTAAAATGTCTAAAAATTTTGGCAATTCTTAGAAACTCCTATACCTCTTTTTGGAAGTCTACCACCATTTATCATCTGCCAAGAAGAAAGGAATTGAATATAACTGGGAGTCATTTTTTTTCCATTTTTCTTTGTTTCTTGGGTTGCCTTGTCTAACACTTTTGACACTAAATAGGCAGTCTGTTATAGAAAAGCCTTTACATGGTTTGCCTGGTCAGTTCTAGAAAAGAAGACATTTTCTACTAGTAGGACCATACTTGAAGTCTTTCTCATATTGTAAAAACCAACAAAACTTAACCTCTTCCAGAATAGTCTCCAACAACCCATGGTCACCTCTATGTCACAATTAAATTATTACAGTAAGACTTTCTATGAATATTATTTAATACAAGCATGCATACACACATATACATTTAATAACTCATAAAATCACAACTAGAATCAGAATTAGAAGCTATCTAAGCAGTTATCTAGTCCAATGTACTCTCTTCACAGATGAAAAACTGGAGCCATAAGGAACTGTGCCCAAAGTCATACAGATAATAAGTAGCAGATTTGTGACTGAAACAGGTCCTGTGATGACAAATAAATGCTTTTCCTTTGTACCCTATTGCAATTTTTGGATAGGTGAAGAGTAGACTAGAGCAGAAGTTATCTGAAAGTAGCATACTTTAAAATGACATAGCAAGTGACTCTTAATAGACTAGACTGTAGCTCTCAATTATCCCCTAAAGTTTATGATCTAGATTTGAATGGTGATATTTTCCACCAGTTTTACACTATGGGAAATCTAGATTTGAATGGTGACATTTTCCACCAATTTTACACTATGGGAATATAAACCTTTGTCCAGAAAATAAAATTATAGTTTTTCATGATCTTATTTACAAAGATTCTCCCAGTAATATCCAAATAGGAACTCAGTGAATTTCCTGCATGTCTGAAGGGATGTATACTAAAGTATGATTTTCCCTATATTTTTGTCTTTCTGCTGACACCTTCTAGATTACAAGAATAGCTTTTGTATAATTAAAGTCATTACAACTTAATGTTGTTAGGAGGGCAATTCTTGCTTTGAAGAAAATTGTGTTGCCTGAGCCTTCTTGAAAAACTAAACCAAATGAATTGAAATGAGCCCTGGAGGCTTTGCCCTCTTTGCTTGATTTTAATGATGTTAAGGTCAGGCCATAATGAAACAACACAAATCCACTACATATCCAGTATGTAGAGTAAGGAGAGGAAGTTCTTTACTCTCTATGTATGACATTTAAAATTTTAATTGAAATTATCTCCTCAGTCTTTAATTTTAGAGTAAAATATTGGATGTAGAATATAGATTGTTTATTGGTCTTTGGTTAATAATTTATAAAGGTACACATGCATGTATATAAGCATGCACATGCAGAATTGTCTTATTGTTAAGTGAGGAGAAGGAAGGAAAGAAGAAAAGAAGCATTTGTTAAACACTATATGCCAGACACTGTACTAAATTGAGTAGATACAAATATAAGCAAAATGATAGTTTCTTCCTTCAAGGAATTTATATTTTAATGGGGGAAGATAATGCACAAAAGGGAAGAGAAAAGTAAGGTAAGAGATGGAAGTTGTTAAGAAAGCCTTTTTGTACCCTTCTACAAAATGGATTCTCTAGGAATCAATTAGCAGCAGGAGAAGGCAGGGATATTCTAAGTGTAGAAGGATGAAGGGGTGTTTGGATATTTCATGAGGAGGCCCCAAGTGCAGAAAGAAGTTTCAAGATGATGCAGTGGTAGGAGTGTAGTTTTGAAACTGAAAATCAGGAATAGGTTGAGAAAGGGAAGCATCAGATCCAAGCTTCAAATCCAGGTGTCTCCTCACTTTCAGTCCACTATTCTTTCCACTATACTATTTTGCCTCATAGGTTCTTATCTCTTTTATAATAAATGATAAAACTGAGATTCAGAGAGATTATGTTTTACTTGCTCAGAGTCAAATTGCTAAAATATGTCAGAAGTAAGACTTGAATGAAGATCTTTTGACCTGAAGTTCAGTATACTTTTTTCGATACCATGCTGCTAACTTAACTTCCTTTCAAATCGAAGACATATGATAGCTAAGGATAATATTGGTTTCAAGTATGAATTTGTGTATAAATCTCTGAAGAAAAATGTGATCAAAGATTGTGTTCCATATGACATCAACAAGTAGCAAACATTAAGAGAGGGAGAAATCAGCATTCAAAAAGTAGGATATGAGACCCACCTAATTAAAATGATCCTAAGAGGGTGTTTAGATAAAACTGAAGAGAGAACAATGAACTGATCAAATTTTTTAGATATTTCAAAGAGGAGAAGTTTTTAAAAGAATGTGAAAGATCTTGGCTAGGACCATTTACCAAAATAGAATATGTATCTATTGATCTTGTAGACTTTTTTTTTTCATTTTTGGGCAAACGTTACAAAATTGTGCTATGTGAATATCAATAATACCCATGATAAAAACATGACAAAATGTATAAGCAGACTTTCATAATTAATTTTCTGTAGTATACTATGTATTATATTCAGAATTACAAAATGAATGAGAGGTTTGGTAATAAGAATTTTGTTTTCTGTATGTATCTATCTTTATACATGCACATATATATGTATATACATATACATACATACATACATACACACACACACACACACACACATATAATTATACTAATGTATTTGAGTGATACAACCAAATTAGGCCTTAAAGACTTTCCTCAAAATATTCCCATGCAAATGTCAAAATTATAAAACTTCATCAATGGAATTACTGAGATAAATTTATTCATTTATCTGTTGAGTAGTATCATCAAATGAACCATAAAATAGAGACACATGCCAATCAAAATCATTCACCAGGGTCAGGGACAATGTCCTGCACAAATTGCCCACAGAATAAGAATTATTTATGAATGTGATGATTATCAAGATATTTCTACTCACCAACAACATTATTTTAATTTCATCCAACTTCATGATATTATAGGTCTTCTTACATGAAATCCCTGGGCAAACAAGAAAATAGTAATCTATCCATTCTATATAAATTAAGTAGTTGAAAAATACATATTTTCCAGATTATAGCATACAGTTGGCCATGCAGCCTATTGAGTCAGTTGTTGTTTAGTCATTTTTCATTTGTATGTGTCCAAATTTTTGTGACATCATTTTGGAGTTTTCTTGGTAAAGATTATGGAATGATTTGCCATTTCCTTCCAGAACTCATTTTACAAATGAGGAAATTACGTAAACAAGGTTAAGCGATTTGTCCAGGGTCATACTGTAATTAACTGAGACCAGACTAGAATTCAGGAAGATGAGAATTCCTGACTCAAGGTTTAGCACCCTATCCACTTACTACCTAGCTGTCTCTATTGACTCAGTATTTGAGTATATATATCTTAATAGACATTATGCAAGACCCATGAGATAAGAAGTGTCTATACTAGTGATTTTGCAGTATATTTAATAAGCTAATCTTGATACCACAAAAGAATCTTTTAATACTAATATTCTCCCAATGAGAATAGTTGAGAATACTTTAAACATTATAATCTCAAAAGAACAGAAATTGCAGGAAGCCAAAGGCAACATAAAGATGATTGATGGATCTTTAGCCAGTGGTAGCTTATTACCAGGAAAGACTTGTCTGTAAGAAACTGAATAAAAGATATCAAGACACCATCAAGAATGTATGTGTGTGTGTGTGTGTGCATGTGCTTGTGTATCTATAACTATGTCTACACTAAATCATACATATCTAAACACATATGTACAGATATTCATATATACATTATATGCATGTATGCATATTACTTACATATATTATAGGTATATAAGACATGTATGTACCTACTTCATAGGGTTCACAGGAAGACTATAAGAAATAATCTATGGATAAAAAATAGATTTGAATAAAAAAAGATTTGGATACGGTACTTTGCAAACCCTACATAAATGTCACCTATTATTGTATGTATAATTAGAAAAGGTGATAGTAGTCATATCTTGTGAGTGATAGATGACAGAGGAGAAGCCCAAGATTCATGAATTATTAAAAGACCTGGAAGAACATTTCCAGAGGATTTCTGGAAATACACAGAGGAGAAACATAGATAATGGATTGTCATCTGTACTGAAGGAAAGAATTTCCATATTATCTATGATCATGGATCAATCTATCTGCTGAAATAAGTTTATTGATTGAAGAGATAGTAAGTTCAAAATAATGTGTAAATATTTTTAATATGCCAGAAGTCAAAATGAGGCTAGTAAAAAGCCTAATGTTTATATATGTGAGAAATGTTATGTATGTGAGGTTCAAGGATTCTTGCTATTAATACAGCATGACTAGTTATATTTCTTTGAAAATTTATATTGATAACTTTAAAAAATATCACTTAATTTCCAAATATATTTTCTTCCTGCACTACCTAGAGAACTATATCTTTATAATAAAACAAAAAAATGGAGGGGTGTGTGATTGGAAAAATAAGAAAATCTAACCAACTTATCGACTAGGTCTAATAGTATATGAAACATTTAACACTACTAGTCCTGCACTTCTACAAAGAAGGGAGGATCATTTTTCTTCAGGAAAAAAAATTGGTTGTTTTATCCTTTTTTCCCTCCTTCCTTCCTCTCTCCTTCCCTCCTTTTCTCCCTCCCTCTCTCTCTGCCTCCCTCCCTACTTCCTTCCCTGCCTCCCTCCCTCTTTCTCTCTCTCCCTTCCTTCTTCTCTCCCTCCCTCCTTTTTTTCCTTCCTTCCTTCCTTCTCTCTCTCTCACTCTCTCCTCTTTTCATTAGCACTGTTGTAGTCATTTTGTAACTTATTTTCCTGGTTCTATTTACTTCACTATACTTCAGTACATATAAGTTTTTATTTTCATATTTTTTTCTGAATTCTTAATATATATTATGGTATTTCTTATGGTATTATTTTTATATGACATTCATATACCACATGGTAGCATAGTGGATAAAATACTGGTATTAGAGTCATAAAGACCAAATTTCAAGTCTAACCTTAGACAGAGAGTGAATCTGGGCAAGTAATTTAATTTCTGTCTCAGTTTTCTCAATTATAAAATACAGATTTAAAAACTCTCATGGTGTTATAATGAAGGAACAATGAAATATTTGTAAAGTACTTAGCACAGTGTTGGACACATAGTAAAAGTTTAATAAATATTTGATTCTTTCCTTACATTACCCAACTGATGGATATCAATTTTGTTTCCAATTCTCTGCTAATAATTACTTTTTAAGGGGCTATGATGTTGTGTGCTAAGCAACAATTCCTATTTTAATCTATTCCCCCATGATGGGAAAACCATTTATTTACAAGATAATTAGCTGGGCATTGGGGCATAACAATATCCTTAAAGACCACTTTTTCATTTCTTGTTCTTTTACTTGGAATGTCCTACATACTAAGTAACAGACCATTTCTGAGAGAAACTCTTATCTGTGGCCCTGAAAATGAGAGCTTTTGGTCTTACAAGCCTTGTATTATCTGTAACTCTTGATACTCCTATGAACAGACCTCTGAATTCCATTTTTAAAACATTATTTTTTTCTTTTCATGATTTCCAATTTTATGTTCTCACAAATGGAAGGTATATGTAATGGCCAAATTTATCAGGACAGTTCTTGTTTGTTTTGTTTTTGTCAGAAAGAAGAACAAGCTGTTGATGTTAGTTAATTATCCTGATAAAAGTTAATGAACATCCAGACAGCAAGTTCATTTTGAAAACATTAGACCAGGGAGGCCTGTAAACTGCTGGGGATATGTGTGTTTGCTAAGATGTTCCCTTTCAAGTGTATAGTATAATGATGCCTTTTGTACTTTTTTCTTCACCAAGAAGCAAGTATTCTGAGTATCATCAGATCTGTAAAATAAGGTACTTGGGAAAATAAAGTCTGTGATATTTCAAAAACTAAATGTGACTGATTTAACCTCTTGGCTTTTATTCATTTTTCATATTCATTATTCATTATTCATTTTCATCACCCATCAAGGAGTAAGCTCTTATAGTGTAAGAAAGCATTTGTCTGCTTGCTCTAAAGCAGTATCCTGCTGTTGTTTTAAAATAAAATAATTAATAAATCATCACCTTAGGCTAAGACAAGTAGGAATGCATTCTTGTTCTCCCCTCCTCTCTATTCTTAGATTTATTGCACAAAGAAGCCTCTCTTACAATTTTATCACTTATTATCTATGACCCATTTTAATGAATGTCAAAACTTTAGCAATATTTATCATTTCATATTATCATTACTGTTAACTTAATATGGTAGAATGAGCTCCATGGCATATTTACTTAATTTCTTTTTCTTTTCCTTCACATGGATATGGAGTGAAACCAAATACTCACTCATGTATTCTGTATTCTGCTTGTATAATTAAATGGAAGTTTTTCTACTTTCCTTTTGCTGCTTCTTTTCTGTTTCTTTTTCTCACTTGTATTTTTAAAAGAAACTTTAGCAATGATTCCAGGGCACATTAATGTATCCCAGATGGCCCAGACCTACCAGTGTTAGTGATCTCTCTTTTTTTTTTTTCTGAGTGATCCTTCTTTGGAAAATGTCAGGGGGTAGAGGGAGGATTGACCTAAATGATCTCTATTTCCTGCTCAGTTCTAAATCCTATGACCTACAATTGAAATCCTGAGATAAGCAATAAGGTCTTAACATGAATAGAATTGGACTTAACTATTTGTAGTTCCTGGTTTAAAATGTTTCAGCTTGTTAATGTATACTACTCTGTATTCCTCTGCATTACTACCCTTCTTCACACATTATACAATGTGTGATTTTTTTTTTGTTTAATCTATAATTTCAGAACAGTGATACCATCTTATATATTTCTTGACATAAGTATTACCCTAAAGGTGGAAAAGGTAGTAATTGGGAATAATAGTGAATATTACATACATATACACACAAATACATGTATATATCATGTGGCTTATAATGAAGATTATGTGAGATATATGTTAAGTGCTTTGTGGACAACAAAGCTAATCTCAATTTCCACATAAGTAAAATGCATTTATAATAGAGTTGCATTAGATGACCATGAAGGTTGTTTGTAATTTTGAACCAACTATTCTACAAACTTTGCTATTGCCTTTTAATTCAATGCATTTTGTTTTTGAAGTTATGTTTCATTTGGTTTTGTCTGAAATGATTTGGCATAGTGTAGGTTCAAACCCTGCCTTTGACTGTATGACGACCCAAGGATGGGGTACTCCACAATTAAACATTCATCTAATTTCAACTAAAATAAAAGACCTCTAGTACTTACTTTAATAATGGTAACAGAGAAGTAGGTTTTGAGGTGGGGTTAGATATTTTACAAATAGCTATCTACCTATATTTTAAGGATAGAATTTATAAGGTAACATATTTCAGCTCAATAAAAGAGTTTGATGATAATTAGAGTTATCCAATAAGGAAAGAGACTTCCTTTTTAGAGAGAACCCATCACTGGCTGTTCAAGCAGGGTTCCCAGATGACTTTGGGTGAAATTGTAGAAAGCACTGGGCACTGAATGAGTTGGAAAAAGATGACTTCTAAGGTTTCTTCCAACACCCAGATTTTTTGAGTTATATATTGGGGAAGATATCCACTTCAATGATAATGAATACCAAAACAATAGCCTAAAATTATACCTACAGGAAAAAAATAACATACAAAATTCAGACACCAATTTAGATAGTGTGGGCAAGATAATTTTAGTCTGACATTTCAGATAACAAAGTAAACATTAAAAAAATGATTCAAACTTACTCTTATCTCTTCTTGTACAAGTTTGGGTTCTGAGATAGAAAAGTTGAAAGACCAGATAATGTTTCCCCTTATTGCACAAATAATATGTTTTTATTTTAAACAATAATAGACTTTAGAGGCTATCTAGCATAACCTTGCTATTTAAGGGTTAGGGAAACTGAGACTCGAAGACACAAAGTGATTTGCTTAGAACTCCTGAGGCTACAACAAATTGTAGAAATGGAACTCAAATCTAGAGGTATTATGATTCCAAAAATTTGTTGGTCTTTTTCCCTATAATTACTGTCCCCACAGATCTCTTTGGAATTTTTTTTGGGGGGGTTGGTTCTTATAATTTGAAATTCCATCTGAGAAAGTTAAATTATTTGTAGAAATTCATTACATTTGTTTCTAAAGGTATATTTCAATAAGAGCTTATCAGGAAGAATAAATAGCTTGTGCTAATATTTATTCTGACTATGGGCAGAACCTTAGAGCTCAAAGGGATATCAAGAGGTCATCTAGTTTTGCTTCATGACTATAAGCAAGTTTTCAGTATACTCATCCTAGAAATCAGGCAAATTGTCCTATTTTAAAAAATCTCTTGGGACAGAGATTATGCAATTTCCAGTAATAGTCTATTTCACAGTTTAATCAGTTTTGAAAAAAAAAATTCTTGCTTATATCTAACTAAACTCTCTCATGCTAAACATTATAGCCAGAGGTTTATCTGTGGTATTCCTGATAAGAGAATTTCAAGAACAAAAAGTTATTCTTGACTGAAAAGGAATCAGTGGGTGGCAGGATGGGGGAAGACAACTCAAGAAAATTTGTATTTGCTTTTACAATTACAGCCTCCAATCTCCAGCCTCCATAAGGTTTTCAGAGATGTGGGTGGTGGCCTTGAAGGCTTACAAACTTGAATGTAAGGAAAATGTAGACTATTTTAGTTCCTTGAATTAAAAAAAATTCTTTGATTTTAGTTTCTTGGGTCTTAATAAGAAACTGTCCTGTGACCTATACTAAACTTAAAATAAAATTTGATATGTGCAAGTAAGTCAATTGACTTAAGAGTCAAGTGAGATCAGACAAATAAAAAACCAGAGTAGATAATAAATTAAACCAATTCCTATAAAATAGCAGTATGTACCAAAAGGGATTTAAGTGCGAAGATTCCTTGGAGGAATGAGAAAACATAAAACTCTCTGACTCGTGGGCAAATGCTTTTCAACATGATTATGTTGTTTGATCCCTAAAAGACCTTTTTCTTCACACTTATTTTCTTTTAATTTTTAAAAATTATATTTTAAGTTATACTACTTCCCTTCCCTTTTCCCCCCTCCCCCAGGCAACTGGGGTTAAGTGACTTGCCCAGGATCACACAGGGAAGTGTTAAGTATCTGAGGCTAGATTTGAACTCAGGTTCTTCTGACTTCAGGGCTGGTACTCTATCTACTGCACCACCTAGCTGCCCCTACTACTATCTTTTTAAGGAAGCATAGTAATTTCAAATATACCAACATCTCCCTCCCAACCCAGTCAGTGAAACCTCTCTTGAAAAAAAAATAAAAACAGTTAAACAAAACTGAAAGACAAAACTACTATTTTTACAATCTGCAAAATTGTGTCAACCTCCCCCATTTTGCCAAAGAGAAAAGGAAAGCTTATTCCATTTATTTCTTTTTTAGAGCTGTCCACCATTGCTCATAATCAGCACATGACTGCCTTTTATCATTGTTTCTATTTGTAATATTGCACTTGCACGTATTATTATACAGCAATTTATTAATTTATTCAGTCATTTATCAATTGTTAGGCTCCCATTTTCCTGTATTTTTCTTTGTTTTGTTCTTACTGCTTTAAAAGTGCTGCTAAAACATGTTTGTTTATATTGAAACTTTATTTCTGTCTTGCATCTTCTTGGGGCACATGCCCAGTTCAATTTTATTATTCTATGACAAATTATACAGGATGTTTATAATAAGGTATGATGGAAAATGAACTGTCTGCATCACATTGATAGCCATGCACAAGACTTCAGTTTAGAATACTCTCTGGTTGAAAAATAGAAAACAAATTAATTGGTTTGCATTATCTATAAATGATCTATCATCTATACATAAATAGCACATACAAATTATAAACATGTAAATATAAATATATGTCTCTCTATATATATTGCAATATACACCCACATATAGTGTACATGCATATCCATGCAAATTTTCCTTTTTAAAAACATTTGAGACCTGTCCAAAGTTGTAAGAATACGTATTCATACTAGGCCGTAAATAAAACATCCTGGCTAAAGGTCTGATGTCTAAGTACACCTCAAACTTTTAAAATAGGGGGCCAGTTCACTGTCCCTCAGACTTTTGGAGGGCTGGACTATAGTAAAAACAAAAACTTAAATAAAGAAACTTCATAGCCCTGGCTGAGAGGGATAATGGTCTTCAGCTGCTGCATCTGGCCAACGGCAGTAGTTTGAGGACTCCCACCTATAATCTAAGATTCCATTAACCCTTGCCTTCACCATCAGTTAAGACCAGGAACTATCTTATCTGCCCTGCCCCAGAATGGTCCCTAACTCCATTACATTCTACCTTTCTTAAAGACTGCTTACTCTTACAATCAAAATGATTGTAGCTTCCATGAAGTGCATTACTTACACTTATTTTCCCTGGTAAACTCTTTAATCTTCTTCATAATCATTCATTTCAACTCCACTACTCCCATGCTCCCCTTCCATTTTATTCTATACTTCTATTATGGCAACTAGACAATTATTCTATTGTTAATAAATTAATTTCATGTTGTATATTCCCTTGGAAAAAACTTGAGTAATGTTGTATTTGATTTTCTTCATATATTTAATGTATAGAATGTCCCCTTCTAATAGAATGTAAGGTCACTGAGGGCAATAGATCATTTTGTTTTTAACTTTTTCTTTCTCTAGAATTCAGCAGAGTAAAATGACTTAATAAATGCTTGTTGAATTGAATTGAAAGGAGATGGTAAGTTTGAGAAAACTAGGAATCCTGCTTGAGTTCATGATAACTCATATATAGAACATTCATGGGCAGCTGGGTGGTACAGTAGATAAAGTGCTGGACCTAGAATCAAGAAGACATCTTTTTGAGTTCAAATCTGGCCTCAGGCACTTAATAGTTGTAGGGCTCTGAATAAATACCTTAATCTTGTTTCAGTCTTCTTATCTATAAAATGGGCTAGGGAAGGAAATGGCAAACCTCTACCTTACCAAGAAAACTCCTAAACAGGGTCACAAAAAGTCAGACATGACTAAAAATGGCTGAATAGCCACAAATAATATTTTTGGTTAGAGGTAGCTTTAACATCAATCTCATTTGATTTTCATGACAAAGGCAGTACAAAAAATTTCCCCAATTTGCAGTTGAAATTGAGGTTCAATGAAGTAAATGATTTATCCAAAGTCACACAGCTGTAAGATAGTTTCTTGAGTCCAAAGACAATGTTTTTCTCACTGTACCAGGAAGGAAAAAGGCAATTAAGACCCTTAGGCTGTGTATTTTATTACTTTCAATATGACCTTTGTAGGAATATTGGCTTATGAATTTAGATTTTTGAGTCTATCTAATTCGACCCCTTCATTTATAGCTGAGGAACCTGAGGCCCAAGGAAGTGAAGAAACTTGCCTCAGTTCAAACAGTTAAGATGACACAGGTGGGAGTAGGATTCAGGGTTCTCTGACTACAATTTTTTGCATTTCACTTCTCAAAATGAAATCTTAGATGAGATGATTTTAATAAAATGAATACAGGTTTGTAGTAGAGTAAAACAGCACTGAACTGATGCTTCCAGGATTTTATATAATTATTGTAGTTTTATTCTCCTTGCTATTATCAGTGATTGTAATATCCATTTATACAGCAATGATGCTCTGTCTTTTCAAAGTAATCTTTCACAATGTGAGGGCTTGCTGTGAATGAATATATTCACACATGACTTAAATCAAAACATGTCTGTGATTCCAGGTGGAAGGATCAATGAAAAATGGAGACAAAAGGCCTGAAGCCAGACATGAATTTTTCAAACAGCAAGCAGAATATAAAACATAATTAAATTGTGTGTGCTTATTTGTAACTTAAAAAAAGTGTTAGTTTGTATACATACATCAAATTAATGATTAAAAATCCAATGTTTTGACCTATTTCTATACTTTATGGACAAATTTTAATTGCTGCATATATGAGTATGTATGTATATATGTATATAAATGTGTGTGTATATATCTATCTATCTTACAATGTGCATGTAATGCTTATTGTGGATCTCTTGAATAGTTTTCAGCCCTCTACTAAAAAAAGAAAATTGTTTTTTCCTCTACTTTATATTGCACATTGGTGATTCATTTGCCCCATATATAAAATGGGATTAAAAATACCTTATTCATTTTAAGGGAGAATTCTAATTTAGATGAAACCTCTAGCTCTAGGACCATGTAATGAAATGGTTATAACCAGTTGAACTTTCCATTCAAGGAATCAAACCTATTGTATTTTAAGCTCTGAAGGTACTGTGGCATGGTGACTAGTTAATAGCTATAGAATATTTTGTATTATTGAATTATCATAAAGAACAAGATATTCATTTATCTGTTTATTCAACATTTATTGAAATCTTTGGTATATGAAGCATATAGTATTAGATGTTTCCCAAGATACAAAGATGAATAAAACATAGTCCCTACCTTCAAGACTCTTGTAATCTAGTAGGAGAACAAAATACAAATCCACAATATAAAGTGACATGTGATAAGTGCCATAGAAGCTGTATAAACAGGAAGTCACATGTTTTCATTTTTAAAAAAATAACTTTTTATTGACAGAACCCATGCCAGGTTAATTTTTTACATTATCCCTTGCACTCACTTCTGTTCCAATTTTTCCCCTCACTCCCTTCACCCCTTCTCCCAGATAGCAAGCAGTCCTTTACATGTTAAATAGGTTACAGTATATCCTAGATACAATATAGGTGCAGAACCAAACAGTTCTCTTGCTGCACAAGGAGAATTGGATTCAGAAGGTATAAATAACCCGGGAAGAAAAACAAAAATGCAAGCAGTTTATATTCATTTCCCAGTGTTCTTTCTTTGGGTGTAGCTGCTTCTGTCCATCCTTGATCAATTGAAACTGAATTAGCTCTCTTTATCGAAGAGATCTTCCATCAGAATATATCCTCAAACAGTATCATTGTTGAGGTATATAATAATATTCTGGTTCTGCTCATTTCACTTAGCATCAGTTCATGTAAGTCTTGCCAGTCCTCTCTGTATTTATCCTGCTGGTCATTTCTTATAGAACAATAATATTCCATAATGTTCATATACCACAATTTACTCAAACATTCTCCAATTGATGGGTATCCATTCATTTTCCAGCTTTTAGCCACTACAAAAGGATTGCCACAAACATTTTGGCACATACAGGTCCCTTTCCCTTCTTTAGTATCTCTTTGGGGTATAAGCCCATTAGAAATATTGCTGGATCAAAGGGTATGCACAGTTTGATAACTTTTTGAGCATAGTTCCAAATTGCTCTCCAGAATGGCTGGATGTGTTCACAATTCCACCAACAATGTATCAGTGTCCCTGTTTTCCCACATCCCCTCCAACATTCCACATTATCTTTCCCTGTCATTCTAGCCAATCTGACAGGTATGTAGTGGTATCTCAGAGTTGTCTTAATTTGCATTTCTCTGATTAATTATGATTTGGAGCATATTTTCATATGTCTATAAATAGTTTCAATTTCTTCATCTGAGAATTGTCTGTTCATATCCTTTGACCATTTATCAATTGGAGAATGGCTTGATTTTTTATAAATTAGAGTCAATTCTCTATATTATAATTTTGGAAATGAGGCCTTTATCAGAACCTTTGACTGTAAAAATGTTTTCCCAGTTTATTGTTTCCCTTCTAATCTTGTCTGCATTAGTTTTGTTTGTACAAAAACTTTTCAATTTGATAGAATCAAAGTTTTCTATTTTGTGGTCAATAGTGATCTCTAGTTCTTCTCTGGTCATAAATTCTTCCCTCTTCCATAGTTCTGAGAGGTAAACTATCCTATGCTCTTCCAATTTATTTATAATCTCATTCTTTATGCCGAGGTCCTGAACCCATTTTGACCTTATCTTGGTGTATGGTGTTAAGTGTGGGTCAATGCCTAGTTTCTGCCATACTAATTTCCAATTTTCCCAGCAATTTTTGTCAAATAATGTGTTCTTATCCCAAAAACTGGGGCCTTTGGGTTTGTCAAACACTAAATTATTAAAGTTATTGGCTGTTTTGTCCTTTGAACCTAACCTATTCCATTGATCAACTAGTCTATTTCTTAGCCAATACCAGATGGTTTTAGTAACTGCTGCTTTATAATATAATTTTAGATCTGGTACAGCTAGGCCACCTTCATTTGATTTTTTTCACTAATTCCCTTGAAATTCTTGGCCTTTTGTTTTTCCATATGAACTTTGTTGTTATTTTTTCTAGGTCATCAAAATAGTTTTTTGGGAGTCTGATTGGTATAGCACTAAATAAATAGATTAGTTTAGGTAATATTGTCATCTTTATTATATTTGCTCGCTCAATCCAAGAGCATTTAATATTTTTCAAGTTGGTTAGATCAGACTTAATTTGTGAGGAAAGTGTTTTGCTCATAAAGTTTCTGATTTTTCCTTGGCAGATAGATTCCTAAATATTTTATACAATCAGTAGTTACTTTAAATGGAATTTCTCTTTGTAACTCTAACTGTTGGGTTTTGTTAGTGATATATAAGAATGCTGATGACTTATGTGGGTTTATTTTGTATCCTGCTACTTTGCTAAAAGTATGGATTGTTTCTAATAACTTTTTAGTAGAATCTCTGGGGTTCTCTAAGTATACCATCATATCATCAGCAAAGAGTGATAATTTGGTTTCCTCATTGCCTATTCTTATTCCTTTTATCTCTTTCTCAACTCTTATTGTCAAAGCTAGCATTTCTAATACAATATTAAATAGTAACGGTGATAGTGGGCAACCTTGTTTCACTCCTGATCTTATTGGGAATGGTTGCAGTTTGTCCCTGTTATATATGATGCTTACTTCTGGTTTTAAATAGATGCTACTGATTATTTTAAGGAAAAGTCCATTTATTCCTATACTGTCAAGAGTTTTTAATAGGAGTGGATATTAGATTTTATCAAAAGCTTTTTCTGCATCTATTGAGATGATCATATGGTTTTTGTTAATTTGATTATTAATATGGCCAATTATACTGATAGTTTTCCTAATGTTGAACCAGCCCTGTATTCCTGGTATAAATCCTACTTGATCATGGTGTATTATCCTGGGGATAATTTTCTGTAGTCTTTTTGCTAATATCTTATTTAAGATTTTAGCATCAAAATTCATTAGGGAGATCGGTCTATAATTTTCTTTCTCTGTTTTCAACCTACCTGGTTTAGGTATCAGTACCATGTCTGTGTCATAAAAGGAATTTGGTAGGACTCCTTCATTCCCTATTTTTTCAAATAGTTTATAAAGCATTGGGGCTAATTGTTCTTTGAATGTTTGGTAGAATTCATATGTAAATCCATCTGGTCCCGGGGATTTTTTTTAGGGAGTTGATTAATAGCTTGTTCTATTTCTTTTTCTGAAATGGGACTATTTAAGCAATGTATTTCCTCCTCTGATAATCTGGGAGGTCTATATTTTTGAAGGTAGTCATCTCTTTCACTTAGGTTATCAAATTTATTGGCATAAAGTTGGGCAAAGTAACCCCTTATTATTTCTTTAATTTCCTCTTCATTGGTGGAAAGTTCTCCCTTTTCATTTTTAAGACTACAAATTTGATTTCCCTCTCTCCTTTTTCTAATCAGATTTACCTAAGGTTTATCAATTTTATTGATTTTTTCATAAAACCAACTCTTAGTTTTATTTATTAGTAATTCATTTATTTATTTATTTATTATCAATTTATTTATTATTTATATATTTATAATTATAGATTAGTATTATTTATTACTTTCTATATTATTAATTTCTCCTTTTAATTTTAAAATTTCAAGTTTAGTAATTGATTGAGGGTTTTTAATTTGGCCTTTTTTTAGCTTTTTAAGTTGCAGGCCCAATAAAATCTATTTTGTTCAAATAAGCCTCTAAGGATATAAAATTTCTCCTTATTACCACTTTGGCTGCATCCCATAAATTTTGGTGCGATGTCTCACCGTTGTCATTATCTTGAGTGAAATTATTAATTGTGTCTATAATTTGCTGTTTCACCCAATCATTCTTTAAGATGAGATTATTTAGTTTCCAATTACTTTTTGGTCTATTTACACCTAACTTTTTGTTGAATGTAGTTTTTATTGCATTGTAATCTGAAAAGAAAGCATTTACTATTTCTGCCTTCCTATTTTTAATTTTGAGGTCTTTATGTCCTAATATATGGTCAATTTTTGTGTAGGTTCCATGAACTGCTGAGAAGAAAGTATACTCCTTTCTGTGACCATTCAGTTTTCTCCAGAGATCTATCATACCTAATTTTTCTAATATTCTATTTACCTCTTTAATTTATTTCTTATTTGTTTTGTGATTTGATTTATCTAAATCTGAGAGTGCAAGATTAAGATCACCCACTATTATAGTTTTGCTGTCTATTTCTTCTCGCAACTCTCTTAACTTCTCCTTTAGGAAGTTAGATACTATACAACTTGGTGCATATATGTTTAATACTGATATTGCTTCAGTGTCTATAGTACCCTTTAGCAAGATATAGTTTCCTTCCTTATCTCTTTTAATTTGATCAATTTTTGCTTTTGCTTGATCTGAGATAAGGATAGCTATCCCTGCTTTTTTGACTTCACCTGAAGCATAATAGATTCTGCTCCAGCCTTTTACTTTTACTCTGTATGTATCTCCCTGTTTTAAATGTGTTTCCTGTAAACAACATATTGTAGAGTTCTGACTTTTGATCCAGTCTGCTATCTGCCTCCTCTTTATAGGAGAGTTCATCCCATTCACATTTACAATTAAAATGACTAATTCTGTATTTCCTGCCATCCTAATATCCCCAGATTATACTTTTCTTTTTCTTGCCCTCCTTCCCTTCTTCCTTAGTATTAAACTTATTGGTCCCACTTGCATCACACAGCTCTCCCTCTTTAGTATCTTTCCCTCCTCCCTTTGAATCCCTTCCCCTTTCTTGTACCCTTCCCTTATTACTCTTTTTCCTTTTCCCTTTTCCTCTCCCATTTTTTAATGAAGTTAGAGAAGAATCTCTGTAAAACAAATATGTCAATTATTTCCTCTTTGAGCCAACTCTGATGAGAGTAGGATTCACACAATGTTCCTCTCCCTCTCTAAGTTCCCTCAGATATGATAGGTTTCCTTTGCCTCATCGTCACACATAGTTTCCCTCTTTTTATCTCTCCCTTTCCCTTTTTCTGACACTATCCCCTTTCTATTTCTACTTCCCTTTTTTATGTTGTATCGGTAAAATAAAATTATACATATGGTTTTTATGTATATCCACAACAGAAATACAGTTCTCAAGAGTTTCTTTTACCTTTTTCTACTTCTCTTGAGTCCTGTTGTTGGAGATCAAATTTTTTGTTTAAGTCTGTTTTTTTTTCCCTTAGAAACAAATGGAATTTCTCTATTTCATTAAATGTCCATTTTCTTCCATGGAAAAAATATTCAGCTTAGCTGGGTAATTTATTCTTGGCTGCATTCCAAGGTCTTTTGCCTTTCAGAATATCTGATTCCAGGCCTTTCGATTCTTTAATAGTGAGGCAGCCAAATCTTGCATGACCCTTATTGTGGCATCTCGGTATTTGAACTGTTTTTTCCTGGCTGCTTGTAAAATTTTTTCTTTAGTCTGAAAATGCTGAAGTTTGGCCACAATATTTCTCGGAGTCTTTATTTTAGGGTCTTTTTCAGAAGGTGTTCGATGAATTCTTTCAACGCTTATTTTACCTTCTGGTTCTATTACTTATGGGCAATTCTCTTTGATGATTTCCTGTTAACTAGTATCTAGGCTCTTTTTTTCATCATAATTTTCGCGTAGTTCGATGATCCTCAAGTTATCTCTCCTAGATCTATTTTCCAGGTCTGTTGTTTTTCCAAGTAAATATTTGACATTTTTTTCCAATCTTTCATTTTTTTGTTTTTGCTTGATTGATTCTTGATGTCTCAATGAATCAGTCATATCTATTTGTTCAGTTCTGATTTTTAGTGAGTTATTTTCTTCATTAGCTTTTTTTACTTTTTTTTTTTTTTTGGTGTATGTCCTTTTGAGTTTTGCTCTATGGAATTTTTTTCCATTTCACTAATTTTTTTTTAGTGAGTTACATTCTTTTTCCAATTCACAAATTCTATTTCCCTGCACTTCTTGGGAGTTTTTTTTACCTTTTCCAATTCACAAAAATGTTCTTTTTCCACTTTATCAAATTTTTCTTTTAGTGAGTTATATGCCTTTTCTGTACTCTCTTGCATAGCTTCTCTTTCCTTTCCCCATTTCTCTTCTAGTTCTCTTTTAAAATTTTTAATAGTCTCCTCTAGGAGAGCCTTTTGTATTCGGGACCAATACTTGTCTGGAGACTGTCTGCTATTAGTTTCTTCAGGGTGGAAAAGCTGTTCTCTTTCTGTATAGAAACTATCAATCATTCTTTTGATTTTTTTACTCATTTTCTTAAAGCCTGTAGGGTCTGCCTTCAGAGCCAGGAGGTTACCAGCTTCCTCTGCAGAGCAGTGAAAGGTGTATGTATGGTTAGCTGTCCTGCCAGTCGGCTACAAAAAGCAGTGAGGTACTGGAATGCTCTGGGAAAGAGTTCCCCACCCGGGAGTAACTCAGGCCTGCAGGGCTGAGCTGGGAAAGTGTCCTGCAAAGAACCCCCTCCTGAAGTCACATGTTTTCAGAGGAGGCATGGATTATTTCCAGTAGAAGTGAGCAGGGAAAGATTCCTACAAAGGAGATATTTGAACTGCTATATAAAGGATACACAGTATTTCTTAAGATTTTATCATCACTTCAAATTGTCTCATATTCATTTTTATTAAGCCCAAAATAGCTTTTCCTGAGCTTACTTTATTTTCCTAAATTGACTACCTAACATATTCTTTGTCCTTCCCATGATTTCTAGTTTCTATGACTCCCTATATCATTTCATTCCCAGTTTATCACCCCTTCCCTAACCTCTCTTTCCTCACATCATTCTTGAGTGTATAATGAAAAGATTTATTAATATGTGGCCCTCTAATCTTGAATCATTTGCTCCCATTCATTTTCTACCAATCTTAGGCTTTGGGTCATCTCCACCATTTGATTTCTTAAGTACTATGTTTGTGCTGGTGAACACTTCTAGAGAAAGTTTTGCAATCTTGTTAATTAGAATGACCAAGTGTGAATTCATTATCATCTCCTTAGACTTGGGTACTCTGTCTCTCTTAATCTCAGATGGGTCTTCATTGTATATAAATGTCATTCTTTCATAATGACTTTTAGTCTTTCGGCACTAGCTCCTTCTCTGCCATCTACAAACACCCTCATCTCTTCTATTGCTAAAACAAAAACAAAATTCCCTTAAGTTTGCCATCCTATCAAGCTGTCATCCTATTTTCCTTCTACCTTTAAGTGACAAATTCCTAGAAAGATGCATATGTACTTGATGCTTCTGCTTCTTTACCACTGTTTTTGGTCTGTGGTTTCTTACCTCACCACTCATGTCACCACTTCTGACACTCACTACTGTTGCTTCAAAGGTTAACGTTAAATCCTATGACCTCTTCCCCTACACTCATTCTCTTTTTGATTTTCCAGCAACTTTTGACACTGTGGACCTCTGCCTCCTCTTGTATATATTCCCCCCATCCCCCAGGTATTCACACATTTCAGAGTTGTTTTTTAAGTGAGAAAACAGAAGCTATTTAATGCACATCGGAGTAAAGTTTATTTCTATAGTGTTCTTGACAATTAGTCATTCAACTCTCATTCTCTGTTACTTCTCACATGCAGATTTTTCCTGTTTGGGATAGCTCTGAATATAAGGAAGTTGTTTCTTATTAACTTTCTGCACTGACTGCTCACTGTCTAGAGATAAAAACAGATTTATTTTTTTTTCCATGACATTGCTTCAGATCTTCAGATATTTAAAGTTATCTATCATGTTTCTCTAGTCTTTTCTTCAGTCTAATTCTTTCAAAGGATCTTTATATGAAATGAGTTGGAGATCTTTCATTGTATTGACCACATTCTTCTAGATGTCCTCTGTTTTATCACAGTCTATCCTAAAATATGTTGGCAGAACTGAACCTAGTACTTGGTCAGAAAAGTACAGTAGGATTATCATCTCTTTATACTTAGTTACTCTATATCTCTTAATGTAGTATAATATCACATTTTTTTTTGCCTTATTACATTTTGACTCATTTTGAACTTTCACTGCACTAGAATTTCTGTGAATTTCTGTCTAGCCATATTTCCCTCATCTTTTATGTGTAATTTTGATTTTTTGAATCTGTGTCAATATTTATCTCTAATTTAATCATATTTGATTTGGCCTAATGCTAGTGTGTAAAGATATTTTAGGTTCTGTCTTTGTTACCCAATATATTATATCATCCTACATAATTTTCAACATTTACTTTTTTGTTACTTAGAAATCTCTGTGTTTTGCTAAAATTGTAATGCATTTATTCTGATAAAATTTTATCTCTATTATGCTGATGTTAATGATAGTAGTGGTGATGGTTTGCGATAATCATATTCATAAACATGTATATATTATACATACAGAAATATATATGAATATATGGGTATATATGTGTGTTTATGTATACCCATGGACCAAAAAAAATTCAACCTGAGAAAAACATAAGCTTCTGTGTAGGACTAGGAGATAACTATGAATTTTTCCATATTCTATATACTCCTTTCATTTTAAAAATTTCATATTTTTACTTAGTAGGCATTGATTTTCTTTCCCTGCCATACTCACAAATGAATAACAACTGAAAAGGAAAAAAAAAAGCAAAACCCTTGGAACAAATGTGTATATTGAAATTTTGTTGAAGCTATTGTCTGGATTAGTTGCTTTGCTGCTTTCCTTTAATTTTCTAAATAAATTATCATATCACCAGTAAAACAAAACAAAACAAAACAAAAAAAATCAAAAACAACCTAATGTAAATAGCCAAGCAAAGCAAATTTCTTCATTAATTATGTCCAAAAATGTATAGCTTTTTCAAAAATGTATACCATTCTGCACTTGGAGCCCATCACCTCTCTGTCAGAAGCATGGGTAACATGCTTCATCTCCATCCTCTTTTGTGCTTTGTCATTGCGTCTTCTCAGATTGATGCCCAGCCATAGTCTAAAGGGATTCTTAATTTTTTTTTTTTTACATCATAAAGTCCTTGAGCAGAATAGAGAAACCTATGGAATCCATTCTCAGAATAATGTTTTTGATGCATACAACAGAATTTAAAAGTATTAAAATATATAAATATTTTATTTATAAAGACATAATTTATATTAAATAATATAAATTAAAAATATAAATATAAACAAAATATAAAAATATGTTTGTAAAGGAAACAATTTCCCTGAAATACAATTATCAAAATATTAAAAAGATGAATTCTTGGATCCCAGTATAACAACCTTGGAAACAGCACTAGCTAAGCCCTCTAATAAGTTTCCTGAACTAGGGGAAGTGGATGTCTCTTTTTGGGATTCAAACAGTTTAAATGCTGAGATTCAGGCTATTTGAAGTTAATATGAATTTAATATTAACAATACTATCTAAGTTAATCTACTTATTAAGTGCCATACTAATCGAACTCCCAAGAAATTATTTTACAAAGCTAGAAAAAGTAATAACCAAGTTCAAATGGAAGAACAAAAGGTCAAAAGTTTCAAAGGAATTAATAAAAATAATGCAAATGAAGGTGACCTAAATGTATCAGACCTAAAACCACATTATAAAGCAGCAGTCACCAAAACCATTTGATAAAGTAGTCACAAGGTTCACAAGACACAATAGTCACTACCTATACTAATCTAGTATTTGATAAACCCAAAGATCCCAGCTTCTGGGATAAGAACTCACTATTTGACAAAATTTGTTGGGAAAATCAGAAACTAGTATGACAGGAACTTGTCACTGACCTACACCTAACATCCTATACCAAGATAAGGTTGAAATGGGCTCATGATTTAGATAAAAAGAGTGGTATTATAAGCAAATTAGTAGAACAAAGAACAGTCTAGCTCTCAGATCTGTGGAGAAGAAAAGAATTTTTAGCCAAAGAAGAACTGAAGTACATTATAGAGTACAAAAATGGATAATTTTGATTATATTAAGTAAAAAAGTTTTTGTTAAAACGAACCCCAAAAGATTAGAAGAGAAGCAATAAACTAAAAAAAAAATTACATTTAAGCATTCTGATAAAGGCCTCATTTCTAAAATATTCAGAGAATTGATTCAAATTCACAAGAATTCAAGCCATTCTCCAATAGATAAATGGTCAAAGTATATGAAAAGACGGTTTTCAGATGAAGAAACTGAAATTATTTCTAGTCATGTGAAAAGATGCTTTAAATCAGTATTGATCAGAGAAATGGAAATTAAGACAACTCTGAGGTATTACTACATAGATTGGCTAAGATGACAGGAAAAGATAATAATGAATGTTGGAGGGGATATGGGAAACTGGGACATTAATGCATTGTTGATGGAGTTGTGAACTGATTCAACCATTTTGAAGAGCAATTTGGAACTCTGCCCAAAGGGCCACCAAACTATGCATACTCTTTGATCTAGCAGTATCTCTACTGGACCTATATCCCAAAGAGATCATAAAGGAGGGAAACAGATCCATGTGGGCAAAAGTGTTTGTGGCAGTCCTTTTTGTAGTGGCAAGAAACTGAGTGAATGCCCATCAGTTGGAATATGACTGAATAAATTATGGTATATGAATATTATTGTTCTATAAGAAACAATCAGCAGGATATTTCAAAGAGGCCTGGAGAGACTTACATCAACTAATGCTGAGTGAAATGAGCAGAATCAGGAGATCATTGTATACAGCAATAGCAAGATTGTATGATGATCAATTCTGATGGATGTGGCTCTTTTCAACAATAAGATGATTAAGGCTAATTTCAATGGTTTTGTGATGAAGAGAGCCATCTGCACCCAGAGAGAAGACTGTGGGAATTGAGTGTGGATCACAACATAGTATTTCCACTCTTTTTGTTGTTTGCTTACATTTTGTTTTCTTTTTCATTTTTTTCCTTTTTGATCTGATTTTTCAATCAGAATTGAAATGATAATTATGGAAATATGTATAGAAGAATTGCACATGTTTACATAGAATTACTTACCATCTAGGGGAGTGATTGGGAGGAAAGGAGGGGAAAATGTGGAACACAAGGTTTTGCAAGAGTGAATGTTGAAAATTATAAATGTTTTAAAAATAAAAAGCTTTAATTAAAAAAATAAATTAATATTAAGTATAGGATATGTATTTTGTCAATAAAACAATGATTTATACAGTAAGTACGAAATTGTCAAGGTATCTGAAAACATGGGTATATTAAATGATACTCCTCCACTTCAAGGAAAAATAAATAATTGTGAAGTGAGAGCAGTAGGCTAAAAGATATTAAAGATTCCTTCCAAGCCTATAATTCAATGGTTTTATGAGTCTTGTGATTCTGTGACATGATAAATATTTGTTCACTGATAAAGCTGTCTGTCTTCAATAGTGCAATGTCATCTTTGAACATGAAAACAGCAGTTACCAATGAGATGTGTACTATGTTTTGTTTTTATTGCTCTTTCAACTGGGTAGGAGGAAGCAAGAACCAGATCATTTGGGAAAAAAAGGAAAATGATAAAAGATTCATTCTAAAGAGAGCTATTGAATATGTAAAATTTTATCTGTTAGATCTATAAATAAAGAAAGAATTTATGACCAAACAAGAGGTAGAAGGGATCTTGGAAAGTAAAAAGGATAATTTTGATCTCATGAAATTAAAATGGTTTTATACAAACAAAACCAATGCAGCCACGATTAGAAGGAAAAGAAGAAACTGGCAAGGGGGGATATTTCCACAGCAAACTTCTCTGGTAAAAAAAAACAAAACAAAAAAAAAAACCTTCATTTCTCAAATATATGGGGAAATTCATAAAATTTATGAAAATAAGAGGCATTCCCCAATTGATGAATAGTCAAAAATATGAAGTTTTCAGAAGAAAAATCTATAGTCATATAAAAATGCTTCAAATAACTAATGATTTTTAAAAAGCAAATTAAGATAACATTGAGATACTTCTCATACTTATTAGATGACTCACATAACTGAAAAGGAGCATGACAAATGCTGAAAGTAATGAAAAAATAGGGACACTTGGTAGAGTTGTAAATTGGTCCAATCATTCTGGAAAACTGTTTGGAACTACATCCAAAGAAATGAAACTGTGCTTATTTTTTGACCCATCAATATCACTAATAGTTATATATCCAAAAGACATCAAAGAGCAAGGGAAAAGACCTGTAAGTACAAAAATTCTATATAGCAGCTCTTTTTTGTGATTGTGAAGAATTGTGAGAGAATATATCCAGCCATTGAGTGAATGACTGAATAAGATTTTATCTGTGGATAAAAAAAGACTTTATGACCAAACAAGAGAAAGAGAGGATCATGGAAAGTAAAAGGAGTAATTTTCATTACATTAAATTAAAAATGCACAAACAAAACCAATGCAGCAAAGATTAGAAGGAAAAGAAGAAACTGGGGAGAAATATATAATAATGAGAAGATGCAATGACAAAGCACAAAAAAGATGTAGTATGTAATTATGATGGAATACTATTGTGCTATAAGAAAGAACAAGGGGATAGTTTCAGAAAACCTGAGAAGATCTATATGAATTGATGGAGATTGAAATGAGCAAAACTGGAAGATCATTGTACATGATAATAATATTGTAATCATGATCTATTGTGAGACTTAGCTATTCTAATTAATACAATGATTCAAGACAGTCCTGTAAAACTCATAATGAAAAATGCTGTCTACTTTTCAGAAAGAACTGGTGAATAGAGTGTAAAATTAAATACAATTTTTTCACTTACTTTATTTTTATTGGGGTTTTTTGCAATATGGATAATATAGAAATATGCTTTGCATGATTTTGAATGTATAATTAATAAACATTTGCCTTCTCAAGGCATTGGGGAAGAATTGGAGAGAGGAAAAAAAATTAAAACTCAATTATTAAATGAATTAATAAAATGTCTGCTTTTGCTTCATTTTACTTTTTTAGATCATCTATATCCTCTCTCTAATCAGGAATGTCCCTCAAAATTTTGTCTTCAGCTCTTTATTACACTTTTTCATACTTTTTGACCTTATCAATTCCAGTGAATTCAATTTTCATTTCTGTTTTCATAATACATCCTGCCCTTTTCTCTCCCCTGAGCTCCAGGCTCACTTTGCCAACTGCCTGCATGATAACTCTATCTTGATGCAGTTGGCATCTGAAAAAAAAAAACATGCCCAAATAACAACTGAATTTTTTCTCCCTCTAAATCTATCTCTTTCAAACTTCTCTAAGAATACCATCATTATCCAGTCACCAAGGTTAAAAAATTTGGGAGTCATTTTTGACTCTTTCTTCTCTTTCTGTCCTTCCCTCTCCCATATCTATTTAGTTTCCAAGTTCTATTGATTCTTTTCCCACAATAAATCTCACATAAATCATTTTCTTTCTTTTCAGTAATTATTTCTCACCTAAAATATTTTTATTAACTTTCTAAGTAGCTTTACTTCCATGTTCCACATAGAAGACAAAATGATATCCCCAAATCTCCAGAATAATTGTTATTACCATTACCAAGGAGCTATCATTAGTAGCTACCTATTGCCTCCAGGAAATAAAAATATGACTCACTAATCTGTCACTTTGAGCCCTTCACAACATGATTTCAACCTACCATCATGACCTTATTTATATTGCTAGCAATCATGTCATCTATAGTCCAATGAAACTAGATTTACTGGCTCTTTTACTAACTTAGCATGCCCTCAATTCCTACTTCTTATGAATAGACATTCCAAAAAAAAACATTGTTTCTTCATTTCTACTTCTCAAAATACTTATTTTCAAAATTTAGCTAAAGTGACCTCTTCTCTGCTTGATTCCATTAGAAGTTATTCCTTTCTTCTTCAAATTACATTGTGCATTACCTGTGTGCATGTAATTTCCCCCCAGTAGAAAGTAAGCACTTTGAGGACAGTTATTATTTCATTTTTTATCTGTGTCTCTCCAGGGCATAACACTGTTTGTTGAATTTAAGGAAATAAATTAAACTGGAATATAGGATTTATGTGGGGGAATAATGGGAGAAAAATCTGTAGACATAAATTTAGACTATTTGCCAAACTAAGAAGCCTGAACTTTATTCTTCATTAGATCATAAGAACCAAAGAAGATTTCTAAGAGAGAAATATTTACACAGTAATATTTAGGGATTCTTTGGGTTAATCTGGCAGCAATGTGTAGAATAGCTTGATGGCAGAATGAGAATGACATTGAAAAAATCAAGTAGGGGCAGTTGTAATATACAGGTAAAGGATGTTAGGGATTGAATTAGAATATTGGCAGGGAGAATGGAAAAGAGATGGATAAAAAAGATAATGTGAAGGAAGAATAAGCAATTCAGTCACCCTAAAGCTAATTCAGCTTTTTGAAAAATCAGAGCAAAACCATATCAGCCAGCAGTATGGTTACATGACTATAATTTCAAATTTTTAACCTAAATATAGCTTTATGGCCAGCTAAGATCAAATTTATAAAATTTCACTGCTAAGATATTACCTACAAGAGTAAAAATGATTACTTGAAGATATACATGCATCCTATTGATTATCTTCCTTTTGGAAACTTTGAAATAATATTCATATATGCTATAATAATGAAAATGATTGATTTCTATGCACAATATGCTTACTAAATTTGCAGCTGACTTTTTTTAAAGTTTTGCAACTAAATTTTTTTAAAGTTTTATTTGAATACTAGATGTGAAACTTCAAATAGTTGGCCACATTTCCAGGTTTCTTCAGTAAAGTTTATTATTGCCTTCAATCCCTTTAAGTTAACCATTATTTCTTCTTATTTATGTCTCTAGAATAGAGTCTAATCCTCTGTGTCCCTTAGTTTAATGTAAATGATAGCTAAATCCTATATAGTTCTTTTAGAGCTTTACATGTTATCTCATTTGATCTCTGTATCAACCCGTAAGGTAGGTTTTATTATTATTCTAATTTTATGGTGGAAGAACTTGAGGCTCATATAGATTAAAAAATTTGTCTAGAGTCACATGATCAGTTATGGTCACATGGTCAGTCGACTTCAAGAACATAATTCCTCTCTCTTTTACAGAGAGTATTGTCATAAGATTATAGAAAACAAGGATCTAGTAAGTTATGATATTGTATAAATAAACCTGCATATGGGTGGGAGAAATTATCACTAAGAGTTAAAACATGTTCATGACTACCAAAGCAATAATCTGTTGCTGTTCTTCCTGCTTCCTATCTTCTGCCCCCTAAAGAACACAAAGCACTAATTATCTTAAAAAGGATGAATCGGTATGAGATGCTTGAATATTTAGGCTTATATTTTATAAAATCTGTGAGTTTCTAAACCCTCTAGCAGTTTTGATTTTTCCATGGATATTCTAGATATAACTCTTTGTCAATGAACATGAGGTAATATATTATCAAAAGAAGAGCATAGGACAAATTTGGAGGGGATCTCGGAAATCTACTAATGTTACTTGTTTATTTCACATATGTGGAAACTGAGGTTCACAGGTACATTTCATTCTGCCTTTTACTATCAAGAAAATAAAATAAGTAGAACCAAAATAGTGGAAAATAGACAGGACATAGCCTGAGCTCTCCACAGTTTCCTTCAGAATCAACATCTGACCAAGTTTCTGAATGGGTTTTGGAGTGATAGAACCCAGAAATATTCAGCATGCAATAATTTTTCAGCCTAAGATATCTTGGAAGAACCCAGGAAAAGATTGCTCAGTTGGACGGGGGGGAACATGGCTCAGTGCAAGTGAGATGTGGGAAGAACCATCATGGAGAGGCAAGGTACAGGGAATTTAGTAGGAGGCTCTTAGCCAAAATATAGCAGCTAGCTACTTTGTCCTAGTTCAGAAGGCCAATAGATCAGCAGACCAGCTGTGAGACCTCCAACACAACTACAAGGCAAATTGTGAGTCCCTGAATTCTAGCATAACAAGGACTTAGCCAGGTCTGCCCAAAGCAGTGGGGAAGCCTGCAGAACCACTCAATCAATAAGAAGCCCTGTTGTTCTAGAGGTAGCTCAGGACAATCTTACCTATATCCTAAGAATAGACCCCAACCTTTAGAAATGAGCAAAAAAGCAAAAAAGATCTGTGACCATAGAGATCTACTATGGAAGCAAGGGAGATCAGAATACAAACTTAGAAAAGAATAGCAAAAGCAAAAATACCTTCAGGTGAAGCCTCAAAGGAGGATATGAACTGGTCTTCAATTCAAAAGGCTCTTTTAGAAGAATTCAAAAAGTATCTTAAAAGAGAGAAAAAATAGGGAAAAGAAATGAAAGCTTATGAAAGCTTTTTTTGGGGTAGGGAAAGCTAACACCTTGGAAAAGGAAAGACAGAAATTAAGTGAAGAAAACAACTCCTTAAAAATAAAATTTGGTGAAATGGAAAAGTATTCTAAAGAAAACAATTAAAAAAAAACAAATTTGGTGAAATGGAAAAGAAAAACATCTCCTTAAAAATAGAATTGGTGAAATGGGAAAAAAAAAACCATTGAACAAATTTCTCTTTTAAAAGTACAATTGGCCAAATGCAAAGGAAGTTTAAAAAAAATTACCTGAAGAAAATAATTCATTAAAAATTAGAATTGGAGAAATGGAAGTGAATAACTCGCTTAGACATCAAAAATTGGTCAAATAAAATGAAAAAAAAAAAAAAGAAAGAAAGAAAAAATGTTAAATACCTCACTGGAAAAACAACTGACTTGGAAAACAAATCGAGTAGAGAGAATCTAAAGTTCTCTCTGAAAGCCATGATGAAAAAAAGAGTCTGGACAGCATCTTTCAAGAAAACATCAAAGAAAATTGCCCTGAAACCATGGAACCAAAGGTCATTGAAAGAATCATTTAATCACCTCTTCAAAGAGATCCCTCAAACTCCCAGGAATATGATAGCTAAATTTCAGAATTATCAAGTCAAGGAGAAAATATTGCAAGCAGCCAGAAAGAAACGATTCAAATATTGAAGAGCCATACAGAGCTATCTATGACTTTGCAGCTTCCACATTAAAGGATAGGAGGACCTGGAATATGATATTCCAGAAGGCAAAGGAACTTGTAAAGCAACCAAGAACCATGTACTCAGCAACACTAAGCATTACCTTTCAGGGAAAAAGATGGATATTCAATGAAATAGGTGATTTTCAATCATTTCTAATGAAAATGCCAGAGCTGAATAGAAAATTTAACCTTCAAATACAAGACTCAAGAGAAGCATAAAAAAGTAGATAGAAGGAAAAAAATAATGTTTTTTGAAAGTTAAAAAATTTACATCCCTACATGGGAAGATGGTATGTGTAACTCTTGAAAATGGTATCTCTGTCAGAGTATTCTTAGAGGGTATAGATAAAGTTGACTTTAATGTGAAAAAATAAAAAAGAAATGAGGAGTAGAAAAGGGATTGTACTGGAGAAGAGGAAAGAGGAGATAAAACGGGGTAAATACATCACATGAAGAGGCACAAAACACCTATTGGGGTTGAGGTAAAAAAAGAGGAGGATGAATATTGTTTGAACCTTTATCTCATCAGATTTGGCTCAAAGAGGGAATAACATAAATACTTAGTTTGTTATAGAAATTTGTCTTACCCTATAAAGAAGTAAGAGGGGAAAGGGGAAAAGAAAGGATAGGTTGATAGAAGGGAGAACACAATTAAAAGGGGAAAGGTATAAGGAAAGGTATAAGTTGAAATTTGCAATCAGATGAAATCAGATGAATTTGAATTCATATTCCAACTCTTAAACCCTTGAGTTAGTAAACCCCTTAATGTCATTTTATATTAGATTTTGCCCTTTTCACATATTATTGTACATTTTGGTTTACTGATGCTTATGTCATATCCTTCTGCTACAATGTAAGCTCCTCCATGATGGTAGGAATCATGCAATCTAAACTTTGTGTCCCATTCTGTTCTTCTATTGAGATATTTTGTATACAGTGAATGCTAAATAAATGTTTATTGCATTTTGTGTTGTATTACATAGTGACTGTTGGAGTTCCAAAGGGAGCTACTAAGAGACAATATTAAGAATAGCCAATCAACATTAATACAGTGCTTTGCAAAGAACTTTATATAAATTATCTCATTTGATTCTCACAACTACTCTGGGAGTTAGGTTCTATTATTATTCCTATTTTACAGGTAATGAAACTGAGAAAGATGGTTTTTGATTTTTCCCTAAGGCCACACAGATAGTATTTGGTAGGATTCAAACTTTGGTCTTTCAATCTTTCTATTTTCCTATCCACTGAGCCATCTCAATGTAGAGATAAACAGGATTCCCATGCAATGCTTAAGAACCAGTTTTAGTTGATTTTTTTTTCCCTTTGTTATTTTAGTTTATAATTTAATTAACTGTTCTTTTCTCTCCACCACGTTTTTGTGTGTTATTTATGGATTAGAACAATGCAGTTTCCTCAAGAAAAACCCTTGAATCATTTGATAACTCATGAGAACAGATGTGACCACTTAGGTAATTCTGAAAAAAAAATAATTAGACAATATTTAGAACATTTTCAACGTTGCAATTTCATTGCCACAGTTCACAGAGTCATCTTCACTGCCATTTTTTTTCATCACAACACATCCTCCTCCTCTTCCTCCTCCTCCTCCTCATCATCATTATATTAGTAAGTTTTTACAGTTTATAAACTGCCTTCTGAAAACAATGTTTTGGGTGGGAGGCAATCTTACAGATTCTCTTATCTGATCCTTCACCCCATGCATAAATTCCTATCTACAATATCCTTCATAGATAGTCATCCAGATGGACTGTTGGTCAACTTAACATTATACATATACATACATACATACATATATATATATATATGTATGTATGTATGTGTATATTTTATGCAATTCTTCTATACATATTTCCACAATTATCATGCACAAAAAAATCAAATCAAAAAGGAAAAAAATAAGAAAGAAAAAAAGAAAAAAATGCAAGAAAATCACAAAAAAGTGGAAAAATGATGTTGTGATCCACACAGTCACCACAGTCCTCTCTCTGGAGGCAGATGGCTTTCTCCATCACAAGTCTATTGGAATTGGTTTGAATTGTCTCAGCATTGAAAAGAGCCACATCCATCAAAGGTGGCCATTACATAATCTCGTTGTTACTGTGCATAATGGTCTCTTGGTTCTACTCATTTCACTTAGCATCAGTTCATGTAAGTTTCTCCAGGCCTCTCTGATGATTGTTTCTTATAGAACAACAATATTCCATAATATTCACATATCATAATTTAGTCAGCTATTCCCCAACTGATGGACACTCACTTAGTTTCCAGTTCCTTGACACTAAAAAAGAACTGCTACAAACATTTTTGCACATGTAGGTCCTATTCCCTTTTTAAATGATCTCTTTTAATGATCCCCCTTTTAAATGATCTTTTAGTGACACTTCTGGGTCAAAGCTATCCACAGTTTGATAACCCTTTGGGTATACTTCTATATTGCTATCCAGAATGGTTGGATCAGGTGAACGTGACTTTCTTGATGTGTTTACAGGGGACAGATTATGAGAGGCACAGGGGTGGGACCAGTGATTTAATTGTAGAGAAATCCTGTCTGAGAAAATGCCTTCTGCCAATACAGATTGAATCTTCTATGCAATTTATAGTCTTAGAGTTGCCTCGAAAACTCTAATGAAGTTAAGAGATCAAACGTCTCATAACTGGTATATTCCAGATTTTAAAAATGAACCCAGGTCTTTCTGATTTGCATTGATTGTGATATCAAACTGTCTGAGTTCAAATCCTGTCCTCAATATTTATTGCTTGTATGACTTGAGTAAGTTAATAGGATTTCAATATTTAAAGGGGAAAGGAAGGAGATAAGTGTTTATATAATGCCTACTATGTGCCAGATATTGTAGATAGTGCTTTATACAAATATTATCTCATTTGATTCTCACAAAAATCCAGCAAGGTGGATGGCAACCCTGAGAGATGGGATTTTAAAAAAAGTGGATTGGCCTGTATGGCATCTAAAATCCCTTGAAATTCTAAATTTATGAAATTATGATATTTTGTATCTCATCTCAAATTTTTTCTCTCTTATTTTATATCCTTTTTCCTTTGTAGTCTCAGAGAAGCAACTTTCTTTTCACAGCTATTTCCTCCACCTGTCTCTCCAATCTCTTTACCTACTATTTCCTCAGTTACTTGGCTCCATCAACCATATACATACACTGTCTCTCTCATATTCTTTGTCTCTTTCTCTCCACTGGCTATTTCTCTTGGTCTGCCAGCATGTGGGAGTGTGTACCAAAAAAAAAAAACAAACAAAAAAAAAAAACCTTGATTAAGTTTGCTTCTTGGTAACAAAGGTATTAAGAATAAAGGAAGAAGTATTGATAACATATCTTCTGGCAAATCAGTCAAAGATGCCATCTTTCTTCTGACGTTGAATTTATTTCCTTGGTGATATGTAAATTCTCATCCGGAGGACTCACTGGTCTGTTAATAGCACATTGGAGCTACTTGAGTGCTGATTTACATCTACCAGAGATAGATGGCTAGATTATAGTAGAAGTGAAAAATGAAGAAAAGAACCACAACTACTGAAATTCAGTTTCTTGGAGGATAAGACTGTGATCCCGCTAGAGAACCACATGGCCCACATTGGGCCACATGGCCCAAAAAAAGGGTACACAGATGGTAGAATTGTAGAGGAATGACAAATTTCCTGAACAAGTTGATGAATTTGGGGGTGGGCTTCCTAGAGAGAAGAGCAGGAAGAGTTCTTACATAAAGCTGAGGAGTTTTAAAACCAAGCAAATAAATTCTAGGTCAAATGCCAGAGACCATGCTCTTCAAGACCATGTCCTTGAACACTGCCAGAGGCCATGTCCTTGGACGCAGGAGACAAAGAGCTAAGAAGAGCAGCAAACACCCTAAATTCCTGAGATTAGATAATGTGTGTCCCAAGAAATCGGTCATCTCCGCCCAAGATCTAGATAACAGTATACTCTAGGATTTCTGCCACACCTATGGTCCGACATTCTTCTCATTGTAACCCCCCACTCAGAAATCCTATTTAATTAAACTCTCTTCATTCATTAAACAGAGACATTCACCATCTTAAAGCTTGAGTTGCCTCTCTGTCTCTCCGATTCCATTCCAAAGCACGTGGTGCTTTACAGACTGATTGTCTTACAGAGCCTTTGCTCCCCCTCGGCCCTGGTTCCCTTCGATGACCCACTGTTGATGTCCTGCCGGACAGGACAACTGGCGCCCAACGTGGGCCTCTAAGTGGACCTCGGCCCGACATCGCCCCCGAGCATTCCGGGAGAGAATTCACGGTCTCTACGGAACCCCGTAAGGGTAGAGGTAAGTTTTCGCGATTGTCGGTACTATGGAATCGTATTTATCTAAAGAACAAATATTCCTTAAAGATCTTAAAGGAAATCTTAAGGAAAGAGGCATAAAAGTAAAAAAGAAGGACCTTATAAAATTCTTTATATACATAGTTAAGGTCTGTCCTTGGTTTATTGTAAATGGCCCTGAAATACACCCCGGGAAATGGCAGAAGGTTGGCCGAGACCTAAAACGAGAAGGGCCAAACGTTGTAAATGTTTTCCCCCTCTGGGCATTAATTAATGAAGTCATTGAAGGAACCTCTAACAAAGGCAAGGTTCGGCAATTACCCCCGGGTCCTCAGATAATTTGGGAAGACGCTGAGGGAAATACGGGCACTGTCCGCCCTTACATAGTTCCTAATCTACCTATTAACCTATGGGGAAGAGATATTCTCTCACAAATGGGTATTATTATGTACAGCCCCAATTCTGTAGTCACAAGACAAATGCTAAGCCAGGGTTTTCTCCCTCAACAAGGATTAGGGAAAAATAACCAAGGTATCAATCAGCCTTTACAAGTACAGCCGTACCCTGGCCGTGCTGGCCTTGGTTTTCAGAACCATTTTTTATAAGGGCCACTGGTCCGCCCAGCCTGCAGGCGGACAAGATCAAAACACTCCAGTCTGGTTTGACCAGTGGCCCCTTTCCAAAGAAAATATGTTGCGCCGTCCATAGATCCTTTTCGCTTGAAATACCCCAAACCTGCCACTAGACCTTAACCCTAATTTCATTTAGGTACCCCAAAGCTAGACCTCAACATTTGCTTCCCTGACGAAACAAACACCGGAAGCTAGATAATTTGGCGATCAAACTGGACCCTGACCTTTTCGGGGCACACTCAGAACCAATCTGGGTTTTGAGCTGTTCAGGCAGTATTCTTCCGGGAAGAATCTGCGTTCTTTCTTTGGTCTCACTCTATCTCTAAAGGTAGTGGGGAGAATATCTGTGTTCCGTCTCACCCTACTTCCATTTCAGGTGAAAGGGCTTCTTTGATCTAGACACTCCCCTGCCTCTAAAGTCTTTCCTGGAGCAGATGCTTTCTTGAACAAACTCCCACTGACCAAACCCTTTGGAGAGAGAAAGGCCCTTCCTTTGCATCTCAATGCATTTCTAATCTTTTTTTCCTGTCACCAGATAGTCCTGCTCTCCAGCAGGAACTGTTGAGACACGAGAGGAAGTGTCTCTTTAACACCACCCCAGACCAAAGAGTGGTCATGTGGCCGTTCTGGGGACCTTTCCCTTCTCGGGGGTCCCAGGCCAGCGCTCTCTTTGCTCTGTTCTGGGGAGATAGCCGGAGAAACGTAAGAGGAGCTGTGTTTGAGCCCTTCTCCCATGCCACTGTTAAATGCAATGGAGTCTCTAATGGTCAGGCTGTAGCCACGAGGAGAAAGGTCACTAAATTGGGGTGAGTTTAGAGAATGTCTCTGCCCACGGCAGCTACTCCCTGGACAGGGGTAAGCAGTCTTCCCTTCAGGTTTTGCTCTCCCAGTAAGATTTGGGGACTTAGATGAGCTGCCCTGCCTTCAAGTTCCAGCGTGGAATCGCCAGAGGAGCCCTCGCCATTCAAGACGCACTGCGCTGGGTAAGATGGCATCTCTTCCTCCCCAACCCTCGTTCTGGCCTTTCCTCCCCCATCTTCCATGGAGTGGGGAGTGTAGAACTCGAGGCCTGGTTCGGACCTCTCCCATGTGGCTTGGCAACCTGCCGTTTAAATGCTTCTATCCTGCCCCCTCTTTGGGGTTACTGTACAGTGGGGAGATTGGGGACTCAATCTTAATCTTCTCTAATCTCCGGAAAGGTTATCACCAACTTTTAAAATAGAAATTTGCTAGCAATTTGGACAAGTGGGCCGCGCCCCTTCCAGACATTTACCTGGCTCTTAAAGCCGCAGCTTCTAGCCCTCGGGACGTGTGCTCGTCCTATACATTTAAACGGGACTCAGTTTCCCTGATTTGGTCATCAAGGCTGTCTACAAAGATGGGATTTTAAACTGCTCTCGGTTTTTTTCTTAGCTTCAGGGCACTACTTAAAACTTTCTTAGCTGCTTATGGAGAGATAATCTAGGTAAGCCAGGCTAGGTCTGTCTGTCTCACACTTTCCTACCTAACCCTACAGGTGGGAACTCTTTTTTGCTCCTAATTTTCTTAGTCCTAAAACCTTTTGCTCTTAGCACACTTGGGTTCTATTCTTTTCTGGATTGGCATTCTATGTCCCTGCCAACAAAGGATTTTTTCCTGGGCTCCAACCCTGGCCAGGTTGCAGCTTCAAGAAAGACCTTTGGAATGATGGCTGGGAATGAAATTTTAGGTCAAGGCAAATTAAATTCTTTAAAAGATGGCTTTTTATTTCCTTTCTCCCCTCATTCCTTGACTGCAGCAAGAAATGAGTAAATGAGAGAAACTGAAGCCATTCAAGAATTCGGTGAATACCCTTAGGAAAGAAGTCTGCCTTTCCTGTGTGCTTTTCTATGTTCTCTAGACTTGTTCCCTGTTTTCCCTCCTCCATTCTTTGAGAAGTTACTGAGGGACTAAGATGGGATAGTTTACCTTCCTACTTAGATGGTGTGTTTTCTAGAGGTATTGGGTAATTTGTAACTGAGTTATGCCTTAAAATTTGTCATCTCTGGTGGGCAATTGTAAGTTATATGAAGTTTGGTTCAGTTACTTGTGAACTTCAAGATCTGTGTAATGTTAAATTTAAAACTATCTACTTAGATAAGAAAAATAGTTGTATAAGCTGTAAACCCTTTACTGTGATTCTTGAACTAGATTTTATCTGAAGTCCTTGATTAATGATAACTGATGTAGAAGATAAAATCCTTTGGGACTGCAGCTAATATTTACTGGGAGTTTTGAGTTCAAGTGTGATTGCATAGACCAGAAGTAGAACTGCCTTAAATAACTATTTTAATTTGTGGCCACACTATGATTGTTGCTAAGCTTTTTTCCTGGGGCTAGAGTTTCTTTATCTAAAGGTTTACTTCGCCCAGGTACTTGGGGCCGCTCCCACCTTGCCTTTTGAGAAAGATGACCGGCCTTTTACAATGTATGTTGATGGAAGGCAGGGCTAGGCCCCTGACTTGCGGCTCAAATGCCCGGGCTAATTTGAGCTCGCTGGGAAACTCTTGCAGTCTTGGGGGATTTGTCGCTCATAGGACTCTGTGAGGCCCTGAATCTTAAACTCTAGGTCTCTGGACAGGTAGGCTTGGCTAGGCCTTCTAGGGTGACTGGAGTCAATTGGCGACAATTGGCGTGTTTGGATGTTTTTGGAATTTAGATTCTGTCCAAATCCAAGGGGTGTGGCCCAGTCCCAGCCAGCCCTCGCGGAGAGAAATGAGAAAAATGATCAGAGAATATCGGTAGATAGTCCCTTGGGAAACAAATTAAGTAATTGGAACAAACTGCCAAAATATAAAGGAAAAAGCAAGAAAAAGATAAGGTACTGCTGCTTTGTCTGGGGTGACAAGACATTGGTGGAGGCACTATTTGGCCTAAATTTGGCTCCCTTGAAGATTGGGTGTGCCAAATACTGAATTTGTGTGTTAATAACAAAGAACCTGTTAATCCAGAGGAGGTTCTATATGCAGGACTATGGCTTTCCGGGACTTCTATAATGTTGAGTAAGAGTCCAAGTGTAAAGGACACGAAGGAGGAAACTTTAAAGACCCAGCAATGGGACCCATTGTTATCTCTCCCTCCTCCATACTTATCCCCACCCCCAGAAGAAGCCATGGTTTTAGGAAAGGGAAGGTAAGGACTTAATCCCATCAGCTCCTCCAGGGCCCCTCAGGGCACGGGAGGATTTAATTCGATTGACCCCACCTGGACTCCAAAAAGAGTCATTCTCCTCTTTAAGGAAGGAATTAGATCAAATTCAAAGAGATATCCGAAATTATCCTTTGCCGGGAACTAAAACCCCAAGTCCTAAATTATATCCCTTAAGAGAGGTTCCTTCGGCCCAAGGAGGTATAGGATTTGTGAACGCTCCCCTGAGCACCACAGAAGTCAGGGCCTTTTAGAAGGAAATGAGGTCCTTGATAGAAGACCCCACTGGGCTAACAGAACAGTTTGATCAATTCATTGGAATTTGTCTCCTAGGACCTAACATGCTTCCTCCCAAACAGCTTGAAGGCAACATGCTTCCTCCCAAACAGTTTGAAGGCGTTTGCAACCACACCATACCTGTCAACCTGACGTGGCAATATGTGGCCGCTCCTGACGGCTCTTATTTTGCCTGCTCTGCTGGCCTTACTACATTTCTGGATGCCCGATATTTTATCAAAAAACGCGATTACTGCGTTTCTGTCTTTCTCTTCCCTCATATTAATATACACCAGGCCGATGATTTCCTTGATATCTGGGAAAGAAAAAGTACTGGCAATTTCAGGACCAGGAGGGAACCCCTTACTGCATTAACCCTGACCGTCCTCCTTGGCCTAGGAGCGGTAGGAACGGGGACGGGTATAGCCTCCCTCATACAAAATGATAAACAATATTCCCAATTGAGCGCTGCTATAGATAAGGATTTACAGGAATTGCAAGCAGGACCTAAACACCTTAAAGACTCAGTAGCATCCTTAGCTGAAGTCGTCCTGCAAAACAGAAGAGGCTTAGACCTTCTCTTCTTACAACAAGGAGGTCTTTGTGCAGCCCTCAAGGAGGAATGCTGCTTTTATTCAGATAAACTTGGCCTTGTTGAAAACAGTCTACCAAAAGTTAGAGACAGTCTGGAAAAAAGAAAACAGGAAAGAGTAAAAAATGAATCCTGGCATAAGAACTGGTTCTCCACTTCCCCCTTGCTATCCACTTTTCTCCCTAGTATTCTCGGCCCTCTTGTGGGACTCCTTCTCCTTTCTTTTGGCCCTTGGGCCTTTAATAAACTAACCACTTTCGTTAAATATCAAGTAGATTCTGCGATCACAAAAAGACACATTTTTTATCATCAGTTACGAGACCAAGACACCTTGGAACCTAAAGAGAAGATCGAACCACTCAAATTCACTGAACAGCTCCTGAAACAGACAGGGTGTCAACGATTGAGAGAACTGTTGTTCTCATGCTTTAAAAAATCGTGAATGTCATGGAATCTGTATAACTGTAGTCTGTCATATATGTTCCATGTTCTGTGTGGTTTGTCTGTTATGTTGTTGTTTGGAAAACAACGTTGCAATTGTACATAGTAAATTGGAGCTCCATGTTTGTTTGTGTGTGTTTGTGTTAAAAGTTAAAATAAGCTTGTAAGAGATAAGGATTCAGCCTCTGTGTTGCAGACTTAGAAAATATCAAGAAGCTTGAAAAATCTTTCTCTCTCTCTCTCTCTCTGTCTCTGGCTGACTGCAGCAGCCTGTGAGAAAAAGGGAGAGAAAAGAAAAAAAAATATATATATATATATATATATATAGATTGAAAGGGATTTGAAAGTTTGGAAAGTTAATATACAGCAGTATGCTAACATTTAAAGGAAAGACGTTTGAATAGAATATCTAGGCATTCTCTGTGAAGGCAGAGTAAAACACTAAATGGGCTTCCTTGGAAATTCACCGAAGCCGCTTTGGATTTTGGAATGGGAAAAAGGAATTCAAGGTGAAACATTTCTCTCTGAGGGTGGGGAGTTTTTCCAGGACTAATCTGCCCCTAATCTGTTTTTGCTGATTTAAAAGCTTTGTTAAGTTTTAAGAACAATGATTAAGGATAATTTGCATGTCTTTAAGGAAAAGCCTGCTAGAGTAAAGAACTATAAAATTCAAGCTTAGCCTGGCCTAGGCAATAAATAGCTCTAGAGATAAGATGCTAATCGCTGTTAAAGAAAGGTGGTAGAAGAAACTTTAAAAAAAAAAAAAAAAAACAGCTGTATTACTTTGATTCAGTTTGTTACCTTCTGAAGTTTGTTAACACGAGTTAATACTTTAAATCCAGCTCTGCTGGACATGTGTGGGTTTTTGGAGGTTTACTATTCACTATAGTGTGAATCTTACAGGTTTTTGATGGGAAAAGGAAAGAGGAATGCAGGTGAGTTAGGAAGGACTGATTTGCTAGGGAAATTAAAGGTTCGATTGGTATCAGAAGGGTGAAAGAAAGACTTTTGGGAGTAGGTGAAGAGGTGGGGGAAGGAGTCACCCACCCCCACTGCCTTCTGCTACTTCACCAAAGGAGTATCTGGGAAGGAAAGTTCTTTAAGGAGATTGTTTAAGTATGTAGTCAGAGGGAAAGAGAAAGTTGGAAATGGGTGGATTTGGGAAGAAACCTGACATTGGGAAACTGATGGGTTAAATCTTGAAAAGGATCCCCATGTAGGAAATTGAGTGGGGAACCTGAGGGAAGTTTTTTCTAGGGGGTCAGGAGTGGGGGAAGGATGGCCATATGGAATCTTCTCCGCCCCTCACCTCCCTGAGTATGTTCCTGCCGCTTTTTTCTTAACTGATTTACAGCCAGTGCAGCAAAGTGTGATTTTTAAGGACATGCCTATGTTTCTTAAAGGTTTTTTTGGTTAAAAGAAAATGGTCATAAATGTGATCCATACTTTGGTCCGAGTATTTCTAGTTTAATTGCTATGTTTAAAAAAAAAAAAAAAAAAAAAAAACCCTTCTTGAATTCTTTTATGTGGAATTGGGTCTTTTGTATAAGTTTAAATTGATTGTATTGGGTCATTCTGAGGTTATTTAAAGGGCCTCTGAACATAATAGTTTTTTCTCTTTGTCCTTTTGAAAATGTTTGTTATGGACAATATGCAATTTGGGATATTTTTCTATGTATTGGGTATTTTAAAAGCAAAATGATTTGTATGTATAATGTTCACTCATGTAACATCTACCTAGATATGATAATTGTTCTAAGTTGTGAACTTACTGAGACAAAATTGCTTTCTGTTATGACTTATAAGGATATGATAAATAATTGTTTAAGATTTATCCGAAATTTGACATCTGTTATTGGAGTTTATGTCATTGGAGTTTTTGGGCTTAGAGTTAATTAGCTAATGCTATTTGGGAGTTTTAAAGCTCCACCCTGTGACAGTTAATGGGACAATTGATTGATAAGCTGTTAAAATTCAATTGCTTATGTTATGTTATAGTTGTGTTCTTGCATTTTTCCTTCTGTAACTGATCTCTCTGATCAGAGCAATGGTCAATAGAACTGTTACTGCAATTCAATTATGTCAAGCCTTGCTATTTTCAGTCTGGTCATATGTAGTCATTGTATCCTAAATGCTTGGGCAACTGAGTATTTCGCCTAGTCATCTTGTCTGTTACTGGATATTTGTGTTTTGTTCCTTTTAAGGTTTCTACATGATAAGTGGACAATTAACAAGGGTCTATAAGACTGCAGCCGTTTGCTTGGCCTGTAAAGCAAACTCGTCTCGTCACATAGGAAACTGCTGGCCAATCCATTTTGGCCTCCTCGTATTTTGCAACAGTCTGGTGAACTGAGTCTTTCTAGCTGAGACTGATCCAATCTTTGTGTTAGATTTGTGTTTTTGTTTTAGATTTTGGTCAAATTACAGATATTGACTTGCTTCTGGAACCTGGATCAGCTTTGATCAGCTTTGATTGCCAGCATGACACACCCACTCTGCAAGGAATGAGAGCCTCCTATCACTTCACAGCCTGAAGCAGCAGTTTTAAAATGAGACCATGGACTTGATCCTGCATCGAGTGTACTTTGGACTGATATGAGGGACTTTGGGAATGGTTGATGACTGACTGTTAAACCTTACCTGGATCATCTATTACTGTGTGTTTAAGACTTGGGATGGGATTTGTTAAAACTGTAATTGCTGTTATGTTTGAGGGCTTTGAAGGAAATGCTACTGTATTAGTCTGTTATGTATAGGGATTTTGATTTGCTCTTGGGATTTATACGGGGAATGGTCATTTGAAAAGGGGAGGTAGAGATAGAACATTGGGGAAACTGGTATATTTTTTCAATATACCTGAAAGAATGGGAACTCTTAGCTCCTATTCACTTTGCCTTAAGCACTTTTGCCCCACCTCCTCCTCATATCCATACAAGGTCTGGTCTCAGGTATTGCCCCCCCTGCATTCAGTAAATAAGCTGTGGGTGAGCCAATGACCGGGATTATTGTGGCCCCATATTTCAGGATCATCATACCCTCTGGCTGCAGGAACACCCAATGACGGGATTATTGTGGGCCCGTTTTCCAGAAGCACACCCCGGAAGTTTGATGCTGGGGTGCTGGGACGGATGCCGCCCACATAGCCTAAGACAGGGGTCCTGCCCTTCTCTGGCCTTTTAAGGTCGGATTACTTGGGTACTGAATATGGATGCCGGCCACATAGCCTAAGACAGGCCTCCCACCTATTTAATAATAAGGAAAGGGGGATATGCCAGAGACCATGCTCTTCAAGACCATGTCCTTGAACACTGCCAGAGGCCATGTCCTTGGACGCAGGAGACAAAGAGCTAAGAAGAGCAGCAAACACCCTAAATTCCTGAGATTAGATAATGTGTGTCCCAAGAAATCGGTCATCTCCGCCCAAGATCTAGATAACAGTATACTCTAGGATTTCTGCCACACCTATGGTCCGACATTCTTCTCATTGTAACCCCCCACTCAGAAATCCTATTTAATTAAACTCTCTTCATTCATTAAACAGAGACATTCACCATCTTAAAGCTTGAGTTGCCTCTCTGTCTCTCCGATTCCATTCCAAAGCACGTGGTGCTTTACAGACTGATTGTCTTACAGAGCCTTTGCTCCCCCTCGGCCCTGGTTCCCTTCGATGACCCACTGTTGATGTCCTGCCGGACAGGACAGTCAAAGGAAGCTCTAGAGGCAAAAAACTATAAGAGATAGGATGATGATGTGAAGACAAAAACTTGGATTTTTCATTTAATTATCATTATTGGATTATTCAGACTATGAATGTCAGCAGCAATCCTAGGCATCCTAGACAGTTTACCATATGAAGGGAAAGAACTATATCACAGGGTATACTTCAAGTACCTCAAGTCCTGAGGATTTTATAGTTCCTTAGAAAAGTTGAAGATTATTGAAGAGAGGAGAGTTGTCTTGCCTGCTCTCAGGTTTGAATTTTTTGCATTTTCTTCTGTTGAAAAAAAAAGTCCATCCTCTAGTCGATGCATCGTTAGCCATAGTACTTGCACAGGACCAACATCATTCTGATTTTCCCAGAGGAAATTCTGGCTAAAGGAATAAACCAAGGAAAGTTACTAAATGAGAAATTCCTCAAGTGGAACTTGATTCCTACAACCTAGAGCTCTGGTTTTGGGTCATAGTTAACAAACATAACATCATATGGTAAAGCATTAAGCTTATCTCATCTTTGTTTTCTTGTTCAGAACATAAATCAAAAGGAATTCCATTGTTCTCATCATTTTTCACGAGCTCAGTCTAGCAATTTATTTTTTCTCTTTCACAATTTAATTCATATGATGAATTCAGTGGTATGAATCAGATTAACATTCTGTCTCCAAGAGAGAATTCAAGGAATAGAGAATAGTGATTAGAAGCCAACAAAGAAAGGCATCCAAACCAAGGTTAGTGGAGCTGTCTTGCAACTCCTATTACAAAAATTGCAAAAAAATCTGTCACACAGATCTTCATGTCTACAACAAAGATCAGCAGGATCTTTCTCATCTGGTTTCTTTAGAAGAGAAAAACAGAAGTCTTTCAACTCCATGAGGCTTACAAATCTCTTTTGACTTCTAGGATCACTGCTATCTTCTCCTGAGCTCTTTATAGTGAAAGCAATTGATCTCAGTAGTCTATTGCATATTTACTATGTGCATAGCCCTGTGCTAAAGCACTATGAGAGCTAAAACCACTTGTAAGACAGAGATCCTGCTCTCAAGGAGATTACAATCTTATTGAGAAATTAGATTTCCTGGGATTAATTTGATTTTTATACAATGAAAGCAAAGGACACTAAGTTAACCTTTCCCTGAACCTTTGATGATAGCTGATTGGTATAATAACTTCCAATGGAGAAAAGCTGGATCTGGACTCAATTTTGAATCAGGTATAATCTTATCAGAGACTGAATTAAGATACATCATTGTACAGATGATGGCTAGCTTGTAATAAATGATACTGTGTTCATTCAAAAATGAGGGAAATTCCTTGCTACATGTTTTCAATTAAAAAATGATTATATTTAAAATCCAGGAGTGGATGGGAAGAGAATGACTCAACCATTCATGACTGTTTTCAATTTGAAAACATTAGGCTTCTATAAATATCAAAATAATGGTGAAGCCTGCCAATTGAAATATTCTTTTTCATTTATTGCAATTACATGTCACTTATCTGCAAATAGCAGTATCCTGTCTTCTTTTGAAATAAGATAAATTGATGTATTCTTCTTGACATTTCAAATGAATACTGAAATAAAATGACTTTCTTCTCTCCTCCTATTCTCACCCCAACCAAAGTCTTCCATATCATGTTAGTCTAAACATTCTAAACATTGCTAAATGTGGTAGCAATTTTCTATTCCATGTCCAACATTGTCCTATCCTGAGCTGCAGAGAAATGAAAAGAATATTCTTCTATCTCACCCCCTCACTAATAATGCAACTAAAATGTTGCAGAGCATAGAGCATTAACTTGAAGTCAGGAAGTATGTTGTTCAAATTCAGTCTCAAGTAATATCTATAGTTGTGTGGTTTAGAGTAAATCACTAAATCTTTCTCAAGCTCAGTTTTCCCATCTGTAAAATGGGAACAAATAATAATGCCTATATCCCAAGGTTGTTGTGAGGTTGAAAGATGCAAGACAACATATGTAAAGTACTTTGCAAACCTCAAAGCATGATACAAATGTTAACTATTACAAAGAAAAAGTTATCCAGGCTCTCCTGGTTTTCATCTCTCTGGCTTAATGCTAGTTCTGAGAAACAGAGGAGGATTTTTTGTTTGTACTGTTTTATGGAAATAATAATGTATCATGAATCTGAAGGTAGAAAATAGGTATTTATTAAATATTATTTTCTAGGCACTGTACTAATATCTAATCTGATCTTCACAGAAGCCCTGGGAGAGATAGATATTATTTTTTTAAAATAATAATAGCTTTTTATTTTTAAAAATACATGCAAATATAGTTTTTAACATTCACACTTAAAAACCTCATGTTCCAAATTTTTCTCCCTCCCTTTCCCTTCCCCTAGATAGCAAGTAATTCAATATAGGTTAAACATGTGCAATTTTTCTAAATATATTTTCACATTTATCAGGCTACACAAGAAAAATCAGATCAAAAAAGAAAATAAAATGAGAAAGAAAAAAAAAAAAAAACAAGCAAGTAGACCACCACAACAAAAAAGGTGAAAATACTACCTTGTGATCCACATTCAATTCCTATAAGTTCTTTCACTGGATGCAGATGGTTCTCTCCATCACAAATGTATTGCCTTGAATTATTTCATTGTTGAAAAGAGCCAAGTGATCGGTACTATTATTACCCCCATTTTAGAAGTAATGAAACTGAGTCAAACAGTAAAGTGACTTGCCCAATGTTACTTAGCTAGTAAATTTCTGAAGTGATATTTGAACTCAGGTTTTCTTGACTCTAGTCCTAATTAGAGAATCATTGTACTACATAGAACAGAAGCATTTCCACATTAAGAACCTTTCTGTCTCTTGCCCCTTACAAACATTTGTTTGCCCCATTATTAATTATCAAAGAAATGGAAGACATCATCATCTAACATACCCATATAAAAAATACAAAATCATCCACAAAATGACAAGCACATAAAAATTCTTGGCTAGGCTTGTAATGCCCCCATTATGCATTTTGCATTCTCCTGTTAACACTTCTTTCTGATTCTGAAACACATCTTTCCCTACTTCAGAAACTCTATTCTTCCCTAGTCAATTTCGGCTCATTTTGGACCTGACTTCCTGTTTCATACTCCTTTGCTCAGTACAGTTTCTCTATATAATATATACAGCAGTTTTGCCTAAGCTATAATCTTGTAGACCTATCCTTTATCTTCTCTCCATCTTGAAAAACTTCATACTTTGCAATGGTGGATCTTAAACCACAATGAAAACCATAACTAAGGTAGGGTAACAATGATTGTCCCAGAGCACTGATGGATCTTGTTATTTAACTGCATTGAAATAACTGAGCTTGGCACTTTTTGCAAGAATAATTAAAACAAGAAGCCACCAGATGGTATACTGGCAGGTACCCCCTAGATGAGTTCTTCCCTAAAGGGTAAGGGTAGGGAAGAACCCTTCTAGATAGTGTTGTACTGATAAATGTTTAACATCCAATTTACCTTGACCCCCAAAATGTATGCCTGACACTGTTTAATCTGCAAATTAACATTTCCCCCATGCCTTTAAGTCTAAAAAATCAACAAAACAATAAATCAAGCCCTGATTTGCAACATTTCCTGATTACCAGGATAAATGCATACACTGAAGATTTAACAATCAGCATTTGAGAGACGGTTTGATCTGGATCCAGAATAACCCTGGTTCAAGCCTTTCTACCTTATCCTCTAGCTGTTTGATTGCCAAGTAATTAAGCCCCAATCTTAGATCCCCCTGAGGTTGAACATGTGATTAGCTTTGTTTTTTGGGGAAAAAAAACCTCCCTTTAATAACTACTTCCTGACTATCCTCAGCTCGAGAAGATGTTGTTGTTGTTCATCCTTCATTTCTGTAGAGGACCAATGACATTACAAGTGATATCTTGACTTTCAAATGAATTGAATTTAAGTGAGATACAATTGCATAAAATAATCAGCTTGATTGTCTCTTCCAGAGTCATTGAAGTCCATTGGCAAGACAAAAATCAAGAAAACTGACATTGGCCCAGATATCTGGGATGACCTTGGCTTCTTTAAATGTCTGGCTAACCTGTAAGAACTCTTTTATTACCGGCTTCAACCACTTTCTATTGAAACTAATTATTCTCATCTGCCTTTTCTGGAGGTAAGGGGGGAAGGGATGAAGTCTTCTCAATGTTTGGGATTGAAATCCTCCAAATCACTGACAAATTTGAGACCTGATAATTACCCTCAATTTGATTTAGTTAGTTGGGATATTCAGAAAGGACAAACACTTTTTGGTATGAGGGCTTCTCAAGCACTTTTCAGGAGGTGCTCATCTACGTTTGGAATCCACCTGGAAATAAACACTTACCAGTGACTCCAAGAAACTGTAGCATGGGCTATATGCAATAGCCAAATGCACATATGTACACACACACATGCACACACACACATAGCACAAGGTTTTCTACTAACATACTTTTAAATCCCTCACTTTGTTTTAAGGCTACTTTCAATATATGTTAACATAAATAGTAATATTGCTCCAATAGACTTGTGATGGAAAGTGCCATCCACATCTAGAGAGAGAAGTATGAAAACTGAATATAGATCAAAGCACAGTATTTTCAGCTTTGTGCTACACAAAACAAAAATCATATCAAAAGGGAAAAAAACTTGAGAAAGAAAAAAACAGGCAAACAAACAGCAACAACAAATATTGGAAATATGTTTAGAAGAATTGCACATGTTTAACCTATATTGGATTGTTTGTCATCTTGAAGAGAGAGGAAAAGTGAGGGAAGGGATTAAAATTTGGAACACAAGGTTTTGCAAAGTGGAATTTTGAAAACTATTTTTGCATGTATTTGGAAAAATAAAATATTATTAAAATTTTAAAAAATAAATGTAATATTGCATTTATATTCACCTATGTGGTGAAATGGGCTTACAGTAAGGAAAACCTGAATCCAAATCCTGTTTTAGACACTTACTAGCCATATTACCCTAGGTCAGTCATAACATCTCAGTTTAATTTGTTTCATCTGAAAAAAAAAATTGGTGGATTGTATTCAATGGTCTCTAAGTTCCTTTCCAGTTCTAAATTCATGATCCTGTAAATGTAGTGCTAAGAACACTGAACTGAGTTGTGAAAGTACTGGGTTTGAGTTCTCATCTCAGCTGATAGAATTGGGATAATAACATTTTCATGCTCTAACACTTGGGTGTGCTGAGGAGTCCAGAAAGTATGTGGGTTGAAGGTCCATTTTTACTCAGAGAAGTCTGGTTTCAAACTAATGAGTTAGCTATAGAAATACAGTTTGTTGTTAGAGAAATGGAGCACTATTATTATTATATTTTTCATACCAATAGAGACAGTTAATATAGACTGCTAAATTACACCATTATTTTTAGTTTTGTTTTTTCTCTTCAGAAGTTGAAAAAAAGAATCAACTCCATCATGAAAATTGAAGGAAATAATATTTTTCCATGCATATTTTTGGATCTTTAACTGCTATCATTAGCATTGATTATTAGCATAGAAGCATGTCTGTCCCTTTTGCTAATCCTACTGCTTTTTGTTATTATAGAATCATAAAATGTGGGGTTGGAATGGGTCTTAGAGATCATATTATCCAATCTAATTTTATAAGGAAATACCCAGTAACTATAAAGAATATGTGCTTTGCCCAAATTTATATAACAAATGTCAGAGCTAGAATTATCACAGGATTAAATCAATGGAAAGTACCTAAAAGACTGCTCATCACAGGACCCTCTATTTAAAGATGAAAGGGACCTCGGAGACCATCTAGTCCAACTTCTCCTGTTTTCAGATCAGGAAACTAAGACCAAGGAAAGAAAAGTGACTTTTCCAAAATAATACACCTTAGCAAATGATAATCATATAATTAGGACTTAAATTCAGGATGTCTGACTTGAAGTTCAATGTTCTTTTTACTATAAGTATTCTGTTGTCTATGCTAAGGTTAGGGTTATTTTCATTCTCATCCCCCCTTTAGCAGTAGAGATGTTGAAAACTCATCGATTATGGAAATTAGGCACAGGTCCTATGGCCACTAAGTGATCAAAAGCTAGGCATTGGGAAAAACATAACCATGAAAAATATTAATTCTCCAGAGCTTTTTTTCAGTGAACTTATATTATATGAAATGATTAATCTTGGGCCATTTGTGAAATAAATTAGTCCTAAGGACAATCTATAAGATCTTTTGTTTTTCTATTTTCTTTCTTACTTCTCTCCCTTCTCTGTGCTCTTTTTCCTTCCCTTTTTCCCTCCCATACCCCTCCTTCTTTTCTGGCTCTCCCCCTCCTCCCCCCTACACATCTCCAGCTTCATCAGATAGAGGAGATAGCACTAGATAGCTGGCAGTTGCTAGGCACCAAGCAGGCCTTCAGGAAAAGGAGACAATAAGAATGATGATTTTAAAATATACAAATAACCAATTTAAGCTTTACTGAAAAAAATCAATGATGCAGTTTAGGCTATCTAATTACTATTATTCCCCAAACAGGCAATTAGCAAGAATAATACTTTAGTATGTTTGAACCTGCTTTGCTCTGTTGATCATTATATTCCTGGCAGAAAGCCATGATATTTTCCCCCCAAAGGTGCTTTCCAGAATCACTGTAATTTGCTTTTGAAATTTTGGGGGATGGGACAGAGAGGTTTTCAATAATGGTTTACAGAGTAGTCAAATTTCTGTCACTCATCTCTCAGTAGTATTGGATTGTGTTCTTCTAAAGGCCCCTGTAATCCAACAAAACTAAGGTCCATTTCTCTAATCATGATTAAATACTAGGAAAATTCCACCCTTTAAAAGGGCATCAAACATCCAGTTTAAAAATGAGAATGATCTGAAGCTGGAAGGAGCCTCAGAGTGGTTTAGATGACTTGGTCATTTGCTCCAAGATCATATCTGATGGAATCCAGATCTGAACAGACTACCTCCAGACTCAGAGAAAGAGAACCTTGGTTCATTTGTCCTTCAGATAGAAGAAGGATTTTTAGGAGAAAAGTGGCAATGTTGAAATCTTGGCCTTGTTCATTTCATTCAGTCACATTCAACACTTTCTGACCTCATATGGGATTTTCATAGCAAAAATAGAGTGGCTTGCCATTTCTTTCTCTCTCAAAAGATAGGAAATTGAGGAAAATAAGGTTAAGTGACTTGCCCAGAGTCACATAGCAAGTAAGCATCTGAAGTCAACTTTGAACTCATTAAATGAGTCTTCCTGACTCCAGACCAGGCACTCTAACCACTGAAATACCTAATTGTTTACAAGCTAAGCTAACTTTAGTCTTTTTTATTTTGGGTAAGGTGATCATGTTAATATTTCTTCTTGATAATTCCAATTTTGCAGGTCATTTTCTTTTTCTTTTCTTTTTCTTTTTTAACCTTAATGTGGTAATTCTATATAAGAACTATACCAGGAACAGCTAGTTAATGCAGTAGACAGAGCACCAGTTCTGAAGTCAGGAGGACCTGAGTTCAAATTTGATCTCAGACACTTTACACTTTCTAGCTGTGTGAATCTAGCCAAGTCACTTAACCCCAACTGCCTCAGAAAAAAAAGAAAAAAAAAGAAAAGAAAAGAAATATACCAGGAAAGCATTATGTAGAGACAGCTGGTGGGAATACCATTACTATGATAGAGGCAGCAAGAAAATGCACTGGTCCAAGAGTTTGGAGACTCATTCTAATCTCCCCTCTACCCAAACTTTATTTCCTGTGTGATCTTGGGCTAATTGTTAACCTCGCTGAGATTCCAACAACAGGGCCCTAAATCTCTGGAGCAATGACATCACCTTTCAGGGACATTAAAAACAGAAATAGAAACACTCATACACACAATTATACCCCAAACTGCCTAACTCACTTGAGTGGAGTGGGGTGGGAGAAAGAACAGTACATAGTAATCCTATAACATACTTTCCTGGTTTTTTTTTTTTTTTTAACATTTTATACCATAAACCATATGATTACTAAAATCAATAAAGACTGAAAATGATATCTTAACTGATAACGATATCAGAATTTTCTGCCATCTCATTTTTCTTGAATTGTTTTTCAGCCAAACCTTACCTAAAGATCTTAGTTTCAGTTTAGGCTGTTAGAAGTAGGGATTTTGCCCATGAGAATTTGAGATTGCAATTTATCCATAGAATCCAGGCTTATTGGATTAACTGGGGACATGACAGCAGGATAGGTGGAGTGGGGTGAGATGGGGTAGAGATATACACGGAAGGCCTTGCCAACGTCAGTCTTCTTCCCTGTAAGACAGCTCACATTACTAGATAGAGGGAAAGGGGAAAGAGCAGAAAAAATTTTTTTGATGAGCTGTTTTTGGTGTCTGGGCCCTTTTATCACATGGAAATTTGAATAAAGAGTAGCCATAAGGCAGCAAGTAGCCACAATTGTAACACTACCTCAGGCAAAGATTTTATGTTCATTTAAGCATTAATGCAAGTGCTTCTTCCTTCCATCTTCCTGGTAAAGAGCTCTGTCCACCCTAGTGCCCTCTTGGACCCCTTCTCACCTCCTCATCCCCACTTCTTCCTGCTCTGGGTTATCTAACTAGATAGATAACAGTGGATAGAATGCAAGGCCTGGAGTCAGGAAGAGTCATCTTCCTGAATTCAAATGTAGCTTCAATCATTTCTTAGCTGTGTAACCCTAGATAAGTCACTTAACCCTGGGTGCCTTAGTTTCCTCTTCTAAAATGAGCTGGAGAAAGAAATAGCAACCACCTCAGTAACTGGGAAAAAACAAACCAATTTAACCCAACTGAGGGTCATGAAGAGTTAGATACTATTGAAAAATTACTAAACAATAGTGACTGGCTGGGCTGAGTACTTCTGAAATGTTTTACTATAGTACTCTGTTTACTACTCTGTTTACTCTTTCAGATTAAGTATCAAAATTGGTTCTTTCCCCCTTTCCTAAGCTGTTTGAGCTATAACTAAGAATTCATGAGTTAGTGGAAATTTCAATGAAAGTAATGAGGAGGAATGCAGAGGGAAGTTGAGTTCAAGACATTATGCTAGGAAAAAGGAAAATTAATTTTTCAGAAATAAATTAGATAGATAGATGATGATGAATGGTGTAGGGATAAATGGATGGTGGATGGCTGGGAAGCTAGATAACTGGAAAGAGAGATAGATGTAGAGATAGAGATAGATAATCTCATTTGATCTCACAACTACTTAATGAGCAAAGTGCTAGTGTTGCAAAGTAACCACAGTTGTGAAAAAAACTTCTAATCTCTCTAGATTTTCTTTGTTCAGAGAAGTAAGAAATGAGAGATGAATGGAGACAGGTGCCTCTTTGTCTGTTGGTAAACTGGTGAAGAAATAATCAACCTTGCTTTAGCAGAGGACCCAAACAAGTGAGCTTGTCTGTTGTCCCTTCCCATAGAGATTAGAACAAGGATAGATGGGAAAAGGCAAGGGAAGGCTCAGAAAGAATATTGATCTATGTAACTATTCTGTTTTTGTCATATGTATCTTTATATACATTTTTGGGTTTTTTTACAAGAGTAATTACCAGTGTTTCTCTCTTCTATACTCTACCTAAAACTATGCCAGAGACAATTCTTTGCATAGAATATGGGCTACCTAAGCATTGTTGATGGACTATTCTTCAGGGCATTTAAAAAAAATGTGTTTAATATTTTATTTTTCTTCAATTACTTGAAAAGACAATTTCTGATATTATTTTTAAAACTTTGAGTTCCAAATTCTCTCCATTCCTTCCTCCCTATACCTCATTGACAAGGTAAGCAATTTGATATAGATTATACATGTATACATGCAAAACATATTTCTGTATTATATGCTTCAATCTATATTCAGATACCATGGTTTCTTTCTCAGACAGCATTTTTCACAAGTGCTTCATTGTTGTCTTGGATCATTGCATTCCTGAGATTAATTTACAGCTGATCATTTTACAATATTGCTATTACTTTGTACATGTCACTTTGCATCAGTTTCTGTTAAGTCTTTACAAGATTTTCTGAGAGCATCCTGCTCATTTCTTGTAGTATGAGAATATTCTATCACAATTACATATGACAATTTATTTAGTCATTCCTGAATTGATAAATAACTCCTCAATTTCCAGTTATTTGCTCTGAGAAAAGAGCTTTTGTCAATATTTTTGTCCATATATGTCCTTTTACTTTTTTGCTTTTTATCTCGTTTTGAATATAATCCTAATAGTGATATTGCTAAGTCAAAGGGTATATGGGGGCCCAACTCCAAAATGCTCTACAGAATGGTCAAATCAGATTATAACTCTACCAATATAATATGAGATTTTAACTCAGAATTGTTTTAGTTTGCATTTTTCCAATCAATAGTTAACATAGAGCATTTTTAAAAAAATATGGCTTTAGATAGCTTTGATCACTTCATCTGAAAACTGTTCATATCTTCTGATCAATTTATCAATGGAGGAAGGGTTATTATTTTTTATAAATTTAACTCAGTTCTTTATATGTGAAAAGAGACTTATCAAAGAAACTTGCTTCAAAATTTTTAGTTACAATTGCTAACTATTTCTCTCCATCCTATTTCCTCCTTTGCTTATTTTATTCTGTCTTTCCTTTCACCCTGTCCCTCCTCAAAAGTGTTATGGTTCTATCAATCTGCCCTCCCTTCTATAATCCCCCCCCCCCCAATTTATCAATACCTTTTCCCTCTTACTTTCTCACAGGGTAAGATAGATTTCTCTATCCAGTTGAGTATATATGTTGTTAACGCTGAGCCAATTCCACTGAAAGGATAGTTTACTCACTTCCTCTCATATCCCCATCTCACTTCCCCCATCTTGCCATTATTGTAAAATCTTTTTACCACCATTTTTATGCAAGAGTACTTGCCCCATTCTACCTCTCCCTTTTCTTTCTCCAGGTTCACTACTTTTCTTAAACCTTAAATTTTATTTTTTAAGATATCATCTCTTCATATTTAACTCAGAGTTGTGTCCTACATATATATATATATATATATATATATATATATACACATATATACATATGTATATATATGTATGTATGTATGTATTTTCCTTTTAACTTCCTTAATAATGAGAAAGTATGAATTACAAGTATTATCTTCTCATGTAGTAATGTAAACATATCAATGGTATCCTAATTCCTGTCCTTCATAAAATAATCAGCAAAATGCTAAACATATATTAATTCATTTAAGTCTCCCAATAGACAATCAAGGTCTGTGGGTATGATTATCTTTATTTTACAGATGATAAAATAGGTTGGCTCTTTCCTATGGTTATCCAGTTAGTAAATGGAAGATACAAGATTTAAACCCAAGTCCAGGACTTGCTCTCCATATCACCAAAAGGACTATCTATCATCACAGTGGTTTCTAAATAATGCAATTCCCTCTGGGGCTAAGTATTCGAAGACAGGAAAATAGGAATGGAAGAGAAGGAGGTACTATCACATCACCACCACCATAACATCTGTGACATAGCAATGGGATAGGAGGATTCTTGAGCATTCCTAGATGCAGAAACTAGGTTTGCAGGCTTGGACTTCTACTCACCCATGAAACAATCCAAGGACTGAACTGCAATTTGTTGCCTCTACCCCCAAAAGCTTCAAAAGCTGAAGAAAAGATCTTAACTGACCTTTAAAGAGTAAGTACATTTCAGAACATTGGCTTTCCAAAGTGTCTGTAAATGATTTTTTCCTGCTTTAAGTAGTAATTGATACATAACTGACTTTAATTTAATTTATATGTAAACGAAACTATTTCATTGTGCTTCAAATGAATGAAAAAGTCATCCTCAGTGACATTAAAATACTAAAAAATATTAGGAGTTAATGCTGATTACAGACTTACAGATTATATTTATATATTTGAATTTAATAAGAATGGTTATAATACACACCAAAATTGAGATGCTGTTTGAAATGGCTATATATATATTGTCTTACTGGGCTCATTTTGGGCTTGTTTTGTTTTTTTTTTTAATCACCAAAAGCTCATGGAATCACTGTCTGTCTCTTCTTCCTCAGCCTTCAATATTGACTTGGCAAGATTTCAGAGCATATTGAAGGCTTCCTTCTGCTTATCCCTGTGGAATGTAAACTTTACGTGGACTTAGTATAGTTCTTTGCTTTACAACATTTTATATAAAACGTAATGGGAAGTGAGATTTATAGTGAAAAGAACCTCAAAAGTTATTTTTTTACAGTACTTCTCTTGCTGTGAGTTAGTCATTTTCAATAGCGATCTACTCTTCATGGCGCCTTTTGGAGTTTTCTTGGCTACTATACTGGAGTGTACATGACTCATTTTAGAAGTGAGGAAACTGGTGGGATAATTAGTCCAAGGTCACACAAGTTGTACAGAACAGAACTAGGATTTCAATGCAGGTATCTTGATAAGAATCCAGCATTTTTTCCATTGTATAATTGTACATTGTTACTTCTTTTAATAAATGGAGTCTTCTTTTTCATAGTTCATTTAAGAAAGAACACTTGATTAAGAAGGAAAGAAAGTTAAAGGTTTCTAGAAAATTTTGAAGAATTCTGGAAAGGGACATCCATAAATGCTTCAGTAGCAATCACTAGAAGAACATCCTAAGTCTTTTCTCTTAGACAGAGATGACTTGCAGGGATACTATTAACCAATACATTCTCCAGGAGTTTTCCATATATATCATGAATTTTCTAGGACTTTCCTTTTTCTTTTAAAAAAAACATTATGGAATAAAACAAGCATTTCCATAACATAATAAAATAAAAATTGTTTCACACGAAACTATAAATCTATTATGTACAACTTGGCTATTCCTTTTAAATATATAGTAACCATATATTTTTTTCCCTTTTTTTCTTCCCCTTTTTTTCCTAGGATGGCTAGTATTTGAAACAATTTATATACATGTATAACACTCATAATCAAATCATTCTACTTATACTTCTATTTATCAGTTCGTCCTCTACATATAGATAGCATCTTCCTTCATATGTCCTTTGCAGTTAATTTCTCAATACTTTCTCTATGAAATCAGGTCATTATCTGCCTGTTACTTAATAAACAAAACTTAGAGCAGGGGTCCTTAAACCTTATTGTATCATGAGAGTTTGGCAAAGTCTATAGACCTCTTCAATATTAATATTTGTAAAAATAAGTTCATGTACAAAAGGCTAAAAATCACTGTGTTAGAGAGCCTCTGCGTTTGAGACATTTGGAGCTTAGGTAACTTTTGAAGACCATAAAGCTAATAAGTATAAGGATTTGATTTGAACTCAGATCTTTTTATCTCCATGCCCATTTCTCTATTTCTGTATCTTCATCATTCATTTTTCACATAATAAGCCCATAATAATAAATTGGATTAAATTAAATAAATAATAATTGGATTGTTGGAACAGGGAATGTGCTTGGGGGTGGCGACGAGGAAGGTAAAAAAGAGACTTTGTAAGACCATCTGACTTTTCACACAAGAGTTATCAAAGTCTTTGAAGCTGAGCAGAAAAAAAAATAATCACCTACCTTTTACTATAACTTACAGGACTAAAGTACACACTCCCACCAAGAGCTGGTAGCAGCAGCTTGACAGTTCTGTCCCACTGAGCAATGTATATTTATAAACAAAATAGCAAGGAGAGACATTTTCCCCTAAAGTGCTAATTTTCTAGTTGAATAGATCTCCCTAGTTCAGTTTAAGTCTAAGCTCCCCCAGGAAGGGACAATTTTTACAAATCCTAAGGCATTATTCTCAGCATTCCGTTTCCCAACCTAAAGTTTGGTAAGAAACATAAAACCTTTAACTGAAATGTATATCTTTCTAATTTTGTCTGGCTGCTCACCTGCAGTCATAAAACTTTAAAGGCCAGATGGAGATAATCTATGAGTATCTGAGGACAGAATTTGGTGCTAAATGTCTGACAGTCTTAGAACTGACACTAAGGATGATGGCAGAATGCATGATTTCATGTAAAATTAATTATAGGGCAAATTTCAAGCACTGAATTCACAGAAGCACTGAAAAATATTGCCCTTTGAGATGTACCACACAAGAATAATGCAAAATACTAGGTGATATGTTCATCAGCTTATTTTCAAACAACTTTCAAGAATGTATTTCAGGGTATTATGCCAGTGACAATAAAGGTCCCATTACCTCTGACACATGCCTATTTGAGAAAAAAGATAAGTCCATATGATATTGTAAAGGACTAATGATACAAAATAACTATTGCCCTAAATGACAATATGCTTCATGCCTTGGACCTCAAGCAGTATGGGCACAGCCACAAGTATGTCCTAGTCTATTGGGCCACAGATCTTAACATAGAAAGCTACGGAATCCTCCATGCTTGCCTGAACTTTTCTTGTTTAATAGAAAAGAAAGTAGCTTATACCTCCTTCTTCCTGCTCCTGTAATTAGCTCTATATGCTAGATATTATAACAGATAGTATTCTTAATTTCAAACTGGGTTCCACTTCAGACTTCTTTATCTTGAAAGCTCTCTACAGCCCGGATTCATACTTCTGAAGCACTCTGAATCCTTGTAGCCTTCCCTCTAATTGGTTGGCTTCTCTTAGCATCTTTATTTAAGAAGGCATCCATACTAGTAGAGGAGAAAAGAATATGGGAACATTGAGAGGTATATGAAATAATGGAGAAAGTAGGCACCCTATAAATTTTTTTACTTTAATGCATATTGAAAAATTAAATCCTCCTCCCCAGGCATCAGTACAAAAGGAGAAGAGAGCTAAAGAATAGAAGAAATTGGTTATAACAAGGCTTAAAAGGAAAAATAGCTAACTATGAGTATAATGGGGGATATTTTACCAAATGTATAAAACCATATGGGGAATTCAGAAATTTTCTGGATTTTATCTCCAATGATCTTATTATTAAATAATCTTTAATAATTCAATGAAACTTTCTAGATTTCAAACTGTTCACCTGTTGAGTAAGGTAGTTTGAATCAATGTTCTCTAAAATTCCTTCTAGCGTTTAGATTCAAATAAATTTTTAAAACTTTTAAAAATACCCACTTTATGCATCGCACCAAATGGTACAAGAAAAGTTTAAATAAATAAGAGATAATATCTACTTTAGTAGGCAGAAAATATACACACATCTATCATACATAATAATCCATAATAAGGATATAATTTAAACTGTAAGTTGTGAGGAACATTTAAATAACTCTATATGCTAACAGAATTCTTCCAGCACTGATACATCCTGATGTGTTGAGAATAAATACCTTTTAGGATCTCATTTTCTGCGTGCTCAGGTATTTACTGAGATCTTAGTGGCAATGTGTTTATGAATGGAGAACTGACCTAAGAGCCACAACCTACATCTGTCTGAATGCCACTTAATCCCTCAATACTCTAGGCAAATAAAACTATAAGTTACTGAGAAGATGCCCACCTACATTGATATAAGGAATTTCCTTATCCAGAAATCCCTTATACCAGTAAAACAGCAGGTCCATTCTCTATCCCTATTCCTTTGGGATGGGTTCAGGGTGTAAAAGAAGATATAATATCTGTACATAAGACACTTAAAATGTAGTTCCTTTAATGTTACAATTCTTTTATATATTCTGAGTTGAAGGACTTTTCTGAAGGCCAGTGCCTCAAATATTACGTAAAATGGAAGCTTTTTATCATTTGTATCATTCCAATGGATCCATTAGCCTCTCAAATACTGGGCAATACTTGTTTCTCTCCTCCCACAAACAATCCACAGAGAGGCTATGCTTTTCCCAATAGCTTCCCACTAGATTTTTTTGAACAAATCCTGGTAAGTAACAAGATAATGAGAAGTAGTATGGCATAAGAGAACTAATCTTAGAGTCAACAGCAGATCTGGGTTCCAGTGTTACTTCTGATACATACTTCCCATGTGATATGGGGCAATTCATTTAATTTTTCAGTGCCTCCAGAAAACTCATTAATATTATAAGGTTCAGAGAAGATGCTGCTCTGCATTAGCAGGCAGAGTTTCTCCCCAGCAGAAAGGAACAATGTTTATTAAGTAGATCCTTACACAGTATGAATCACAAATTGAATCAAAATAATGAAAACAAAAAGACTGCAGAACACAGATTAGGAGCTAGAAGAGACCCTCAGCTCTTCATTTTATAGAAATTTATAGAATCTTCTCATTTTATAGAAGAACAACTTGAGGCAAAGTGAGATTAAGTTACTTATTCAAAGTCACACATCTAACAAATGGCAGAAAGAGAATTCAAAGATAGGTACTCTGGTTCCAAATTCAGATCTAGTGCATTTTCCACTATACCAGAAGGAATCCTAAGCAAAGGCTTAGTGAAAGCATTCCAATTATGGAGGAGAAAACAGAGGCTTAGGGATCTTAAGCAACTTCTTGAAGATCACCTAATAAGAGTCAGAGATAGAATCTGAATCTAGAGTCACTACAATAACAAAACCTATTACTATTTATTAGATAGCTATGAGATTCCTAATACTCTGTAAGGACTCTGTATCAATGGTATAAAATTCAATTCAATTCAACAAATATTTATTTATTACATTATTTATTATAAAATATAAACAAAATGGATTCTTGACCTCCAAGTATAAGGAAAGGGAATGAGCATTTACTAAGTATGTGGAATAGTACTAAAGCCCTTAAATATATTATCTCATTTGACCCTCGTAATAAACCTGGGATATAGGTGTTGCTATTATGGAGTGTAAATTACTTATCCAAAGTCACATAAATAGTATCTGAGGCCATATTTGAACTCAGGTTTTCCTGACTCTAGACATAATTCTCTATCCACTGTGCCAGCTAGCTGACATGTAAGAACACAGAGATTAGTAGGACCTTACAGCTGAAAGAAATGTACCTGAGACTTCATCTGGACTTACCTTTTCACTTAATATATGAGGAAATTGAATCTTATGACACACCACCCCCCACCACACTTTTGCCCAACACCTCTAACAACTAATCAGAATGCATATTTTTTGCCTGTTCAACCACAAAAAATTAAGATATAAAATAGAAGCAAATAACAATTTAAAAGGGAATTTGACAATTAGGAACTGAGCAAAAATCTTTGCTTTCCTACTTGTATTATATGGTTTTAGAATATATTAAATCACTTGTAATATGATCATCAATTTTGATTTTTTAAAAATTGAATTCATTTTACTGCTACTGTCCTCTTGTAAGTCATTTTAAGTGATCATGGCATAGAACATTATCACTTCCATAGATGCTTCCCCCCCCCCTTTTTTTTTTTTCTTGGCAAGCAGCTTCTAGTCCCTTTTTTCTTTGCAACCTGGGATCAGGAAGTTATTGGCAGAGAGAACTATCATGTTCTATAATATTAGTCACTTCCCCCTCAACTCACAACTTTTAGGCACTACGTACTTAAATCATAACTTATATTATTCAACAATGTTCACATAAACATCCCATTTCATAACACATTCAAATGAATTTGGGATCCTGAGTTTTGTATTTCTTGTCTCTAATTGATTAAACCTGCATTTGCTGGCCCATGAATTGCTGATGTTAGAAACTTGGGTTCTAGAATTTGTCTCTCTTGTCTTTAAGAGCTATCTAAGGGTTTTTCCTTTTGAAAATATTTTTCAGACACATACTTTTCAGGTCCCAATCAAAATACCACCTTCCAAAGGAAGTTTTTCCCAACCTCTCTCAATTTTAGATCCTTCCCACTATTAATTATCTCCCATTTAACATGTATATTCTGTTTGCACAGAGCTATTTGCATGCTATCTTTTGAGAGAAGAAGCTGTCTTTTGCCCTTCCTTTGTATCCTAAATGCTTAGCACAGTGTTGGGCACATTGTAGGTACTTGATGAATTTTATTGAGTATTTGATTAATCTAGGACCCAGAAGTTTTGGTATTTTTTGATTCAATGCTTTGTTTTATCTAATCTGATAACTGGCACATTGATACTGGCCACAAGTCAACTGGACAGAATGCTGACCCAAAAGGTAAATAAACTTGAGTTCAAACCCTTCTATTAGCTATGTGACTCTAAAAAAATCACTAAGATCAGTTTTCTAATGAGTAAAGGGATAACTGGCAAGAAATAATAGCAGCTACCTATGGCAGCTAGGTGGCCCAATGGACAGAGTGCCAGGTCTAGAGTCAGGAAAACTTATCTTCCTAATTTCAAATCTTGCCTGAGATACTTAATAGCTGTGTGACCCTGGGCAAATCATTTCACAATGTTTGCCTCAGTTTCCTCATCTGTAAAAATGACCTGGAAAAGAAAATGGCAACCACTCCATGATCTTTGCCAAAAAAACTGCAAATGAGGTCACAAAGATTTGGACACAACAACAATTGAGGGTTGTTGTGAAAAAAATATATATAAAGTGCTTTCCATATTTTAAATTGCTATATAAACATGAGCTTTCATTATTTTCATATATGTGTAGCTAATACTATTGAATAGTAGAAAAGTAATTCAAGGATTTTTTTTAGTCTTCTATTTCAGGAATAAATATTATCTCAGCAATTTTTCTATCTAAGGAAGATACTTTAACATAAATGTATGTGGGCAGCTTCACTGAATTATCAGTTTCAATTGATGTTTATAGATTCAGAGTCATTTTGAGATTTTCTAAAAAAATAAAAAAATAAAGAGAACTTTTTGGTAGGCTCAGAATTGTTTCCTTTCCCTTACAATTTGAACAAATCCATTTGTGGTCTGCTATAAGTATGACTGGCTGATAAATATGTGTCCCCTGTTTTTGTATGATAAGGAACTCTAACAATGTGCAAAACCCAGTTGTGAAGGAAAACTTTTGGCAAATAGGTTTTTAAAATTTTTTTCTACAATAAACATTTGGAAAATAAAAATTTTCTTTGAAAACAGAAATCTGAATTGGTCATTGTTGTCAGGTTACACTTTTATTAGATAATTCATTTTTCATGTCATCCACAACTTAACTCCAATCTATTTTCCAGTCTTATTCTACTCTACTTCCCCTACTGTTTTTAACACTCAACTAAATTGAAGACCTGTACTCTCCAAACCCTGCCACAGACTTCTATCTCTGTACTTTTGCTCCTGCTGTTTCTCCACCTGGCATATTTTCTCCTGCCCCATCTCTATCAGAGAGTTTATGTAACCTGATCAAGGTGGCTCAGATTGTAAGTAGCAGAGTCAAAATTCAAAACTAGGTTTTCTTGTGGTAGTAAGCACAGTGCTTTTCCAATTATATCAGAATTCTTGGAGATCTTTAGTTCAAGAAACCCTGATAATAGAATTGTAACTTTGGGAATTTACAAAGGTCTTTGGAAAATTTACTTATTTGAGAGTTTTGTTTAAATAATTGCTCTGTATTATTGTAAACTGCCTTCTTGAAAGTGGAAGTCTAGTTCAAGATGATGGGTGGTAGTAATATTCAGCATTTTTGCATAGTTTCTGGGGTGGAGGTATATAAAACAATAGTGATGAAAAAAATTTCAAAAGCATAACCTGGACCTCCATACTGTCTGAATCTATGAGACAGTATGGCATAATGATATGTAGAATCTCTTAATTTATGGGATGGGTACTTCAGAGAAGGTTATCTCAAGTTTAAGATATTTCTTCAATCTATAGCCATCAAAACAATTCTTTATAAGCCTCCCCTGTCACCCTCCATTCCTCCCCCGCACCCTGTGCTTTTACCTTCAACAGTCAGCCAGAAAATTTACATAGTTTAAAACAAGAACATTTAACACAATGAACTAACAAGGAAATTTGGTGAGGATATTGAACAAAATTTTAAAATAAGATTAACTATAGAACATTTCCCACGTGGACATGACATTCAATCTCTCAAAAAGCCAAGTCATCAGTATAATCAGTGACCATGTGTTAGGAATATATATGGAAAGGCATCTGTTTGGGAGCATGCATAGTCAGGAAATGGAAAGACGCATATGTAGGAGATACAAGGGAACAGGGTATACATGTGGAGGAAGATGCATAAGTATGACCAGGGAGTATGAGTAGAAGAACAAATAAGGCTTCTGATCCTATAGAGTTATTAATGTTTTCTATAACTATCATTGCACTGCTCTCAACAGGTCTGTTTCCCATTGGCCTCCAACTCCTTTGCTGTCTGTTACTCCATCTGAGACTTCCCCACTGGATGCTATTCTATTGTAGCCACATGTTTCTGATGGGCATTGCCATACATAGTCCTACTGGCCATAGATATGGAACTTCTCTCTATTTCTATCAAATAGCTTTAGCTGAAGTTTTTTTGCTGTCTAAGAAAAAAAAAAAACTTGTTCTCATGAGAAGAGTGAATTCTGCTAGACTTATTTAAAAAGGAATTTTTGTAGTTCTTTTAGGATATTACTTTCCCTTCCTTTAATCATAAGACAATTAACAGGCCTCATAAGGAGAAAAAAAGCTTTTCTTTTTGTATTTCTTAATTTTAAGGACAGATTATATGTTCCTTTTCAGGATCCCATGTATATGGATCCCAGATCCTTCATATATACCAGGAGACTCTTTCCCCCAAGCAACAATTTTATTATACCACTAAATCCTTCAAGATTGTTCATGCCTTCAGGTTTACTTCTTTTTGGACTCAACTTTTTGGTCCCTGAACTTGGGTCTACACAAGCAACCTCACTTTAGGTTGGGATGTACTTTCCATATACTTCTTAATTTCCTTCTCTGGATATTAAAATATATCTGCCCATCATCTTTAAAAGTGTCTGCCCAATCACTACCAAACAAAGCAGGTTCAAGATTTTCCATTTTTCAAGTCTAAATCTCCTTTACATGCCCAAATAGATGTGTAGTCAGAGCAAAAGGCATAGAGACAAAGTTAAGGAAAGGAACAAGTTCATCATCTTTCCTACTTGCCTAACCACTGTCTGTCGTTTTGCAAAGATACATGGCCAAACAAAGCCTAAAGTATTTTCAAGCTAACTCATCCAAGTATAATAAACTTTTAGGGTAAGAGCTACATCATCATCATTATTATTATTACTATTATCATAATTATAATTTTACTTGTATTTATTAGCAATGGAGAATTTCTCTACCAACAGAGATTGGTACTTGCTCTACAAATTACATCTCAAAGAACATCTTGAAACAATGAGAAAGATTAACTCTTGTTCTGGATCGCAATAGCCAGAATGACAGGTGAAACTTGGAGCCAGGTCTTCTAACACCCCAATGCCAACTATCTGTACGTTACACAATGTTATCACTTAGCTGGAAACTAGGGGTATAGATGATAGAGTGCTAAGCCTAATGTCAGGAAGTTCAGACTCTTACCAGCTTTGTGACTCTGGGCAACTCACTTAACTTTGTTTGCCTCAGTTTCTTCATCTGTAAAATGAACTGGAAAAGGAAACGGTAAACTATTCCAGTCACTTAGCCAAGAAAACCCCAAATGGGGTCATGAAGAATCTGATATGATATGATATGACTAAACAAAGCACTTAGTTATGTTAATTATCATTCCCAGTTTACAGATGAGATGACTGTATCTCAGAGATGTTAAATGATTGATCAGTGTGACACAGGCAGTAGAAACATAAAACAATCTTTAAACCAAGATCTTCCAAGTTCAGTGCTCCATATGCTACATAACCTGTCTAAAAAGTAATATTTTTGTTTCCATTTTCAGGAAAAAAATTAAAGACCTAAGAAGTTAGATGATTTGCTGCCTATCGAATAGCTAGTAAGAAACAGAGCTGAGACTCTAATCCAGGAGATCTTAACTTTTTTGTTCCATGGACCTCTTTGGCAGGCTAGTGAAGCCTTAGGGGTTCATTATAGAATATTTTTAAATGCATAATAAAGTACATAGGAATACAAAGGAAATGAATTGGATTAAAAGATACTTATCAAATTAATTAAAAATCTAATCCTGGAACCCATGATAATCATCCATGTTTTCTGACTCTAACCAGGGTTTCACTCCAAATGCCATGTTGCCTTCCAAAAAATACTGAAGGTAGAACTTGGCCTTGGACCAGAGATTTCTTGGTCATTGTTATTTAAGGGAAATCCCAGATAATTACCTGAAAGTATCACATAGGAATCATTTTCTTATCTCCTTCCAAGTACTTTTTAAAGATTAAAGTCATCGAGAAAAAACAAAGGATTTTACTTGGAAAATAAGGAAATATAAATTTCTGCCCAGATAAATTTACACCAATTTAAAAAGCAATAGCCAGAAGGTCATGATTTCATTGCCGATCACTGCAGGTGATAATTCTCTCTTCTAGAGGAAAAAAAGATTTACCTAAACTCCAAAGAAACCCCATCATTCACAGTGGCTGGTGCTTTTTCTCATAGCAGATTGTTTGTAACCATAGAGATCAACGAGTATGCAAATAATGCAAAAGACAGGGGTAAAGTAAGGAGACTGATTAGCATCAGAGACAGGATCCATGTAGACAAGATGAGTACAATATGCTTACCTGACTTAGCTGGGAATGGGAACAGAAAGCAAACCTTTTCTATACATGATTTCTAAATGTATTATCCTTGCCTCTTAGCTATGGTATGGCCTGTTTCTTTTTACACGTATTTTGGGGAAAAGTAAAATGTTATATGAAATAAAAAGGTAGACCTGGAACAGTGCATGGGGAAAAAAAGACATTCTGTTTGCAGTCGACACAGGACCAATTTGGAATAGCCTGAACATTGAAATAGCAGCCCTGTTGTCTGTGAAATGAAAAAGACTGAATCACACAGCTGCTGCCATTTTGGGATCAGTGTGAAATTAGAAGGATGGATCATATGTCTTCTATTGCATATATCACATTTTTTCATAGGTTAATTTCCTAAAGAGGTTGTAAATGGAGTACAGGAAGGAAAGGAGTCTGATTGAATTTTCCTGGAAATTTTAAGGTATTGGGTGAAGGGATCATTAAGGCTTGAGTGGATAAGAGAATCTAGAAAAGGCCCCTGTTCAAAAATTTATTTTTTTATTAAGGGTTTTTTTTTTAATTTTCAAAACATATGCATAGAAAATTTTCAACATTCACCCCTGCAAAATCCGGTATTCCAAATTTTTCCCTCCCTTCACCCCATCCCTTCTCCTAGACAGCAAATAATCCAATATTATGTTAAACATGTGCATTTCCTCCATACACACATCCACAATTTTCATGCTGTGCAAGAACAATAAGATCAAAAAAGGGGAAAAATGAGAAAGAAAACCAAAAAATGAGCAAACAATAACAAAAAGATTAAAAATACTATGTTGTCTACTCTCAGCTCCCCTAGTTCTCTCTTTGGGTGCAGATGGCTCTCTCCATCACAAGACCATTGGAACTGATCTGAATCATCTCGTTGAAAAGAACCACATCCATCAGAATTGACCATCATATAATCTTGCTGTTGCTATGTATCGTGATCTCCTGGTTCTACTCAATTAGCATCAGATCATGTAAATCTCTGCAGGACTCTCTAAAATCATTCTGCTGATAGTTTCTTATAAAACAATAATATTCCATAACATTCATATACCATAACTTCTTGAGCCATTCTTCCACTTATGGGCATCCACTCAGTTTCCAGTTCCTTGCCATTACAAAAAGGGCTGCTGAAAACATTTTTGCAAATGTAGGTCTTTCCCCCTTTTTATGATCTCTTTGGGATATAAGCCCCAAAGTGCCACTGCTAGGTCAAAAAGTATGCATAGTTTGATAGCCCTTTGGGCATAGTTCCATATTACTCTCCAGAATGGTTGGATCATTTCACAAATCCACCAACAATATATTAGAGTCCCAGTTTTCCCACATCCCCTCCATCTTTTCACTATCTTTTCTTGTCATTTTAGCCAATCTGAGAAGTGTGTAGTGGTACTTCAGAGTTGTCTTAATTTGCATTTCTCTGATCAATAGTGATTTAGAGCATTTTTTTTTCATATGACTATAAATTATTTTAATTTCTTCATCTGAGAATTGTCTGGTCTTATCCTTTGACCATTTATCAGTTGGAGAATGGCTTGAATTCTTATAAATTTGCCTGATCAAAAATTTCTTTCATTCATAAGCCAACAGTATGTGGTTAAAGGTTCTCAAGAGGCTAAGTAGATGGCAGTTAGGGAGGAGGTAAGCATCTCCCTCACCACCCTCCTTCATTATCCCTTCCCTCCCACATATACCTGCAGATTGGAGCAATCCTCAGTTTTAGCTGCTATCTGACCATAGTCCCATAGTTTAACACCCCTCTCTCAGTGACCCCTTCCCATTGGGGTATATTTACATCTTTCTCTACCATGACTTGGATTGGCACAAAGTGCCAAGAACTAGATCTTCCCCTATCAGATAGTAAATTCTCTAAAATTTAGATTCTGTCTCATACCTTTTCCTTTAGTTTGCCTAGCAGTAGACTTGGCACCCAGCACAGATTAAGCACTCAATAAATGTTTGTCTATGATTATGATAATGGCTGATATTTCCTGTCAAATAAGGAATCAATCACCCCACCTTCCACTCTAATCACCTAAAGGGCTCCACCTCTGAGTCAGAATGTACTGACATTTGCACATTATACTAAGTAAGGCCTTGGACCTCATTTAGAGTATCTCTCCTTAGTACTCCTAAATACTATGATTAACAAATTCCTACTTCCCGAAATGCTAATTCCTTCTATCCAGGAGTCTCCTTTTACCTAGGCTAGGGGTTCTGAATCTCTTTTGTGGCATGGACCCATTTGACTGCCTAGTCAAGCCCAAGAACCTTTCACAAAATACTGCTTCCAAATTAATAAAATATTTTGAAATAATAATTGCTTGTATGTGCTTTAAATTTTGCAGAGCCTTTGATATATATTCTCTTATTTACAAAGAATTACAATGGAGATCAATTATATTTATCTATATCTATTTTTATATCAATCAATCTATTTATCATCTATTTGTAATGTTCAGTCTTCAAGTTAAGAAATCCTGACATAGGCAAAAAACTTATTTTCCTTCTCCAACCCATTATCTCTCTTCACAGTTTTAGGCTTATTTTGCTGAGTCTTAGCCCTTTTTATTGAGACTTCCTTTGCCTTCCCTTTCTAATGAACCCTTTGAAATCTTCCTGTGTTAACAAACTCCCATTCATCCTTAATCTCTTTTAATCACATTCATTTCATCTTTTGGTGTTTACTGATACCTAGATTTCCCTTTAAAGATATTCTTTCCAAGACTAATTTCTCTCAAATTCCCTTAAACTCAGAGCCAAGCAGAAGTGGCTTATTCCTTACTTTCCATTGTGACTTTCAGACTATTCTTCTGATGGATGGATTGACTCAGTGGTTCTCATTCTATAGATTGCCATCCTGACCATAGATGATACTTTTCCAGAGAAGCTTTCTTTTCTCCTCAAATTAGCTCCATATTTGGTTCATAGAATTTTTCTCCAATCTAACTCCTTTTTCTTTGAAAAACATTAGTCTCCTACTTCCCCATCCCCTTCAATTGCCATGAACTCTACCTCTGGTCTACTTCAGTTATTTACAGGACAAATGGTCATATATTAGATAGTCAACCCTTCAAGTGGTTGCTTACTTATTTACAGCTCTGAAAGCTATTATTTCAATTAAAAATGAGGAAAATCAAATGGGAAAAAATGTTTGTATCAAATTTCTCTGATATTTATAATCCAAAATATATAAATAATATTTATATTATATATAATGTATAATATATGCAACATATAAATATTTATAATATATAATGTAATATATAATGCATATATGTGCATACATACACACACATATACAAAACTAAAAGTCATTCCTCAATAAACAGTCAAAAAATATGAACAGTTGCCAATGAATTATAAAATATTCACAAACTCATTAAAGAATGCTTTAAATCATGATTATTAAGAGAAATACAAACGAAAACAACTCGGAGGTTTTACCTCACACCCTACAAATTAGAAAAGATTTTATAAAGTAGGAATTATCATTAATGCAGGAATTATAGGATAAAAAGTACACTAATACATTGTTGGGGAACATATGAGATGGTCCAACCATTTTGAAAAGTGATTTGGAAACAATTGGAAACAAATATTGAAAACAATTATGTATAATGATTACAGCCTTATAAATGGAAAGAAAAGAGACAGCTAAGTGGAACAGTGTATAGAATACTAGGCCTAGAAGCAAGGAAATCTGAATTCAAATCCAGCCTCAGACATTTACTAGGTATGTGACGCTGGGCAAGCTATTTAATCCTTCCTGCCTCAGTTAACTCCTCTACAAAATGAGCTGGAGAAGGAAATAGCAAATCACTTCAGCATCTCTGTCAAGAAAACAAAAGAATTCTTGACAGAGAACCCCAAAAGAAATTATGGTCAGACATGACAACAAAAATGGAAAGAATAATCACACACCAAAATATAAATATAATAATATTTTAAAGATCAAGCAGTAGTGGAATGTAGAAATATGAGAAGACATCTCTAATCCACTTTTCAGGCAGGTGAGAGGCTCACAGAAGTAACATTGTGTATAATCTCAGACTTTTTCAATACATTGATCAATTGTATTACAGTAATTTTTTCCTCTTGAAAAATACTGTTTGATATAATGGATAACTCTCTGCGAAGGGGAGAAAGTAGAATACTTGAGATAAATATAATGACATAAATATAAGACATGATGGGACTTCCGGTTAAGATGGCGGAGAGGAGGCTCACAGCTGCATAAGCTCCACGCTTTCTCTCACTATCCACTTCATTACAAGCCTCTGAATCAATGCTTGACTGAAAAAAACCCACATATAGTTACCAAGAGAAGCCATCCTTGAGATCCGCCAAGAAAGGTCTGTCTTTACTGGAGGGCTGGGGCGGTTTTAGATCGGGCGCAGGCGGCGGGCAGCGGCAGTGAGAGCACGGGAGCAGACTGGAGAGGGGGTGGGGAGTGATCGCAGCCATCTCTGCGGGGAGAGCTTCGCTACAGGTTTGGATACTTTGCTCCGGCAGCAAGTCAGCAGCCCAGCAGAGAAGCTAAAAACACCGGGGCTGAAGAACACAACCCCAAACAGCTGGAGTCTCTCAGGACCTGGCCGCCCCCCTCTTTCCCCCCCACAGTGACTCAGCACGCTTTGGGATCTCAGAGCGCACGCGCAACACAGTCCTGCTAGTGCCTCACTGCTGCCCCCTGCAGTCTGTAGAGGAAGCTCGATAACACACCCAGCCCCCCTCCCCCCCCCCCCCCCCCCCCCAAAGAAAGACTCCAGTTTTTTCTGTTTTTCTTTGGTAGTTTGTCTTTGATTATTGGACAGAATGAGCAAGAAGCTGAAGAGGACTTTAACCCTTGACAGCTTCTATACAGATAGAGAGCAGACTCTAAATCCTGAGGAGACTAAAAACAGGCAGTCCCCAGGTGAATCCCCAAAGGAGGAGATCATCTGTTCCTCAGCACAGATGAACCTCATAGAAGTGATTAAAAAGGCTCTCACAAGGGAGCTAGAAGAAAAATGGGGAAAGCAGAGTGAGGCTTGGCAAAAGGAGAGGGAGGCTTGGGAAAAGGAGAGGGAGGCTTGGCAAAAGAGCCTGGAGAAAGTTAAAGAGAGAGTGGATAAAGAAGTAAAATCCTTGAAAAATAGGATTAGTGAACTGGAAACAGAAAACAGCTCTCTAAAAAACAAAATTGGCGAAATGGAAAAAAATTCCACAGAACAAAAGAACTCAATTGGACAATTAGAAAAAGATTTTAAAAAAGTGAGTGAAGAGAATACTTCCCTGAAAATCAGAATTGAACAAGTGGAATTGAATGACTCGAGGAGACAAGAAGAATCAGTCAAGCAAATCCAAAAAAATCAAACAATGGAGAAAAATGTGAAATACCTTCTGGGGAAGACAACAGACCTGGAAAAAAGATCCAGGAGAGACAATCTGAGAATCATTGGACTCCCAGAAAAACATGATGAAAAAAAGAGCCTGGACACTATTTTCCAGGAAATTATCAAAGAGAACTGCCCAGAAGTCATAGGAACAGAGGAAAAAATAAACATTGAAAGGATTCATCGATCACCCACTGAAAGGGATCCTAAAATCAAAACACCAAGGAATACAGTGGCCAAATGCCAGAACCCTCAGATGAAGGAAAAAATATTGCAAGCGGCTAGAAAAACCCAATTCAAGTATCAAGGAGCCACAATAAGGATCACCCAGGATCTGGCAGCATCCACATTAAAAGATCGAAGGGCCTGGAATATGATATTCCGAAAGGCTAAGGAACTTGGTATGCAACCAAAAATAACTTACCCAGCGAGAATGAGCATCTTTTTCCAGGGAAGAAGATGGACATTCAACGAAGTAAGCGAATTTCATCTATTTCTGATGAAAAAACCTGAACTTAACAAAAAGTTTGATGTACAAATATAGAACTCAAGAGAAATCTAAAAAGGTAAAGATTAATCTTGGGAACTATATTTTGACTATATAGATGTATAAAGAATACATGGATACCTTGTTCTAGAAATTGATGTGGAAAGGACATTGTACCAGAAAAAGGGTAAAGTGGGGGTAGTACATCTCATGAAGAGGCATAGGAAACCTATTATATCTGAGAGAAAGAATGGAGGGGGATGAATATAGTGGGTATCTTACTGCCATCAGAATTGGTTTTAAGTGAAAAATCTTAAGACATATTCAATCTATGGTGAAACTTCTCCCATCTCATTGAAAGGTGAGAAGGGAAAAGTGAAAAGGGAAGGAATAAGCTAAGCGGAAGGGAATACGGGAACTGGGAGGGAAAGGGGTAAGATAGGGGGAGGAACTCTAAGGCGGGGGGAGGGATACTAAAAAGGGAGGGCTGTGAGAAGCAAGTGGTGCTCACAAGCTTAATACTGGGAAGGGGGGAAAGGGGAAAGAAGGGAGAAAAGCATAAACCGGGGTTAACAAGATGGCAAGTAATACAGAATTGGTCATTCTAACCATAAATGTGAACGGGGTAAACTCCCCCATAAAGAGGAAGCGGTTAGCAGAATGGATTAAAAGCCAGAATCCTACAATATGTTGTTTACAGGAAACACACCTGAAGCGGGGAGATACATGCAGGTTAAAGGTAAAAGGTTGGAGCAAAATCTACTATGCTTCAGGTGAAGTCAAAAAAGCAGGGGTAGCCATCCTGATCTCAGATCAAGCTAAAGCAAAAATTGATCTAATTAAAAGAGATAAGGAAGAACACTATATCTTGCTAAAGGGTAGCATGGATAATGAAGCACTATCTATATTAAACATATATGCACCAAGTGGGGTAGCATCTAAATTCTTAAAAGAGAAACTAAGAGAGCTGCAAGAAGAAATAGACAGTAAAACTATAATAGTGGGAGATCTTAACCTTGCACTCTCAGAATTAGATAAATCAAACCACAAAATAAATAAGAAAGAAGTCAAAGAGGTAAATAGAATACTAGAAAAGTTAGATATGATAGATCTCTGGAGAAAATGTAATGGAGACAGAAAGGAATACACTTTCTTTTCAGCAGTTCATGGAACCTATACAAAAATTGACGACATATTAGGACATAAAAACCTCAAACTCAAATGTAGTAAGGCAGAAATAGTAAATGCATCCTTTTCAGACCACGATGCAATGAAAATTACATTCAACAAAAAACCAGGGGGAAGTAGACCAAAAAATAATTGGAAACTAAATAATCTCATACTAAAGAATGATTGGGTGAAACAGCAAATCATAGACATAATTAATAACTTCACCCAAGAAAACGATAATAATGAGACATCATACCAAAATGTATGGGACGCAGCCAAAGCGGTAATAAGGGGAAATTTCATATCTCTAGAGGCCTATTTGTATAAAATAGAGAAAGAGAAGGTCAATGAATTGGGTTTGCAATTAAAAATGCTAGAAAAGGAACAAATTAAAAACCCCCAGTCAAACACTAAACTTGAAATTCTAAAAATAAAAGGTGAGATCAATAAAATTGAAAGTAAAAAAACTATTGAATTGATTAATAAAACTAAGAGTTGGTTCTATGAAAAAACCAACAAAATAGACAAACCCTTAGTAAATCTGATTAAAAAAAGGAAAGAGGAAAATCAAATTGTTAGTCTTAAAAATGAAAAGGGAGAACTCACCACTAACGAAGAGGAAATTAGAGCAATAATTAGGAGTTACTTTGCCCAACTTTATGCCAATAAATTCGACAACTTAAATGAAATAGAAAAATACCTCCAAAAATACAGCTTGCCCAAACTAACAGAGCAAGAAGTAAATATCCTAAACAGTCCCATCTCAGAAAAAGAAATAGAACAAACTATCAATCAACTCCCTAAGAAAAAATCCCCAGGACCAGATGGATTTACATGTGAATTCTACCAAACATTTAAAGAACAATTAACTCCAATGTTATATAAACTATTTGAAAAAATAGGGAATGAAGGAGTCCTACCAAACTCCTTTTATGACACAGACATGGTACTGATACCTAAACCAGGTAGGCTGAAAACAGAGAAAGAAAATTATAGACCAATCTCCCTAATGAATATTGATGATAAAATCTTAAATAAAATATTAGCAAAAAGATTACAGAAAATCGTCACCAGGATAATACACTATGACCAAGTAGGATTTATACCAGGAATGCAGGGCTGGTTCAATATTAGGAAAACTATTAGCATAATTGACTATATCAATAACCAAACAAACAAAAACCACATGATCATCTCAATAGATGCAGAAAAAGCATTTGATAAAATCCAACATCCATTCCTAATAAAAACACTTGAGAGCATAGGAATAAATGGACTTTTCCTTAAAATAGTCAGGAGCATATATTTAAAACCATCAGTAAGCATCATATGCAACGGGGAAAAACTGGAACCTTTCCCAGTAAGATCTGGAGTGAAGCAAGGTTGCCCACTATCACCATTATTATTTAATATCGTATTAGAAACACTAGCCTCGGCAATAAGAGTCGAGAAAGATATTAAAGGAATTAGAGTAGGCAATGAGGAAACCAAACTATCACTCTTTGCAGATGATATGATGGTATACCTAGAGAACCCCAGAGATTCTACCAAAAAGCTATTGGAAATAATTCATAATTTTAGCAAAGTAGCTGGCTACAAAATAAATCCCCATAAATCCTCAGCATTTTTATACATCACCAACAAAACCCAACAGCAAGAGATACAAAGAGAAATTCCATTCAGAATAACTGTTGATACCATAAAATATTTGGGAATCTATCTACCAAAGGAAAGTCAGGAATTATATGAGCAAAATTATAAAAAAGTCTCTACACAAATAAAGTCAGACTTAAATAATTGGAAAAATATTAAGTGCTCTTGGATTGGCCGAGCGAACATAATAAAGATGACAATACTCCCTAAACTAATCTATTTATTTAGTGCTATACCAATCAGACTTCCAAGAAAATATTTTAATGATCTAGAAAAAATAACAACAAAATTCATATGGAACAATAAAAAGTCGAGAATCTCAAGGGAATTAATGAAAAAAAAATCAAATGAAGGTGGCCTAGCTGTACCTGATCTAAAATTATATTATAAAGCAGCAGTCACCAAAACCATTTGGTATTGGCTAAGAAATAGATTAGTGGATCAGTGGAAAAGGCTAGGCTCACAAGACAGAATAGTCAATTATAGCAATCTAGTGTTTGACAAACCCAAAGCCCCTAACTTCTGGGAAAAGAATTCATTATTTGATAAAAACTGCTGGGATAATTGGAAATTAGTATGGCAGAAATTAGGCATGGACCCACACTTAACACCATATACCAAGATAAGATCAAAATGGGTCTATGACCTAGGCATAAAGAACGAGATTATAAATAAATTAGAGGAACATAGAATAGTTTATCTCTCAGACTTGTGGAGGAGAAAGAAATTTGTGACCAAAGATGAACTAGAGACCATTACTGATCACAGAATAGAAAATTTCGATTACATCAAATTAAAAAGCCTTTGTACAAATAAAACTAATGCAAACAAGATTAGAAGGGAAGCAACAAACTGGGAAAACATTTTCACAGTTAAAGGTTCTGATAAAGGCCTCATTTCCAAAATATATAGAGAACTGACTCAAATTTATAAGAAATCAAGCCATTCTCCAATTGATAAATGGTCAAAGGATATGAACAGACAATTTTCAGAGGATGAAATTGAAACTATTACCACTCATATGAAAGAGTGTTCCAAATCATTATTGATCAGAGAAATGCAAATTAAGACAACTCTGAGATACCACTACACACCTGTCAGATTGGCTAAGATGACAGGAAAAAATAATGATGAATGTTGGAGGGGATGCGGGAAAACTGGGACACTAATGCATTGTTGGTGGAGTTGTGAACGAATCCAACCATTCTGGAGAGCAATCTGGAATTATGCCCAAAAAATTATCAAATTGTGCATACCCTTTGATCCAGCAGTGTTTCTATTGGGCTTATATCCCAAAGAAATACTAAAGAAGGGAAAGGGACCTGTATGTGCCAAAATGTTTGTAGCAGCCCTGTTTGTAGTGGCTAGAAACTGGAAAATGAATGGATGCCCATCAATTGGAGAATGGCTGGGTAAATTGTGGTATATGAATGTTATGGAATATTATTGTTCTGTAAGAAATGACCAGCAGGATGAATACAGAGAGGACTGGCGAGACTTACATGAACTGATGCTAAGTGAAATGAGCAGAACCAGGAGATCATTATACACTTCAACAACGATATTGTATGAGGACATATTTTGATGGAAGTGGATTTCTTTGACAAAGAGACCTGAGTTTTAATTGATAAATGATGGACAAAAGCAGCTATACCCAAAGAAAGAACACTGGGAAACGAATGTGAACTATCTGCATTTTTGTTTTTCTTCCCTGGTTATTTATACCTTCTGAATCCAATTCTCCCTATGCAACAAGAGAACTGTTCGGTTCTGCAAACATATATTGTATCTAGGATATACTGCAACATATCCAACATATAAAGGACTGCTTGCCATCTAGGGGAGGGGGTGGCGGGAGGGAGGGGAAAAAAAATCGGAACAGAAACGAGTGTCAATATAAAGTAATTATTAAATAAAAAATTAAAAAAAAAGACATGATGAAAAATTTAGATTTTTTTTTAAAGAGTCAGAGAAGGTTGCCTAGTGGTCATTCTTTTATATAATCTATAGAACCCTAACTCTGTGGAGATAGGACTTGCTTTGAGTGGTAGATCTGGTACTCAGGATGCATGTGACACTTTGGGTAAGTCACTTTATTTCTTTCAGTTTCCTCATCTGTAAAATGGAGGAATAGGACTACAGGTTAACTAAGTTTTATTCCAGCTCTACCACACTGTCATTGCTATAATTTATATTTTTTGACATCAAGGAGCAGATTTTCTCTTCTTACTTTGCTTATTCCTTATGCCAGACTGGTTTCATGGATGAGGCTGCTCCAAAGCTTCCCTTCAGGCAGGTCTATCCCAGCAGTCCTGCCAGGGATCCCTCATCAGGTAGTATGAGGAAAATGTACTGCCAACCTTACAGCAATACATAAATGTGAGTTATCACTGCCTTATTCCCTTATGCTCAGAGGAAGGAGTCCTAAGCTTGGTGCATGAGCCAGAATGAAAATCACCAGATGTCTGTTCACTCAGGGGCACTAAAAATGATGTTCAACCACCTCCAGAGCCTTCCTCTGCCCTCTTGGAATAAAGCAGAAAAGCAGATGGAAAAGAAAGGGGGGGAAAAAGAGGTGAAATTGACATCCAGTAACTTTCCACCTTTGGGTGGAAAATATCTCTGTGTGTATGTGTGTGTGTGTGTGTGTGTGTGTGTGTGTGTGTGTGTTCTAGTTTTTCATTTTTTGGGGAGGTATGGCTATTAAGCAGGGCCATATCTCCATATGTGATTCACACCACACTGAGCACACTGCCAGCACCCACCACAAGTTTCCTTCTCAGAGCTTCCATAAAAGTGACACTAGAAAAAAAAAATCTGCTTATAAAGAGTTAGCATTCCACTAAACTATAATTTTGCCTAATAGAATGGAAGTCCCTCGTGAGCAGGGGCTACTTTTTCATATTTCTCACTGTAATTCCATAGCTTACCATAGCATTCAGCACAGAGCTATTGTTCAATAAAGTCTTGGTAAAATGAACTTTATTAAAAGGAAATAGGAAGAAAAATATTAAATGGGATTATTGAAATCCAAGAACAAAAGGGCAACTAGAACAGTTGTAATGCTCTTCACAGATCTGAAGGCTTTCTATACTGAGCCCAATAACTATTTTGATTCTCAAATATTTCTGAATAAGAGGAAATAGATTTGTAATCACAAATACATAGGAAAATATTACATACAAGAAAATAATTTAAACCTAAGGGATAATTTCTTTACTTAAAAATAAATTGTTTTGGATTGCTTTATTTATTTTCATTAGTAAAGGAAACTTTATGAAAACTGTAATTATGCATCCCTGAAATTTTATATCTTTAAAGAACTGGATGGAATAACAAGAGGTTGAATAACTTGTTGTATCACTATCCAGTGTATGGCAGAAGCAGGCTTCTAGAAAGGTCTAGACTCTAATGCTTATCTTTCTATTCACTAAACCTCACTGCCTCTCTTCCTCACATTTTAAAGATTATCATATTTTGGAAATGGTTACCTATTGAGGCAGCTAGGTGGCATATTAGATACAGTAGTGGGCCATGAGTCAGGAAAGCTCATCTTTTTGAGTTCAAATCTGGCCTCTGCCATATAGTTGTATGACCCTGTGCAAGTCACTTAACCTTGTTTACCTTGATTTTCTCATCTATAAAATGAATTAAAGAAGGAAATGGCAAAGCACTCCAGTATCTTTGCCAAGAAAAACCCAAATTGTGTCAGAAAGAATAGGAAACAACTAAAATTACTGAACAAAAATATCTACTGAGGTCACATAATCTTCAGCTTTGGAGGTATACTGGAGGTATACACTGAAAAAGTTTTAGTGTGGCTCTGCCTTTAGTTTGGACCAATATATTCAAAGACCTACTCACAAAGTTTTCAGCCATTGGTGATCATGCCCATTTGATAATGGATGAACATTATGAATTCATTTAGCTTTGAACAAAGATAAAGTAATAGCTGAAACAGATTCAAATTGGATTGTACCAACTATTGTTGCTGGTACTGCTCATTTTGGAAGACTAATCCAAAACACAGCTTATAAAATATGGACAATTCAAAAAGAGACACAGAGAGAAAATAAGTGTTCATGAGCTCACCATCCAACTGCTCTCTTGGGCCCTTTTTAGTTTCAGCAAACAAAGATGCTGCAATTGATGTCTTTATTTTGTCCAGCCATATAAAGCAGAACAAATGCTCAAGCACTTTGGTACTCTTGAAGGGAAGGGAAAGTGGGGGCTACAAAAGTGATGGGAACAGGTGGGCAGCAAGACAACATGGAAGAAGACCAAATTCTGCAATACAGTCTCGTTTTGTTCTTCTTGTCATTAAAAAAAAAAAAAACCCACAAAATAAGTGCTCTAATCCTATGAGGAACTCAGGAAAAGGACATGCTGGATTACTTCTGAGACCCCTTCATGTGTCTATTCATTAACCACTGACACTTGATGAGTTTCACACATTGGGAAAAAAAAAACACCTCTCTGTATTTCAAATCCTCAACACTGTGGGACGGAGTGTTCCCAGCTTGTTCTATTTTAGCTATTGGACCATTTTGTTTGGGAACTACACTGGGAGAAAATGACAGCATTAATTTGGCTAACAATATCCATTTTGTGTTCATTAGTTGTTTTCCTATTTTTGCATTCAGATGCTTTATCTGATAAATGTATAATACCCAGAGGGAGCCTCTGTTTGTATTAATACACAGCATCTCATTCACACTTCATCAATGATAAAACAGCTCACATTCACCGTCTGTAGTGTATGAGTCAAAAATTTTATGAGCCATGGTATATTTATAATATAAAGCAGAGAACTTGGGGAGAGGAGTGGGGCAGTAATGGCACTAAGGTACTCAAATCCAATTTACCTCCTAAACTCTTACTGCCATAACTTCCAGGTACTCTTATCAAGGATCCCAATCCTCCTGATATAAATTCCTCTTCTAGATACCGCTTTTATTATAGAAAAATAGTGGGGTATGGTGAGTAGAGAACAGATTTTGGGGTTGAAATCCTATCATTTGAGATATTTATGACCAGGTAGTACTAGGCAAGTCTTCTCTGAGACTCAGTTTTCTCATCTATAAATGGGAATAATAAAAGTACCTACCTCAAAGGGTTGCCATAGGATCAAATGAGATGATGGATGTAAAGCATTTTGCAAATCTCAAAACTTTCCATAAATGCCAGTTATTGTTATTGGCTTTATTTTTATTGTTATTAGCTTTTAGTCACCAGGATTTGATTCTAATGAAGGCCACTCCCCGAGACTTCTGCTGCTTTCCAGCAATGTTTTTTGGATAATTTAGAGGTATATTAGTAAATATATAACAACTAGGCCTTCTGGGGGGAAATCTATGCACAAACACTTTTACATTTGATCTATATTATTTGCATTATCTTAAGTCTATGCAAGACCACTAGATGATTCAACAGATAGAGTGCAGGACCTGAAGTCAGGAATCCCAGAATTCAAAACTGCCCTCAGGTGTCTACTAACTCTATGATCTCAGAAAGAACTTACTCTCTGTTTGCCTTGGAGGCAGCTTGATGGCTCCCTGAGCAGAGTGCGTGGCCTGAGTACAAATCCTGCAAAATTTACTAGCCGTGTGACTGTGACCAAGTCATATATCGTTGCTTGCCTTATTCCATTAGAGAAGGAAATAGTAAATCTGTTAAGGGCTGAAACTCTTTGAGTTGTTGCACTGAGATGGGTTCAAGCACTCAGGGCTAATTACCGATTGGCCAATACTCTATGGGCATGTACTTGGGGAATGGCCCTTCCCACTATCCTGTGCTAGCTCGATAATTGGTGTATACAAAGAATTGTAGGAGGGACTAAGGGGTGGAGTAAGACTAGCCAGAGTCACTTTGGCGGTAGATGAGGATGAAGGAGGTTGCGGAGATTCTGCTTCCATTCCCTTCACTTCTACTCCCAAAGACCAAAAATAAAAAAGTTTTGCTTATCCTGACTCCCACTGATTCTGGGATGCTAGCGCGGTCATCACACAAATCACTCCTGAATCGGGACCATGAAGAGTAAGACATTCTAATGGACACATATCCCAAAGAGATCATTAAAAAGGGAAAAGGACACACATGTACAAAAATGTTTATAGCAACCCTTTTTGTAATGGTAAGGAACTGGAAACTCAGTGGATGTCCATCAGTTGGGAAATGGTTAAATAAGTTATGGTTTATGTGTGTTATGGAATATTATTGTTCTATAAAAATGATCAGCAGAAATGACCTGTCTGAAATGATTTCAGACAGATCTGGAGAGACTCACATGAACTGATGCTAAGTGAAGTGAGTAGAACCAAGATAACATTGTGCACAGCAACAAGAAGATTATACAATGATCAACTCAGATGGATGTGGCTCTTCAACAGTGAGGTAATTCAGGCCAGTTCCAATGAAGAGAGCCATCTACACTCAGAGAGAGGACTGTGGAGACTGAGTGTGGATCACAACACAGTATTTTTACTTTTTATTGTTGTTTGCCTGCTTTTTGTATTCTTTCTCATTTTTTCTTTTTATGGGATTTTTCCTGAGTAACATGATAATTGTAGAAATTATATATATAAGAATTGTATAGGTTTAATGTATATTGGATTACTTGCCATCTAAAGGAGGGGGTAGAGGGAAGAGAAGGAGAAAAAAAATTGAAATATAAGATTTTGCAAGGGTGTATGTTGAAAACTCTCTGTGACTTTATTTTGAAAATAAAAAGCTTTATAAAAAAGAGTAAGACATGACAGAACAACTAAATCTCAACAATTCTAGATAATTAGTAAATATTAAACCACACCCAGATTTGCAGTGATGGTTGATGTCTGAAGTATAAATATTCAGGTTGAAATTTTAAGAGTAGGCTCTCCTGGCTCTGACACATTCCCCATGTAAATAAATGTAAGCTATTTTTTATTTCTGTAATCCAAACCCTGTTTAGTTCTGCTCCTACTCAATCCTTGTTGTCTACTCCTTCTATGTTCTTCCTTGGAATCACTGTTCTATTGAAAATAATTTTATTATTGATTTAATAAATAAAAATAAAAGTAATTATGATTTCTTTTCTTTTGATCAATCAATAAACATTTTTGACTCCTACATCTCACCAGTACCATTTATAGTCCTTTTAATAACTGCTACTAATTGAAATTTGGCTTTTCTTTGAGAATCCCACATTCCTTGATTTCCTCCCTAACACTGATTACTCTTCTAATTCACGAGGCCAGAAGGGGGAAGGATGTAATATATTTATTGCTTTCCACTGACATTTGTAGGTCATTGCTGTGCTACCATCATTTCATAATCTGTTTTAAAATTAGGCCATCCAACTGTATCACTTCTCCCAATCCCTGTCATAGATGTTTCCCTTCTCTCCCTTCCTTCCATTATGTTAGTACCTTCCTTGTCAGACTCCTCTTCTTCTTATCTCTTATCTCATTCCTTAGAAATTTCAATATTTGTTTTTTATCATCCGTTTAGTGCCCTGATCTCTTAGGATTTTTTTACTTTCTAATTTCCTATGACTTTTATCAAGGAGATGTTATAATGCAGTAGACAAATATTGGATATTGAATGAAAAGGGCTATATGTGAATCCTGTCTCAAATATTTATACTCCCTATATGACTGCAGACAAATTAGTTGACCACTTTGACTATTTCCTCATCTCTTAAATGAAGACTTAAACCTTTTTGTGATGCCTTCCACTTCTCAAATCCTATCTCCAATTTACTTCAGCCTTATATCAGGGTTATAGCCATCTTAGACCTCAACTTTCACTGGAAACATCAATATCCAAGTTTCTGAACCTTAAGATTTCTTCTTTAATCATTTTCCTGTCCTTCCAACTTTTACCATGACTCACTCCTCCTAAAATGATTCTTTCTCCTTGTCATAATGCTGATTCCATTTTTAATTCTTCCTCTCCCAGCTTATCATCTATTATTGCCTTGCTTCTCTTTCTATAATCTTTCCTGAATAACCAGTTATTTCAACAAGGTCTCTTTGAATTTGCAAAGTGGTCATTGTTCTAATCCACACCCTGAGTAGCTTCCATTATTTTTTTTTAATGTAAAGTTAAATTATTTATTTGTTTGTTTACTAAGCATATATATGGGTAATTTTTCCAACAATGACCCTTGTAAAACCTTTTATTCCAAATTTTTCCCACCTTTCCCCCACTCTCTCCCCTAAGTGGCAGGCAGTCCAATACATGTTATATATGTTGAAATATATGTTAAATACAATATATGTTTACATATTTATACAGTTATCTTGCTGCATAAGAAACATCAGATCAAGAAGCAAGGAAAGGAAAAACTGAGAAAGAAAACAAAATGCAAGCAAATAACAACAGAAAGAGTGAGAATGCTATGTTGTGTTCCACACTCTATTCCCACTGTTCTCTCTCTGTGTGTAGATGGCTCTCTTCATCATGGAACATGTGAATCATCTCATTGTTGAAGAGAGCCACGTCCATTATAATTAATCATCATATAGTCTTGTTGTTGCTGTGTATAATGATCTCTTGGTTCTGCTCATTTCACTTAGCATCAGTTCATGTAAGCTTTGCCAAACCTTTCTGAAATCATCCTGATAGTCATTCCTTATAGAACAATAGTATTCTATAGCATTCATATACCATAATTTATTAAGCCATTCAGCAATTGATGGGCATCCACTTAGTTTTCAGTTTCTTGCCACTACAAAAAGGGCTGCCACAAACATTTTTGCACATGTGGGTCCCTTTCCCTTTTTAAAGATCTCTTTGGGATATAATCCCAGTAGAAACACTGCTAGATCAAAGAGCATGCACAGTTTGATAATTTTTTGAGCATAGTTGCAAACTGCTCTCCAGAATGGTTGGATCCATTCACAATTCCTCCAACAATGTATCAGTGTCCCAGTTTTCCCACACCCCCTCCAACTTTCTTGTTATCTTTTCCTGTCATCTTAGCCAATCTGACAGATATGTAGTGGTAACTCAAGAGTTGTCTCAATAGTGATTTGGAGTACCTTTTCATATGACTATATATAGTTTTAATGTCTTCATCAGAAAATTGTCTGTTCATATCCTTTGACCATTTATCAACTGGAGAATGGTATTACCCAATTTGCTCCTACCACCAAGCCATCTGATACTACTGAAGAATGTAAAGAAATTGGGTTGATTTAGTCCATTAGAAATTTATGCTAGCTAACTTCAACAAATAGGACCCACATAAATTTCTGATTTTTTTCCCCAGGGCCATTTCTAGTTGTCTTGCTATGTCTTGCTACTGGACCCAGATGTCTCTGGAGGGGAAAGTAAGCAGGTGACCCTGCCCAACTCTCCCTCACTTAAATCAAATTCACTTGCATGTCATTCCATCAACTCCCTGATATCATGGTCTTCTTCAGAAATGAAGGACAAACAATGACAACAACAACCTCTATGATTTTTTTCCCTAGCAAACTTCTACCATTCTAGACCTTTTCTTTTCTCTAAGTTCCAAATTCAAGCTCACCTTTTTTCCCCCACAAGTCAAAATTTTCCTAAATCTTCACTTCATGCTTTCCTGCTTTCCAGAGCCAAATTATGTAGCCCTCCTAAAATATTCTTAAAAATATTTTATTGATGATATTTTATAACAATGACTCCTGTCTTCTTACAGAAGTTTTCAGCTAAAGCTAATAGTTTAAAACTGTATTTTGGGGGGACTCCCTTTATCTATCAATCTGCCTATGTATATGTATATATGCATATATATACATGCATATCTTTATGTGAATGTATATATTAATATTATGTAGATAGATGTATAAATATATATGTATATATGTGAGAATTTTTATAAATATGTGTGAATACATCTAGATCTAGATCTACATGCATCCATATACACATACCACTGAGTACTTCTTTATAACAAAAATAGGAGAAAAAAGAATAAATAAGATGATTATGTGTGATAGTATGCACAACATCTTTCATCTGTAGACCCTCACCTCCCTACCAAAAGAGAGAAATATGTTTCATCACCTGATCTGTGAGAATAAGACTGCTCATTGAAGTTAATCTGAATTCAGTTCCTTTTTTTAGTGTAGTTTTTATTTACATTATTATGGTCATAGTGCATATTTCTCATGATTATACTTTCTTAGTTGTATATTATTTTAAATGTTTTCCTCCAAATTTATCATATGTATCCTTAATACAATATAATTCCCTTAGATGCATATACTGCACTTTTCTGAGCCATTCTCAATTGATACCCACTTTGTTCCCAATTTTTTTTCCTATAACAAAGACTCCTATGAATATTTGTTAGGGACTTTATCTCTCTTTCATTGTCCTTTTTGGAATATATGGCCAGAAAGTATAAACAGTTTAGTTATGATTTTTCTCAGATTAATTGTTTTCAGAACAGCTGGATTAATTCAGGGCTTTATCAACAATATCAAATATATATATAATCTTCCCTCTAATATTGACTGCCTCCCTCATTTTCAAATTTAATCTCTACATACCAAATAAAACACATGGTCTCAGTCACCCATAGGCATCCAGTCTATGCTCAGTCAACTATACCAACTCCACTGTCTTTAATTCTTCCATTCCATTGTGTAGGTATCAGAGCTCCCTAAAAGCAACAATTAGGCAAGGATAATTTTATTAAGTACTCATCATATTCCAGGCATATGGAATGGTAAAAAGAAAAAATGTTCTCTTGAATATCCCATTTTCCCCATTACACTCAAACTATTTCTGTGTATTTGCTTCTCTTTCCTATTGGCTTTTCCTCCAGTTAGTCATTCCCATTTTTCTATGTAACCCATTTTCTCTATTATTCTCAATAATTTATTAATTTTTGAAAAGTACAATCCTATTTTCCCACCATTGCCCATTCTGCAGCTCTGGATATTGTGGATGATTTGCTTTTTTATGATGTTCTCTAGTCTTTTATTTTTAAAATACTATTCTTAATTTATCCTTCTTATTTTCTGACTGCTCTTTATATGCTTCTACCCCCTAAAGATTACTATCCTTCAAGTTACTTGCCTTGTGCCTCCTTTTCTTATGTCTACTTTTCCCATCCATTCCTGTGGCTTCAATTTTCACTTTTATGAAGATAATTTTCAAATTTACATCTCTAGCTTTGACTTTTCTTATAAATTCCAGCCCTACATTTCTTGGCAGATATCTTATCAACTTATCAACAAAGATAGCTTATCAACTTTTCAAAAACAACATGATCAAAGTGGAATTTATCTTCTTAGCCCCCAAACTAGTTCTTATTTCTTTTATTCTTTAATGCCAGCACAGTTATCTATCAGGTGGACTTTAAACTCCAAAGTCCTTTTTGACCCTCATTTATCCCATATATAATGAATTCTTAAGTCTTAGTGATTTTCATTTGAATATACCCTCTATATCTCCACAACTGTTTGTTTGGGGCTTCATTATGTCTCCCCTAGACAGTTCTAGACCACGACTTAAACTTTTTCCACTCATGACCCCCTTTTGCCCAAGAAAATTTTATGAGATCCCAGGTATGCAGGTATATAAAATAGATATACAAATCATACATTTATTGATAATAAATCATAAAGAAATTTATTTTAAAATAATTCTTTGGCATACATATAGTTTTACCTTTTGTTGAAAATGAAAGCAGATTTATACATAAATGAATTAGACATGCATATGTTTATTTTTATATAAAGAATTAAATCACAGTGGAATATTTGATATTGTCACTTCTTGCCAAATTTTAATTACCCCCACATTGTGGGTTACAACTCACAGTTTAAGAAGCTTTGTCCTATATAGTTTAGTTCTCCTTGACAATGAAAGACAACAACCAATCAACCTAGACTATTGTAAAAGCTTGTTAAGTTATTTTGTGTGTCATGACTCTCCTTTTTTCAATCCATTCTTCTTCACACCACTGGTTAAGTAATTTTTCTAATGCACAGATCATTTCTCACTATTCATTTATTCAAAACCCTCATGTGGCTCTCTACCATTTATAGAATAAAATATTTCTCACTAGCTCAACCCCTTTATTTTATCCTTGAGGGAAAATGGTCTCAAGTAGTTTGGTGATTTGTCCAAGTGATTTGTCATACAAACAGTAAGTGGAACACACAGAGTTGGGCCTTGTTCCTCTAACTCCCAAATCCAGTTATTCCTCCTTTATCACACCATTCCTCTCTAGCTTGGCATTCAAAGCATGCCACAATCTGCTCTTCCACCTACCTTTCCACTCATGCATCACACTATTCCCCTTCACACACTCTAGGTTCCAGCCAAGCTGGGCTCCTTATCATTACCAGATGCTTCCCTGCCCCCTTCTGCTTCCATACCTTTTCACATACAATCCTCTATTCCTAGAACAGGTCCCCTCTACATCTTCACTTCTCAACATCTCTACCCTTTTTCAAAATTCAGCTCAAGTTCATAGTATGGTGCCTTCCCTCGAGCATCTTAGAAAGAAATTATCTATCCACCTCAGAATCTCTCATACTTCTTTGCTTTCCTTTTGCAATGTACCTGCCACATATTAAATCTATTTCCTTGTATAGTTTCTAAAATCCTAATAAACTATATATTTTTTGAAAGCAGGAACTATACCCTTTATTTCTGCTGTTCTATGTTCTGTCTTGTTTGTGAAGGAAATTTGGAAAGTGGAGATTTCTGATTTATTCTGACATCTTCCCAAAGAGGAGGTTAAAAGGAAAAAAAAATGATATAATTTTATTATATGTTTAAATGAAATAGCAATTTATATATAATAGATTCGTGGTTTCATATGCAGTCATCTTTTTATTATACTATGTTGTAGAAATTCTTGTTTTATTCTATAAATTAAAAAGAAAGAAACCAGAAACTATGTTGCTTTTCATCTCTATATCCTAATGTCTTATCTATAGTAGATACTTTTTAAACAGTTTATTAAATTGAATTGAATTGATGTAGACTGGTAGGCAGGAGTTCAAGGTTGTAGTCCTCCTCTTCATTAACAAGCTTTTTAAGCTACGGTCAGTCAATTACCTTCTTCGGGTCACTGTTCCCTTAAGTATAAAATGAGCTTAGATGAGATATTAAAAGGCTCTTCTCAAATTCTATGTCTGTGATTCAATTTTTTTCCCAGAGCATGTAGTTCTTCTATAAACTCCCATGGTACTTTAAACTCGAAGATTTTTGCATAGGAAATATCAGTGCAAAATGTTCTATGGCTTGGGAGAGGGCTTTTTTATTAAAAGATAATGTTTTCTTCCACTGAGCTAAATTCCACAGCAAAGCAGTTCTTTAATAGGACAATTGGAAGTTGGAGGCACTCTCCTTCTGTTTTATATAATGACTAACTTCTGTAATGTCTTTGTCCTTTACAATGTATAGCTGAAAGGCATTTTAGCAATGGCAGATCCTTTTAGTGCCATATTTGGTGTTCATTAAGGCAAAGCTTATACTCTGCTATCAGATAGGGAAACTTCCTTACTGAAGGGAGAAAAATGATGTACAAACAACAAAAGGCCTAAAATAAATAATCCTTTTGAAATATGTATATTCTTTATTTAATGTATTAATTGATTTAATTATCTCTTCAAATCAGCAACTTTCTGTAGTGTTTTCAAGACCAGGTTCTGCCACTTACCTTACTACCTGATCCTGGGAAAGTCAAATAACTTCTATAGACTTCAGCTTCCTTATCTTCAAAATTGGAATAAGAAAGTGAATTAATTTTAGTTATAAGACTTGGGTCCAAATCTTGCATCTATTATTACCTGTATTAATGGAAACAAGACAGTTTACTTCTCTGAGCTCCAGTAAATATTTTGCTAAATGAAAATGTTAAACTTAAGCATCTACTCTTAAAGTGTGGCCTAAAGACCCCTCAGAGTCTTTTAGAGGATCCATGATGTCAAAAGTATTTTATAATAATACTAAAACACCTAAATTTCTAATAAAATAAATATCATTAGATGTAATCCACAAAAGAAAAGCTCTTTGGGGATCCTCAAAAAATTTTCAAATCATAAAGGCCGATATAAAGTATAAAGGTCCAAGACCAAAAAGTTTTAGAATCACTAGAATACTTATCTATCCATATGCATACACACACACGTGTGTGTATATACATATACATATACACACACATATACATATATGTATATGTATACACACATATACATATAAATATACACACACACATACCATTTAAGTAATTAATTAGAAAGTTCATACATAAATGCCTTTTAGTAAATAAGTATGGGAAAAACAACAACAAAATTGATGTTTTCCCTAGTTCTTAAATGAGCAAGTTTAACTAGCAGTTTTGGTCTAAATTCAATAAATTTAAGTGACCAATCAAACAAATATGTTTAAGGGTTTAAGCTTCACTTCTTATAACTTGTGACTTGAGCCTTCCTATAGTCTGACAATCACAGCTTTGATCCAACTTATTGGACACATTTCAGAGGGTTACTTCCTTTGTGGGAAATCTTCAGATATGGTTTGTTTATACTTGCTATCTAGATTTGTACAAATTTGGGCAAAGAATATCATGCAAATCAGATAGGAAACAGCCTTTATCTCATACCACAAAATAAACTGAGGCTCGCAGAGATTAAATGGTTTGTGAAAGACCACATGGGCAGCTATGTAGTGCTGTGGATAGAATGTCAGACCTAAAATACCAAGTCAAGACTCTATGAGTTCAAATCTGACTTTAGACAGTTACCAGCTATGTAACCATGGGCAAGACACTTAACTCTGTTTGCCTCAGTTTCCTTATCTATAAAATAAACTAGAGAATGAAAGGCAAACTACTCTAATACTTGCTAAGAAAATCCCAAATAGTCAGATACAACTGAAAATGATTCAAAAAAAAGACTCCAACTAAAGACACAATGATAATAACTATGGTCACCAAGCAAGTATCAGGATATTTGAATTTGAGTCTTCTGGAATGCAAGTATAGCATCCTATCTATTTATCCCATATTTGTAGGGTCATCTTGTGATTTGGATTCTGTCAAGAAAGCAAACACATAAAAAGGCTGTTGGACAGAAAAGTTACCTCCTTCTCATAAGACCTATACTATCTGAATAATCCACTTTAATTGTAGGAAGTGGTAAGATCCTCATCTTTCTTCCCTATGCCATGATTTTAATTCTTTGCTGCTATTTTGGCTGGGGAGTCAGAGATAAGGATAAAGGAGAAACAAATCCTTTTTTCTGAGGCAATTAGGGTTAAATGACTTACCTAGGGTCACACAGCTAGGAAGTGTTAAGTGTCTGAGGTCACATTTGAACTCAGCTCCTCCTGACTCCAGGGATGGTGCTCTATCCACTGTACCATCTAGCTGCCCCCAAATTCTCTTTTTTGATGAAGAGACTGGCTGCTCAGGAATTTCCCCTATTTTTCTTGAAGGGCCAACCACTGAACTATGAAATTTGGAAGTACCTTTGAGGATAATCTGCAATGCCAGAATTACCCAGGAATTCTCTCTTCTATAGAAAGTAGATTCTAGATTATGTTCCCTAGGAAATGAAAATTCCTTAATTTGCTCTGCATGAGATTCGGATTCAGAAATATTGTTCATGTACTCTTCTCTTAGACCATGTGGGAAAACATATGCTTCCTTCTACTATGTGTTTCTACAGGAAATCTAATACTCTACTATTCCTCTAATAATATTTCCATCTCTTAGATTTGGAACATCCACTCTCAATTCTCTGACCTATCTTCAGAGGAAGGAAGAAGAGATAGTGATATGAAGTCTAGAAACTCCTTTACGATGCTTTCTATAAAAGTACAGTACATACAGGCAGCCATTAATAACCACTGGGTTGACCAAAGTAGAAAGAGGGAGTGGTATTTTCTGTCATGCTTCCCTTTGGGATGGAAAGGTGAAATGGAAAAGGTGAAAAAGGAGGAACATGTTGAGTAAATCTATCAGCTTACTACCATAGGTCAACATAGAACCTTAACCAGCCAAATTTCCCAGGGCATAATGGGTTCTGAAGATAAATTGTCTTATGCTCTCTTAATCAGCTATCAATGGGCATATTCACATTCTCATGGGGACGTGCATTTGTGATACCAGGCAAAAACACGATCCCAAAATCTCATGATATTGAACAATTAGTTCCCTGATCAAGTTTCCCTCTTTATACTTTTAATTTAAAAAAAACTCTTAAACTTTCTTTTTCTTTTAGAATTACCATTATTTCTATTGCATTAAGGACAGTACATATAATCATAAAGCAAATTTAAATACACTGACAAATATAAACTGATATTTTCTGCAATTTAGATTCATTGACAACTTAACAATGGAATTATTTTCTACAGAATTCACACAGAGTGGCTAGGCTTACACTTACCCTCAGACCACAAGGCATTAGTGAAAGCAACAGACAATGACTGGTGGAAATATTAGGTAGAGCTACAACAGTACCAAAGAGACAATACTAATATAAATATTTCTTTATTCCTGGCATAAATACAGCTGGCTGTTTTTCAATACCCCATTGTTTACACCAAGTTCAGTATAAAGACACAAGGCTTTTAACTCTCTTAACCCCTCCAAAATGGGTTAATAGTGTAGAAAACACCAATTACCTGGGTTATGATTATGAGGCTGTTTCATTTTCCAGAATTAGACCAAGTCTGGGACCTAAATGTGGCAGCAAAGTGGAAACACATATCTCCTTGTATCCTTCTTCAATAAGTATTCCCTTAGCTTGTAGATAATCAATGAACTCTATATTTAGTTTAAAGATGAATTAATTTGTCCCTCCCTTCATTGAAGTCATTAGATAAACCTGGCAAAAGTAGGTCTTTTGATACAACTGATTCTTAACAAGTCTGCCTAATTATTTAAGTATACAAAGAATCTAAAAGTTGCTGAATCTGTAAGGAGTTCTTGCAACAGGAAGCCCAAAGAGAGTATAATAGTGAGGCTCCAATGTAGTTATTTCTGTGGAACATTGACCCTAACCTCACAAAATTAATCACTAGTATTTTTTAGAGAACCTAAAAGTTTCCGTAAATGACTATAGCTACCTAACAATTTGACTCCAAAATAACAGCTCCAAATTCCTTTATTGCCCTGTTACTTATCCCTTATTTTATTATTTTTGCATCTCACTCTTCTATTGATCCTGTTCAACTTTAGATGTTGACACATAAGGATAGTTTAACATTTTGCATTTTCATTGCTTTTCTCTTGCTCTCCTTAATTCTCAGGGAGGTAACATGATTTAATGTTTGAAATCAGGGATGGGAAAAGTTCTATTGCCACACTCTGTAATTAACATAAGATCCACTTCAATTTTCTGTGCTATTTTAAAATTTGTTTCCATGTAAAATGAGAAGGAATGAAATATATACTCTTTTAGAATGAAAGGAACATTTATGTAATCAATTGCAATTGTGCAGAAAAAATTTAATAGCTATAGTAACATCAGTAATTACTATGATGATGATGATTCTTACACCTATTCTACTTTGGTTTCACTGGTACTTATAGACAGAAGTATAAATAGATCAATAGGCATCCAGGTATATGAAAAGTGTAATATGTAAAAAAATGTAACCTATGATCCAGAACCAGTTTTGGATATAGAGATGGATCAAGATCAATCTTGGGGAGATCATCATAGAAATCACTGGTTAGCTCATGCCACCCAGATAGTCTGTGGAGAACATCAAAATGGGTCTCCTTTTAAGGCATGCACAACTAAAGAAATGAATGCACTTTCAGCTTTCATTCAAATATACAAATATACAAAGCATTGATGACAGGGAACAATTATTTAATCTGACAAGAAGGCGAAGGACTCATACCTGAGATAATAATCAAGGCAATCTCCTTCCCTCTTCAGTGACCTCAATGTCCTCAGGGACTGATAATTACACATATATTAATTGAAAGTTGGAACATACCCCATTGCAATTTGAATGTGATGGGGGAAGGGGAGGAGAATTCTGTGAAGATGGAAGAGTAGGTCAGTAAATTTCAAGCTCTCCAGATTTCCCCTCAAAACAGAACAAATTTGCACTTCAGGTTTAACATAGACTGGTGAAAAATCAAGAAGATTTGGGACAGAAAAGGAATCCACCAGGTATAATACAAAAAGAGAGAAGGAAAAACCTCAAGCTGAAAATTAATTCAAGTGAAGTGCAAACACTCTTAGGCTAGTTCTGCAGTGAGGACCGGTGGGGAGAGTTGGGTGGGAGAGCAGGAACCATGGAGACTTTCTTCTCCTGGATTGTTTGTGGAGTCAGAAGCTGAATCCAGGAAGACTGAGGGAACCTTGTTTAATCAGGAACACCAGGCCCAATTGCAGGGATTCAACTCTGGGTGAAAAGGAACCAGCACAACTGATAAGTGCAGAAGCAGTAGGGTAGGGACACTAGAGTAAAAAGAGCTTCTTCTACCCCAAAGAGTAGCATGAAATGGCTCTCTGCCCAGAGAGAATTAATAGAACTCAGAACTTTTTTTAAATCAAATGAGAGATAATGAGGAAAAACAAAATTAAACTAAAATGAAAACCATCCAAGAAAAAACAAAGTTATGAAAAAAAATTAACCAACTATTTTCGAAAAGGAGATGAAAAGTCTTAAAAGTAAAAATAACATTTTGAAAAATAGAATTAGGCAAAGGGAAGCCAGTGAAGCTATAAGAGACAAAGAAATAACAAAACAGAATATAAATAATGAAAAAATAGAACAAAATGTGAAACAGCTTACAAGAAAAACAACAGATTAAAATTATACAGGACTTGTCTGAAGCCACAGTAAAAGACCGCAGGTCCTGGAATCATAAATAACAGCTATCAAAAGAATTAGGCCTATGGCCCAAAATATCACAACCAGGAAATTATCCATAATATTGAATGAAAAAGGACATTCAATGAACTTGCAGATTTTCAGGACTTTCAAACCAAATCTGAACTCAATAGAAAATTTTACATATAAGAGACAATATCCAAGATTAATTTCAAGGAACTTGACCTGGAGAAATTGGTTTTTTTTTACATGAAAAGGTATAGCATATGTTTAAGATTGACATCAATAATTGGGTAGCTCAAAAGAAATATTAGGGGATAGTTGAGTAGGATCTGACTCTAAAAAGCAAAATTGCGTAGTTAAAGGTAAAAATAGTAATTATGATATATAAATGAGATGCAGAAGAAGAATATAGAGGCATTAGAAAAGAGAGGAAGGTTCATAATTCTAAAAACTCACATTGGGAATGGGTTAAATAGGTAATACTACATAAATACCACCAATGGTATAGTACGCTCCAAAATCAATAAAGAAAGAAGGGGAGGGAGGTGGGCGGAGTGTGAAGTAAAAGTTGGGGGAAGAAGACAAGGGAGGGATCCATGGATGTAGGGAGATTAAGTGTTAGCAAGGCAAGTTAAGGAGCAGAATTAAAGTAGAAGAGTTAGCAGGGATAGGAAAAAAGAGATATATACACAAACATCACCACAAGGATCAGGAATCAAATTTAGTAAACAAAAAAAATATGGCTAGTAATCATTGATCTTAAACAAAGTCAAAGTCTAAAAAGTTAGAGATTTCTCTCTTGAAATCTACAGTATATGTTAGTTATATTAATATTGTTTTAGATGCATATTTACTTTCAAGTAAATGTGTGTGTATATATATATAGAGATAGATAGATAGATATGTATGCATGTTACTCTAGGTACATGTATATATAGATAAATGTATATGTTTGTGTGGATAGATGTGAATGTATGTATGTATATGTGTGTATATTGATTAAATATATCTGTGCTTAACTATAGCTTACTTAGGGCAGGTGAGGGTGATGAAAAGGGGAAAAAGGAAAAAAAACAGTATGCAGCAGAGAACACAAGAACAACCTACAAGGAAGCAAAGAAAGATGGTCACTCATGAATATAATTTCTTTTACTATTATATATCCTCAGCTGAACTAGAAATTTACTGTTATATATTTTGAATTCTCCCTGATGTTCTGCTGGATACATGACAATGCTTTGTTCTGTTCTGTTTTGTCTTCCTTTTCTTTTTTTTTTTCTATTTTTTAAATAAACAGAATTTTAAAAAATCATCCAATTAAAAAAGGTATGTGATTGGGACTGTTAGAGTTGAACAACCATCTCTTCCAGTGAGTCTTACCTTTCCCAGATACCTAAAAAGTCCTTTAGATGTAGAGCAGTAGTGTCAAATTCAAATAGAAAAGTGGACCATTAAACTACATAAAAGGATCCATTTGGATCACATATTGACTAAGAAAACTATATATTAACATTATCTATTTTCTGTTATATTTTTATTTATTTTGTTCAATATTTTCTAATTACATTTTAATCTAATTGGGGCAGAACTAGGAAGTGTTGTTGGCTGGAAATTTTCAAGACACCTCTATCGATACTTAGAATATTACTGTTGAGAATCCACCACATAAGAAAACTCTTGGAATTGCTAAAGTCAAGTAACCCACATCTTTGAATTTCTAAAGTCTGTATAACTCACAAGGAAGTTTAAGTTTATTTTACTAGCCCCATAAATTGCTGTTTCTCAACTTTGGCTCCCATTTGGTTCAAAGACTTGATCCATGAAGGTCAACTCTGTTACATTTTTAAAAATTGATTAAGTACCTACAATGCTTGGGCATTGTGCTAAATAATGAAGATACTATATGAGGTGTTGTAAGGTTCTTCTCTAAAATATAAAGTTCTCTGGGAGCAGGTTTCCTGGGGGGCTTCTGGGAGCAGCCTTCCTTTCAGTTTAGTGTAATCACCCCCAATGCAGCCAGGAATTAAAGTTCAAATCCTTTATTTTCTCTTTCAAGTATTGTCTCCTTCCTTGGGCCCAATTAGCTTTCTTAGAGGCCTCTCTCTCTCCTTGGTTCTGAGAGCTCTTGACACTAGTCCTTTGCCTCTTCCAGCTTCAGCCTCTAGTTCCTTCCGAATATCTCCAGCCAGCACAAAGATGGAAAATGGAATGAATCTGTCTCCTCCTCTGAGAGTAGGCTTGTCCTTCCTGACTTCTGAATCTCCCTGACTGGATCCTGGTTGAGGCTCCTAACTTATATATGCTCTCTTAAAAGTGTGAATCTTGTAGAACTCTAATAAGTACTAAGTACATTAGTGAACTAGAGAACTGTTAAGTACCATGCTAATTAGATAACTGACTTAGCACCTTGTAAGAATCCTAACAAGGTGTGGTCTAGGAGTTTGACAGACAGCATAGAGCAGATAAAGTGCTGAACTTGGAGTTAGGACAGACCTGGGTACAAATCTCTATCTAGCAAATGCTATTATAGCAACTCAGATACTGATTAGCTATTTGACCATGGACAAATCACTTACTCTCCTCCATCCTCTATTTTCCATCTATAAATCTAATAATAATAAAATTATCATTTACCTCAGAGGGTTGTTGTGAGGCTTAACAAAACATAGATAAAATACTTTGCAAGGATTACATAAATACTAGTAATTTTTATTATTATAACAATTCCATGGGCCTAGAATTTCTGCCTCTGCGGTTCTATTGTTGTTTTCTGTAGTTTGGACAATTTCATCTTTTATCTTTAGCAATCTCTTGGATCATATCATTTCTTGGAATCCTTTCTTCCCCAAAGAGAATCTCTCTGATGTATATGGTTCTCTGAAAGAGCTATACAGGTTTGTGTCCCCTCTCCAAAATATCTTGCATTTAGCTACTTCACATGTTTATTTTTATTCATTTTATCTCTTAATTATTATTTTACATCTAATTGGCTACCTTATTAGAATGTAAGGCCTTTGTGAATATGTATTATTTCATTCTTTTTAACTATATTCCCAACAAACCATCCAATCCTACATCAAAAGACAGGAAAGTGCCCTCACTCAGACCAATCTTAGTTTTGATAGCACTACCTCTCTTCTTTATTGTCCTTCTATGATCTATGATCACTCTTTCCCCACCACCTATGTTGTAATTTTACCCTATTAGTTAGAAACAGCAAACGGTCTTATGAATTGTGATGCTCATTTTAGATTTATTTGGTGAAGCAATTGGCATTTAAATGTCCAAGTCCACATATCTAGTAAATATTAAGTATCTGAGGTCAGATTTAAATTCAGATCCTCTTGACGCCAGGGCTGGTGCTCTATCTACTGTACGATTTAGCTGCCACAGAAGATGCTCATTTTTGGAAAGCCAGGAATTAGAAAGAGCTAGAAAAAAATAGGAATTTCAGAACTTGGGGTGAGAAGGAAGTTTTCTCTGGGAAAAGTGATCATTTAGGGGCAGGGAAGGAGGAGAAAGAAGCCATGAGAAAATGCTAAAAAACAAACAAAAAATCCAAAACACCAAAAACTTGTAGGGACTGAAAGAGTAAAGTGTCCTAAGAAATAGGAATAGACCAAAGATATTTTAATATATAATTAAAGTCTGGTAAAACTTAGTTAAGGAAAGAAACCACCTTTGAAAAGTGACTAGTCCAAAAGAGACTATGAGAGAAAAGATTATAGAAATTAGAAGAGCAAAGGACTAGCTCAATTTGGATGGTTGTGGAAGCAAAGCTGAAGCCTCCAATGAATTCAGGTACTTTTAATTATTTTTAATATGATTTTCAAAGTTGCCTGAGGTTTAGCATTTTGACTTACAAGAAAAAACTAATATGTAGTTACATTTCAGAAAAAGAATATCTGTCTTGAATACAACATATAACAGGATTGGATAATGTTGGATTTCTTTTTTTCTCATTAACATATGCTTTTTTGAGACTATGTCCACATCATACACCCTTATGGAAATAACACTGGCTTCTAGTTTTGGCTTTACTGATAATGTTCTAGTTGTATGTGAGCAAGTCACATCTCTTACATGGGATTCTAGTTCCTCATGTATAAAATAAGATGAGATCAGAATAGATGATTTCCCAAGTCCTTCCTGTACTAAAATTCTAAATTTCTCTGTTAACATTTTTTACCATGAATGATCAACCTTTTAAAACAGACTAGGAAATCTTTATGCTACCAAGCTATAAGGTAGAATATCAACATGCATAAAGAAATGACCTTTCATTGAATGGGAATAGCTAAACAAGTTATGGTACATGAATTTAAGGAAAGATGATTGTACTTTAAGAAACTGTTAATATGATGACCACAGAAAGACATGCAAAAAACACATGTATTGATGAAAAGTGAAGTAAGCAAAATTGGGAAAACAATACATAAAATGATTACAACAATTTAAATGGAAATATCAGCAAAACAATTGGTACTGAATTTTTTTGAAATTATACCATGTTTATTCACAAAAAGAAATATGAAGATTGCTCCCCCAAAATACCTAAGAGACATCTACCATAAATTAGGTATATCAAATTTTTCAATGCATTTCAATGCATTGGTTTTGTTTGCTGAATTCTCCCTTTGTCTCCATTTTTATTCTTTATTATAAGAGGACTCACTGGAAGAGGTGAGAATAGAAAACAGATAAATTGGGAAATGTAAATGATATAAAACTAAAAGATAACAACAAAAGTTTTTTAATAATCTATTTCACCATAGAAAATGCCCCAGTTTCTCCTGGCATATTTTTTTTTCATGACTATTCCCCTGCTTTTGGCAACAGTTTCTTGTTTAGCCATAGAATAAAAGATACCAGTGGTTTAAAGGACAATCATCAGTTCTCCATCTGCTTCTATCAAATTCTAACCAAACAATACACATTAGAGATTACTGAGGGTTATTGAATCAATTTTTTTTTATAAAAGTGCCATATTTTAGTCATGTGATCACAGGACAGTCTGCCACGGTACCCACTCCTTCTACTGCCTGACCATTTTTTGATACAATGTCCTATGTCCCATCCAGTTAATACTTCAGCCTTCTTTGTCTCTATGATTCTTTTTCTGTGTCTATGTCTGTCTCTTTCAGCATTGAGGGGACCTGAGAAATTAACTCTTTTTGTAGATGGGGAAAAATACAAGAAACATGGTTAAAAGAATAATATAATTTTTTTCTACTTATGACCTCCTTTTACCCTGTTCACCATTTTTAACTTGGTTGAACAGAAATATATCTATTCCAAATGGAGTTATTTACTTTCTAAATCTGAGACTTGCCCTTATGTAATAAAAAAATGAAAAATCTAGCCCATAAACCCCAAGAGATATAGTGATGTTTCAGTGATCAAAATTTATATTTGTTCAGACAGCAAACCCTTAGATAAGAGTACGATACCCTTTGTGGACAGAGGAAAGAAAAGGGAAAGAAAGTGAAGCAAAGGAAAGAAAAAAAAAAGAAAAAGAAGCAATTATTTCAATAAGTCATTTAACAAGTTAACATTTAACAATTTAAACCTTAAAGTTTACAAAACACTACAAATATCTCATATTTTTTATCATCACAACAACTTTGGAAGGTAAGTACCACTTGATGGAATTCTAGCTCCTCAAATTATTTTGCAATTTTGATGCTTAAAAGTGCTATATCTCCAAAAGAATGTAAATTCCTAAAATGCAAGTAAAATTTTCCACTTTGATTTTGCATCTCTAAAGCCTTGAAAATAGTAAGTGTTTAATAACTTTTACAATGCATGTTTGAATTGTTTAGTATATAATGACAGTGTTTAGCAGCAAAATAGGTGAAACTAGTTATCAGAAGAAGAGGAAGTAGCTAAGAGAAAGAATTAGCCATGTCATCCCTAAACAATCAGCTTCTGAAAAATATGCTTTTTCTTGATTTTCTGGAGGAAGCAAATATAGATTTTTTTTTTAAAAAAGGTCATTAGCTTTACAAACAACTATTTTAAAAATCAGTGAGATAACATAGATCAGTACTTTCCTTATCTCTAGATCCCAGTTTCCCTGTCTGCAAAAATGAGGAAACTGGACATGATGATTTCACAATTTCTTTCCGATTCTAAGTTGTCTATTTAATTCATTGTCTCTTTGAACTTATGGACAATCCTTGGGCTTTTTAGACCAAGCTCTATAAAACCCATCCTCTCACTTTATTTCTAACAATGATTTCTTAGGGATCTAAAATGTCTGGATTTGTAGACTGTGTTGAAATATTGAAATATAATGATAAATTGTGATGATAAATAATAAGATAAATGAGATAATTTCTCCTTTCATTTCATGTTGTCTTAGGTTAACTGCAGGGTCTAATAAGAAAAGCAAACACCTTGAAAAGAAAATATTACATAATGATGAAAGATAATGTATAAAGGGGAAGGTAGAAAAAGTGGGGAGGAGAAGGTAATGCATTAAGAGAGCAATGTGCTAAAAGAGAAGGAGGAAAAGCAGGTGGAGATATTCCAGGAATAAGCAAGGTGAAGCATGGCAGGATCCTTTCTACAATAGTGGTCCCCACGGGCAGGAGTCACGGTTATTAATGGGAAAAGGAATTCCAAAAGACAGAAAGTTCTCCAGGTGATAAGGAGAAAAATTCTGGAGGGAAAATTTAGGCATGAATGAGGTGACCTCACACATGTTTTGCAGTTCCAACAGTTTCTTAAAGTAAGCTGAGTTTATCTTATGTGTTCTTCAGAATACATTTATGTTCTAGGCCTTTTGGCTAAGATCTAGCGCAGAATATATTTATGAAAGACAATGTATTTGTTCCCTCCATTCTTTTGTATGGAGATTAATGGAGGTATCTTAGAAAAATGTGGAGGGAGTTTGTAGTACTGAGAAATGTGAGAAATGACCATGAGGAGAGGTTAGTGTTTTTCAATGTCAAAATCTCTTCAGAAGGAAATAATGAGGTAAAGTCTACTGATTCTATTCTTGAGTATTGGAGTTTCCATCCAACTGAATCTGCCCGCTGCAACTGGGCAGCTTGCCCTGATTAAAAAAAAAAATCAATCCTGTAATATTCTGAGGAGAGCTTGGCTGCTTGGGAAGCACAGGAAGCTTGGATTGACTTATACTGTGTGAAGACAAAAATGAAAAAAAAGTAAAACCCTTATCAATAATGTTGAATTTCAAAATCTTCCAACTGACTTCTGAGTGGATAGTTGAAAGGGAAAAAATGCCCCATTTCCTGAGAGAACCACATTGTCCTATCCTGTCCTCATCATAACCAACAGCACCACATCTCTCCCTAATTAAATAAATAAAAGAGCTATAATTTCAAGATATGAAGTAACTGAAATGAATATTTGATTAATAGTCTCCTTTAAAACCCCAAAATTAAAAAAAAATAGATGCTTATAACCAACGCAGCAATTTGAATATTCATTGGGCACTATTAACAATAATGGTTGTAATAGTCTATTCCAATGTTTTATCATGGCAGGGAGATGATCCCATTTAAAAAAAAATATGACAGCAGAGATAAAGTTTGGACAGTTGTACTATGCTAGAAATGCTTCAAGTAGGGTCTCAGCAACAAACCATTTTTATATTGTCATTAGAATATGAGTTCCTTGACAATAGAGACTGTTTTTGCCTTTCTTTGGAACTCCAGCACTTTAGCACAGTTTGTGCACAGTACTTAATGAATGCTTGTTGACTTATCTGATCTCACTATTTAGTGAGGACTAGATTAATACAGTAAGGAGTGACAAGCTACTAGGAGATAAATTCTATATCAACTCATGAAACAAATAAGCAATCCTCTCCAAACACAAAGTAGCCCTCAATATGGTGTGTCTTATCTTTTACTTCTGTAATCATGGTGGTGGAGTGGTAGGGAAAGAGAGCAATGGTACTTAGAACCACATTGTTTATAACTTTTAACTGGACTTCTTACTCTTAATATAAAATTGTTGTCCAGTAACCAATGAGTAGACATACTACTGAACTGTTGAATCATGTAAGTTTTGACATTTTTGTTATAGACAATACCAAAAAAAGTGGCTAAGTGAAGGATAACTCATAGATGCTTATCAGAGAGGCAAAGAAAATAACTTGTGAAGATGTTTTTTATTGTGCACTTAAAAGTGACAAAAACATAATTTTGTAAGACATTTGGCCATCTTTTATTGCAGTATTTATTCATAATAAGATTTGTAAAATGACCATCATGAAAATAAGAGAGCTTATGCACCAGCATAGCTTACAGATGATGGAGAGGTAGAGAAATTCTATTAAGAATTCAATAAGATCCTTGAAATTGAATCAAGATACATTTTGATATTCAAAGGCTGCAAAGCAAAAGTGAGCTAGGTGAGGCTTATGAGAAACATAAAAACTTGGTTCAGGAATAGAAAATGAAAGCGGATAAAGACTAGCAGAGTTCACAAAAGTATCATGTCTTTAGATAATGAATATTTTTCTTTTTGAAAATATTCCATAGACATTGGATATGGTGAGAACCAAAATACCAAATATCTCCATAAAATAAAATAGATTATATTTTAACAGACAGAAAAAAAGATTTTTTTGTCAATAAGGAAGTCAACTCTGAATAATGTGTTTGTGTATAGTTAGACTCCTACTTAGTAGAACAAAGATAAGCCTATATAAAATGAGAAGAAAGGATAATGAGAAAAATATTGAATCCAATTAAAATCTATTGATTCATTATCATTCATTCATTTGAAATAACAATACTGATCTACTTAAACGATCATTGAAAATGAATAATAAATGATAGACATTATATCAATATCAATTATAACAATTTTGTTCTGAAGTTTAACTGATACAAATTGCAAAGAAATCAAAAGAAGTTCAAAAATTTGCTAGTCAGAAAGTATTTTATTTACTTGACAAAGTGAGAGAAATGATAGCCAAAGATAATAACAATTGTAAAATCTTATGAAAATGGAGGCTAAAAAGTTATGAGCAAAGAAAAACATTGAGAATGGGGGAAAGTAAAACAAGTTCAAAGAAAACATGACCCACAGTCATCCTGAGGACACTTATGGAAATGGAGATAGAAAAAGAAATGGAAGAAAACTGGGAAGGATTTGTAAAGATATTCACAGCAAATTATTTTTGCTTCCAAAGACAATAGTTACTCTTACACAGTAATATTGCTGTCCCAGGATAATTAAAAAGAAAGTAGAAATGCCACTAAAATGATAAAGAATTTATAATATAAAAAGGAGATGAACTTGTTCTTTTTTAGTATAAAGGTTATAGTATAAATTTTTTTAAATTTAGTATCATTTTTACTATACTATATTTATTTACTATAGTATATACTATATAAATATACTATATTTACTATAGTATAGTTTTAGTTTAGTATAAAATACTATATTTATGCTATAAATATAGTATAATATACTATATTTAATATAAAGAGATGACAGACAATTCACGCTCTCCCTTGATAACCTTGAATGACATCATGAGGAAGAACGGTATGTTCAGTAGAACTCACTATCAAAAACTTCTTAGAGAACATGGACAAGAGTCATGCAGGATGGATTTATGGAAGGATTATGATCAGCATCATTGCAGGGCACATTAAAATCAATGAAACCATAAAATCAATCTGAGTACTTAAGTGCTTCAAAGGTTTGAAGCTTCGTATGCATTTTCTTCTTTCAAATAAACAATAGCCTTAGGAGATTGGTACTATATGCATTATTGCCATTTCACAGATAAGAAAATCAACTGGCTCAAATAAATTTAGACAGTCAGCTATGGTCACCATTGTAGTAAGCAGCAGACTTGAGTCTGTATTATAGTCACGATGCAACATTATCTCTGTCTCTGTTATTACTAGAAAATTGTTAGTGGAGTTTCCAAATGTTCTAATACTCTGACTTATTCGGAGTATGCCCTCTATATGTAAAGAAATAACCTATCCACGTCAAAACATTCTGTATGATTCTTGCTCTTAACTTCCTATTCAATATGAAATTGACCATATTGAAATAGCCTAATATATATAGATTTCCTTTAGGTCTCTCACTATCACAATGACACCAATGAAGTACTTGGAATATTCATTAATTATCCCTTGCTCTCCTCATGTGGCTGACTCATCTTGTTTCTTCAATTGTGTATTCCAATCCATTTCAATATAACAATTATTGGAATTTTGCTATATGACAAGCCCTGTGCTAAGCACAAGTGATACAAAGACACACAAAATGGTCCCTTTCCCCAAGAATTTTTTTTTTTTTGTATTAGAGAAATAGCATGGATTCAGATTAGTAAAAAATAAATAAACAAACTATGTATGAAGTACATATAAAATAGAAGGCCCTAACAACTGGAAGAAACTCCTGTAGGAAATCTCATCTGGCCTGCCATTTGATGGAAGCTAGTGATTCTTTGGGATGGAGGTGACAAAAGATTGTGGTCTAGAAATGAGAGCTAGCATATGCTAAAATGCCGATGTGAGATGATACATCATATAAAGGGAAGAGCAAATAGGTCTTTTTGATGAATCCAAGGAGTATATGTAAAAACCTGGGGAAAAACAAACTGAAGTAAGATTCTGAAGGGCTTTAAAGGTGAAAAAGAACAATTTGCATTTTATCTTATAGCAAAGGGAGCCATTGGATGACTTCTTGATGAGGGATGTGACAATGACTTTAATTTTATTGTGTGGAGAGCTATTTGAAGAATGAATTGAAGAAGAGGTTTGGAGGCAGGAAAATTAATTAGAGGCTATCAGAATAGTTTATGTAAGTCATTGATGAGACACTAAAGTAAGTTAGTGACTTAGTGAGTAGAGATAAGGGAATGGATGACAGATATAATACATAGAATCAGTTAGACTTGTCAATAATTAGATGTGAGGTAGGTGGGGAGGGTGAGTGGTTTGTGAACTTGGGTAACTAAGATTGGTAACAATAGAAATAGAGAAATTAGGAAAAGGAGAGAATATGGAGAGGAGGGAATGAGCTTTCTTTTAGACATGTTAAGTTTAAGATGTGTATATATAAGAATTCAGCTAGAGATTTATAATGGATATTTTTAAATGATTCTTTTATTGTGTAATTACTTATTTGTAGACTAAGAGTCTACTCACATTTATCATGAACCTCTAAACTGTGTTTTAGTTATCAACTTTCACCTTTTGGAGACTGAAGAGTTCCATGACTCATAGCCATTCAACCTCTCTATCAGAAAAATGGGGCTAAACAGATGTGCCTGTTTCAGAGAAAATCTTGGGGTCAATAAAAGAACTTGGGAATTCTTCAAAGGCAATCTGGTCTGTTCTCTCATGCTTAATTCTGGAGCCAGTTCACTGTTCATATTGTGTGTGTGTGTGTGTGTGTGTGTGTGTGTATGCGCGCGAGCGCGGGCACACACAAACTGAAGGAAATGCTCTGGAGTATTCCATTCAAAAAGAGATATTTTTGAGACTTATATCTATACTTTTTTTTTCATTGTGTATAGGTAGGCTTAATTCTTTTGAGTTGTTATGAGACTGGTGGGGCAGCTAGGAGGGATAGTGGATGAGTGCTGGCTCTGGTGTCAGGAACCCTGAGTTCAAAGATGGTCTCAGCTATTTACTGTGTGACCCTGGGCAAGTTACTTAACCCTATTTTCCTCAATTTCCTCAATGTAAATTGAGCTGCAGAAGTATCTTTACCAAGAAAAACTCAAATGGGGTCATAAAGAGTTGAATATGAGTGAATCAACTGAACAAGCCTTTTCTAAGGCTTGAGATAACCATCCCAATGTCATCCAAAAATAGGACCTACTAAAGGACTTTATCCTCTATAGGGAAACAATCTTCACCCTAGATCTGCATATAACTCTTCAGGGGAGTGGGGACCATCTTCAGTGAACATTTTCTGCATTGCTTTAAGTCACAAAGATTCTAAATAATAGGGAAAATATTGGTATTTCAACATTAAAAAGGTCTTTGATTTTGTCACCATAGGTATTCCCTCCACTAATATAAATGTTACAGGAAAAATTGTGCTAGAGAAGATAAGGCATTGGACTTGAAGTCAGGACCATCTGGACTTGAATTTCATCTCAGACACTTACTAGCTGTGTGACCCTGAGTAAATCATTTAATCCCTTTATGCCCTATTTCCGGTATCTCTAAAAATAAGGGGGTTAGACTCAAGGGATTCTAAAATACTTTGTTATACTATAATCCCTTATATAAAGGCAGTTAGATGATGCAGTGAAGAGAGTGTAAGACCTGAGGTTAGGAAGTCATGAGTTCAAATTTGACTTCAGATACATAGTAGTTGTGTGACTCTAAGCAAGTTACTTAATCCTGTTTGCCTCAATTTTCTCATCTGTAAAATGAAATGGAGAAGAAATTATGAGCTTCTTCAATATCTTTGCCAAGAAAACCTCAATTGGAGTCACAATAAGTTTGACATGACTCAACAAAACTAAACAACAATGATCCCTGTATAACTTGGTACATAGTCTTCAAGAATTGCTATGGCTGAAAATTTTTGAACTCATTCCTTAATGATTAATACTTTTCACATGCTCCATTACAGCTTTCTCACTTCTTTGATCCCCAACACCCAAGTGTCATTGTTTAAACTCCATTCTCTGGCTCCTATTAACTACTTCCTTATTCCTATTGCCCTACACTGCATCCACAAAGTTCCCACTTTTAAGGTACCCCGTGGTTTTCATTGTGCTCTGCATTACCTGCTCTTTACATAACAAATGTGCTTTTATCTTAAACTTTTTCCCCTTTCCTCTCTTTCCAATCTTTCTCACTCACTGAGACTTGGTTCTCTTCTGAAGCTTTTTTGGTTACCTTTTAGTGTAATCAGAAATGTTGGCTAGAAGCACTGGCTACACTTATTTGTAATGGTAGAGGAGTTGGAATTCTCATGCCCCACAATTGCAGGTGGTTTCTATACCTCTCCTCTGAGATTCAATTCAATCCAAATTTATCACTGAATCAGAAACCTCCAAGCCACTCTCCTTTCCTCAATGCAGTGTTTAGTGCAGTCTTTTTATTTCCCCCAATTCCTGCCCCTATAGTAGGGGATTTCACCATACTTCCAGGTTTTCAATATGTTCGTCTTCCAACCTACTTTTCTACCCTACTTCAGCTATACAGAGAAATGGTAACACCATTGATCTTGCTATTACTCACAAGTGTTCCATAACAAATCTGTAAACTCTGAAATTCCTTTATTTGTATTCTCATTCCCTTTTCTTGAACCCCCTAAACTTATTTTTTCATCACAGTGACCTCCATTTCCCCCATTCTTCAATTCTTTCCCAGGCCATCAGCCCTGCATAGAGCACACTCTCCTTGCACATAGAAGCTAGAAAACAGATAATTGCTAGATTATTGAAAAGATATGGGTAGACTAAGACCTATACTGTAGAAAAAAAGTGACTGAATTGATTAGACACATCAAAATAGCAGAAGATCAAATACTAAATAATGTGTCTATGGTCACCATGACTCAAATAGTTCATCATCTATCACAGATTTTTCCAAGTTTGACTTTCTTCATTCTAATACACTGAGGATTTCTTTTTCTGACTGTATTTGAAATTATATGATCTTTTAAATGAACACTATTGGTTTAAGGCACAATTTTTACACAGATCATTTTTGAAAATACAAAAAAAAATGAGGCTAACAAGTATAGTATTCCCTTTGGCATTTTTCATGTGGCTTCTTAAATGACATACTTTTGCCATTTATCATCTTCCTTTATTTTGAATCCTTCAGCCAATTTTCAATGCAATTTGAGTTCATTTTGCAAGTGAAACTTCAGAAAATATTCTGTCAAGGGCTTTAGGACAACCAAGATAAATGGCATGTACTACATTCTTCTCATACTAATCACTACCTTTATGGCTTGGTTCAAAAACGATACATTTCTCCGCGACATGTTGTTCTTCATAAACCTTCAACACTGTTTCTACTCATGCTTTCATTCTCTTTTAGGAATGTATATCATGACTTTATTCTCCTAACATTTGTTTCCTTGTTATGTTATTACTCCTGAAACTCTATATTCACGTGTTACTACTTTATTGAGGACTGGAAATATAAGGGACTGAAATAAATGTATTTTCAGCTCTTCTCAGTCAGGCAAAGGATTGGCCAACAATGGCCTGCAGTCCAAGGCTCTCTTCCTGTTTTTACCCTCCCCCCACTCTGGTTTTTATATTTGTAAATGAAGTCTTGTTTCATTTTAAAATGTATAATAAAAGCTTATTTATAAAGCCATTATTAGCTCAGGGGCTATACCAAACAATAACTATAACCAGCCTATAACAAGATCCAGCTGACAAATAGAAGGAATCTTCAGATAGGTATCAAAAACTTTTTGTATATGAGCTTTCCTTTTCATTAAGAGTTTCTGATAGAATGCTGGACTTGAAGAATCAGCAAAATTTTAATATTAATCCTTTTTCAGAAACTTAATATCTATGTAATTCCAGTCAAGTCACCAAACCATTATCTGCCTTCATTTCTTCATTGCAAAACATAGATAATAATAGCACCTACCCAACAGATTAAGGATCAGATGAGATAATATATGTAAAATGCTTTGTAAACATTAAAGTGCTATATAAATACTACCTATCTTCCATCATTATTTCTAACTTGATCAGAGAAAGTTAAGTTCTTCTACATCTTCTTTGGCACAGTCTTCAAAAAAGGAAGAGGATGGACTCTAAAAACTATGATGCAATGAGTTTGATCTTGAGTACTGGAAAAAACACATTCTAAAATATTTTAAAGAAAAGGTTAGTGGACAACTGAAAAAATAAGCAATGGCCACAAATAGTCATCAGTTTCCCAAGAGAGGCCATGCCAGATGTATCTAATTTCCTTTTTTATCAGTGTTAATAAAGTAATAAACAAAAGGAATGCTAATGAAAGTTTACTTAAATTTTAGCAAAACATCTAAATAAAAAAATCAATTAAATAAAAACTATATATTAGAGACTTATTATGTGTAATCACTGGAAATGCAAATAGAAAAACAAGATGGCACTTGCTCTCAAAGAGTTCTCATTCTCCTGCTCTCTATATGGAAAGGGGGAAGAGATTTTGCTAGACAACAACAATTAGATGAATTCAGAATTGATTGAATAAATAGCAGCAAACAGGAATCACTAAGATTTGATAAAATATTTTTAGCCTTTCAGAGCTGGAGAGACACTAGTGGCAATATAGTCCCTAGTCAAAAAAAATTCTCTACAGCTTATGAGCAGTGAGATGATGCAATGGATAAAAAACCAACTCTGGATTCAGAAAGATTCATCTTCATGAATTGAAGTTTGCCCTCAGCCACTTATTAGCTAGATGACCCTAAGAAAAATCATTTAAACTGTTTTTCTCAGTTTCTTCATTTGTAAAATGACTTGGAGAAAGAAATGGCAAACAATGCTAGTATCTCTGCCAAGAAAACCCCATATGGGGTCATAAAAAGTTGGACACAATTAAAACAAATAAACAAACTAGAGAATATATAGCAAGAAATAACTGAGCTTTTTGATTAAAGACCTTCAATGAAGGGGAATATATTGGGTCTTAGGGCAGTCTATTTCACTGTTGGATAGTTCTAATCATTAGAAAGCTTTTCCTGATATGGAAGCTAAATTTGCTTTTTTGCAATTTCTAGCTAGTAATGTTCTTAGTTCTACCTATAAGTACAAGTAGAATATATAACTTTTCCCCACACAATGGCTCTTTAAATAGTTGGAAATGGCTATTGCCTCCCTTGCCAAATTATCTTTTCTCCAGACTAATCACCAGAAAAAAAAAATATGAAAATTACAAGGCATTTCAGTGGCCATATAATCTAATTCACCTAAGGAATCATAATATATTCAACAATTTGTCTTTGATATTGATTGGAAACCTCCAAAGAAGGGAGACTCATTACTTTGGTCAGCAGACCATTACATTTTGGAACAGTTCTAACTTTGAGAAAAATTTCCCTAACATTGAACCTAAATTTCTATGAATTGCTCCTGATTCTGCCCTTTGGAGGCAATTAGGTTAAATCTAGTCAAATAAGTTACATATCATTCCTTCAAATACTGAAAATAGCTGTCATGTCTGTCCTTAAACCTCTCTTCTCCAAGATAAACAAAACCATTTCCTTACCTCAAATTAAGTGATGCTAGTTCTTTTGACTGATTCTCATATGTCATAAACTTGTAGCTATTCATCATCTTTGCTGCCCTTCTTTTATACCAGGAGTTGGAATCTTTTTTCTGCCAAAGGTTATTTGGATATTTATAATATCATTCACAGTGTATACAACTTACACTCAAGTAGGGCCAATGTTTTACCTAATTTTCAGCACATCATTACCTGCAGTTGTCTTGCTAAGGCCAGACCAAATGATTTCATAGGCCTCATATGGCCCCTGGATCAGATATTTGCTCCCCAGGTTGTATACTCTACAAATGCTCTTTGTCTAATAGCTCACTGTTTCTAAACAGTTGAAGGCTAAGTTTCTTCTTTTCTTGCTTCCCAATAGGGATTTAGATTGCCCTTCTTTAACCAAGCTCCTTATAGTATTAGAGAGAGAAAATATATTAGTCTAATTATCATTTGGACTCACATAAATTTTGATCCTTGGTATAATCACTATCACTTATGCTTACATACAAAAATACTGGTTCAGTGGCATGGAGAATTTGGTATTTGGTTTAATATGTACCATCTAAGGAAAGTGTCCCATGTTTCCATGGAGCAAGGATGTGGGACATGGACTTCATCTACCTTCCCATACTTCCCTACCTACCCTCTATAATGAAGGAAAGGATTTCTAGAACCTTTGGAGGATTGAGACTAGATTACTGACCATCAGCATTGAGGGCAATATAAATCATATCCTTTTTTCTTTTATGATTTCTTTCTTCAGCAAATTTTTCAAATGAGGTAGTGAGTCTCTAGTATCAACTTCCACAGATATATTTGTACAATTAATCATGCTTCTATTTGAATGAATAAATGGAATTCTAGTTTTTCTCTTAGCTTGCTTAAAAAATATGAAGACCATAGAATAAAATTTATCACAACAACATATCTATCATCTATCAATCTATCATTTATCTATCTTTCTATCTATCTATCAATTAAGGATTTTTCAAGGCATTATTCTTATGGACAGCCTTATAAAGTATCAAGTTCAAATGTTATTATCTCCATTTTATGGAACAAAAACTGAGACTCATGGAAGCTAAGTGAATTTACCAGATGCAGTGTCATAGCCAAGTGTTTGAAGCCAGGTCTTCTGACCTTGCCACTGCAATACAATGTCTCCTACTATCATTGTCAAATGGCGATACATTCTTATGTTCATGTATTACAGGAAATACAGAATGGTCACTAGATTCAGGAAATTAGAGTCAGAAAGACCTGGGCTCAAATATTTCCTTTGAAATCTATTACTTGTAAGACCCTGAACAGGTCACTTAATCTTTCCATAGCTTTTCTGTATGGGAAGTGGGAGTTTCTCCAAATCACACATTCTTTGACAAAATCATAAATTCTTTAGAATTTATTTATGTTCACATTCTTGTGCCTAGTACTATAGAAAGAATTTAAATACATTTTATCAAATACTGCATCTCTTACCTTTCACATGGGCAAAATTAACAAGATTTACATGTATAAATACAAAGGACATATGTACAAGCCATAGCTTGTATGTACTGGGAAATGATCATGAAATTAGTCAAGCCCCTGAATAAATCAGTTGATTTGTTATTTTTAGTCTCTTTTTTTTTTAATCATGTCCAACTCTTTATGTTTGGGATTCTCTCAGCAAATATACTGGAGTAGTTTTTCATTTCCTTCTCCACTTATTTTACAGATAAGGAAAGGGTTAAGTGACTAGCTGAGTGTTTCACACCCAGTGTCTCAAGCCATGTTTGAACTCACAAAGATAAGTTTCTGACTCTAGAGCTGGCATTCTATCCACTGTACCACTTAGTTTCCCTAAAACAAATGAATAACTATGTATATAATATGTAAACCACGACAATTGTAATACATGGATTTGGGTGCCAAGAGATACATTATTTGTCATCTTGTTTCTATCAAGTGATAAAAAGTGTTGAGAGGGAGGAAAGATTTATAAAGCCCTTCAGATATGATGGAAAAGATAGCATGGAAAGCATGGAAAGGAAGATCCTATGCATGGAAAGGAAGAGAGAATAAAGGAACAAATTCAACAATGGAAAATATAAAACAAGGAAGTCTGGAGAACATTATCATCAACCAAAGCAGAGGATATGAGTTGGTTAACAGGGGAAAACATAAAATCATGGAGTTACAGAACTTTGAGTAGGAAGAAATCTTACTTAAATTACATATTTTATACATGAGGAAATACAGGCACAAAATCATGGTACTGTAGATAAAGAAATCTTTAGAGACCATTTAGTTCAATTCTTTCATTTTACAGATGAAAGCATTGAGGGACAGATAAAGTTAAATGACTTGTTTAGAATCACATGGAGAGTAAGTGATCATGGTGGGATTGAATCCAGACTTTTCATTTTATAGATGAGGAACCTAAAGCCCAGACAGGAGAAATAAAAATCAGTATTAAATAACAGGTCTGGGGTTCAAATCTATATTCTCTGAATATGTCTAGCATTGTTTCTATAACCACATAGAACTGCCCAAGATCACACAGGAGAATAGTTAAGCCAGGATTCAAATGTACATCTATTGATGCCAACTCCAATATTAGTGCTCATTCAAAAGCTAGGATATTACGAAGTGGGAAAGGAAAAAGGAGAATAAAGGAAGAATGGAGAGTAAGAAGTTGAATTCTAATGTCAAGCAAGAGCTGTGAGCAACCACTATAGGTTTTAGGAAAAAAAAATTCTCTTTCCTTTCATATCTTATAGTATATTTACCAAGAGTATGGTAAGTACATAAAACATCTAAACCAATGCTTAATCTGGAATATGATAGAAAACAAGAACAGGGTTTTCACTTGAGAATACGCTAAGTAATAAATAAACAATTATATTCAAGAAGTAATTGTCATAGGAAATAGGTAAAGATCTTTTGTTAATGATGTGCGGGATGTGTTCCTTTTTTTTTTTTTTTTTTTTTTTTTAATGTGAAAGCAAATAGCTGTGAAGCCCAAACAACATAAATACTGATTAAAAGAGATTAAATGTCTTCAGATAAAATGCCACCCCATCTAAATTTGGCATTTGCAACATTCTTGGAATGTTAACAACCTCCAGTTGTAGCTAGTTTTCCCTTATCCCTGATTCTCAAGGGGAAAGGAATGTTGATTGGAAGGCTCAACATTAGGACTCCCACAAGAAGTTTACCATTTTGTTACATCATCTCTTTGCTAACAGATGAAATTTCATTGAAACTGATTCTGTGACATTTTCTTATACTGCAGAAGGAATCAGATTTTTACAAAGAAATTTTTTCTTTTTTTTTAAAAACCAGAATGCAGTTGACTTGATCATAGCATTTCAATAATGTTCCAGACCTGATTCAATCAATCTTTAATCCTCTGTGGAATAAAAGTCTTCTTAAGCGCTATATAAATGGGAGCTATTATTTTCTAACAATGACATTTTCCAGCCAACAGCAGCAGGTACAGAAAATGTGAGAAGTGAGAATTCATCATTTTATGAGCCACACTGATGAGTTCACTTAGGTACAGGTCAGGATAAATTGATAATGCTTTTGGCAAAGTCACCCAATTATTTCCCATTAAGGATTAATCTTGAGACTGGGCCACAAAAGTAGACTCTTGTCTGCCTTTTCTCTCATTTTCTATAATAAAAATCCCGGGCATTTTCTTTTCTCAATTATTTTTGCCTCTCACAGTCAAATAAGATATTCTGGTATCCTGTGGTTATTTTACAAATTAGTCACTCTCACCTAGCTGCTCTCTACTCTGCCTTCCTCCTAGTCTATTTTCTTTCACATAGGCAAGATATTTGATCTCTTATCTATCTACCTCCTACTCTATTGAGTATATATACCTGTAAATACACCTTACACACTTATTTGTGTTATTATTACATCTATGTCTATGCTTATCACAGTGCATTTGTTTGTCTGGATAGTGGTGGGTATTTTCTACATATATTTATATGAGTGTGGGTTTGAATTCTTTGGGTTTTTTTTTTTTTCCCCCGCACATAGTCTTTCAGATCCTTCAAATGTAAAAATGAACAGAGAATGAAAGGGAAAGATAATGGTTTGACTTTTAGAAATCTTCTTAGAATAGAGGTCCATCTTTTATTTTTTTATTTATTCATTTGTTTATTTTTAATACACATTGCTTTATGAATCATGTTGGGACAGATAAATCAGAACAAAAAGGGAAACACCATAGGAGAGAAAAAAACAAACAGAAAAAAGAAGTGAACAATAATGTGTTGATTACATTCAATCTCCACAGTTCTTTTTCTGGATGCAGATGACATTTTCTTTCCAAAGTCTATTGGGATTGATTTGGAACATTGAACCCCTAAAAAAACCCAAGTCTTTCATAGTTAATAAGAGCACATACTTGTTGTTATTGTGTACAATGTATTCTTGGTTCCAATTGTTCTGCTCAGCATTAGTTCATGTACATCTTTCCAGGACTTTCCAAAATCAGTTTGTTTATCATTTTTTATGGAACAATAATATTCCATTACCTTCATATACTACAGCTTATTGAGCTCATCCCCAGTTGATGGGCATCTACTTATTTTTCAATTCTTTGTTACCACAAAAAGAGGGGCTATAAACATTTTGGATCCCTTTCCCTCCTTTATGATTTCCTTGGGATTTTGGGGTCAAAGGATATGCACAGTTTTATAGTCCTTTGGTTATAGTTCCAGATTGTTCTCCAGAATGGTTGGATCATTTTACAATTCCACCAATAATGCATTGGTGTCCCAATTTTTCTATATCCGCTTCAACATTTCTCATTATCTTTTCCTGTCATTTTAGCCAGTCTGAGAGGTTTAAGATGATACCTTAGATGTTTTAATTTGAATTTCTCTAATCAAGAGTGATTTAGAGCATTTTTCATATGATTATAGATTATTTTAATTTCATCATCTGAAAATTATCTGTTCAAATGCTTTGGCCATTTATCATTTGGGGAATGACTTGTATTCTTATAATTTGACATACTTCTTTTTACATTTTAGAAATGAGAAACACTAGCTATAAAGATTTTTCCTAGCTTTGTACTTTTAATCTTGTTTCTATTGGTTTTGTTTGTCCAAAACCTTTTTAATTTAATGTAGTCAAAGTTGTCCATTTTGCCTTTCCCTTTCTTTTTTGGTCATTAATTCTTCTCTTCTCCAAATATCTAATAGGTAAATTATCCCGTGCTCTTCTAATATGTTTATGGTAATCTTTATGCCCAAATCATGTACCCATTTTGACCATAGGGTATGAGATATAGGTTTATATTGAATTTCTGAATTATTTTCCAGTTTCCCTAGCAATTTTTGTCAAATAGTGAGTTCTTATTCCAGAAACTGGAGTTTGGGGATTTATCAAATACTAGATTACTATAGGCCCTGATTATTGTGTCATGTGTATCTAATCCATTCCATTGATCCATCACTCTGTTTCTTAGCCAATACCAAATGTTTTTCACGACTGCTGCTTTATAATATTGTTTTAGGTTTGGTATAGTTAAGCCACCATCCTTTGCATTTTTTTTCATGAATTCCCTAGATATTCTTGACCTTTTGTTCTTCCAGATGAATTTTATTGTTATTTTTTCTAGTTCTATAATTTTTTTGTTTTTGTTTTTGCAGCTTGATTAGTATGGTAGACCAATTTAGGCAGAATTGTCATTTTATTATATTGGCTCAGCCTACCCATGAACAATTTTTTTTTTTTTTACCATTGTTGAGATCTGACTTTAGTTGTGTGAAAAGTGTTTTGTAATTGTGTTCACATAATTCTTGGGTTTGTCTTGGCAGGTAGACACACATATTTTATTTTGTCTATGTTATTTTAAATGGAATTTCTCTTTCTATTTCCTGTTGATGAGCTTTGTCAGTAATATATAGAAATGCTGATGATTTATGTGGGTTTATTTTATATCCTTCAACTTTGCTAAAGTTGTGAATTGTTTCCAGTAGGTTTTTGGATGACTTTTTAGATTCCCTAAGTATATCATCATATCATCTGCCAAAAGTAAAAAAAAAATATATTTCCTCATTACCTATTCTAATTCCTTTAATTACTTTTTCTTTTCTTATTTCTAAAGCCAACATTTCTAGTACAATGTTGAATAATAGTGTGATAATGGGCATCCTTGTTTCATCCCTGATATTATTGGGAATGTGTCCAGCTTCTCTCCATTTAAAATAATGCTTGCTATTAGTTTTAGATAAATAATGCTTTTTATTTTAAGGAAAGTTCCCTTTCTTTATCCCTATGCTCTCTAATGTTTTTAATAGGAATGAGTGCTATACTTTGTCAAAAACTTTTTCTGCATCTATTGAAATTACTACATAATTTCTGTTGGTTTTGTTATTAATATAATCGATTATAGTAATAGTTTTCCTGATATTGAACCAGCTCTGCATTCCTAATATAAATTTCACTTGGACATAGTGTCCAACTTTTCCTGCTGAGAAATTGCTGTAATCTCTTTGCTAATATTTGATTCAAAATTTTTGTATCAATATTCATTAGAAAGGTTGCTCTGTAACTTTCTTTCTCTTGTTTTGGCTCTTTCTGGTTTAGGTATCAGTACCACATTTGTGTCATCAAAGGAATTTGGCAGGACGCCTTCTTTACCTATATTTCCAAATAGTTTACATAGTATTAGAATTAATTGGTTTATTAAATATTTGGTAGAATTTTCTTGTGAATCCATTTGGCCCTGGAGATTTTTTCTTAGGAAGTTCATTAATGGCTTGTTCAATTCCTTTTTCTAAAACAGGATTATTTAAATAATTTATGTCCTCTTCTATTAATCTGGGCAATTTATATATTTTTTTGTAAATATTCATCCATTTTGGTTAGATTGTCAGACTTGCTATCATACAGTTAGGCAAAATAGCTCCTAATTATTGCTTTAATTTCTTTTACATTGGTATTAAGTTCACCCTTTTCATTTTTGATGTTGGTGATTTGGTTTTTTCTTTCCTTTTTCTAGTGAAATCAAACAAAGGTTTATCTATTTTGTTGGTTTTTCCATAAAACTTACTCTTAGTTTTATTCTTTAATTTCATAATTTTCTTAGTTTCAATTTTATTAATCTCCCCTTTGAGTTTCAAATCAGGATTGCTAACCCTGCTTTTTTTTCTTCCTTCAATCAAAGCATAATAAACTCTGCTCCAACCTTTTCCATGGATGTATCTTTTACCTCTGGATGTATTTCTGTTTCAAATGTGTTTCCTGTTAAAAAAAAAAATTATACTATTCTGTTTTTTAATCCACGTTGCTATTCCCTTCTGCTTAGTGGGAGAGTTTATCTCATTCATCTTCACAGCTGTGATTAGCAGCTTTGTATTTTCTTTCCTCCATCTTAATTTCTCCCCAATATATACTTTTGTTTTCTCTTTCCACCCTATCCTTAGTAGTATTTTTTTCAACCTATCTCACTATCTTATTTCCTATCCTTATTTCCTTCTCCCCTTCTCTTAGTAGTGCTTTTTAATTCATCACACACACTTTTTAATCCTCTATTACCCCTCCCTCTTCTCTTCCCTTTCCCTGCCTACTGTTTCTGTCCTCCCTTCTATCTTACTCTTTCCTTTTCTTTCCTTTTTTCCTCCTATTTCTTTATAGGATTAGATAAGTTTCTATATCCAACTGAATGATTACATTATTCCCTCTTAGAGCCAAAACTGATGAGATCAAGCTTCAGACAATGCTCAACTCCTCCCTTCTTTCCCTGGATTGTAATAGGTCTCTTGTACTTCTTCATAAGATATAATGTGTCCCATTATACCTCCCCTTTCCTCTTCTTTCAGCATAGAACTTTTCCCATTATTAATGTCTTTTTCTTTGATATTTTTGACATTTTGATATTATCAGAGTCCTTTCACAATCACATCCTCATGTGATGCCCTTCTTTTGTCTGCTCCAGTAACAGATACAGTTCTCAAGAGTTGTAAATATCATTTTCCCATATAGGGTTATAAACAGTTTCATCTTTACATAATATTTTTCCCATTTACATTTTCGTGCTTCTCTTTAGTCTTGTGTTTGTAGATTAAATTTTCTGTTTGGCTCTGTTTTTTTTTTTTTTTTCAATAAAAATGATTGAAAGTCTCTTATTTCATTGAAGATCCATAATCTCTCCTAAAAGATGATGTCTTGCTAGGTAGTTAATTTTTGGTTGTAACCGAGGTGCTTGCTTTCTAGAATGTAGTATTCTAGGCACTCTGATCCTTTATTTTAAAAGTTGCAGAATCCTGGGTTGTTAGAATCCTTACAAAGTGTTAAGTCATTAGAGTTGATAGAAACAATGCATGTGTTTACAACTTTAAGAGTTTACACATTAGAGATCACACATTAGAGCTCAAACCTTTAAGAGAGTTTAGCCATTAGAGCTCACACATTGGAGTTCACAAGTATGGGAGATACACAAAGTTAACTTTGTAACTTTGTGAATTCACACCTCCCATAATCCCACTGTTGGAGGAGGAGTCAACCTTTGAGTTTACACCTCTAAAAGAGCATAAAAAGAGCTCAGTCAGGAGAGGTCAGTTGAAAAAGATTGAAAGCCAGAAGTCAATAAGTTCAGGACATTGACAAGCTAGAGAATGCAGTCAGGCAGAACGAAGAATTTGGAGGAGTAGAACCAAGATTCAGAGGGAGCTGGAGGCAACAAAGGACAAGTTGCAAGAGCTCTTGGAACCAAGCAGAGAGATAGGTCTCTAAGAAAACTAACCAGGCTATTTTGGAAGAGACAATAAAAGATTGGATTTTAACTCCTGGCTGTATTTGAGGTGATTATTAATCTGAACTGAAACTAAGGCTGCCTCCAGAAACCTCCCCAAGAAACCTGCTCCCAGAGAACCATTATATATATATTTTTAAAAAAAAAAAAAAGAACACCACACTGGGTAATCCTCATTGTTGCTCTTTGACATGCAGATTATTTTTGTCTGATAGCTTCACTACAATATTCCTTGGGATTTTCCTTATGGGATCTCTTTCCAAAGGTGATCCATGGATTTTTTTTTAAAGAACTATTTCCTCCTCTACAGAATCATTAGCTTCCATCTCCCCCCACGCCCCATTTTTAAAGTATGATTTCCTTCCGTTAGCTTTTGCTTCTATTTTTCAATTTGGTTAATTCTACTTTTATAGCTATTGTTTTCTTCAGCAGATTTTTTTTTTTTTTTTGCATCTGTCCAATTTATTTATTAAGGAATTGCCTTCCTTTTCCAAGCTGTTGATTTTTCTCTTGCATACCTCTTATTTCTTTTTTTAAATTTTTCTTCTACCTGTCTTATTTGCCTTTTAAAGTCTTTTATGAGCACTTCCAAAAACCTTTTTAGGCTTCAGAACAAATAATATCACTCTTTGAGACTTACTCTGTGCACATTTTGTCCTTGTCTGAGTTAGTGTTTTAGTTTTCCAACATCATAGTAGCTTTCTATGGTCAGTGTTCTTTTCTGTTTCTTGCTCATTTTCTTTCCTGTTCTTTTGGTATTTCCTCTTATTTTACTTTTATGGTGGAACTTTGCTCCTAAGGTAAAGAGGATGCTGTCCCAAGCTTCCTGTGAAGTTCTGAGCCTTGAGTCCCTTTGTATTTTCAGAAGATAACTTTACCTGCTCTTATTATCAACAGCCTAGTTCCCCAGAGTTTGCCTTCAGAGCTGGGACTGAAGACTGCCCCACTGATCGCTCCTCTAGTGAGCCAGGGATGAGGATCTCAGTTGCTGATTGGCTGTGATTAAGGTCCTCTCACTGACTTTCTCAGAGTCTGTCTGAGCTGGGCTCAACATCTTTTTTTTCCCAGTGAAACTGGTTTTTCTTGAAGTTTTTCCAATCTATCTCAAGCTAGAAAATGATTTCATTCCATCAGACTCTGTTCAGAGGCTTGGTTTTATATGTTTTTTGAGGGAACTAGGGAGAGCTTGAGCAGCTTCCTGGCTTCTTTCTGCCATCTTGGCTCCACTGATATTCTCCTATATCACATCTTTTTATAACACAAATTTTGTAATAACCCAAATAAATTGTTTGATTGCAGATTGTATGTAACACAATCTTCAAGACTGGATCATGCATTACACAAATAATATTATAATCTTCAAAAATTAAAGCTAAGGATCAATTAAATAGCCATTAAGTTGCATGGTTTGCATACATACAATACATTGCCTGTGAGGACTTATGATGGAGAAGTGGAGTCAAGAAATTACTAAAGAAATTAAAGAGCAGAAAAAAAAAAAAAGGGCCAGTGCTATAGTGAGAGCAAGGAATAATTAGAGGATATTGTACATGCTTCACTGGTATGCACCAATGATGAGAGTAAAAAAAAAAAAAAGAATACTTCAAAAACATTTGGAAAAACATAGAATAGGATTATACAGAACTGATAGGTATGTATAAGTGGTCATTTGTATCACTGATATAGTTGGTTGCTCAGCAGAGAAGCACTGGGCCTAGAATCACAAAATACTTAGTGAAAATTTGGCCCTTGACACTTTCTAGATACATGACTCTGGGAAAATTATTTAACTTCTTTTTGCATTATTTTCCTCACTTGTACAATGAGAGATAATAGCAGCACCTACTAGAGATCCTTTTCATTCCTTGTGGATTCCTTGTGAAATTTACTCTTAAGTAAAACTCTCTTCTGGATTCCTGGAATCAGGGATTGCTAGAATATATAGCTGTCATTCCCTATAATATAAGGAACCACAATAAGGAATATACAATATAAGAAACCATACACCTTGAAGCTGCTAGACGAAAAATACTTTCTTTTTTTGATAGATATATAGGCATGATGTTTATATATATGTGTATGTGTGTGTGTTTGTATGTATAGTTGAACAAAGTAAAGAAATTTGAGTCCCAGATATGTCAATATATACATATATATGTATATGCATATATATTTAGATTTATGTGAATAACTATAATATTGAAGGTTTAAAAAAGTTATATATTATATTTTCATAGATTGTTATGGTCATATATAGGTCATAACCTACATAGATATAGGTCAAGTCTGGATATAAATCTTTAGTGACCAAATATTATAAGGATCTTTCTATTTACAGAACTATACAAAAGCAAATTTATCATCCCATTATTGCTTTTGAATTAACTTTTTTAATTTAATTCTGGGGACTAAGAAAAAAAACTATGTTTCTTCATAAGGAATGACTCCATTGTTTTGTCCAGTTACCACAGGAAGCTAAATAGCCAGTGACCCACTGAATGAATAATTGGTATAGGAAAGGAATATTAAATTTGGAGCAAAAACCCTAAATGTAAAATATTAATTCTACCACTTACTAGTTATATAACCTTGAACAAATTATTTAATTTTTTCAGAGCCAAGTTATTTCTTTAGAAAGTTATATATCTACTCCAAGTTTGCTAAAATATTTGACTCAAATACTGAAGAGATGTTGACTATAATATCAGTCAACAAGGAATTATTAAACATCTAATATGTGCAAGGCACTGTGCTAAATATTGGGGAAAATTTTTAAAAATGTAAAAGACAATACTGGTCTTGAAGGACTTTACTAATTAATGGCAGAGACATACTGAAAATGCCTATAGACAAATAAGATGTATGCATGGTAAATGTGAAATAATCAAAAGATATTTCCTATCACATAGGAAAATTTCCAAGAAAGGATGAAAAATGGACCATCCAAGCTAATTCATTTTAGTGGCATCTTATTAGTGACAAGATTCTTAGCATCAATATGTTTTCATTTACAATTTTGATGCCCTGTGTTTTTAAGTGGAATGAATTTTAATACTGTGGTATACATATAAGGTGTATACATTTTTAAATAGCCTCAAACTTTATAAAAAGAGTTATTTTTCTGAATATTACTGCCAGGGCTTCTGTATTTAGACTTCTCTGTGTTACTGGTTGTATGACATGGAGAAATCCAGTTCTGCTTCATTGTTTTTCATTCTAGAAACTCAGTCTAATATTGATTTGAAAGAATCCTGGAAGGATGCTTTAATAAACATTTAAGGATATCAGATCAGAAACTAAAAAATTGTTTCTAATGCTAGCTTTGGCTCCTTGGGCAGCTAACAATTCCTCATCTCAGCAGTCTTACTGCTCCTTATCTATAACCCTGTCTCCAACCTGGCTAATTATCACTCACTAAGACCTGTGCTGGACACTCCATGGCTCAACAAACATCTTCTTACAAGTAGGACACAAAAGGCATTACACTTCCTCCCACTCTACACCTTTAATGTTGTTCTCTTCGAGGTAGATGGTGCATGAGAAAAACTGGCAATGTTAATAAAAATCTTTCCATAGCATTTTATTCCCTAAAGAGACTGAATAAGGGGATTCAAATAGTCCAGAACAAAAATTCTAGGTGAGGATAGATGGCAATGAAACTGGCCTCCTTTCCATTCAATCAGCACATACTCTCTGAGTAACCAAGTACTTAAAACAAAACTAAAAATTAATCTAAGATACAAAGGTGAATAAAACACAGTCCATAATATTCCTATCTTCAAATAGCTCACCATCTAGGTGGGGAGGTGAGACAAATACACATATAATAAAACAGAATGGGTTAACTTCTATGAGGGAGATCACCAACAACCTCTGAAGGTATATGAAAAGAGGAGAGCTATTACTCCATTTTTAAATTACAAAACTTTCCCCAAATGTTAAAAAATAATCTCTTCTTAAGTAGAGAAACAGAATCTCCACAATATTTACCTAAAAAAGTACTCTAAACTTGAAAATATCCTATGCCAAAGCAATGGAACAACCCTGGCAAGTGGGAAAGAAAGCTACTTTCTAAAGTTTACATTACAGTCATTCATTTGAAGAAAGTTTGTATAAAATGATGTAAAATGAACAAAACTAGAACAATATGACAGTGTGTCTTAAAATTCCTAGTGAAGTTTTAAGGTATAATAAATTCCATTCTAGATAAGTGAAAGGCAAGAGGAAATGGGTATTTAATCTTCAGATTCAATAATAAATTTGTTTCTATAGTACTTTACAATTACCAAGAACTTTACATGCACTATCTCCTTTGATTCTCATAATTGCCTTGTGTGTGTATTATTACCCTATTTCTTCTAAAGGAATGGGATAAAGCTATTCTAGCTTAAAAGCACATTAACATTTTTGGGACATCCTGTAGATGCAATAGCTGTAATAGCATAAATGAAAAGTGTAGGAAAGCACCAAGTCATTAATAGCAAAAGCACTTTCAGAAAACAGATGATTAGATACATACTTATTTTATCTCAAGAGAGAGAGGTGGGGTACTATGGGAAGAAGTAAAAGAAGGAAAGAAGATCTCACATCTGTTAGGATTTCTAGTTTAAATTCTACTTCTGTATTTCTTCTTTCTAATAAGCTGAGATCAGGAATTGTCTTTTTCTTTTGAATCAGGTCTCTACAGCTCAGCAGATAGTAAATATTGATCATTTTTTATTGGCTCTCTCCTTCCTTCCTTCCTTCCTTCTTTCCTTCCTTCTTTCCTTCTTTCCTTCCTTCTTTTTCTTCTTCCCATAGTACCTCACTTCTCTCTTAAGATAAAATAAGTGGGTATTTTATCATCTGTTTTCTTTAAGTGCTTTTGCTATTAATCTGACTGGTGCTTTCCCACACTTTTCATTTAAATTATTACCAAGATCTCTTTTGGGATAAAACAGCAGAGTAGATCAGTCACAGAGGTATGTGTCTTGAGTATGACTATCTCAGCAGGGAGGAGAAGCTTACCATCTGGTAGCTTTCTCTTCCTATTTAAATAATTATTCTTGCTAACTAGGTCTCCAACTATGTCTCTCCTCCCTCCCCCCCCCACCCCCACACCATAGAAGGAGCACAAATATGATCAGTGGCCTCTAAATTCTATTGCCCTGGGGCAAAGCACCAGCTGTCCTGTCCTAGTTACGGGTCTGATCCACAAGAATAAAGATGGCTGAATAAGTTTTGTTAGGCATGCATGTTCTTTCAGTTAACACACAGATATTTGAACTTGACTACTCTTTGTGTTTAAGGCAAATTAATAATTTTTCACATATTTGTGGTGAATATGGAATTGTTTCTAAGTGAATATCATTTTTTTAGCACTGGTGTATAAAAAAAAGAGTACCTCTCTAAGTACTTAATTTACTGTATTAAAAGCAAGAGGTTTAGATGCTGGACTAAATTACTCTTTGTGATAGTCATATTATTCACAATTTATTCTTAATAATATTAGTAAAATACTAGATAAGGTAAAGGACAAAATGAATAGATGAAATATAGAGCCTTTTCCTTGTCTTCCTTTTTATAAGATGGGCTTTTCTCTTTAAAACACTAAAGCAGACTTCTAATAATATGGAAACCTGGTAAATCACAAGGAGCCCAGATTTCTCACTTTTACTCCAACTATGACATAAAAAGAGCACCAAAGTGAATAATGACTAAAAAAGAGATAATTAATCAACCTTTTTTAGCCCAGAATTTATACAAAAATATAACCAGTAAAATGACTGGAAAAATAATGATAAATGTTGGAGGGATATTGGAAAACTAGGACAATAATGCATTGCTGATGGAGTTGTGATCCAATCATTCTGGAAAGCAATTTGAAACAACACCAAAGGGCTATAAAACTGTGCATATTCTCTTATCCAGCAGTGTCTTCATTCATTCTGTATCCCAAAGAGATTATTAAAAAAGGGGGAAATCCCACATGTGCAAAAATGTTTGTAGCAGCCTTTTTGTAGTGGCAAGGAAGTTGAGGAATAACTGAATAAGTTATGGTATATGAATGTGATGGAACATTATTGTTTTGTAAGAAATGACAAGAAGACTGATTTCAGAAAAACCTGGCAAGACTTACATGAACTGATGCTAAATGAAGTGAAGAAAACCAAGACAATATTGTTCACAGCAACAAGATTATATGATGATCAGCTGTGATAAACTTGCTCTTTTCAACAATGAAGTGATTCAAGGCAACTTCAATAGACTTGTGATAGATGGAAATATCCTCATCCAGAGAGAGAATTATGGAGACTGAATGTGGATCAAAGCATAATATTTGCACCTTTTGTTGCTGTAGACAGAGTCTGGTATAAAAAGATATTAAAAATCAGTACTCAATCAGTAAAGGAATTAAGAAAGAGGGCAAATTCAGGGAAGGATTAGGTTAAGAGAAACAAAATTCATCTTTAGAAAATGGAAAATTAAAGGAAGAATAAAATAAAAGAGAAAGAGTAAGAAATTATAATCAGGTACTATATTAGGACAAAGGAAAAAGAATAGTAGCATGGAAACACATTACATAAAGTATAGACTATGATTGGTGAATATTATTTACTCTCAACATCTTTATATTACAAAGGGAAACAAAGAGAAAGAATGGTATAAATGATAGAAAGAAGAAAAATAGGCAATTAATAATATAACAATGCTGAAGGGATGAACCAACTCATAAAATGTAAAAGGCTGACATAATGGGTTAAAGAACAATACATGTTGCTGTTTACAAGAAATATATTTGAACCATATAATCAGAGTTAAAATAAGAGATGAAGCAAAATCTAGTATGCTTCAGTTTAACAACAACAATAAAAAAATCAAGGATATCAATCATGATTTTAGAAGAGTCAATAGTAAAAACAGATCTAATCAAGAGATAAACAAACAATATTTTGTTATAATGATGATGATCAGATAACCAGAATTTAAATATTACTCTAAGACTTGTGAAATATTTTATAAATATCTCATTTAATTCTCACCACTAGAGAAGTTAAGTGCTATTCTTATCTCCACTTTATAGATAAGGAAATTGAAGCAGGCAGACAGATTAAGTAATTTATTTAGGTTTACCTCAAAATGGGATGATGATCAACTGTTGGAATCCTTACTAACTGCTAACTAATTAGAGTTGATCTAATCTTACAAAAAGATTTTGGCCAGAACCTGAAACAAGGTACTAAGTAGAACCAATTAATACAAGGTTTGTGTTCACACCTTTACTCATTGGAGTCCACAAGTATGCTAGCTTCACAAAGTACACTTTCTAACTTCAAGGGAGTCCACACCTCCCTTAAAGCTCATTGGACCAGAGAGCACTATGGGAGAAAACCCATAATCCCATTCTCTCGGAAGAGTCAGATAAAAGGCCAGCCATGAGGGATCTATGGCAGAACACATTTTTCTTCTTGGCTAGCTGGTCGCAGAAAAGAGCTCAGCTGGACTCGAGAGGAGTGACTCTGGTGGCAGACGAAGAGTTTTCAGAGGATACAGCTACGAGTGGAGAGTTCAGTGGACAACCAGATTCATCTTCATCTCACACCACTGAAGTTGGTGGCTGGGCTCCCCAGAAGAAGTCAAGAGAGACATTCCATCTCTGTGTTGGTTGGAGGCTGAAGAAAGCAGAGGCAGAGGCTGAAGGACAGAACCTTTGGATTTGGAGACATCCGAAGGGCTCTAAGCCTCTAAATCGGCTGTGCTTTGAGAAGAACAAGAACTCCCAACATTTGAACTCATAACAATCAACCAAATGTGACTAAACAATAATAACAAAAACACAGTATGTGTCTGAGGTCACATTTGAACTTAACTTCCTGATTCTTGTTGCAGCCTTCTTTCTATTGTTCCCATAAATTACTTTAAGATATCATGAAAAATAATTTAATATCAAATCTTAATATCAACTGGCATAGCATCTAAATAATTAAAGGAAAAGTTAAGTATTTACATCAAAAAAGTAGGATTATTATATCTGGAGATGCTTCATATACCCCTTTAAAATCAAAATCAGTCTATATAACATAAGGAAAAAGTAAAGGCCACAAATAAGTTAGACTTCTGGAAATTATTGAATAGAAATAAGAAGTTGTTTATATATCTTTTAGTTTTGCAAAAAATTGACTTATATTAGGGCATAAAAACTTAGAAAATAAATTTAAAAATTAAATATATCTCTCATCAACCATAACAAGTCAAAAATATTTTCAAATCTATATTTTCACTAAAGAGATACTGAATAAAAGATTAAAAATTAATTGGAGACCAAATAATCCCAAAAAACATCATGGATCAAAAACAAACCATAGAAATAAGGGAATTGTTTTCAAAGAAAATAATAATGAGATGACATGCTAAATCTTTTAGGATACAGTGAAAGCAATGCATGGGGGAAATGAGAAAATGTATATCTCCATACAGTTTCATCAGAAAAACAAAAGAAAAAACAAGTCAAGGAACTGGGCATACAAAGGGAAAAAAACGAGAAACGTAATCAATTAATACTTTATATAGAAATTCACAATGGGAAGAAAAGATGAACAAAACTGAAAACAAAAAAGTCATTGAATTGAAAAATAAAAACAAGTTGATTAAAAAAATGAACAAATTAGATAATCTGATTAAATTTTTTTTCAGTATAAAATTAAAAAGGAACTATATTACCCATTTACATACCTACAAAATTGATCATCTAAATTATATGGATTAATGTCCCTTAAATATGATTTAAAATAATATGATTAAATATAAAAACAAAATTAACAGAACTAGTACTGGAGAATTTAAATAGCCCAAACACAGAAAAAGAAACTGTACAAACCATAAATGAACTGCCAAAGGAAAAGAAAAACCTACTATCAGATAAAATTGCAAGTGGATTCTAATAAAAATTAAAAGAAAAATCAATTTTTACATTACCTAAAGTATTTACAAACACAGGAAAATAAAATTTTTTCACTAAATTTGATATTAGAAACATAGTCTCAATACCCAAACCAACATCAAGCAAAGCAGAGGGGGAAAAAATAACAGAGCAATAGGAAAGATTTCAGTTTTATCAAAAAGGTTACATTAATGAATTTTAAAGTTTTTACATTGAAACAAAATAAGATTATACCAGAACACAAGATTGTTCAATATTATAACAAATATAAATATAACTGATCATATTAACAATAACAAATTCATATATTTATGTTAGTAAATGTTGCAAAAGCTTTTGACAAAATGCAATTGACTCCATTGCTGTGAGAAGAAAAGCAAAATATATAGTACTTGGCCATTTTTAAAAGAATGTGGTAACAATACATATAAAAACCAAAAAGTTATTTTTATATATAGTTGAAATAAACTAAAGTTTTTCATAACAAAATCGGATATAAAATAACATTATATATATATAATGCTAGCTATAACAATAAGACAAGAAAAAAGGGAGGGAAAAATAAAATCTAAAAGTAAAAAAAAAGTTTTGCTTTTTTGTAAATTTTGATAATTTACAGAGAACCCTATTTAAAAAAAACAAAAAATTAAAACCAAAATGTCAATAAAATAGCAGGAAATAAATTAATAAAAATCGTTATGGTTTTTACACATTACCTACAAATGAATATGAAGACATAGAGAAATTCCATGGAAACTATAAAATTTTTTAAAATATTCAAGCCTACCTCCTAAGACAGGCAGAATCAATATAAATATAATAGCAGAAATTCTCTTTATAGAAATAAAAGCAGATCTAAATAAATGAATAGATATTATTTGTATTTAGATTATGAAAATTTAATTAAAATGATACCTAAATTAGTTTTTTGATTAAATTCTATACCAATCAAATTACTAAAATTTTACTTTAGAGAGAAAAATAACAAAGTTCATTTGACAAAACAAAAAGTCAAAATTCTCCCAAAAATAATGAAAAAAATTAAGAAGGAAAGGGATCTAGCAATATTGGGTCTCAAACTATACTAACTAAAACTATTTGGTACTGATTGAAAAAAAAAAGATTGAAAAGATCAGTGGAACAGATTAGGTACACAAGACAAGGAAGCATATGAACTAATAAGTAGAATAGTATTCAATAAACCTCAAATTTCAAATACTGGGGTAAGGACTCACTATTTAAAAAAATACTTCTGGGAAGTCTGGCAGAATTTGGCTTTCAAGCAAATAATCATATTAAATACACCACAACAAAATCCAAATGGATACAATATCTAAATATTAAGGCCACATTAAAGGAAAATTTTAAGAGCAAGGAAAAAAATCCCTTTTGTAACTATGCGTAGGACAAGAATTTGTGACCAAAGGAGAGAGAGGATCATAGAAAATAAAAGAATTTTTGATTGCATAAAATTGAAAAATTCTTGCACACAAAAAATTACAGTTAAAATTAGAATACCAACAGTTAACAGGGAAAAGATCTGATATTCAAGATATATAAGGAACTGATTCCAACATGTAAGAATAGCCTTCTGGTAAATATGGTTGCCTGAACTAGCTGGGCACTCAGCCCAGCTCCCCTCTACCTAATAATGCAACCTACAAATCACAGCAGACCAAATCGTGATTAAGGAAACCAATGAGAAAATATAGTAAGTGACCTTTTCCAACTTACAATTACACAGAGTCAGCCAGCAGCCAACATGCAATAGGAAAGCCAGTGCCAGAGAAGGCAAACACCCAACAGCCTCACATTTTATTCAAGCACATATGTAGCCTTCAAGGATCTATATCTGAGTCCTAGGGCCAAGACTTCCCCAACAAACTCCAAGCACCCATTGGCAATATCCACAAATGCTTGGGTACACACACATGTATATATATATATATATATATATATATATATATATATATATATATATATATATATACACACACACATATATATATATATACACATATGCCTTTACTATACATGCATGCATACACATATACATATATACCCATATACACACAAACATGCATATACATATATACATATATACATATATATATATATATAATATATATATATATCCTGTGCCATTCTACTTCTTACATATATGTGAATATATCTGTACATACATACACAGAGGCCTTAGTTTGAATTATTTCTGTATGTATACTACTTTAACAAAAAGTATTAAAATATAAAAGATGAATACTTTATGACTTCCCATACTCCAGCCTCCACAACTCTTATCATGGTGATTCTGGGCTCTGACTAGTAAACTTCCACCTTCTCTTACTTGGTCTTAGATCTACTATGTCACTTCTCAATCTTCTCCATGCCATGCTACCTTCATTTCAACCTCCATTTTTGTATAGAATTCTATCCATGCCTTATTTCCTGATTTCAAATTGTAATTCATGTATCATCATCATCATGAATCAATAATTTTATCAATATCATCTCTACTGTAAGAACACATCAATCAGCTTTCCTATCACTCTACTCATTTCTGACTTCCATGTGGGAAATATTCATCCCTCATCACCATGGCCTATAAGTATTAATTTCTTCTATTAGAATTCAAGCTCCATGAAAGCAGGATTTTTTTTTTTGTTTGTTTACTTTTTCTTGTAATTTTAACACTTAGTGTGAGGTATGTAGTAAATGTTTAATAAATATTTTTTCATTCATTCGAGTATTAAAAGTAAATGTAACCACTGAAATAAATAAAAAATATTATAGCAATCATTCCATTCTTCAGTCCATTCAGACAGCTCTACTTAATTTCTTTACTAGATGTTGTCAAAGTTTAGGTCTTCTCCTTTATTATTTTGGATATTTGACCCAGTTGCTTAAAGTCTATCATGGACCAAAAGGAAATGAAGTTTCAAGAGCCTTAGTGATTTTCTCTAACTATAATTATACAGATAATTCAAGGGCTAAAAAAGCTATTTGCTTGAATATCATGGTAATTAAAAGAAAAATGGGATTTGGAAGCAGAATTCTCTAGGTTGCATATCTTAACTGCCCTCCAATTCACTGGTCCATTACCCACTTAGCAAAGAACTGGCATTAATAGCTTTAAACAAAGAAAGATACAATAAATTTCATGGACATATAACTACAAAGGAATTATATTTTAATAACGATCAAATGGAAATGTTGCTAATGTCATCAAGGTTTACCAATGAGAAGTTGAGATCTATGAATGTGAATCAACATGAATGAAGGAGAAAGGTTGCTGTATTTGGAGTCAGAAGTCTTGGACTCAAATTTAGCCTTAAGTAGTTGGTATAACAGATAATAATGGGGAGAGTTCTGATTTGGAGTCAGGAAAACCTGAGTTCAAATCTTGGCTTAGATACTTACCAGCTGTATGACTCTGGACAAATCTTTTAAACTGTGCTAGACTCAGTTACCTCAACTATATAAGTAGGGATAACAACAATCCTGTTGTGAGAATCAAATGAAATAGCATGTACAACACTTAACAAAATATAAAGTCATCTAATCTGTTAGTTGTCGTTGCTACTGTTGGCACTTCATTTTTGAAGAGGACCAGTGATATCATGGGTGATGTCTTGTAGGTGAATTATATTGAAGGGGTATAGTTTCACAAAGTCATCAGGCTTACTCTCTTTCAGAATCACCAAAATCCAGTGGCAAGACAAAAGTCAAAACTATTGGTTATGACCCAGGATGCAGTGAATGACCTTGGCATTTTCAATGTCTGGCCAAGCTCTAAGTGCTTCACAGACTATGTTTCAGCTGCCTTCATGTTGAGTGGAACAAATTGTTCTCATTCACCCATTCTGCTGAGTGAAGTTTTATCATTTTGGGGTTAGACATCCCCCAACTTACCAGTAGATTTGAGCCTTGACAGTTACTCTCACCACAGTTTTGCCTGTCTAATGAGATGGTTTTATCAGAGTGTGCCCACTGAACATGCAATTGTTTTTTGGAGCTTCTTGGACTGAGAGTTGGGTGAGAAGTGGACACCAATGGTAGTTGAACAGCCGTTAAGAGGTAGTCTCCCTTGAACACTTCACAAACCTAATAAACTCCATAAACATTTATTAAGCCTCTACTATGTGCTTAGCATTGTGTCAAGCACAATTAGATATGAGTTTATAATTCACATTATAACTCAATATCTTATAACTACTTGTATGCTGATAACAAGCAAAAATTTATGGAAGATGGTTAAAGGATAAATTGGTAATGATCATCAGAAGAAAGGCACCAGAATATAAATGCTATTATAGTTGTTATAATCACTATTGTTATTAATATTTCTTTTCAATCTTTTGGTCCTGATTTGGGCAAGTTACTTAATCTCTCTAGCTCCAGTATTCTCATCTGAAAAATAAAAAAAAAATTGTACTAGATGGGCCTCCAGTCTCCCTTTTAGATCTAAATTGTGATCTTATACCACATTCTTGTCATGCTGAATTTAATAATCCACTAAAATCTTTATTTTTTTTACCCCAGATATGCTTCTGTCTAGTCAGATTTCTGCAAAATACTACTTGTGAGATGTCTTTAGGGAACCCAAAAATGGCCTTTATATTATTTGTTAAAATATATTATGGATTTTATTGTAATATAGATCTTCAATTATGAGATCTACCAAAACAGACTGGCACCTAATTATCAAATTAAAAATTTTGGTAGGTTCCTAAGAGGTTGTTATTTATCTGGGGTAAGATATATATATACTCTACATCTTTCTATATCAATAGCTTTTACATATTCACAATTAAATTTCATTTTGCTAAGTTCTGCTCAAGTTGTTACTAGTCAGAACTGTGAAATTGGGGTCCACCTATGGTATTTCCAGTGTCTTTAATGGAGAAAATTCTGTTATTATGAGTTTTTTCAAATCTTTTTTCATTTTTGTTTCATTTATAATACTTCAGTGTTCATCCTTGAATGTCTTTAGGATGGTTTTGCTTAATTGGAGTCTTAACAGGCTCTCCTTAAACTAATGTTACCTCCATTAATTCTCTCTCATATTTCTCATAACTGTCCATCATCCTTTTTGTAAGATTTTGCAGAGAAGTTTATATTCTAACTCAGTGTTGCCTTTGGCAGCCATTTCTCTCCATCTGGCAAATAAGTCAGATGTTTGCTGACTAAGGCACTTTTAGAGTTACTTTGGTCTCCTTGTTGTAGTAATTAATTTACACTGGTTAAACTTCTGGATGAAATTATTAAAATCAATGTTAATGTCATCTCTATTAGCCATTTCCCATTAAAAAAATTTAAAATTTCTTGTTTAAATAATTGTAAGTTCTATCAATTGTATGTCATATCTTTTCTTTATTTCTTTCTGCTTCTCTCTCTCTCTCTCTGTCTCAGTCTGTCTCTGTTTCTGTCAGTCTCTCTCTGTCTTTCAGTCTCTTGTTTGTTTCTCTGTCTCTATGTCTGTCTCTGTGTCCATCTGTCTGTCCTTCCTTCCCTCCCTTCCCCTCTCTTTCTCCTTCCCTGCTCTTCCTCCCATCTCCGTCTTTCATCCCCCTCCAGTTTTGATCTTAATTCTGACAAGTTGATTAATTGTAAACAGGTTGAAGACTCAGGGATAACTCCAACATCAGCAACAAGTATTTTCTAGTCTGTTAAAATATAATCTATAACATTGTCTCATGTTATTTGATGTTCTTTATGTCCAAATTCCACAAAGACTTTTCTGAAAGTATTCAAGATATAAAAGTGTGATGCTTTTGAGTATTCTCTAAGTCTTTGGTTTCTATTATTACTTCTTCCAGAAGCAATTATTCTTATATATTATATCTCATTCCTTTACATATTTGTTTTGAAATAATGAAGTTTCAGAATAATTACTGATCAAATTGGGAAATCTTAGTAAATTCTTAACAGAATGTCTTTTATCACTCTGTCCTCAGAAACCAATGTTAGCATATGAGCTGCAATTATCTTCAAAGTTTGTCTTCTCACAAATACTTATCATCAGTTATACAATATGTGATGATAATCATGAAATAATATTTCTTTTTGCCCTTGAGTATACAAGAAACCCTACTACATCAATTCATTGCTTTGCTTTGGAAAGAGTATCTATAGGACATCTTTCTATTTAACTGTCTATTCTTTCTTTCTTCTAGTTTTATTTATAGAAAGAATGTCAACATTGATATGATTCAATTCCTCCAGCAATATATGTGCTCATTAGTCATTGGACAAGGATCTCATATTTAGAGCACTGATGTTTACAGATTATCTAAAACTCTTGTGATTCTTAGCACCTTCTGCCTCCTTTCCTACCACTCAGTCTCTGTCACTACAGAAAGAGAAGACATTCATAAAGGTCTAAGGGCTATTTTTATTTAGCTTTGTTTTATTGGTTGCCATGGATGCATCCAAGAAATCATTACCAGGTGACCAGTCTACTGGTAATTTGTTTCTAAATATTTAAGTTGGTTTGATAGTAGTCTCAAATTGGTTTCCAAATAATTATGTAGGTTGGTCTTCAAAAATAACAACAACAACAATAATAATAACAGCACTTCTTATGTGGTAGGCACTGCACTGAGTACTTTTTTATATGTTATCTTATTTGATCCTCACAATAATCTTGGGAGGAAGGTGCTATTATTATCTCCATTTTTATAGATGAGGAAACTAAAATAAACAGAAGTGATTTGCTCAGGATCACAGAGCTAATAAATGACTGAGATCAGATTTCTATTCAAGCCTTTCTGACTCCAGATCCAGTGCTCATTCACTGCAATATGTAACTGAGATAGAAATATCATTTAGTGTTCAGAGCCACACTTGAAGCCTTTGCAACACAAGAAAAAACTTGCTAAAGCTAAAGTTCTAATGAAATAGCCCTCAACAAGCAAAGATGACCCCTATACCTTAATAAGACATTAAATTGTACTTTACAGAAGATCCCTGAGACACTTCACTAAAGACTTCATTACAAATTGATATCAAAACATTTTTTTATTAAAGCTTTTTATTTACAAAGCATATGCATGGGTAATTTTTCCAACATTGATCCTTGCCTCCTTTTGTTGCAAATTCCCCCCTTTTCTCCTTTATCGCTCCCCCATCTGGCAGGCAGTCCAATACATATTAAATATGGTGAAATACATTTTAAATCCAATATGTGTATATATATTTATATAGTTATCTGATTGCACAAGAAAAATCAGATCAAGAAGGAAGAAAAAGAAAAACTGGGGAAAAAATAAAATGCAAGCAAATAACAACAGAAAGAGTGAGAATGCTAGGTAGTGTTCAACTCTCTATACCCATGGTTCTCTCTGGGTGTGGAGGGGTCTCTTCATTATTGCACAAGTAGAACTGATTTGAATCATGTCTATGTTAAAGAGAGTTATGTCTGTCAGAATTGATCATAATATAATCTTGTTGTTGCTGTGTATAATGATCTCTTGGTTCTGCTCATTTCACTTTGCATCAGTTCATGTAAGTCTCTCCAAGTCTCTCTAAAATCATCCTGCTGGTTGTTTCTTACAGAACAATAGTATTCCATAGCATTCATATACCATAATTTATTTAACCATTCTCCAATTGCTGAGCATCCACTCCATTTCCAATTTCCTGCCACTAAAAAGAGGGCTGCCACAAACGTTTTTGCACATGTGGGGCCCTTTCCCTCTTTTAAGATTTTTTTGGTATATCATCCCAGTAGAAACACTGCTGGATCAAAGGGTATGCACAATTTGATGGCATCTCAGAAATCCCATTCATAAAAACTTTCAGTGGTATACAAGATAGCTATTCTGGGCAAAATTGCTTGATTGTATAGAGGACAGCTAGATGGTCTCAGAATTTTCCTCTCTTGCAGGTTAACTCCCTATTTACCATTTTTGTCTAATCTAAAAGTGTTTTGTTTTGTTTTTTTTTTTTGCAGCAAAAACTTTAAAAACAGAAGCAAAATCAAAGTTACTTGATGCAGTCTTCTTCACGTGCCTTTTGTCACCACAATCTGCCTCTAAGCAGTGATCTTATTTCTTCTTTGATCTTCCACTTTTCTCCAAAATGATTTTGTAAAAATTACTCTTTCATTATCAGAATTCCTAACCATTCTGAGCTTATTTTGTGCTTTAGAATCTCTGACACTATTCTTATAGGATATCTTCTGTCTTCTGTTATTAAAAACTAAGTTGCTCACTGGTTTTATTATGCAGACACAATGTATTTTTAAAATTCTTTCACTCTTTGTTGAAACTATCTATTTTTGTTTGTTTATTCAGCATTTCTTTCTTAAGAGTTTCCAGTTTTTCCCAAGCTAACTTCACCTACAGAAATCTAGGCCACAAATAGTATCACAGTCACAGAATTACAGAATTTTAAGGCTAGTTCAATCCCAATCTGTACATGAGGAAGAATCCTTTACATCATACATCCAATGTGCTCATCCAGTCATTGCTTGAGGTTCTCCAGTGAAAGGGAACCAACTACCTCCCAAGGGAGCCTATTGCATTTTAGGGTAGCATTAATTGTTAGAAGTATTATTCTTTCTTCCCACCTAATTTTTTTCTGTAAGTTTAACCCACTTCTTTCTATTTGTATCTTCAAAAATCAAGGATAGCAAGTCTACTCCTCTTCCAAATATCAATCCTTCAAATCCTTGAAGACAATTATCATGATCCACATTAATTGATGAACAAGTAGAACCAACTTTATGCCAGCCAAAGTGCCGGTCCAATCATTCAAGTGTAATGAATGAAAAAATCCTTATCTGCTTACTTGATACACAGAATTGTCCAAGGTGCTAGAGACAGAAATGGGAAAAAGTTTCTATCTTTTGATAGTGCTTACAATCTAATGGAAACAATGATACATACATAAATAAGAATGCCCCAAAGTAGGATAGGATAACAGCAAAGAAAAGATCTAGATAAAATGTCAGAAAAAGTGAAGAGAGAACTCACTCTAATTTGGAGGGCATCATATACAATGTTAGAAGGAAGATAATTCAAACTGAGCCTTGAAAGGAACAAAGTTAGAGGAAGCACATTCCAGTCTACATAACATTCAGGGGAATGATTTAGAGAAGTACACAAAGGTCTAAAAAGCTAAGAAAAGATGAATAAAAGACCCATTAATTCAATTTAACTAAAATCTAAAATATGTGAAGGGGAATAGTATAAAATAAGGATAGAAAGGTAAATTTAAGCCAAATTGTGGAGGACTTGAAACCTATATGTTTTCATTTCTTTATCAGAGATAATGGGGATTCACAAAAGTTTTGGAAGAGGGAAATAATATGGTCATGCATTTACAGTAAAAAGATAATTTTGTTGATTTATATTAAGGATGGCTCAGGGAGTAAATAGGGTTTTATAGTCCAGGACAGAGATAATGAAGCAATGAATTAGATTGACAGTTTAAATCACAGACCTCTGATAAAAATTGGGAAAGAACACACTCAACTATCTAACTAACTATATCTAATAATGATGTGTAAGTTTTGTAATTTACACATAAAATAAAAAATTGGGATGAAAGATGAAATAAAACTATTTACTAAATTCCATGGGGAACTACTGAAGTTATCAGACGTGAGCTTTAGGAAAATCATTTTTTCAGTTGCATAAGAGATGGATTGGAGAATGAATAGAGACTTGAAGTGAAGATACTAATTAGGAGATTATTGTAATCATCTATACAAAAGGTGATGTTCTGAACCTAGCTAGTGACTGTCTAAGTAGAGAGAAGGGGACAGATGTCAGAAATATGAAGATAGATTGTATAAGACTTTGAAAATGACTTGATAAGAGAAATGGAAGAGTTGAGAATTGAAACACTAAAATGACTTGAAGGATGGTGATGTGCTCTCAACCATAAAAGGCAGTTTGAATGACAGATTGATTTAAATGGAAAGATTATGATCCATCCATGCTTGCTTACACTATGTGTATTCTTCCCAAACCTATCATGTGAGGCATTCTTTCTCACTTGATCTACACCCTATGTACAGAGATCACATTCTGCAGTGGGTCTTCCATAGCTAGGCAGTAATCTAGGGGGCAGGAAATGGAACCAAAAATTTCCCAGTGGTGCCTGTGTAACTTTTGTGGGTTGTAGTTGGTAGAAGTTATACCAGTGCTTATATCCCAAAGAGATCTTAAAGAAGGGGAAAAGACCTGTATGTGCAAGAATGTTTGTGGCAGCCCTCTTTGTAGTGGCCAGAAACTGGAAACTGAGTGGATGCTCATCAATTGGAGAATGGCTGAATAAACTGTAGTATATAAATATTGTGGAATATTATTGTTCTGTAAGAAATGACCAGCGTGATGATTTCAGAAAGGCCTGGAGAGACTTACATGAACTGATGCTGAATGAAATGAGCAGGACCAGAAGATCATTATATACTTCAACAACAATACTATATGATGATCAATTCTGATAGATGTGGCCATCTTCAGCAATGAGATGAACCAAATCAGCTCCAATAGAGCAGTAATGAATTGAACCAGCTACATCCAGCGAAAGAACTCTGGGAGATGACTATGAACCACTACATAGAATTCCCAAGACCTCTATTTTTGTCTGCCTGCATTTTTGATTTCCTTCACAGGCTAATTGTACACGATTTCAAAGTCCGATTCTTTTTGTACAGCAAAATAACTGTTTGGACATGTATACTTATATTGTATTTAATTTATACTTTAACATATTTAACATGTATTGGTCAACCTGCCATCTGGGGGAGAGGGTGGGGGAAAGGAGGGGAAAAATTGGAACAAAAGGTTTGGCAATTGCCAATGCTGTAAAATTACCCATGCATATAACTTGTAAATAAAAAGCTGTAATAAAAAAAGAAGAAGAAAAAAACAAAAGTGACAGAATTGTAGAATTAAATTATATTTTAAGAGAGAGAAAAAAAGAAATTATGCCAGGTTCCTTTAAAGAGCCTACAACCTATGCTCCAAGGTGGAGATTGGGACCTTAGATGGCAGAGGCTAGGAGAAAGAATAAAATATAGGCATGGTTTTATTAGAGATAAACCCAAATTCAGTATGTTCCAAGAACAATGGGATTTGACTTATCTAACCACCTTTAGATTGGTTGATAATATATCCCTTGGACATAAGACTATGTTTCCTTGGAGACAGCAAACCTAAGCACCTCCAGCGTTTGCTTTAGAAACTACTTCTCAAAGAGATGCAATGAACTGGTGGGGTCCACACAAAGTTTAACTTCACTGTGTGTCACAATATGTGACATATATAGTGAATGTCAAGATCAGAATCAATGGCTAGAAATAATATCTTTTAATTTGTAAAATGTTCAATTTTCTCTTCAATTTTGGTGGTTATTTGTACTGGCCTGAGAATCAATTCCTAGTTTATCACCTGCTTTAGGAAAATGTTGTTTGAGTCCTAAATGCTTAAAAAGTCTCAGTAACCTAGTTTCCAACAGGACTTCTAGAACATACATGTTTCTCTCAAATCATCTGCTGCATTCAAATTTGCAAGCATCCATTTGCAAGAATGGATGATAACAATTTGGCTTTTTTAATAGTATTTTTAAAAGTGAACCTCTCTCCTTTTTTTTTAACAGAGGTGGGGGAATATGGATGAGGCACACTTTATAAGTTATCAGATTTAAGTGTTATTTTTGGGTCATTTTAATGAACAGCTTTTTTTTCACCTTTTATTTTTTTGTTTTTTCAACAAGGGATTGTTCTTATAAAGAAATGAAGGTGATATAAAAACAAAAATAGCAATAAAGCTTTATTGTATTTTTCATTTTGTTATACTCAACCTTTAAAAATGGTAAAAATACAGTATTTGACTAGACTTGACTTTGAATAGACTAGACTATACACAAAACAATATTCAGACATGTCAAAACTATGTCTTTTTTTTTCCTTTTTGGAGGAAAGGTGATAGTCTGAAAAATAGAATTAAGTATTTTACCAATGGTCTTGTCATCCATTATCTGAATAGAACCATTACTCACTGATAAGCTTTTCGACTTCAACAGAGAAAATTTCAGTTTCCTAAGAGATAAATATAAATGTGTGGCCTCCAGTCTTCACCTCCTAGTTTATATCTGGGGGGGAGGTGTCTCTCTCTACCTCCACTGAGGTTTCTAGACATCATAGAATCAGATGACTCTAGGCCAGATAGCCTTAATTATATTAGCTCTGTCCTCCTGTGGGCTTAAAATGTATCACAGAATTCAAGACTGCTTAATTTCTATACAAGTCAGGGAATATATTTTTCTATCAATAAACTTTATTTTGCATTTGGCCAACACCATGAGGAACTGTGTATAGATATGTGTATGTGTATGTGTGTGTGTATGTATATACATATATATATATGTAAAAATACACACACGTGTGTGTTTCCACTTATTTTCCAGGATAATAAAACAAACAGCATAATGAGAGAAAAAAATTTCAAAGACAAAAAAACAACAACTGTCTTTCATGGCCTTGGGGCAGAAGAAACTAAATCGGAATTTTATAAGACTAAGCTTTAGCCTTAGTTTATCCTTTCTTCTTACTATCACCCCTCCCAAAGTCTCAATACACAAATCAGCAAGTAAAGTTCAAATTTGTCAGCCAGTAATGACTTAAATATAACATGTTGTTTCTATTTTGGGATTTTAGAAACTCCTTGAGAGCAGGAATTATACCTAAATATTGCATTTCTGCATCCCAAACTCCTTATAGCATGCATTGACCACACTAAATATTTAGACAAATAAATCAAATTAATCAAATTACTTTGATTTAAATCAATTTGGCAAACATATATTCAGTTATATGGTACAGTATATAGAGTGCTAGGCCTGAAGACAAGAAGACCTGAGTTTGTGTGGCCTCAGATACTTATTAGCTGTGTGATCTTGGGCAAATCAGTTAACTCTGTTTCAGTTTCTTCATCCATCAAATAAGCTGGAGAAGACAATGGCAAACCATTCTAGTGCCTTTTCCAAGAAAAAGCAAATGGGGTCAAGAAAAATAGGATATTGTTTAAACAATAATTCAGGCAGATGGACAAATCATTTATTATTTATGGCATTAAAAAGCACTTGAGGTACTGTAAGATTAAGGGATTTGCTAGTGATCACACAAGTAGGAGTGTCAGAGGCCACACTTCAACACATATCTTCCTTTCAAAAGTCTTCTATTTATATCATAACATGAAATAAAGCATGTGAGAAATGAGGGGAGGTTTTGGTTTCATTAAAGACAAATGGATTGGAGATGAGCGTGTTGATTATGTGAATTTTAAATCTAACAAATTACTCCCCAGTACTACTCAACTGCAAAGTCTTGTGGACTCTGTTTCCAAAGTATCTCTTGAATCCATCCCCTTCTCTAGTCACATAGCTTCCATCTTAGTTCATATCCTCATTGTCTCTGGCCTGTAAGACTGTAACAGCTTTCTAATTGATCTCCCCACTTTGTCTCTTCCCCCTCTCCATTTCCATACAGAAATAAAACTGATAGTATTAAAGGACAAACCTAGCTAAATCTTTTCATTCTTCAAGAAATGAATTGGCTATTACCTGTAGGATAAAATATGAACTCTTGTTGTTGCTACTGTTGTTTTGTTGTTCATCCTTCATTCTGGAAGGACAAATGACGTCAATAGTGTGATGTCTTGACTTGTATATAAATTGCATTTGAGTGAGGTAGAGCTTAGCTGAAGTTGTCAACCTTACTCTGTGCTTCAGAGTTACTGAAATCCACTGGCAAGAAAAAGATCAAGATTTGCAATAGTCTAGTATGTAAAGGGTAATCGTGACCTTTTTAAATTAAGATCTTTCCCAGAGCTCACTTTGTCTGAGGCAATGCCTATTCAATGCCAGAAAACAAGTAAGAATTGAGACAAAAGTTGACCCGATTTACCTTCCCAAAGATATCAATCTGGAAGGAGAATACCCTAAGAGTTTATGGTTAGAACTGAAAACAATTGCTATATACTCTCCTTCTAAATGATCAGTACCTATACATCAAATTCCTATGTTTGTCATTTAAAGCCCTTCACTTCCTGACTTTGATTTGTCTTTTCAAGCTGTTCCATTGTTCTCCTTTGTCTACTCTGCATTCTAGCCAAACTGGAATATTTTCCCTTCCCAATGCATAATATTTCATCTCTTGTTTTTAAATCTTAGTCCTAGTTGTTCCCCATATCTAGAATTTCCTCCTCATCTCCACCTTTTACAAACCCTAAATCCATTCAAGCTTCAATGAATTCAGAAACTAAATTTTATTTGAGGCTTTTCCTGATCCCCTCATTTATTAGTATTTCCTTACTCCAAAAATTATTCCATGTTTTTAGATCTTTTGTTATATATGTTTTGTATTTGCTTATTTGTGTACATATTATTTATCTCTAATGAAATATATAAGCTTTTTAAGAAAAAGGACTGTTTTTATTTTTGTCTTTGACTTTCTAGAACATAACAGTGGCTAGCATATAGGAGACACTAAATAAATGCTCATTGGATTCAATTATTAAAATCAAGTATATGATTGAAAATAGAAATTAAGATTTGATTGATTCTTATGTCTTTCAAAAATGATTCACATTTTTTAATCATTATTTGAACAATAGAAAGTGATACATTAAAGAAAAACTCTCTCTTCTGTCTCTTTTACATATAAGATAACACCCTACTCACAGTGAGAACAAGACACCTGGCTTCACTATTTATATCTTCAGGTAACAAAAGAAGTTATGAATAGGAGTGCTGAACTGCTGCCAGTAAGTTTGAAAAATCACAGTAATTGGTAAAGATGCCATATTTTCAAATGAGAGAATTCTTATATATAAAATCACAGGTTTATGAACTTGGGAATTCCTGGGATTCTAGTATAATAAAAGGAGTAGTCTATGTCAATTTGGTCAGCCAACGAGCATTTATTCAGCACTTAGGATCTACTAGGCCTTTATTATTCAAATATCATCACTATGAATTTCCAGATTGGGCTCTGTCCTTTCTCCTGTGTGACAGTTCTACATCATCATAAACTTATTGGACAACTCAAACTGTATGTCTTAGAGACATCTCAAAGTCCTTGACATGTCCAAAATATAACTCAAGATCTTTCCTTCCAAACTCTCATCTTCTCAATTTCACTATTACTATAGAGGACACTACCACATTTCCAATCACCCGTTCTTGTAACCAGGTTGCCCATTTTAATTTCCTTAATAAAATATGTCCAGACTATTATTGAGTATTCCATTTCTACTTTCAAAATACCTCATATGTGTCCCCTTCTCTACACTTACATAACCATTATCCTCAGGCAGACCTTACACTTGAACTATTAATTCATAATAGATTGTTGCTGTAGTCTACTAGTTGGTCTTCCTACATGAAATCATTCCCCTCTCCAGTCTATCCTTCAATCAGTTACTGAAGTGAGCCCCTAAAGTGCAGGTATGACCATAGTAATGTAGACTTATGCATGTGCACATGTGTATGCATGTGTACACACACAAACTCATTCAATAAATTCCAGTGTAATTAATAATAGAATGCATATAATACAATATGTAAATGGTAAAATTTATATAATACAATATATAATAGACTCCTATATATACTCTACAATTTAAAAAGACCGGCTTCTTCTGCTTGACAATTAAAGCTCTTAACAAAATAGCTCATTTCTACTTTCTGATAATCTAACATAATAAAATGTTTATAATAAACTCCTATATATACTCTACAATCTAGCAAGACTGGTGTCTTTGCCAAACCTCATGCAAAAGTTGCATATTATCTTCTCAATTATAATATGAGAGTTGGGTCTGTGTATTTACATTTTGTTATATCCTCAGCATTTAATACATTATATGGAATATACTAAGCACTTAATAAATGTTTATTGGTTGATTATTGCTAAACTCTGAGGATGCAATAAAAAGACAAAAATATAGCCCTTCACTCAAAGAAATCACATCCTAATGGAGAAGACAACATGTAATCTGTGACCTACATAAATGATGCATACAATAGGGAAGTAGCCTCAGAGGAAAGGTACTATCCAGTTTAGTTAATGGCCAGTTTAAAACAGAAGTTGTTGCTATGAACTCATGTGAGTTCATTAAGAAAAAAATCTATCCAAACTAACTTCATTTTTATGAAAACTAACTTTCTTTTTTATGGAATCCTAGATTACTTTTCATACTATAGATGGATTTCAACACGGCATTTAACATGAAGAAGGCAGAGAAATGTATAGTAAATGATAGAAAATTAATTGAATTTAGGCTTAATTGCTTGAATAAGGTCTTTAATGAGTATTCATTAATGGATCAATATTATCTCAGAAGGTACTTGTCACAAGATTTCATCCTTAATCTAGAATTATCCAACATTTTATAAATAATTTGAATGAAAACATAGTTGACATTTCTATCAAACTTTCACATGACTTAAAACTGAGAATGATAATTAATGACAGAAATGAAATAAAAAATAATCTGGAAAAAGTATAACAAATTGGAAACTGAATAAGATGAAATTTAACAGAAGAAGATGTATTTTTTATATGGACTTAAAATCGGTTATATAAAGAAAGAATAGGAAAGGGATTGCACAGGCAACAGTTCCTATTAATAATACAGGGGAAAGAGGAAGGGTCACTGATGAAAGCTCACATTAAGACCACATTAATATTAATATAATCTCCAGACTGAAATAGGTGAAATTCCCAGTTTACTTTGCCTTGGTCAGATCACTTTAGACAATGTTCAGTTCTGGGTGACACATTTTTTAAAAACATTAACAAGCTAAAAAAGCATTGAAAAAAGACTTACTAGGATGGTGACAGGATTATTAAAGAAGCGGATACTTTGCTTGGAGAAGAGTTAGAAGAACAATTTTTGCTCTCTTAACATACATGGACCACCATCTGGAAGAGAAATTAGATTTGTTTTTGTTTGCTCCTAGTGAATAACAGAAAACAGCACAAGTTCAGATAAATCAATTTCAACTTAAGATAAAGGAAAAACTTAACACTTGGAAGAGTTTTACTTGCCTTTATGATGAGGGGGATGAGGGAGATAATTTTGAACTCAATAAAAAATAACAATGTTTTTAAAAATTACATGTATTTGAGGAGAAAGAAAATATAAAATCATGAATATAAAAAGAAAAAAAAATGTGGAGCTGTCCAATGTCAGTTATAGCTTAGCACACTCATTAGGAAAATGCTGTTGAAATCCTAAATGCTTAAAAGCTCATAGTACCCTATACTAGAATGATTCTTTTTCCATAGTAGGATGCTTTCCCTGGAAGTCTTCAAGGAACATTCAGATGACCAAATGTCAGGAACAAATGCATGTCTCTGAGATAGGTTATGGTGTTGCCTTTGCATTAGAAGCTCATGGTTTACGATTGAGAGCAAAAAGATCTTAGATATCTTGAAACAGAGATATAGATCCCCAGAAGGCTGAAGTAACTTGTCTAAAATTATACAAGTAACAAGAGGTAAATCTCTTTCAACATTCTATGGTTACATGATTCTATTGATAAGTTGTTTTTTGTTTTTTTGTTTTTGTATTGTTTTTAACTCTTTAAATCATAGGAAGTTGGAACTAGAAATTTAGGGATTTTTTTATTTTATTCCCTTCTGCCACTCAAAAAAGTATGAAAGAGGTGTGAATTGCTAATTAATTTATGGAATTATGAAATGGGAACAGACATGCTTAGCTTTTTTTTTCCAGACTCTCCAGGAAAGATCATGATGTCAGGAGGGAGTAATGTTGCAATTACACTTTAATAAGGCATAGAAGATGAAGAAACAAATAGCATAGAAAGTACAGAGACAAGTAGCATAAAGTAGGAGCGGAGAATCCCCAGAGAGTAAAAAGCATGAAGACAGGGATGGGGCAGTAGAGAAAAGTAGGCAGCATGGGGAAGAGAATGAGGAGGAAAAAAGAGGCACAGAGAATCATTTTGTATAGCCATAGATTGCAGCTGGGAGCACCTGGCAGAATGGATCCAGATGGAGATGGAAGAATGGTTAGGGGACAAAAGATTGAAGTATAATTTTTATAGGAATTTTGGAGGGGCACAGACTAATTTTTATTTCTGCCACCGTGGAGCTACTTCATAACATAAGCACATCATCTAAAAGTGATTTAAAACAATGATTTTTAAAATATTACTTTGGGTTCATCTGAGATCATGGAACCAAGAGGCCTCCAGATAACGGCCTAAATGGATTCCCTTGAATTTGCACATAATCTCAGGATTTTCTTTTTAGTCAATATATGACAAGTTTGCAAAATATGCTCCTTTAATCTTTGGGACAGTTGGTAAGTGACTTCCCCTTTGCCATCTTAATGCCTACTATTATTACTTTATTCTGACTACCTAGAAAGGAACTTTGCCAGAGGGTGAGAATAAGATAAGATTTTTAACATACCATATGTAAGGAGTCCAGTCTTTGGATAAACTATCCTCTACACAATGACAGCCCCACATGAAGATCAAGACCCATTCTATAATCATTAAGTACATCGTGACAGTCCCAATGAAGATCAAGAGCCATTCAAAGTAGGTAAAAAAAAAAAGATTCACAGACAATTTTCAAAAGAAAAATAGAAACTATTAGTAACTATATGAAAATGCTCTAAATCACTAATAATAAGAGAAGCACAAACTAAAACAATTCTGAAGTTTTATCTTACTCCCATCACATTGGCACAGAGAAAAGATGCCAATCATCAGTATTAGAATAACTGTGGAAAATAAGACATGTGAATTCACTCTTGTTAGAACTGTGAATTAATCTATTCTGGAAATAGTGGAAATTATGACAAAAAGTTATTAAATTATTCATTAACATAATAATTTCAATAACATATAAGTACCCCAAGCAAGTCAAATACAAAAAAGAAAGGTATATATGCATATCTATATCTACATCTATATCTATTTTTATAAATATATATTCTAAAAAGTGCTTTTATGATAGCAAACCCTAAGCAAAACAGGTGCCCATTGATTGGGGAATGCTTGGACAAATTATAAGATATGAATGTTATGGAATATATTTGTTTTGTGAAAAATGATGAATATAAGAAACTCCTAGATATATGACAAGACACATGAACTGATACAGTATAAAGTAAGTTTAACAAGGACAGTAATATATTCATATATATATATATATATATATATATATATATATATATATATACACACACATACACACACATATATACAATGACTACATCAAACATAAAGAAAACCAACACAAAAAGCCAATGAACTCAGGATAAATTAAATGACCAGTATGAAATCAGAGGTCACATGATAATAGTGTTGAATTATGCCCAGGCACAGTGCTATCTGGTTTTACTTGACTTTTTTTTTTTTTTTTTTTTTTTTTTTTGTATTTGACAATATAGGGGAGGAATAAGTCTCTAACCACTGTAGAAAGATAAACAAGAAAAGAAACTGGCTCAAGAGACACAGAATAATACTTAAGAGGAATTTCTAGAGTAATTCATGCCTCATTTCATATAACATGAGAGCTTTTTATTTATGAGATAACTTCCATGAAGCAGCATATATTCAACTTATTGCTGCTAAAAAAAATGCAAAGATTTATCCAACTGTTTAGTCATATAGGTGTGTATAACACAAAGTCATACAAAAATCTACCAAATTTCTTTGGAACTTAAATTACTAGATCAATTTTCTTCCTCCGAAACTGACAAAGAACTTATAGATTGAAAAAGAAAGGTGATTTACATAAATTAAAAGTTTTTATATTATGTGTCTCTATAGGTTTATATTTACAGATATACAGAATACACATGCTTAGATATGCATATGTGTATGTAATTAAATATGTGTAATATAAAACCCTCTGTTTTATAAATTTACAGAACTGAAGCTCATACTATGAGGTTTGAATTCACACATTATTAAAACAAAAGAATACTCATTATCTCTCATTTCTGAGTTTTGCAGAATAGTGGAAAAATTACCTCTAAGGACCACAAATATTTATGTTAACATGAAAAATAGCACCATTACTTTGCTTTTTTTTTTTTTCAGTTGAGTTTCTATTTTGTCCAAATCTTGATCATACTTTTCTAAAGCTATCACTAGGATAAAAGAAGCAAAATATCCCTGAAGCAACAGACATGGTGGTTCACACTTAAGGGTAAAAACTAAGTATCTTTTTGTTTTGTACAGATCATGTCTCCAAGTGTGATATTCAGCATATGCAGTATACAAGGTACTCAGTAAATTTTTCTGACTAGGAAATAAGTATTTACAAAAATCTACTAAAATTTTTTAGAACTCGAGTTACCAAATCAATTTTTCTTCTTGTTAAATTGGCAAAGAGTTTTTAGATTGAAAAAGTAATGGTATCTCAGTGGCTACTTTTCCCCAAAGTTTATATCATATCTCCTTCATCAACTAAGTCCTCTTTGTTGATCAGGATTACCCAAGAAAGCAGTTCCCCCTTGTTGCATCTCCCACTTTTGGAAAGATAAACATTGTCAAGACAATTTACAACTTTATTAGTTGGACTTCCGGGGGCGGAGCCAAGATGGTGGAGAAGGCACACACCACTCTCTAAGCTCCTCTCATTCCCCTCATAATCAACTATTTAATTCAGCCTCAAAAATAACTCTTCACTGCTTAAATTCATGAAGATTAGAAGTACAACAACTTACCAGTGAATGTCACTCTGGAAGATCACCAGAAAAGGTTTGTCTTGAGGGGCCAGGAACAGACTAGCACAGGCAGTGAGAGGCTAGCGTCCTGAGCAGACCAGGGGCGGGAGTGATCTCTGTGGCTAGAGAAGTTATAGATCTGATTCTGCTATAGGCTAACTGCTCTGCCTTGACTACAAAGCAGTAAACTGGCAGAGAAATTAAAGCCTAAAACAGAGAATACTCTAAAAAACACCAGAACCTAACCTAATGAGATCTGGCTGTAACCACTCAAACCGGGAAGTGACTCAGGCAGACTGTAACACAGCCCCGCAGCCACATCCTGCAGTTGGGCTTTTGTGGAGGCAGTGGGTACAGCCTGGGCAGCCTCTAATTGGCATAGAAGGGAACTCGGCCTGGGGCAAAAGAACTTCCCCAGCAGACTGTGCTTCCTGGGCAGACACTTCCAGTCCCTGCAAATCCATTCACTGCTCAATTGCTAATACCCACAGCCCCAGCGCAGGCTTTGGCTTGGGGTAGTGAAAGTCTTACTGCTCAGCATCTAGCCCCAGGGCAGTCGCTATTTCAACCAGCTGGGGTGCTTTGCAGGGCACTTTCCCAGCTCTGCCCTGCAGGCCTGAGTTACTCCCAGATGGGGAACTCTTTCCCTGAGCACTCCAGTACCTCACTGCTTTTTGTAGCTGGCTGGCAGGACAGCTAACTATCCATACACCTTTCACTGCTCTGCAGAGGAAGCTGGTAACCTACTGGCTCTGAAGGCAGACCCTACAGGCTTTAACAAAATGGGTAAAAAAATCAAAAGAATGATTGATAATTTCTATACAGAAAGGGAATAGCTTTTCGATCATGAAGAAACTAATAGCAGACAGTCTCCAGACAATTGTTGGTCCCCAATACAAAAGGCTCTCCTAGAGGAGACTATTAAAAACCTTAAAAGAGAACTAGAAGAGAAATGGGGAAAGGAAAGAGAAGTTATGCAAGAGAATACAGAAAAGGCATATAACTCACTAAAAGAAAAATTTGATAAAGTGGAAAAAGAACTGAAATGTGAATTGGAAATGGTAAAAAAAAAAAAAAAAAACTCCCAAGAAGTGCAGGGAAACAGAATTTGTGAATTGGAAAAAGAAAATAACTCACTAAAAAAAAAAAAATTAGTGAAATGGAAAAAAATTCCATAGAGCAAAACAACTCAATTGGACATATACAAAAAGAAGTAAAAAAAAAGCTAATGAAGAAAATAACTCACTAAAAACCAGAACTGAACAAATAGAAATGATTGATTCTTTGAGACATCAAGAATCAGTCAAGCAAAAACAAAAAAATGAAAGATTGGAAAAAAATGTCAAATATTTACTTGGAAAAACAACAGACCTGGAAAATAGATCTAGGAGAGATAAATTGAGGATCATTGGACTACCTGAAAATTATGATGAAAAAAAGAGTCTAGATACTATTTTACAGGAAATCACCAAAGAGAACTGACCAGAAGTAATAGAACCGGAAGGTAAAATAGGTGTTGAAAGAATTCATCGAACACCTTCTGAAAAAACCCCTAAAATAAAGACTCTGAGGAATATTGTGGCCAAACTTCAGAATTTTCAGACTAAAGAAAAAAATTTACAAGCAGCCAGGAAAAAACAGTTCAAATACCAAGATGCCACAATAAGGGTCACACAAGATCTGGTTGCCTCAACATTAAAGGATTGAAGGGCCTGGAATCAGATATTCTGAAAGGCAAAAGAGCTTGGAATGTAGCCAAGAATAAACTACCCAGCTAAGCTGAGTATTTTTTTCCATGGAAGAAGATGGACATTTAATGAAATAGAGGAATTCCATTTATTTCTAAGGAAAAAAACAGACTTAAACAAAAAATTTGATCTCCAACAACAGGACTCAAAAAAAGTAGAAAAAGGTAAAAGGAACTCTTGAGAACTATATTTCTGTTGTGAATATACATAAAAACCATATGTATAATTATGTATAAATATGTATAAATATGTATAACTGTAAATGTGAATGGGATGAACTCTCCCATAAAGAGGAGGCAGATAGCAGACTGGAACAAAAGTCAGAACCCTACAATATGTTTTTACAGGAAACACATTTAAAACAGGGAGATACATACAGAATAAAAGTAAATGGCTGGAGCAGAATCTATTATGCTTCAGGTGAAGTCAAAAAAGCAGGGGTAGCCATCCTTATCTCAGATCAAGCAAAAGCAAAAATTGATCTAATTAAGAGAGATAAGGAAGGAAACTTATCTTGCTAAAGGTACTATAGACAATGAAGCAATATCAGTATTAAGCATATATGCACCAAGTAGTATAGCATCTAACTTCCTAAAGGAGAAGTTAAGAGAGTTGCGAGAAGAAATAGACAGCAAAACTATAATAGTGAGAGATTTCAATCTTGCACTCTCAAATTTAGATAAATCAAATCACAAAAAAAGAGAAATAAATTAAAGAGGTAAATAGAATATTAGAAAAATTAGGTATGATAGATCTCTGGAGAAAACTGAATGGTGACAGAAAGGAGTATACTTTCTTCTCAGCAGTTCATGGAACCTACACAAAAATTGACCATATATTAGGACATAAAGACCTCAAAATTAAATGCAGGAAGGCAGAAGTAGTAAATACTTTCTTTACAGATCACAATGCAATAAAAATTACATTCAACAAAAAGTTAGGTGTAAATAGACCAAAAAGTAATTGGAAACTAAATGATCTCATCTTAAAGAATGATTGGGTGAAACAGCAAATTATAGACACAATTAATAATTTCATTAATGATTCATTCATTAAGATAATGACAACAGTGAGACATCATACCAAAATTTATGGGATGCAGCCAAAACAGTAATAAGGGGAAATTTTATATCCTTAGAGGTTTACTTGAATAAAATAGAGAAAGAGAAGATCAATGAATTGGGCCTGCAACTTAAAAAGCTAGAAAAAGACCAAATTAAAAAACCCCAATCAATTACTAAACTTGAAATTCTAAAATTAAAAGGAGAAATTAATAATATAGAAAGTAAAAAAAAACTATTGAACTAATAAATAAAACTAAGAGTTGGTTTTATAAAAAAACAATAAAATTGATAAACCTTTGGTAAATCTGATTAGAAAAAGGAGAGAGGGAAATCAAATTAATAGTCTTAAAAATGAACAGGGAGAATTTTCACCAATGAAGAGGAAATTAAAGAAATAATAAGGGGCTACTTTGCCCAACTTTTTGCCAGTAAATTTGATAACCTAAGTGAAATGAATGACTACCTCCAAAATTATAGGCTTCCCAGATTATCACAGGTGGAAGTAAATTGCTTAAATAGTCCCATTTCAGAAAAAGAAATAGAACAAGCTATTAATCAACTCCCTAAAAAAAAAAAATCCCCGGGACCAGATGGATTTACATGTGAATTCTACCAAACATTCAAAGAACAATTAGCTCCAATGCTTTATAAACTATTTGAAAAAATAGGGAATGGAGTCCTACCAAATTCCTTTTATGACACAGACATGGTACTAATACCTAAACCAGGTAGATTGAAAACAGAGAAAGAAAATTATAGACCAACCTCCCTAATGAATATTGATGCTAAAATCTTAAATAAGATATTAGCAAAAAAACTACAGAAAATCATCCCCAGGATAATACAATACAATCAAGCAGGATTTATACCAGGAATGCAGGGCTGGTTCAATATTAGGAAAACTATCAGTATAATTGGCCATATTAATAATCAAATTAACAAAAACCATATGATCATCTCAATAGATGCAGAAAAAGCATTTGATAAAATCCAACATTCATTCCTATTAAAAACTCTTGAGAGTATAGGAACAAATGGACTTTTCCTTAAAATAATCAGTAGCATCTATTTAAAACCAACAGTAAGCATCATTTGTAACGGGGACAAACTACAACCATTCCCAATAAGATCAATAAGATAGGAGTAAAACAAGGTTGCTCACTATTTATTGTAAATACTATTTAGTTTTGTTACTATTTAGTATTGTATTAGAAATGCTAGCTTTGGCAATAAGAGTTGAGAAAGAGATTAAAGGAATAAGAATAGGCAATGAGGAAACCAAATTATCACTCTTTGCTGATGATATGATGGTATACTTAGAGAACCCCAGAGACTCTGCTAAAAAGTTATTAGAAACAATCCGCACCTTCAGCAAAGTTGCAGGATACAAAATAAACCCACATAAGTCATCAGCATTTTTATATATCACTAATAAAACCCAACAGTTAAAGTTACAACGAGAAATTCCATTTAAAGTAACTACTGATTGTATAAAATATTTAGGAATCTATCTGCCAAGGGAAAATCAGAAACTTTATGAGCAAAACTACAAAACACTTTCCACACAAATTAAGTCTGATCTAACCAACTTGAAAAATATTAAATGCTCTTGGATTGAGCGAGCAAATATAATAAAGATGACAATACTACCTAAACTAATCTATTTATTTAGCTCTATACCAATCAGACTCCCAAAAAACTATTTTGATGACCTCGAAAAAAATAACAACAAAGTTCATATGGAAAAACAAAAGGTCAAGAATTTCAAGGGAATTAATGAAAAAAAAAATCAAATGAAGGTGGCCTAGCTGTACCAGATCTAAAATTATATTATAAAGCAGCAGTTACTAAAACCATTTGGTATTGGGTAAGAAATAGACTAGTTAATCAATGGAATAGATTAGATTCAAAGGACAAAACAGCCAATAACTTTAATAATCTAGTGTTTGACAAACCCAAAGACCCAGTTTTGGGGACAAGAATGCATTATTTGACAAAAATTGCTGGGAAAATTGGAAATTAATATGGCAGAAATTAGGCATTGACCCACACTTAATACCGTACACCAAGACAAGATCAAAATGGGTTCATGATCTAGGCATAAAGAATGAGATTATAAATAAATTGGAAGAGCATAGGATAGTTTACCTCTCAGACCTGTGGAAGAGGGAGGAATTTATGACCAAAGAAGAACTAGAGATCACTATTGACCACAAAATAGAAAATTTTGATTATATCAAATTGAAAAGTTTTTGTACAAACAAAACTAATGCAGACAAGATGAGAAGGGAAACAATAAACTGGGAAAACATTTTTACAGTTAAAGGTTCTGATAAAGGCCTCATTTCCAAAATATATAGAGAATTGACTCTAATTTATAAGAAATCAAGCCATTCTCCAATTGATAAATGGTCAAAGGATATGAACAGACAATTCTCAGATGAAGAAATTAAAACTATTTATAGTCATATGAAAATATGCTCCAAATCATTATTAATCAGAGAAATGCAAATTAAAACAACTCTGAGATACCACTACATACCTGTCAGATTGGCTAAAATGACAGGGAAAGATAATGCGGAATGTTGGAGGGGATGTGGGAAAACAGGGACACTGATACATTGTTGGTGGAATTGTGAACCCATCCAGCCATTCTGGAGAGCAATTTGGAACTATGCTCAAAAAGTTATCAAACTGTGCATACCCTTTGATCCAGCAGTGTTTCTACTGGGCTTATACCCCAAAGAGATATTAAAGAAGGGAAAGGGACCCATATGTGCCAAAATGTTTGTGGCAGCCCTGTTTGTAGTGGCTAGAAGCTGGAAAATGTATGGATGCCCATCAATTGGAGAATGGTTGACTAAATTGTGGTATATGAACATTATCGAATATTATTGTTCTGTAAGGAATGACCAGCAGGATGAATACAGAGAGGACTGGCGAGACTTACATGAACTGATGCTAAGTGAAACGAGCAGAACCAGGAGATCATTATATACCTCAACAATGATACTGTTTGAGGATGTATTCTGATGGAAGTGGATCTCTTCGATAAAGAGAGCTAATTCAGTTTCAATTGATCAAGGATGGACAGAAGCAGTTACACCCAAAGAAAGAACACTGGGAAATGAATATAAACTGCTTGCATTTTTGTTTTTCTTCCCAGGTTATTTATACCTTCTGAATCCAATTCTCCCTGTGCAACAAGAAAACTGTTTGGTTCTGCACACATATATTGTATCTAGGATATACTGTAACCTATTTAACATGTAAAGGACTACTTGCCATCTGGGGGAGGGGGTGGAGGGAGGGAGGAGAAAAATGGGAACAGAAGTGAGTGCAAGGGATAATGTTGTAAAAAATTACCCTGGCATGGGTTCTGTCAACAAAAAGTTATTTTTAAAAAAAGACTAATTGGATTATACAGAGAAAAAAAAAAAACAACTTTATTAGTTGCTCTCCTCTCAGCAGATAGGATGCTAACAGGTGTCTTGATCCTTAAACACTTCCATTTAATTTGTCTTTGTATTCCAAACAGTACTTCTTCTATATCTGTCCTTGTATTGATTGTTACCCAGGTGTTCTCTACAATGACTCTCCCTACTTTAACATTCTTATATTTCCCATGTGAATATAACTTCTTAATATTCAATGCTCTTCCACCTTCCCCATGATCTATTCTGCTTCTTTTGAATATAGTATGTACTTCTAGAATCATGACCCAGTCATGAATCTCATCCCACTCAGTCCCAGTGGAACTGGTGAAGTAAAATTGGCCCCCCTATCTTAGCTATAGGACTTCTAACTTTCATCCTGAACTTCTCTAAGACCCCATGTTCCCATCTTCACTTTCTCTGCACCACTGGAAGCCAGAAAACCATAACCACTTTGTTCAAGGCATATTGTTTTATAAATCACTGACAGGTTGCTACCTATCCACCAGCAGGGATATTTTGGCAGAGATGCTGGACTGAATGCAAGTATGCTAGGATCTCAAAAATAAACTTAACCTCATCAGCATTCTTACTGACAGGGAAATCAGTTGGCGAACTGTTTAAGAGCCACTTAGAAGAAAGCCACAAGTAGAGATTAATAAATGGTGTCAATGATTACTATCATTTAGCACAAGGATTCTAAAATTTTTTGTGTCGTGGATCCCTTTGGCAATCTGGTACAGTCCATGGACGACATCATATGATGTTTTTAAATGCACAAAATAAAATGTATAGAATTGAAAAGGAAACCAGTTCTATTAAAATGCTAAAGGAAAAACTCAAGTTCATCAACCCAAGTGTAGAATCTCTATTTAAAATGTAATCAGGACCCTTTTATCCACTGCTCTATCTGTTTAATCAAGAGCATATCTTCGAAGTAAAAATGTTGAGGGCTGAAACAGGATTTCTACTTTTCACTACCCAGACTAAAATATTTTAGCAGTCTTAACTAAATGCCTGTTGCAGATTGGAAAAATAGGCATAGAGAAGTTCAAAAATTTGAGACAGCCAGTCAGAGACAGCACTGGGGTGAAGAACTAGAATATAGAAAACTTTATTTATATCAGCCTCAGTCCATTTGCCCCTTCCCCTCAAAAGAAGCTGAAAAAATTATGAAAGTAAATACTAAATATAAAGCAAAAAAGTAGTATTTCTTTGCCAAAATATTTGGGGCTGGTCAGAAGCATTTAATCTACTACATTTATGAACGGGGACTTGGACTGAGAGTTATAATATTCCAATACAGAGCTGGACATAAACATAATTCTGTTTTGTTGAAAACTACAGATGCTGCCATTTAAACAGCATCAGATAGCTGGTAGGTATCTGAAACAGGAGGGATTTGAAACCAGCTTTTTCTGACTCCTAGTTTAATTTTCTATCCACTAAGCTATGAATAACAAATTTATTCTCCTCTCCTCATTCAAACCTGACCCATCCCTAAAAACTCTCCTTCAAAAAGTTTTTTTAAGACTATTCCAACCTACTCCAAGTCTTCCCCATTCTGAATCCTTACTGCACTAAGTTTCACAAAATTTAGTATATAACTGTCCTCTGATAATTTAGGACATTATGTTTTATGAGCTTTTTCCATGACAGCAAACCATTCTCATCACCTTCAAAGTGCCTAGCAGAGAGCTAAGCATATATTGCCGATGCTTTTGACTGGCTAACTGACTGTGCAAAATTTCTATGTATCTTAAAATCAGTTTAATAATTAGAAAAACCTGAAATAACAGAAAGGACTCTCTTCCATTGATTGCATTTGATGGCATTGTTAGAGATTCCAAGATAGCTTTTAAAATGTATTAACATTATCTTTAGATAAAATCAATGAGGGATTAAAAAATTGTTTCAGCAGAGTTCAAAAAGGAAAGAATATATTACTGAAATGTTTTTTTTTTCCTTCAGAATAAAAAATAATGATTTGAAACATTTTTAATCTTAAAATGTACTTACAACAGTTTTTTTAATGGGAAGTGTTATAATAGATGTAATTTTGTTGCATAAAGTTCACTTCAGCAAGTATTTATTAAGGAGTAATGTTTGTTGGGCACTATAACTAAATAATGGGGATTTGTTGAGTTTTTTCAGACATGTCTGTCTCTCTGCATCCCCATTTGAGATTTTCTTGGCCAAGACGCTGGAGTAGTTTTCCATTTCCTTCTCCTACTCATTGTATAGATGATGAATTAAGACAAACAGGTTTAAGTATCTTGCCTAGTGTCATCCAATAAATAAGTATTTGAAGCTAGATTTGAACTCAGGCCCTCCTCACTTCAGGGTTGGCATTCTATCCGCTATTCCATCTAACTGCCCAAAGTACAGGGGATACAGAGATTAAATGAAAAGGGTTTCTATTTACATTCTATTTGAGAGAAACAATATGTACATGATTAAGTAAATGCACATTATTCACAAAACAAATTATTGAAGATGTAAAGGGAAATATATATTATAGGGAATAGGAAAGACTTCCTTACTGCTCTAGAACAATACCCATAAAGTATATGCACTGCTTATTATGAGTTTTTGAGCTTAATACAATTAAGATAGGGAGCATGAGGCCAAATATGACCAAAATAGACTTTTGAACCTTCCTGAGCAGATGTCCTACATAGATAACCATATTCATGCTATCTAAGAATGGTTGAAGAAAGTAGGGATGTATGTAAACTAGAAAAGACTTAGGTGGGACATCATAATTGTCTATAAATATAAGAAGAGCTACTACATGGAAAGAGGATTGGATAAGATTCACTGGGTCAAAGAACAAATGATAAAATTGAAAAGAGTCAAATTTAAATTCTCATGTTGAGAAAAATTCGATGGCTAGAGTTCTCTAAAAGGAAAAAGAGCTCTTTGGGAGTAAATAGGCTATCCTTTCATTGCAAGGACTGATGCTGTATCTATGAGAGAGGGTGTTCTTCTCCAGGTATGGATGAGATGAGACTAATTTGGAAGTCCCAGCCAACAACAAAATTCTTTGATTCTGATTGTAATTTTGTGGCACAACACCCACAATATCATCAAATAGTAGAGGCAAAACAAAGAAAAAGGACTCAGGTCCAAATGCCAAATGCATCATAGTCATATTGTACATTTCAACCCAAACAATGGACAGGTGCTTTTAACTTCATCAACTTGATCAGATTTCTTTTATAAAGGCTTATATATAAAATGTCAAAATATAAAAAGAAATATTTGTGGACAAGCAATCAAAATTACTGCTTTTCCTAGCTTTGTTCTCTTTCATACTTTTTCAACCTCCCCATTTCTGTGACTATGAGGTCAGAGTACAATTGTGAAAGTACTTCTATCTTTGCAAAGAAAAAAGTTTATTATAAAAAATCTTTACAAATATTTTCCATTTTTCTTCTTTTGTTAATTTTATTTTCATCCTTAAATGATCTCTGAATGACTTTGCTTTGTTGAATGTCTTGTCAACCTTTTAAAAAACTGATTTACTCTCTACTCTTTCTCTTTTATGAAGCAATACTGTTCTTAACCTTCCATCATTTCCTTTCATAAGATTTTTCAAATGAGTTCACATTCAAAACTAAATTTGCCTTAGGCTACCATATCTCTCCCCATTGGTAGGTAAGTCAAATGTTTGTACTTTTAAGGCTTTTGTGGTCTCATTTTAGCAAGTGATTTATATAAGCTATACTTCTGGATGATAGTTTTGTTCCATGTATGTATTCATTCTTTTTTTTTTCCTGTCATTTACTTATTTTTCAATATCAATAAATACCCATTTTTCAATATCAATTATATGTTTAAGTAGGACAGGATTTAATTGTTTCAATTGAATGCTATATCTTTTTTTTTTCATTTTAAATTATTTCTCCTAACTTTGTGCTAATGTTGATCTTTGCTTTAACAAATTGGAATTTTAAATAAAGATAATTTATTGAAGAATAATTCTCACATCAATCACAATTTATTCCCTATCAATTAAAACAAGAATTTTAATTTTTGTGATATTACTTCATGCTCATCATATCTACTGCTTACCAATTCTTTTCAAAGAAAAGCTTTATGATATATTGGCATGCAGCCCTGTTTGTAATGGCTAGAAACTGGAAATTGAATGGATGCCCATCAATTGGAGAATGGTTGGGTAAATTGTGGTATATGAATGTTATGGAATAGTATTGTTCTGTAAGAAATGACCAGCAGAATGAATACAGAGAGGCTTGGCGAGACTTACATGAACTGATGCTAAGTGAAATGAGCAGAACCAGGAGATCATTATACACTTCAACAACGATATTGTATGAGGATGTATTCTGATGGAAGTGGATTTCTTTGACAAAGAGACCTGAGTTTCAATTGATAAATGATGGGCAGAAGTAGCTACATCCAAAGAAAGAATACTGGGAAATGAATGTGAACTATCTGCATCTTTGTTTTTCTTCCCGGGTTATTTTTACCTTCTGAATCCAATTCTCCCTGTGCAACAAGAGAACTGTTCGGTTCTGCAAACATATATTGTATCTAGGATATACTGCAACATATCTAGCATATATAGGACTGCTTGCCATCTAGGGGAGGGGGTGGAGGGAGGGAGGGGAAAAGTCGGAACAGAAACGAGTGCAAGGGATAATGTTGTAAAAAAAAAAATTACCCTGGCATGGATTCTGTCAATATAAAGTTATTATTAAATAAAATTAAATTAAATTTAAAATGATATATTGGCATAAGGATTCTGTGTAATCCATATATCAAAAAAGTCTCATTCCTTTTTTCCTAAATGATGCTTTCCCATATTTTTTAAATAATTTTCATCTATTCTCACTTTTACATTGAAGTCAATAAAAGTTTATTGATTTCCCATCAGCAGCTATGCTTAATTTCAACTCCACAGAATATTCTGACTCCTCAGAATAAACTGATCCCCCAAGATCATAATTCTATGAAGACTGACTCAATTTTTTTATACTCAATGCCTTCTCAACTCTTTTAGTTGCCTCTCTCTTTGATTGGTAAGTTAGGGGTATAGAACAATAAATTTTTATCAAAACTTTGCAAGCAAGTCTCCGTTTTCCCTAAGTGATTCTACTTGCTTTTGACTCCAAGGAATAACATACTTCCTGATGGCAGCTGCTCTCTACTGCACCTTTACCTGCTGCTTTTGAAATTTTCTTTTGTTTATTGTCTCACTCCATTAATTTGTAAGCTTCTTGAAAGCAGAGACTTAATTTTTCTCATTTATATCTTCACACTTGGCACAGTGCTTAGTACATAATAGGTATTTAATAAATGTTTATTTAATTGAATTGAACTTAGAGAGTCTTTTAGAATTCCTCTATCTTTTTGTTCTCTACAATTACTTTTGGTGCAAAAGTCCATTCCCCTTTTCCTGCAATTCTGGTACTGTCACTATAGAAGTAGAAGTTGATTTTCTAAATCTGTGGGTCATTTTAAAATTTTTCTTTGCTTCCTCAATCTGTTAATGAGCATCGATTAGGTGCCTGCTATGCTTTATATGCTGTTCTAGGCACTGGTAATATAAAAACAAAAATGAAACATTTCCTGCTCTCAAGGAACTTGCATTCTTGGGTTGCCATAAGCAAAATGTCATCACCAAGTGGTCAGCCTATAAGCCTCCTATATTTAATCATACTAGTTCTCAAAAAGTTGACTCTATCTTTTAAGGAATATTTTCAGTGCCTTCCTAGCCTCCTCCTGAAACTACCAGAGTTCATGCTCCAGTAGCACTACCTTCAAGAACCTAGGATTATCTCCATGCTGCAATGAGGAATCACAGTAATACTTTGTGGAAGATATTACCAAAATCATATCAAAATGGGATTTGGAATCTCATCTAAATGCTGCCCCATATTCTGTGAAGCAGACTGCTTACTGAGGGATTTCACTCCGAGCTGGGAGCCAACTTGCACAGGTTGCTGCTATTAGGCAGTACTATCATGACTATCCAGTTATCCCATGTAGGAAGACTAAGATATGGTAGGATTAACACAGAAAGCAATTGGGCATTTTCCCCGGTGGTTTATGAGGTAACCTGAAGCTTGGCAATGGTGGACAGAGGTGACACACTGGGAAAATCTGACATGCTTGACATGTTGGGAATTTGCTTAGCTTGCTTTGTAAAGGTTAGGCTAACCCTAAGCCAAGATCTCCAGTCGGTAAAAGACCATTGTTTAATTGTCTGCAAAACAGCAAATCTACATCTTTATTGATAAACTCCCCTCAACTAAGCAGAACACACCAGTCTGAAATTAGTATTTCACTGAAATATTTCATCAGGCAGACCTAGTTTCACTGTGAAGAAGCTACCTCCCACGCTCATCTGCATCTGTTTATTCCTTCCCAAAATGTTGGTCTGCCATAATTTAGACTTGGGCTTAGTGTAATATATCTAATACATAGAATCTCACCCAACTTCATTTTCCTAGTCATAAAGTAGAAAACCTCCTGGGATTGTAGATTTAGAAATGGAAGAAAGTATTAAACTTTATAATTTACTTTTGAATTTACAAATGAGGAAACTGAGAGTTAGAGAGGTTAAATAATTAATTGCTCAGAACTAAATAGGTATTGAGTAACACGGCCAGAATTTGAACCCAGACTCTTTTATGTCAAATCCAGCCCTTTTTCCAGTGTATCATATCCCAATTAAATCTCATTTTCTTATTTCATTCTTTCTTCTCCCTCCTTTTCTCCCTCTATTCCTTTCCTTCCTCTCTCCCTCTTTTCCTCTCTCCATCCCTCCTTTCATTCCCTTCTTCCTTCCTTTTCCCCTTTCTTCCCCCACCTCTCTTTCTCTCTCTTGTTCTCTCACTCTTGCTCTCACTCTCTCTCTTTTATCTTATGTTATAGGCTCTAAATAGCACAGTGAACAGGGTGGCAGGCCTGATATTGGGAAGACTCATCTTCTTGAATTTAAATATGGTCACTTGCCAGTACTAGCTGTATAAATCTGGGCAAATCACTGAACCCTGTTCACCTTAGTTTTCTCATTAATAAAATGAGCTAGAGATGGAAGTAGCAGACCATTCCAATATCACTGCCCCAAACCCCCAAATAGGGTCACAAAGAGTTGGATGAGACTGAAAATGACTGAAAAATGACAACAAAAGAAAAGGGCATGATGGTTTCTTGGAAGAAGGAAGGGAATATAAAAGCTAAGAGGTCATTTAAGCTTTGATTTTTTTTCCCATCTATCTATCTATATATCTATCTGGTCTAGACCCTAGTTTCTCCCATACCCTTGTGTACAAAACATAAGATAAATGACCTCACCCTATCACAGCTATCTATATGCACATTCTCACCGGAAACCTGGCATTTGATGCCTTGGCAGAAAAAGATCTACAGCAGGAGCAGAGAAGAGGCCACCATCTGGACAATGCAAAACTCTGTGCCAAATGGATTATAGCCATGAGAAAGAAGAAGGGGAAAAGGGATATGGGGCAGGGAATTGTACCACCTGACTGCACATTTTCTCGGTTTAGGGAAATTTGTTCACAATTGTATTATTCTGAGCAAGGGCAGTACTAGTGGTTCTGAATGCTGACAAGTATGTAGGCAAAGATGAAACAAGGTAATAATAGCCAGGTAATTTGGCTGGTATCATTTGGAAACCAGAAATAATGGTGCTTGTTTACTATATGTGAATGAAGTTACATTTTGATGAAGTAAAAAAGTATATGGATGCCTTCTCCCACATTCACCTTTTTCTCTTTCAGATTAAGATTTGGTACAGTTTTCCTACTTATATCCAGAGAAGAATGTTATATAAGCAACAATATTTCCTTAATACTTTTTTAATATTAATATTTTCCTCTCTGAATGCTTGAAGTTCTTATTGGAAATAAATAATGTAGATACATTAAAGAGTATTTTCATGGGCTCAATTAACAGCATTGTAATTGTTGTCAAAGTTTTTATTTGAAGTGGTCTGGTATCACCATTTAGGGTCATACTTTACAAATTAGAGAGATCAAATTATAGTGGAGAGAGGTCTTACTTTGAGTCAGAATGGTAGATGGCTTCGGTTCAAGTTTTACTTCTAATCCATAATGGCTGCAAGACCTTGGGCAAGCTATATCTTAGTACTCAAGGTTATTGTATAAGACAAGAATTGTAGAATCATAGATCTCCAGTGGTGAGGAATGTCCTCAGTGTGAGTTCCCTACAGCAGAAACATCATACCTCTGGATTTTAAAAAAATCTTACAGGAAGCATCTTCCTTTTATTTATTCTGTTCCACTCATGTATGCTATCATTCAAAGAGAGGAGCAAACAGATCCATAAAATACCCAAAGTGGTGCTCTTTTGCTTATCCAACAGCTAATTGTTATTTCTTGTTCTGAATGTGCATAGTGTCAATTAGTTTGTAGGAAAGTATTTGAATTTTTGCTCTTCAATCAATAACATTTTCAATCTTTTTCAGGGTCTGCTGCCCCTGGTACCTAAAGATGTTGAGACTGATAAGTATAGTATAAGGGAAGGCAAACTTTTTTAGGATTCGGTTTACACTGAGTCATTCACACATATTTGTGAAGTCTGTTTCTGAGGAAGTTAGAATCAAGAAGTCCTCAATATCTGAAAGGGAGCCTGGAGTTTGTAGAGTATAATATCTTAATTTTGTAGATTAGGAAACCATGGCCCAGAGTTGGAAAATGACTTGCCCAAACCAATATAGATAGTAGTAACAGAGCTGGGTAACTCTTCAGACCCTTTTACTCCAAATTGAATTGTCTTTCATTACACCAAAAGTCAAATAGGTAACTTCAGAAACCTAGGATTTTTTTAGTTATTTAAAAATTTTGAAAATTTAATTTAAAGTAAATTTAAATTTAAAAAAATTAATACAGAACTGAGGGAACCATGGGATCACAGATTATCTAGAAGGGACCTCAGAAGATATCTACTTAGACCCTCTTATTTTATAGCTAAAAGTAATGAAGGCCCAGAGAGATTAGAATCAGAAGCAGGATATGAACACAAATACTGTAATTCTCCAGCTACTTTCCATGTACCACTTTTATTTATTATTTTATTTTCCCCCAGTTATCTGAAAAAAGTTAATATTCATAATTATTAATAATTCATAATATTCAGTTAATAATAATAAGTGTTAATATTCATTTTTAAAACTTTGAGTTTCAGATTCTTTCCTTCCCTCCCTCCCTATCCAACCCCTTTCAATGAGAATGTAGACAACTCAATTTAAGTTATACTCGTATCGTCATGAAAAACATGCACCAGTTTTTCTAAATTTTGCTGATTAACTTTCAGTATTTTCTATAATCTGATCTTACCCTGTTCATCAAGTAGTTTCCACAATGCCCCCAAATGCTCTCTTTGTTGTGCTCAATTTAATTTTATTAACATCACACACATACACACACAACAACAACAACAACAACAACAACAACAACAAAACTCTTACTTTTCCCATGCCTAACCTGAAATTCTCCTTTCCTTTCTCTCTATCTTTCTGAATGCTTTCCTTGTTCAAGACCTAAATCATTACATTCAGGTTGGAAGGAAGCTTAGAGATGATTTTGTCCAACCTGTTCATTTTACAAATGAGGAAACTGAGGTCCAGGAAAGATTAGAGGTTTATTCAAAATCACATAAGTGGCCACAATTAGAAAATATTAGAGCCACATCATAAAGATTATCTAGTGACAAATAATGGTCCTCACTTTGTAATTGATAAAATGGAAAAATAAAGTGACAAAGCCTCCTACCTCACTAAAAGCAGAATTGAGACTACAACACAGTTCTTACTTTTTAAAATTGTTGTTATTGTTTTTAATTATGTCACATTGTTGTCTTCAACCACGAAACAAAACCAAGCTATCTTCTTCAAGAAAAAAATCTGTGACTTTGGCCCTTTCAGCACCATGTCTAACCAAATGAGTGGACTATTAATGACAAACATATTATCATTAACATGTCCACCTAAAGTTAATGATAGGAAAATCATTTACTCCACCACAGGGGAAAAGATCTGGATCTAAGATTACATTGCTATTAAGAACTTCCAGAAGAGGAAACTCCCTCCACCAATGCATACATTCTCTGCAACATATAGTCTTACAAAGTTAATGATAAGCTAAATGACTTGTTCAGGATCACACAGTTATCAGGTATGAGACAAGACATAAACCCTGATCTTCCAAGCTCCAAGGTCAGTTCTCTGCTTACTGTGGAACGCTGCTTCTCTCTAGTGCAGTTTTCATTGATTAAATCTTACCTTTTCACATTGCAAGTGGCCTACTTTTTTAATTTTGTTAAAAAAAAAATCTCTAACTTTCTTTCATGGGCAATCAAAAGTTAAAATTTCCCGTTAACTTTTTGCAACAATTTCTAAATCCTAAAGTATTGAAAATTGGGTTTTTACAATGATAAAAATAAAATACTTAACTGATATTCATTATCAGGTATGATTTATATCATATTTGTCAAATAGGCAAATAAGGAATATATCTGCTATTGCCATGTTTCTTTAGTTTGCAGAAGAGAGAATCCCAACCTCAAGACAAAATTTCCAGTGTTAGAAGTGATCTCAGCTCATTGGCTTTTTGTCTTTGTGAAATAAAACTGGTTCATCTCAAAGGATATCTGTCTTGTCAACTGAATCACTCATTCATATTGGAAGAGGAAATAACTGTTTCAGGACTGATGGCAGCCATGTACAACATTTGTGGGTTTTCTTATTATTGTTACAAATCATAAAAACTGACAGACCTCTCCATGGCATTATTCTACAGCAATAGGTAGAATTGAACTATAACAAGGAAGACAGCAGACTACTAAATGAACATTTATGAAGGTCCTATGACATGCTATGGGCCTCAAATGTTAAAGTAGATCAATGAACAAGCATACTTTTTTGAGGGTCAAATATGTGACACAACGGATAGATTGCTTAGTCAGACATCAGGAAGGTCTGGGTTCAAATCCAGAAACTTACTAGCTGTGTAACTCTGAGCTCTTAACTATGTTTGCTTGAGCTGGAGAAGGAAATGACAAATCACTCTAGTATCTTTGCCAAGAAAATCCCATATGGGACTATAAAGAGTTATAACAACAAATTACTTTAATACAAAGACAAACTGAATTTGTTTTACATTAGTAAAATATATACAGCAAGGACATTTGTCTTTTATATTTTAACAAATATTGTAGGCAAGAAGGCTTTTGTTTATTTGTTTTTAATATTTGACCCACTGATAGATAGCATTATCTTTTTTACTCGTGTGTGTGTGTGTGTGTGTGTGTGTGTGTGTGTGTGTGAGTCAAGTAGGGTTAAATGGCACACCTAATAAGTATTAAGTGTCTGAGATCACATATGAACTCAGCTCCTACTGATTCTAGGGCCAGTGCTCTATCCACTGTGTCATTTAGCTGCCCTGAAAGCATTTTCTTTATACTAAGTTGATTTGAAATCTAGTGAGCTTCCTAGCATTCTTATGCCTTATTTTCTCATACAATTCTTATTCCATTCCCACATGCCTTGAACCTAAGATTAAGATCTACCCATGTGTCCTCCTTCATCTTCCTTTCCCCATTTCAGTTATTTGGATTTTTGGTATTCTGGAGAAACCCTGGTTTCAACCAAATTTAGTCATAGGTTTACCTTAGTTTCACTAAGAAGATAGTTGGGAATTTCCTGTTTGCTCAAGTCTTATTCCATAACATGACCTTGGATACTTTCAAAGTTTCTATAGATTATCCAGGTGGAAGTGTCCAAAATAAAAGGGGAAACTTCTGTATCTAACAATAAAAATGAGAACAGAGAGATTGGCACTTTGTAAAGATTTGTAAAGAGGGTGGGGAGAGAGATTGTTAGGAAAGGATATGCTTGAGTACAATAATGAACTGAGAGAAAAGTGGGGAAAAGACATACTAAATGAAACCTCATAACATTAAAGGTAGGGAAGGAAATCAGATAAAGATCCAGTGATTTTCTTTGTTAAATGGGAAGCTTTAGCAGGATTCTGATTTGTGAAAGCTAATGGATAAAGAAGAGATGTAGAAAAGACTCCCTAACAGTCCACATAGGAAGTATAAGAAAAGTTCTGCTTGTGGAAGAGTATCTGTGATTCAGGAATATTATGACAATATATGTATAATTATAGGGAAGATTATTTTATAGCTGATGGAACTGGGGCTCAGACCTTAACCAAGTTTACTTAACTAAGAAATGACTGATATTTGAACCTATCTTTCATACTACATACTAGTGAACCTTAATCTACTGGTGCTGCAGTATGAGAACACAAAAATATTGACAAGAGAAATAGAAAGATATGTACACAAAGGTAAATTCTAGAAAGGCTTGCCAATGCTCAGAATCCTGGAATCCTAGTTTATTCACTAGGTAGCTTCAACCTAAGTTAGGGGTTAGGGGTACTCATTGTTAATATCACAATCAAATTTCAAATCAGTTGAATTTATGTTCATGATTAGCTAATAAAACCTGATTTATTCACATATACCCCCCAAATCTTAAGTAAACCTGGCTCATAACAAATCAAAAGTAAGTCGTTAATTATACTGTTTATTCTGTAAAGTATTTCAACAATAATTCAATTGTTCCACTAATTAGTTTTACATTTATAAATACATAGCAAGGATATTTGTCCTTTGTGTTTTAATGGGTATAAATTCTAAGTGAGAAAATATTTTTTAATATTTGACTTGCTGAAAGCATTGTATTTATATGAAGATAATTAGAGATCTAGAAATCAGGAGAAAAATGAAAGGATTTGATTGTCTCTGTTGAGTTTATCAGTCATGTCTGACTCTTTATGACTCCATGGTATTTTCTTGGCAAAGACACATGTGGTTTGCCATTTCTTTCTCCAGTGAAATCAGTGATTCTTTTTGTTAGACAATCAGAAATTAACTGACTTGGATCACATAGCTAAGAAGTATCTGAGGCTAGATTTGAACAATCCTCTTGACTCAGTCCCAGTGCTCTATCCACTGAGCTGCCATTTGCTTTGAGGATTTACTATCATTGAAGTAAGAAATGTGTATAACATTGGCTTTGAGAGTTTCAAAAGATCCTATCAATATGAATGGCATGCATTCTCATTGCCAATTTCCCTTTGAAAGCTTTCTCATCATTAGTCCCTTATGAATATCCATATTTTTCTCCCAAATTACCACCTAAATGTTAAAATATTGTTAAATGAATGAGGCTCTAAGTCTAGTAAGAAATTGGACTCCAGCCCCTAATGCTATCTGTTTTCTCAATCTTTGCAACCATTTAGATGCCTGTGGAATTTCACACTTGACAGATTAAATACAGTGAATAGGAAGGATAATTCTAGAGGTTGTCTGGAATAAATGTATCTCATCAGCTAGTTTTGAAATATTTTGTATCAACCATTTTTTACTATGCTACCTTAGTAAATATCCACTTCTAAGTTCATTAAGCCCAGCTGGCTAATTAACACTGAATTGTTAAATGATATAGTGAAGCTGGAGCAGCTAGGTGGCACAGTAGATAGAATACCAGGTGTGGAATCAAGATCTGGGTTCAAAATGAAGTCTCAGACATTAACCATATGACTTGGGAAAAGTCACTTAGCCCTGCTTTGCTTCAATTCCTTCATCTCTAAAATGAGTTAGAGAAGAAAATAGCAAACCAATATGTTTGCCAAGAAAACCTCCCCAAAGTGATGACAAAGAATTAGACACAACTGAAAAAATGACTAAACAATAAGTTTTAATGATTATCAACAAAAATAAGAAATTAAAAGGAAAGAACATGATTCAACCCTTTCATTTTACAGATGAGAAAACTTAAGAAACTTAGAAATTCTTAATGTCTAAGAATTAGACAGCCATTTGCTTAAGGTCACAGAAGTAAGTGCACTCAGGATAGGTGATTCTAAATCCTGTGTTCTTACTGTTCACTACATCAGAAAAACTATTTAGTCTTCCCCTTGCCAAAAAAAAAAAAAAAAAGCGCAATCCATAATGGACTGAGTAGTTATTTGAACATTCATTTCATCCCAAACCTAACCCCAATCAACAATTGAAGGTTGGTTTCTCAGAAAGCAGTTTCCTACTTCTCTCTTTAGTGTCCTTGCATTAACCCTGAGGTATTGGGGGTTGCTTTTTTAATATTACTACTCACAAAGCACTTTAAATTAATTTCAAGTTCCTTTGCTTTTAGAAAGCTAAAGATAATCTGCCCTTCCTTCTTCCCCTTATTGGGTGGTATTTATATTCTTTTATTATTTTAGGCTTTGTATGTGTAAACTAACCAATAAGAATATGATCAATGCTTCTCCAATCACTGAGAAGCATGATAGAAACCAGAAAGACCTGGATTTTAGTCCAACCTTTGCTGGCAAGTCATAAAACCTACATCCAAGGTATTGACCTTGAGGTGTTGACCTGCACTGGTAAAGGGAATGGTGGGCCTGGAAGCAGGAAAACTTAGATTTCTGCATTCAAATCTGGTGTCAGAGATTTACTAACTGTGTGATCCTGGGTAAATCACACAATCCCATTTGTCTCAGTTTCCTCTGCTGTAAAATGAGCTGGAGAAGCCCATGCCAAGCCACTACGTATCTTTGCCAAGAAAACTCCACATGGGGCCATGGAGGGTCAGACACAATTGAAAAACAACTGAACAAGAACACCACCACCACATTCCTCTGACATTTAAATATCTTTACAATATAAAGCTAATCTACTTTTTCCACATTGTTATGTTTTATCATTCCCAATTGATAAATAGTTAAAGAATATAAACAGGCAGTTTTCAGAGAACTAAATCAGAACTAAGAGTAGTCACATTTCCAAAAAGTGCTCTAAATCATTATTTATTAGAGAAATGCAAATTAAAACAACTCTGAGGTTCCACATCATACCCATCAGATTAGTTAAAATAACAAAAAAGGAAAATGACAAGTGCTGGAGGGAACATATGAAAATAGGTACACTGTTGGTAAAGCTGTAAACTAATCCTAGCATTCTGCAAAGCAGTGTGGAACTATGCCCCAAAAACTATTCATCTAAACATATCCTTTGACTCAGGATATGTCCTGATATTCCAAAAAAACAAATAAAGAAGAAAAGGACACATATATACACATGTAAAAAATATTTATAATAGCAAAAAATTAGGAAGTGAAGTGATACTCCTCAAATAGAGAAAGATGAAGAAGTAATTGTATATTAATGTAATATACTATTTGTGCTGTAAAAATGATAAAAGGAATGATTTTAGAAAAATCTGGAAAGACTTGCTTGAACTGCTGCAAAGAAAAGTGAATAAAATCAGGGTAATAATTTACATAGAAATAACAATATTATAATATATATATAATATAAATAATATATATGTATATATATAAAGAGAGAAGAGAGAGAGAGAGAGAGAGAGAGAGAGAGAGAGAGAGAGAGAGAGAGAGAGAGAGAGAGAAGAGAGAGAGCTGATTCTGAGGAGGCAGGATTGGGAAAAAGAGTAGGAGACCCAGTCAAGATGATAGAGTAGAGATCACAGCCCAGATTACTTCTCTCAATATTTCTCTCCAAACAACTTTAAAATAGCCTCAAGTCAAATTGTGGTGTTTCATAAACAATAAAAGATTGGGCTGAAACATTTTTCTAGTTCAAGATAACTTAGAAAGTCAACAGGAAAGGTCTGTGGCATCAGAGGCATCACCAACAATGAGTCTTAGAGGTGGCTGAAAATGTGGCAACAGCAATAGTTTCAGGAGCTCTTAGCCTAGAGACAATAACAGGGTTAGAAAACTGGTCATAAAGAGATTACAGCAGACCATTTTCTAGCAATGAATATAGGAATTTACAGTGTATAGCAATGTTAATGCCCGTATACAATTGTGGGTCACAGTTCTAGGGCAGAGAGGAGCATTAGAACCTGTGTGTACAGAGAAACAGAAAATCTGATTACAGTTCTAAGGCCAAAAAGAATTCTAATACTTGGGTCTGTAAGGGAGCAGATACCCATCCTGGATAAAAACCAAAATGGAGACCAGGAGAGCAAAAACTACATTTTCCTAGATCACACAATTTTGGAAGCATCAAAACTTGCAAACTCCTAGAACTGGCTCTGAATATAACAGCATAAAAAAACTTAAAGATTGAGACAGTGCCTCCCCACACACAGATAAGCAAAACTCAACTTTAACATAAAGTTCAACATCAAAGAACAAGCTAGAAAAATGAGTATACAATAACAATAATAAATTAGCCTAAACATAATAAAGTTACATGGTAGCAGAGAAGATCAAGACACAAAATGAAAAAGACAAAAATGGTAAACAGCTACTAGCAAAGCCGCAAAGAAAAATGTAAATTGAATATAAGCCCAACAAGAATTCCTAGGAAAAGTAAAGAAAGATAAAAGTTATATAGAAAAATTGGGAAAAATGGGAGTCATACAAAAAAATATGAAAAGGAAATTGATAGTTTGGTAAGAGAGGCACAAAACACTGAAGAAAATAACCTAAAAAACAGAATTAATAAAATAATAAAAGTGACATAAAAATTCACTGAAGAAAATAATTCCTGAAAAAAGAGAATTGGTCAAATGGAGGAAAAGTCACAAAACTCACAGAAATAAATAATTCCTTAAGAATTAGAATTCAAGCAGAAACTAATGGGTCCATAAAACATCAACAAACACACACACACACACACACACACACACACACACAAAGCCAAAAGAATGAAAAATAGAAGAAAATGCAAAATATTTCATTGGAAAAATAACTGACAAGGAAAAATAGATCAAGAAGAGATTATTTAAGGAGTTTTTCACTTTCTGAAAGTCATGATTTAAAAAAAAAAAGGCCTAGACAACCTATTTCAAGAAATTACATACAAAAATTACCCTAATAGAAAGGTAAAATACAAAGAAAACTTAGAGCACTATCATAGCCAAATTATGAAACCTCCAAGTGAAGAAGAAAATATTACAAGCAACAAGAAAAAAACAATACAATATGGCAGAGCCACAGTTAGAATCACATAAGACATAGCAACAGCTATACTAAAAGACAAAAGGTCTTAGAACAATATTTACTGGGTTTGCAGTAAAAATATTATTCCTTGCAAAGTTAAACATAATACTGAACAAAAAAATAAACATTCAATACATTGCCACACTTTCAGGATTTTGTTGCAATAAGAGTTGAACTTATTTAAAAATTTGACAGATCAAATTGTTTTCTTTCTCATTTTTTCCATTTTGATATAATTTTTCTTGTGCAGCATGATAATTGTGGAAATAAGTATAGAAGATGAAGAAGAAGGAGGAGGAGGAGAAGGAGGAGGAGGGGTAGGAGGAGGATGAGGAGGAGGAGGAGGATGAGGAGAAGGAAGAGGAGGAGGAGGAGGAAAAAGGAAGAGGAGGAGAAGGAGGAGGAGAAGAAGTATAAATGGGAACAATAAGGATGAAGGGAAATATTTAATTGGTAATTATTAGTATAAAAATTTATAGTGAATTTCTCTGAAAAAGACTTCATTTCTCAAACATATAGAAAACAGTCAAATTTATAGAAATAAAGAATACTATTGTGATGTAAGAAATGGTGAGCATTATGTTCTCATAAAAAAATGGAATTACATAAATTGATTCAAAATGAAATGAGCAGAACCAGAAGAACACTGTATATAGTAAGAGAAATATTGCATTTGATCAACTGTGAAAACCTTAGCTCTCTCAGCAATGTAAGGAAAGGTACAAAATATTCTTGGCAGCTTGTCTTGTGGTGGAATAGATTGGGAAAATGAGGGAATGTCCATCAATTGGGGAATGGCTAAATAAGTTGTGGTATATGATTGTAATGAAATAATATTATGTTATAAGAAATGATGAGGGTTATGGTTTCATAAAAACATGGGGAGAACCATGAGAATTGATGCAGAAAGAAGTTGAACAGAACCAGGATTTCATTGTACACACTAATAACAACATTTTAATGATGATCAACTCATGATGAAAAATGTTACTCACCTCATTTACTTAAAATGTTACTTTACTTTAATTTACTTTAAAATGTTTACTTTTAATTTACTTTAAAATATTACTTACCTCCAGAGAGAGATTTGTTGATCTTGGAGTATAGATTGAAAGGTTAATTATTTTTCACTTTGTTTTCTTACCTTTTTTGCAACATGGTTGAGATAGAAATATGTTTTCAATGATTTCACATATGCAATTGATGCTGAGGATTTAGAACTCAGAATTAAAAATACAAAAATTGTTTAAAATAAATAATAAATTAGAAATAAAATTTTAAAAACTGTTCCATGTTGGCTTGGACAGCCTTAGAAAGGAGCAGGGTTGGGGTGATGGGGGAAGGAGAAAGAAATTGGATACACTTAAAGTGTAAGTTGAAATTTATTTCTTTCTCTTCTTTTTCATGTTTTCTCTAAATGTGAGACCTTTCTCCACTGTCCAACAAAGAAAAATATAAAGGATTTTATCAAAGAAACATGAAAGCAGAAACGGAGAGTGACAGATAACTGATTAATGATCCTCATGCTATACTGGTACTTTATTGATATTATAAGAAAACAATGAATTCCTTTGGCATATTGAGTTAATTCCCTCTGCTATCTCAGCAATGTAAGAATGGTAAAAGGAGAGAGAGTGAGAGAGAGAGAGAGAGAGAGAGAGAGAGAGAGAGAGAGAGAGAGAGAGAGAGAGAGAGAGAGAGATGGTGCAGGGGAAGAAAATAATCTGAAGCTTAAAATAAAATAAAACAACTTAGAGAAAAATAAAACAAATCTTTGTCTTTTGTTGTTATTATAAATTGAATTATCATCAACAAATACATTAAAGACAACCATACAACCATAAAAGAGATGATTCCACATAAAGCTGTTTCTCCTATGTATAGTTTTTATATAGTATTTTAATTTTAATAAGATAATACAATTGCCCTCTTGTTTCTGTGTCCCCTACTGAATTTGTTTTGTGTGTGTGTGTGTGTGTGTGTGTGTGTTTTTATTGATTGTCCTTCCTTTTTTCTGCATCTCTATCATTTCCTACTGATTCACTGCCACTGTTCACAAAGAATTTTCCTTCTATTAAATAAAAACCATTACATAAAACATATCACTACATCAATCCATATCTGAAAAGGTTTCCCTCATTCTGAATCTCAAGTTCATCAACTTTAATCCAACATCTTTATTGAGAGATCCAGTCCACTTATCCAAGTTTATTATATGTATTATAAATTCAAATCAAATAAGCCTCCTTACTTCTTCTTCATAAGCAATAATATTTCATCTCCTATCTCCATGTGTTTGTACAGACTGTTTCCTCAATGCCTGGAATATACTCCATCCTTCTCTTCAACTAGTAGATAGAATTTCAGACTTTTTTCAAAACTCAGTTCAGGTAGTACTTCTTACATGAGGCCTTTCCTAATCTCCCAGTTGTTGATGCTTCTCTCTGTTCCTAGATATTACTTGACATCGATTTTTGCATGCACACACACACGCACACATACACACACACACACACACACACACACACACACACACTATCTCTCCCTTTTTTGTTCCTTCTCCAAAATGAATACTCCTTGAGGAAAGATATTGTTTTATTATTGCTTGTTTCCCATTGATTAGTATATTATCTGGCCCATAGTAGGTAGTTAATAAATATTGATGATTGCTTGCTTGATTGATAGGCAACCATGGATATAGTTCTTTTTGGAAAGGCAGCACTATTGACAAATCAGCAGGGGTTTTGTCCAAATCACTTGACATGGCTCACAGTTCAGGGGACTCAGTGAGTGCCCTGAAAGCAATTACCCTTGAGCTCTTCTCAAAGCACACTTTATTAGATACTAGGTCTTCTTGACAATCTCAGGTCTTTACCCAAATACCAACCTAGGCTAAAAATGTAGTTGATCACATTGATTCCTTAAATATCCTGAGAATAGAAATACTGGATAATTCAAACCATTTCAGAGTCTCTACTTCTAGGTATCCAACAAAAGGGCTGAATAATATGTCCCAGAGAATGAACGAATTAAGACAAATGCAGGTACAATGTTTTTTCTTAAAGCAATAACTATGCACCCATTTGTCTAATGAGGGAATCCAGAATAACAACTAGAGGAGGTTACTTCTAATTACTTTTGGTACGGCCAGCTTTCTTTAGAGACAAATGTGCTGGTGCTTAGAGAGTCTTGTTGGCTGCTTATTTAATTGCTATAGAATTGATCTCTTGAAGAAAAAAGGAAAACAGACGAGAGCCCAAGATGTAAATGTAAGACTTGACAGACTGAAGCGTGTTGCTCTAGTCTATCAATAGAACTGTCAACCCACAGTCTTTTAGGCAGCTATTATGGATCAATGTTATATGAGAGGAATATATTTGACAGCTGAGAGAGAAAATGCAACTACTCAGGTCTCCTCGGCCTACAAAGCAGAAGATAGTATTTTTATATTATTATTTCCCATGATAACAGGCAGCACTTTTGTACATGGTCAAGTAATTGGAGACTAGAATAACACAGACTCTGATGTGTTGCTTACATTTGCCTATGACATATCAAGGCTTTCTATTTTGTTCCATAGTTCTTCACATTTTCTGTACTGGGAAATTAACGAAGTGATTTTCCTTAAGAACTGTCTCTTGGGAACTTGGGAACACTCACTATGCCTAATGATTTTGTATGCCATTAAGTATATAAGATGCAATTCTCTCTGTTTTTCACAGTTAAGACCTCACCCTGACTCTTGAAATAGAGAACACAGAGGATAAGAAGGAGGAGGGCAAGAAGGAGGAAGAAAAGATAATGGAAGAACAAAAGGAGAAGAAGCAGCAAAAGAAGAAGGAGGAGGAGAATGAGTGGGAGGAGGAGAATGAGTGGGAGGAGGAGGAGGAGGAGAAGGAGGAAGAAAAAGAGTAAAAGGAAGAAGAGGAGGAGGAGGAAAAGGAAGAGGATAGAAAGAAGAAGAGGAAGAGGAAAAGGAAAAGAATCAGAAGAAGAAGAATCCATCTCAATAAGAGAACAGTTGAAGCTAGATGTGGGAGAAAATGTGGAAAAGATAAATAAAAGGTTATGAAATTAATCACTCTTTCTAGCCTTATCTCACATTATTTCCCAGAACCATAACTATAATAGTACTATTGAAACATTTTCCTAAGGAAGAAAATTTAACAGATATCAGTAGTACCTACCTACATTGTGATTCCTGTCTTGCAAAACTCTATCCCTTCAACTCTGACAGCAACCAAATCTCAAGATATTTTCCTTTCCTTTGCGTAGCTTAGAAACCTTGGGATATCAGGGCAGTCTTTTTCCTCTGGTGATCAGACTTCAGATGAACCTATCTTTCCATGTCCCCCACCATTATCATTTGTTCCAAGTGTAAAGTTTGATAATTTGTTCTCTAAAATTCATTTTTATTTAATATTATGGTCAAACTGTATTATTCACTGTCTACCAAATAATCCCCATGCTTTCCCACTGTTATGCCATTTCATCTTCCTTCTTATGTCCACTATCTGACTTGCTATGCACTTTCGAGTGTTCAGTTCACATATTATCTCTTCCATTGCCATATCTCAGTTTTCATTCCAGAAAAACAATCTGTAGGAAGGGTAGATTGAAAAAGAGGTTGGAAGAAATTGCAATGCCCAAAAGGATGGTGATGAGGAACCATACAGATTTATATCAGTAGAAATAAAAATAAAATTAATTCAAAAGTTCTAATGGAAAGCAAATCAATAAAACAAAGACAAGTCAAAGATTACCTGGCAATTGTGAATATTAAGAAGTGATTCCACTGAAAGAATTATTTTGGTGTCAAAGAACATATTGAAACGTTATCTCTTCTATTTAATGCCTGTATAAAAATCCATTTCTCTGGGTCTCTATTTTCTCAGATATAGAATGTGAGGGCTGAGTGAGGTAGCTTCTAAAATACTGACTCTATGATTTTAAGAATATGCACAGGAAATAAAACCTATGAATGGATATATTGAATTTGAGGAACAAGTAGTGTTGTCATTCAGTCATTTTTCAATCATCTCTGACTGACTTATTGTTATCACAAAGGGCTATAAAACTATGCATAATATTTGACCTTGAAATACCACTTTTAGTTGTGTCTCAAAAGAGATTTTTAAAAAAGAGAACTTATATGTACAAAAATATTTAAACAACCTCAGGGCAAAGGATTGGAATTTGAGGGGATGGTCAGTTGGAAATTGGTTGAAGAAATTGTGGTATGTGATTATGATAGAATACTATTTTTTCTATAAGAAATGAGCAGGAGGATGCTCTCAGAAAAACCTAGACTTACAGGAGCTGACACAAAAGAAAATGTACTAAGTACAAAGTAATAGAAATATTGTAAGTTTTCAGCTGTGAATGAGTTGGCTATTCTCAGCAATACAATGATTAAAGACAACTCTGAGGGACTTCTAATAAAACATGTTATCCATACCCAAACAAAGAACTGATTGTGTCTGAATATAGATTTTTTGCTTTATTTTTCTTAAAATCTTTTTTTTTTGGTGGGGGGGACTTTTACAGCATGAATGTTATAGAAACATTTTTGCATGACTTCACATATATCTTCTCAATGGGAGGGATGTAAGGAAGAAGAAAGAATCTTGACATTAAAGTTTTAACAAATTTTAAAATTTTTTACATGTAAGTGAGAAAAATAAAATAATATTAATATTAATAACAATAAAATTAATGATTTTAATATTTAATAATAATAATTTATTTAAATAATAATATAAAACCCTAAAATACTAATTTGGAAAAAAGACATTCTATGGACAGTTAAACAGGTGGAGCTGACAGCACAAAAGAGATGATGATGGAAATTTACATTTGCATGGTGGTCAAAGCCCTCAGATAATGTAATATGCTCCAACCGTGAAAAGAGAATGGGCTTTGAAGGAAGGTGTACCCTTCAAATCCCACTTATAATATTCACAAATTGTGTGAGCTTGAGTCCACTATATGTAGGTGAGGAGTTTGAACTAACTGGCCTATGACATCCTTCTTAGCTTTTAATCTATGATGACAATTATAGATGACATCCACAGTGTAGATGCTAATGTGTGTTGAACTGGAGACAGTATAGACAGAATAAAAAACCAACAAGAAAACCTTGGGGAGGATTTGTTTTATGAGGTGAGGAAGAAGAGCCAGTGAAAGAGGGAGAGAATGAGTCCAAATAAAATCCTCCCTCTCAGAGACTAAGCTGTATAAACACAAGCATACATATGCCTATTTACACACTCCCACCTTGCTCTAAGAAGCTGAAGAAAATATTTTCCTTTTCTAATAGTATCCCAGATTTTTTTCCCCTTATCTTTAGCAAGTGTGCTAAGTGTCAAGTGATTCCTTTTAAATATGCATATTCAAATTCAAGTAATAACTTCAGCATCGGACATTTCCTGGGGAATAACGACTGCTGCAGTTAATGACCTGTAGCACAGCTTGGTCCATTAACTCCTCCCAGCTGGTTATCAATCCCCCCAGGAAATGCCCTATGTCTCAATCATTATTGGCTAATTATTCTTTCTTTCCTTGATGCTGCTCTCTTTTTGTGACATCACACCTTCAACAGCTGTGTTTGATCGACCACTAACCAAATGGCAATTTTCCAGTTTCAAAATCTATTAGAGGAGGAAGGACAATAAGGTTGGTGAATGACAAGCTAGTTTCCACTTAGAGGAGCTGAGAATTTGGAGTTCAAAGGCTCTTAAAGATTATTTAGTCCAACCTTATTTAAAATTAGAAAGGACCTTAGAAATCATTTTCAAACATATCATTTTACAAATAAAGAAAGTGATCTCCAGAGGCTTTCAGGGATCCTCAAACTATGGCCTGCGGGCCAGATGCGGCAGCTGAGGATGATTATCCTCTTCCCCCAGGGCTATCAAGTTTCTTTATTTAAAGGCCCACAAAACAAAGTTTTTGTTTTTACCATAGTCCGGCCCTCCAACAGTCTAAGGGACAGTGAACTATCCCCCTATTTTAAAAGTTTGAGGACCCCTGCTTTAAATCATGTGCTTGTCATAGATTGCAATCTCTTGAAATCGAAATGTTGCATTTTTGTCTTTGTGTTCAGAGAATTTAATATAATGTATCAAACATGTATGTAACAAACATATTCTGATTGTCTGAAGTCATATATAAGTAACAGAGAGGGTTCTTTGAACCTTATCTTCTAACTTCAGTTTTAGTGATTTTTCTTTTGCAGACTTTAAAAGTACAGTAATTCCCATTGCAACATCTCTTGACAGCTGATCATACAACTTTTTATTAAATATTTCCAGAGTCAGGGAGTTCATGATCTCACAAATTAATCCAAGCTATTTTAGTTGGCTCAAATTATGTTAAGCCTCTATTTACCTACCCTTTGGTTCTACTAATTGGTATTATGTTTTTTCTTTTGGTGAAATAAATAAAAAGTTTGTTTCCTTTTCTACATAACAGTTCTTCAAATATAGAAATGCAGCTATCATGACTCCCTTTAGTCTTTTCTTCTCTATGATAAACTCTGTTAACTATTGTTTATATGGCAAGTATCCATACTTTCCATCAAACTGGTCACTTTATTTTTGATATTCTCTGTCAATATGTCTCTTAGAATGTGGTTTCCAGAACTTAAAATAATACTCCTAAAGGCCTAAATGGCAAAGATTAAAGTAAAACAATTATCTTCCATGATCTGGGCATATTTCCATTATTCTAACCTTATTATTCAGGTTTCTAGAGTCCCACAGATGATGTGATAGAAATGGAAAGAAAAAAGCAAAAGGAAAGATGGAGCAAGTTGGGTGATTTGCTATTCCCAAAACTGTAATTAACATTGTTCAGAGTATGAAGTAAGCGTTTATGCTAAAAGTACCTGTAACTTTCAGTTTTTCTGACTAGATGATACTACCATAATAACCCTTTGAATTTCTAACACTTTTATGTATGTTACTTGAATATATTAATTTCCCAATGGGCCCAGCAGAGTTTATTTATTTATTTATTTATTTTGCTATTTAGAATAACACCACAAATACTATGTCCATTAGGATTGTGGGTAACCCCATGTTAATAATAGATAGCATTCATAATGCACTTTAATGTCTTCAGAACTTTAAAAATATTATCACTTTTGATCCTCATAATAACTGAGAAAGATAGGTATTATTATTATCCCCAGTTTAAAAATGATTAAAGAGTTAAGTGACTTGTTCAGGATCAAATAGCTATTAAGTATCTGAGAGCAGATTTAAATTCAGGTCTTCCAGACTTCAGGCCCAGAATTCTATCCACTATTCCATCATTTAGGATTAGAATTAGAATCATTTTGGAACTGGTAGGAAATCTCCACTACCCTCATTCTGTTTCAATGTTTTCCACACCCTGATATCTCATTCTTATAATCTCAAGACTAAATCACTGATGAGATATCTATTAATCACTGATAGATATAAGGTTTAGCCCTCCCCAGTATACAAAACAGAACATTGATTGAAACATCATCACAGTTTGATGATGTAGAAGTAGCTAACCTACAAAAGGGTTTGAAGAAGACTGCAATTCTAATCCAAAGAGAATGAAATGTAGACGTGGTCTGATACTAAGAGGTGGAAGAAAGGACAGTAGATATATGACATCTGAAGGTCTGGGTTGGGATCTCAATTCTGTCATATTAGAATCTTTGACAAATCAGTTAACTTCATTTCTTATTCTGTAAAAGATGTAACCCAACATTAGATCATCTCTCTGCTACAAAATCTGTGATTCTCCAATTATTATGCTAAAATCAGATATGCATTTTAAGCATTAGGGAGAAGATGGTGTCAGATGACTAGGAAGTATTCTTAACCCCCTACAGATAAATTCATCTTCTTCCCTCTCAATAAGACTTGGCTTTGGTGGACCAACCAATTCAGATTATGCCAGAAATCAGAGGGTCACAAATTCTCATCAAATTTTAATCTCTAATTCTAATGTTCTCATTCTAATCTCTACATCAGATTTGTTATATGATCATTTGGAATCATGGGACTATTGTTCTAGAGCTGGGAGAGACTATCTTTTTAAAAAATTTATTTATTTACATGCATGGGTAATTTTTCCAACATTGACCCTTGCAAAACCTTTTGTTCCAAATTTTCCCCACCTTCTCCCCCACCTCCACCCCTAGCTGGCAGGTAGTCCAATACATATTACATATATTGAAATACATGTTAAATCCAATATATGTTTACATATTTACATAGTTATCTTGCTGCACAAGAAGGAAGAAAAAAAACTGAGAAAGAAAATAAAATATAAGCAAATAACAGAGAAACTGAGAATACTATGTTGTGTTCCACACTCTATTCTCTCTCTAGTTGTAGATGGCTTTCTTCATCACTGAACAAGTGGAACTGGAACTGGTTTGAATCCTCTCATTTAATTGATTGTCATGAAATCTTGTTGTTGCCATGTATAATGATCTCCTGGTTCTGCTCATTTTACTTAGCATCAGTTCATGTAGGTGGAAGAGACTATCTAATCCAATCCCTTAATTTTACAGAAGAGGAAATGGCCCTGGGGATCTAAGTGACATATTCAAGGTCACTTGGACATTACAAATCAGAGGTGGTATTTGAAAGCAAATCTTTTGATTCTAGAGCCATTTCATTGTACCATATTTCCTCAACATCTTTGTAGAATGACATTACATTCTTTGACTGGGATTTTGTGAAGAATTATCATATGATCCTTCTAAGTACAATGATCCATGCAGTGTATAGATGCTGGGTAGACCAAAACAGTTGTAACTAAGTATTCATATTTTTAAAATTACAAGCACATTTCTGATCAAAATGTAGGGGTACATTTTCCAAAAAGATTCTAAGAATACAAAATGTAGGAATATTGGTTAGTGCTGAAAAAAAAAACACACACACACACACAATGACTCACACCTGAGAGATCATTTGCATATCTTTAAAACTAATCCCTTGAAAGGAAAAATATTATTATAGACTACTTATACATTTGTGACTTAACACATTTCCATTACAAGATGTTTTACTGCTTGACTGTAACCTCCAGCTAATTAAGCACTTACTATACATTGAAATTTATGAATTTCCATTAGGAGAACAAGAAAATTCTTTAAGAGGAAAAAATTTGATTTATTTCCAGATGTCAGGCAAAGCTCTTTGTATGGAGTTACTATAGACCTGAAAAGGAAGCCTAACAAGAATGTAGAGGAATAATATTGGATCCTGATGGTAGCATAGCATGCAAAATTAGCAGGGAGCTAAAAATAAAAGATGGTTCTTATGGCTATAAAACTTTAAAAAGCATAGATGTACATATGCTTCAGAAAGAATATAGGGATGCAAATGTACTTTCAGATGGATATTTCTACTGCTTACAGAAGTGATGACATAGTTAGCTCGGTCATGCTTAGCATGCCCTTCACTAAGAGAGATCAGCCCAGGAGCAAATTGATTTCTGAGAAAGCTGATGCAGTTGTTTGGTACATAGAGAAGTTTCCAAGGATTCTAGAGATAGAATTGGTATTTTTGATGGCAGAAACAATACTTTTGTTTAGATGTTCAGGTCATAGAATATAATTTATGAAGAAGCAGTGCTTTCTTCCATCAAAATTGTCAACAATAACAACAAAAAATGTGGGGATATATTTTTTATTTTAGGTGGATCCATTATCTCATTTTAACCTAATTATCTCTTGTAACCTAATATTAAAAACTGTCCAGATCAAACCTGAATATGGCATAAGAATACACAATTAACCTACAGCTTGGTCAATTTCCCTTTGTTGGAGATCTTTAGAAGCTATGTGCCCACTATGTTATGGTAGGAATTCATCTAGAGCATGATTTAAACTATAGCCAGGTTTTTTAATTTTTTGTGTCATAGGAAAGTCTATGTAAAATCCTCAGAGGAATGTTTTTATTTTTAAAATTTATTTTATTTTTTAAAGTTATGTGTTAACTATCATACTTTATTTTAATAAAGTTTACTGTAATAGGAATAATAGTCTAATTTCCTGGATTATATAACAATCTGTTATTCAATTATCTTTATTAAGAAAAGTGAAAACTATTTGTCCACACAGTAATAAACCAAGCACCATCATTCACTTGTTGCAAGTTGTTTCAAACTTTCTTTAGAGAGGAATATAATTTTGAAGTCTACCTTTGCAAATGAAAATGTGTAGAGAGATGATTCATAAATATCAATTGCCATTGAAAGACACTATGTTCCATTGGACACAACACTAGACACGGAGCTCCAGACATGAATCACAGATCATGCTTTCCCGTATATGCTATTTACCTTTGGACAAATCACTTCACCTTTCTGATGCTATTTTATCGCATATCAAATGGACTTGATAATATTTTCAGTTTCTACCTGTTTTATTAATCTTAATAACTTAGACTTAGAGATGAAAATAGATATCACCAAGTTCACCTTCATTATATAATTAAAGAGGAGGGCTAGGGACGTTCAGTGATTAATCTAAGATCATAAATTAAATAAGCACGAATGGCATAGTTCATCCAAGTCTTTTGATTCTAAGTACAAGGCTTTTACTTTGATAGAGTTCTTATGAAGGTATTTTGTAAACTGCAAAAGGATATGATTTATCACCATCAGTATTAATACATGCACAAACACATATTTTAAATATACTTGGAAATACATGCAAAGATATGTCAATACCTTCAAAAGTAAAAAAAAAAAAAAAAGAGAGAGATCAAATACCTTCCCATTTCACTAGGCTACTGCCTCTTCATCCAGTCCAACATTTAAAAAAATGGTATAGATGACGTATTTCAAGAAATCAACAAGGAAAACTACCTCAATATCTTTGGGTTTTTTTCAGGTTTAAGTCAAGAACATCTTTTTAAAAATTTTTTATTAAAGCTTTTTATTTTCAAAACACATGCATTGACAATTTTCAACATTTACCCCTGCAAAACCTTATGTTCCTAATTTTTTCCCTCCCTTCCCCTCACCTAGACAGAAAATAATTCAATATATGTTAAACATAGGCAATTCTTCTATACATATTTCCACAATTATCATGCTGCACAAGAAAAATAAGATCAAAAAAGGAAAAAGAATTAGAAAGAAAATAAAATGCAAGCCAACTACAACAAAAAAGTGAAAATATTATGTTTTGATCCAAACTCAGTCCTCACAGTCCTTTCTCTAGGTATAGATGGCTCTCTTCATCACAAGACTAGTGGAGCTGGCAGAAGAATGTTTTTAAATGCATAAAACACATAGGTTCCAAAGGAAATTGATTCATGTTGAAATACCCTTCTCAATGTATTTTTAAAAATATGTTCAATTCATAGATCCCAGGTTAAAAAAAAAAAAACCCTAGACTATATAGTTGCTAATGTCCCCCTTTCAACTCCCAAATTCTGTGGATCCATCAAAACCCCTATTCTATGTCCAAAACTATTAATAGCCATAGGTGGTCATCATTTCTCTTCAGAACAACAAGATTAGCAAGGATTTGAAATATCATCAAGATGGGAAATTCCTAGTGTGGGAACTCTCTCCATTAAAAGAAAGTAAGACAGATAAATAACTCAGCAATGATTTAGTAGGATAGGGTGGTGACATAGATTTGGAGTGAGAAGATATACTATTATATCCCATTATTTTCACTCATTCTACCCCACACACCATTAAGGATTGGAAATATTTTACTTTCATCCTTGTATTTTCAGCACTTGGTCCAATAATTAGACCACAGCAGGTATTTAATAAATGTTCATAAATTGATTGTGTGATAAAAGGCAAATTATCTATGGACTATAAAGTCCATAGAAGGGTTGGGATTGAGAGGTTGGGAAATATGGCCTCTAAAATTTACCCCAGGTATAAATCTCTGATCCTAAATTCCAGGAAGGTTTCTAAGGTACTTAAGGTTTGACTTTACTTGTCCAGGACGACAGTAGTAGGTACAAAAGGTGGGATCTGAACACAGGTTTTTCTAATTACATGAACAGTACTCTATCCACTATACAATATCACCTCCATATTTAGAGACAAGATGCCAAAAAACTGATTTTTCTAGTTTGTATATAGTAATGGCTATATATTAGTGTGTTAGTAGAATTGATGAAACTTTACTAATGAAACTGATTTTTTTTAATATTTTATTCTCAATGCAGCCAGGTAAAGGAATCATAACTGTCTAATATTTGATTTTTATCCAACAGGCCTGATTGTAATCCACAGATGACCATTCACAGAACTTTCTGAATGCATTGCCACTAATTGAGTTTCTCTACATCTTAATTTTTTTCTCAAACACATTAGAACAATTGAGAACTAAATATTACAACTTCTTTACTCAGTGCAGGGCCTAAAAAAAGGTCTCCTGCTGAAAGTCACAGATTCTGTCTTTCTGCAACAGCAGGTTATTAAGTGTAAGGTGGATGAAGCAGTTGCCTTTGTTGGCACATTCACTGATCTGTGAGGTTCAGGCTGCCAACTTGTTTGCCAACATTTTGAGACTCTTCCTTGTCTATTCTTAACTCATGTCATGGGGTCCCTACAACAATTAGCTGGAAGCTTTGTAAAAAGGAGAGACTGGCAGAAAACATGCAGGGAGAGGCAAAGGGCATAAGCTGCATCTTATCTGCTCTCAAAAAGGAGTAATTTGTCATTTGTAAGAGATTCAGCTCTACTCCAGTAATGTAAGAGCAGAATAACCATGACTACAGAGATTGATAAAGAGACACAAACCATATTGTTTGGAGGAAGTTTGGAAGCGTTAACAACAACAAAAAAAAAGCAATACTTTTTTTCCCCTACTGTAAAGTACTTGCAAAATTGCTATAGAAATTTATCCTGAAAAGCAGTCAGCTTTTAAAAGATCATCCTTTCTCAACTGAGCCTAAAAACTGCCTCTTAGAGGCCAATTTAAACTTCATCTTTTGTCCGTGCCACATCTCATGACTTTGATTCTGGCTGGGAGAATTAGGTTTAAAATAAAATGAAGGCAGTAAAAATGGATCGCTTTGGTATAGAATATTATAGCTGGGGTATAAGACAAGATCAAGAATCTCAGGGTAAGGAAAATATTAGACTAGATAGGGACAGAACTTGGAGGAGGACGTGCCTACCTGATTTTCTATAATTTGGTCCCTAAGGAGGAAAAAAAATCCATAGAACAAAGGAAATAATCCAATATCAAAAATAAAGAATAAAAAAGAAAAAGATAATCCTTAAAATAAAGATTTTTTCTCTAATAATAACTTCATGAATTAAATCACACTCAGATGCAGAATAGCTTTTAAAAGTTACTTTAAATAATCACCAACAGTAAAGCAAAATTACACTCAACTCTCAAGACAAGAGTTTGGTTTTGTAGGGGACAAAGGGAGAGTTTTTTGAAGGTAGGCAATGCATAAATCCTCATATTAATCAGTTTAGGGAAAGGAGGCAATCCCACTCACTAAGGCAAATAGAATTAAACTAAATATAACTGGTTACTTTTCAACAAATTAATTATTCACATGAAACTTGGGTTTGCTGTCAATTACATTGCATTTTGTATGATGCACTCTTTCTTTGTGGAGAGTTTGCTGATTCAAAGGTACAAACCTGCATGAGACACAGTGTTGGTCCTAGAGTTTTAGTGCAAGAAAATAAAATGGCAGAGTGGATAGTGTGCTTTATTTTGAGTTAGGAAAACCGCAGTTCAAATCTGATCTCAGATACTTATTATTTGTGGAACTCTGAACAAATCACTTAACTTTTTTCAGTTTTAGTTTCCTCATTTGAAAAATGGATATCATAATAACAGAATATACCTCAAAAGATTGTTGTATGAATCAAATAAGGTAACAAAGAAAGTGCTTTGCAAACCTTTAATCTGGGATTGGATTTGAACTCAACTCTTTCTGGTTCAGTAATCTATTCACATCACTCAACTGCCCCCAGCAAAGAATCATGTTTTGCATTTGGAGCCAAGAAGAGTTGGATTTAAATCCCACTTTTTCATTACTTAGATATATGATGAAGAGCAATCCATTTAAACTTCATAAACATTAGGTAATTCTTTAAGATCATGAATTATAAATAAGGTATGATACATAGGTAAGGAAGTTTATATCCCCAACCAATCAAATCATATTGACATATTGTCCAAAAATTCAACCCATAATTCCAGGGAAAGTAGATTCCACTGCTTTACTCAATAACCTATGTCACTTTAGAACTAATTCTATTATCCAGTATAAAGACTTTCTTCCAACTGCCTTTCTCAGGACCTTTAGAAGTTGCTTTATCAGGCCTCATTTCCAAAATATATAGAGAATTCTCTCAAATTTATAAGATATCAAGCCATTCTCCAATTGATAAATGGTTAAAAGATATGAACAGACAATTTTCAGATGGTGAAACTGAAACTATTTCTATTCATATGAAAAGGCATTCCAAATCACTATTGATCAGAGAAAGCAAATTAAGACAACTCTGAGATACCACTACACACCTGTCAGATTGGCTAAGATGAATATTGGAGGGAATGTGGGGAAACTGTGATCTTGATGCATTGTTGGTGGAACTGTGAACAGATCCAACCATTCTGGAGAGCAATTAGGAACTATACTCAAAAAGTGAGGCTTGAAGAGACTTGCATGAACTGATGCTAAGTGAAATGCACAGAACCAGAAGATCATTATACACTTCAACCACAATACTATATGAGGATCAATTCTGATGGAAGTGGCTATCTTCAAAAATGAGAGGATCCAAATTACTTCCAATTGATTAGTAGTGAACAGAACCAGCTACACCCAGTGAAAGAACACTGGGAAATGAGTCTGAACAACATAGCATTTATACTCTTTCTGTTATTGTTTGCTTGCATTTTTGTTTTTTTCCCCAGGCTATTTTTACCTTCTTTCTAAATCCGATTTTTCTTGTGTAGCAAGACAACTGTATAAATATGTATACGTATATTGTATTTAACATATACTTAAACATATTTAACATGTATGGGACTACCTGCCATATAGGAAAGGGGATGGAGGGAAGAAGGGAAAAAGTTGAAGCAGAAGTTTTTGCAAGGATCAATGTTGAAAATTTACCCATGCTATAATAAAAAATGAATGAATGAAAATACAGGAAAAAAAAGATAAAGTAACTTCAACTGTCTACATGATTTTTGTTGCTGTTCAATCATTTTTCTACTCTGTCTGACTCTTTGTGACCCCTTTTGGAGTTTCCTTGACAAAGATAATGAAGTGATTTATTTTTTCCTTCTTTAGCTCATTTTACAGATGAGGAAACTAAAGCAAAGAGGATAAAGTGACTTGTCCAAGATCACATAGCTAGTAAGTGTCTAAGGATAGGAAAATGAGTCTTCTTCACTTCCTCACAAAATCATCTTCCCAATGTCATGGTTCTCTTTGAGAATGAAAGACAGTGGGCATTCTACCACTGTGTCATTGACTGCTCTATCTACTTGATTTAGAATATCCAGGAATCCAAAAGATTTAAAAATAAACAATCATAAATTGACCTCTACATTGAGCTCACTGACCACCTCTCCTGTACTTTCAGTGCTACATGCAACACTCAGCTAAACATGCAGATTATTAGAAAGGGGAAAATATTGCTTTCCTATGCCTAAGAGACAGGGTCTTCTTGCTACCTACTTTTCCAGCATAAGGTCTTTGCAATGTGTAATAGAAAGCTGAAGGTTTCTTTTGCTGCTTCTGAAGATGCATCTTTCAAATTACAGGTAGTCTCAGGAAAAAGATGAAATCAGTGTGGAAGAATCTCAGAGGTCATTTAATCTAAACACTAGCTGGGCATGAATTTTGCCTGTCAAATATCTGAAACAGCTTAGGTATCTTTTTTACAACCTTTCCTCTTTGGGTGGCCCTGTATTTGGAATATTCTCTTTAACAAGTTTTATAAATTTGTAGCTTACATCTATTAGTTGTCCCTAGGGTACCAAGTTTGTCCTTAATCTTATTTCTTATTGCCCTAAAAGGGAGGCACAGATGGTGGGAAAGGAAAGAAAAGGAATAAGTATTCATATTCACCTAGTATTTGCCAGTATTTGCCAGTTGTGCCAGGTACTTTCTTTAAAATATTATGATATTTCATTCTCACAATAACCTTCCAAGTTGAGAGTGAGAGTGGTGACTTTGCACAGCCCTGCCTCACTTAAATCCAATTCACTTGCAAGTCATAAAATCATCTTCCCAATGTCATGGTCTTCTTTGAGAATGAAAGACAAACAACAACAAATGAAGCCCATGGCAAAGAGCTGCAACTCTGAAGTAACCCTAGCCAGGTCAATCATTATCACTGTTGTGGGCTGGGGTGTATAGGTAGAAAAAGATATTTCAATAAATACTTTGGGGTACTTGTATTCCCACTTAGGGTTTTTTCACAGAACACCAGTGGTGGTTCATTTTGTTTTCATCCAAGATTTTACTATGGGAACATAAGAATTTCGTTTGTATCTAGGTCTTCCCATTAAATTAAAAGAGCTCTTAACTCCCATATAAGTTCTTAAACTAAGAAAATAGCAAACATAAAATATTTTATTTTGTGCAAAGGTAACACAAGACTCTTATCCAAACATATCAAAAGCTTGTTCTTTCCCTTCATCAGTGAGTCTATCCCTTTCCCAAGAGGCTTTCAGAGTTATAGTATTATTCCAACATTGAGGTTTCCTTGTAAAATTCCTGCCTGCCTTAGACTTGCACAGTCCTTGTGATTTACCCTACCAATGAAGGACAAAGTCAAGGTTATTGCTGTAGAATCATTGTTGTGATACTTTACCTCATGCTTTCTTTCCAGCTATTAGAATTCTGAACATGAAATCAGGTCTCAGATAAAGCTCCACTTCTTATGAATTTTTCCTGATTCATTCCTTCTTCCTTAATTCTAATGCTTTCTTTCTGTTGACTATTGGATATCTCTTATTTATCCTATCCAGATCTTCTTTGTACTTAGTTGTTATCATGTACCTTCCCCATTAGAATGCAAGCTCTTTGAGTACAGGAATTGTCTTTTACCTTTCTTTGTCTTTATCCCTTTTTCTAGCACTGAGCACAAAGTCTGGCACATGAAAGATGCTTAATAAAAGATTATTGACTCACTTATAAGGTCTTTTTCTGGGATCAGAAACTTTTTTTTAGTACTTCTATCATTGCAATTATACTGTGGCCAGATCCAGGTAGTAGTACAGAAGATCAAGTGATGGGCCTGGAGTCAAGAAAACCTGAGTTCAAATCAAGCTTCAGACATTTATTTTTTGATTTTTGGCAAGTCACTTTAAACTCTATTTGCCTCATCTTCCTCAATTGTAAAATATCAATAATAATAGCATGCACTTACAGTGTAAGGTGGTTAGGAGGATCAAATGACAACATTTTAAAAACATATAGTGGGTGCTATATAAATTGTCTTGTCTTCTCTTCTTTCCCCCCTCCCTTTTTCCTTCCTTTCTCTTCTTGTCTTTTCCCTTCCTTTCCCTCAACTTGGTCTCTGGTTTATTCTCTTGGACAATGGTTTGGATCATATCCTATTTCTTTTCCTAGTTTGCTGATTACTCTCAATCACTGGCACATTTTGATTCCCTTGTTGCCCTGTAGTAAAGCATACAATACTTAACAGGTGCATGATCTTGAACTGTTGTCAAAAATACAAACAAGAAGAAAATTTAAGCCCTACCCTTAGGGAACTTGTATATGAAGATAAGTTCTGCCAAAATCTTTAAAGAGTATAATAACCTCTCTCAACCTTTGCAAGTAAAAGGAGGGAAAATTTAATTTTCTGAATCTAAATCTCCTACGGTAGTAGATTTGTGATTTCATATGCTCTCTTTTTTTTGTACTATGTTATGGAAATGCTTGTTTTATTCTATAAATAAAAAAATTAGAAACTGAAAAAATAAAACTATAGATGAATACCATTAGAAAGGAATACACAAAATAAGACACCAGTTCAGATGAGAGATAACTCACTTATTCTGTACAAATCAGGGGAAATTTCCATGAAATAGATAGTATTTAAACAAAATTACAAAGATGGATGGAATTTCAACTGGCCAATATAGGGAAAAATGAAATTTCTTGGGGGAAAAGGGTAAGTTGTGTTTGGAAAACAAAGAGTAGTCCAGTTTGGCTAGATTACAAAGATCAATGGAAGAAAATAATTATTATCCCACTGATTAGGAAGTCAAAATTTAGAGAAATGAAGTAACTTGTCAAAATTATAGCATTTTCAAATGTCACTAAATTAATTCAAGCTTCAAAATAGGTTTTTTTCCCCCTCTACAATATAATCCAGTTAAATATTCTTTGAGCAGGTACTAGGTGGAAGATGACATGGAAGCAAAAATGGCAAGCAAAGATCTTTGTCACCAAGGAATGTTCTATAAGCATAGGCAAACAACATATACAAAGATAAATTCACAACATATACTAAATTTTAAAAGTTATTTCCAGAAAGGAGAGAAAACTAACAATGGGAAGGATTAAGAAAGACTTTGTTTTGAAGGATACATCTTATTGAACCTTGTGGAAACTAAGGCTTTTTGGAAATGTGGGGAAGAAAATACAATACAGGCAAGGGGGATCCATATGTGAAAAGACCCAAGAATGGGAGATGTAATGTCTTGTTTCAAGAGCATCTAAGAAGCTGGCTTAATTGAATATAGAGTTCCTAAAGGGTAATTAATTACATAAGACTAGAAATGTGAGTAGAAGACAAATTGTGGAAGTTTTTTAATACCAAATTGTATTTTGTCTGTGAGACAACAGGGTTCCACTAAAGACTTTTGAATAACTATTCCATGCTCAATGCCAGAAGGAGTGGAGAAGTTGAGGATGAAATATAGCATAAGATTTAAAATCCCCAACTCAGCAAATCAACTTAATTCTATAATGTAAGCTGATGTGGCTGGAATATATTAAGCACTTGATAAATCTTCTATTATTCATTATTTCTCTCCCAAACCACATGAAAAGATTGCTTGTATACCCTTTATTATGTAGTCATTAATGATGACCTTAAATAAGCATTTTAATACCATGACTTTTTTTGTTAATGACTCTTTTCTTGTTGCTAGTTTATCTCCCAACTCAGTCCACTGGCTGGTCTGATAGTCTCTCCATCCCCACCCTCAGCCCTCCATGCAAAATGAAATTTTATAAGCCCAGAGATAGTCACAATGAGAAGATTCACACTCTGTTCGGTATTACAAAGATTAGTTACCAGACTTTGGGGATACAAGCTAGGAGCTAGAGGCCATTGACAAAATCCTATCCTTGGTCAAGGCTAACTCAGTCCAATCTAGTGATTCAGAATAAGGATTCAGGTGAAATTTTATTTTAAAATGTAAAATTCATTCTTAGTTCATTGACTATACAAATGTAGATAGGGATGGGGGAAACACTTAGTTTTCCTATGCCTAGATTAGAGTACAATGAAACACTTCTAAACCACTAAAAAATAAATTCAATAAAACAACTTTATTTAAAATATAAAAGATACCATTGGAATAAAAATACTTTTCCTCTTCCAATACCACCATCCATCATAGCAAGAACCATACAAGATCAGAAAGGCATATCTACAGAACTTTGGCAATTTCAATAAAATCTCAGATACCAATTCTTCATAAATTGGGTCTTGAATGCCTCACAGAACAAGGAATCCAAACCACTGATAATTCACAAAACATGTTTCTTTGCTACCCAAAAAGAAAACCAGGACAGTCTAAATAAAAGAGGAACCATTTCTTTCACAGTGCAGATCAGATGTGAGATGATATCAAAGAATCCAGAGAAATCAGTGAGACGACAGAGACACAATTTAAAGTCAGGTTAAAGTTCCAGATTCCAGGACAACAAACAAGCCGGCAATTTATAAAGACCTAGAAAAAATCTGTCACCTGAACTACTAGTCATTCAGACAAATGAAACTTTTTGTGCCTAAGTACTTGAGGCTACATTACCTCAAAAATCCTCTAAAGAAACTCTAGTTGGACATCTCCCTTCCATTTCTAATAGGTCCTGGCTTTGTTTTATTTTTGTTTTACAATGTTTTACACATTACTGTCAATTCCATACACACCCCAATGCAAGATGCAAGATATACACATATCAAATCCTTCCTTATAACTGGAAAAAAGCATATTTAAAATCAACAAACACAATGATTATGTGTGATTACACATATAATATTCAATACCTGTAGATTTCCATCTTTCTAATGAAAAGGAGTTGTATTCCATAGTTTTTTCCTATAATATAATATAATATAATATAATATTATATAATATTATATTATATTATAGGAAAAAACTATGAAATACAACTCCTTATAATTCTATAAGGAAATATATAGTTTGATTTCCTTATAGAATTCTTTTTGCTCATAGTATTGTAGTCATCATTCATATTGTTCTTCTGGCTCTGATTGCTTTACTCTCCCAGAAGTCTTTCAATATTTCTATGAAATCCTCATATGTTACAGTACAATAATATTCCATTACATTCATATGTCACAGAGTTTGTTCAACCATTGATCAATTAATGGACACTCACTTTGTCATCATTATTATTGCTGCTGCTGTTACTACAAAAAGTATAAATGTGAATATTTTGGTAGGTTGATGATTGAGAGATAGATACAAAATACTGATTTACATTCATTCTGCCTTTGATTTTCTTCAAATATAAATTCAATGACAAGATCAGTTTTTTCTTCTGCACCAATATTTTTAATTTTGAATGCCAGAAAGTTACTTTCCTTAAGACAATTTTATGCCTCTGCTTATTTTATTTGACCTGATTATAAATAACAGGTATGGTAATGGTTTAATATTTATGCACTTTGATATCTATCCAGAAATCACCAAAGACCATAACAATTAAGGAAATCATAAATGATCCAAGAAACAAATGAAATATTTGTAATCTTTTAAAGACCATCCCATCAAATAAAAATAGAAAATATAAGCAATAATTATGTACATTTAAATCATAATTTTTATATAACTTCATTTGTGAACCAACCACCATTCTGTGACAAGTAACATAGGTCAAATATATTTTGATCAATAAGATTATTCAATGCTAATCAATGTCTTATAATTACATGTGTGTGAGTGCATGTGCACACATACACACACACACACACACGCGCGCGCGCGCGCGCACACACACATTTCTCTCAGTAGAGTAAAATAAACCCTTATAGGCTATCTTACAATAAAAATGCCTTCCATACATATTTAAAGATTGTACAAGGTTCCTTGATATATGAAATCATAGATATGGCTTTTTAAAAATCTTCTGATTAGCAATGGCTACTGAAGCATAAAATGAAGAAACATGCTCAATTTTCCAGGGTCATGAAGGGTTATCTTAGGCAGAATGAAATTGAAAATGGAATTCTCTCTCTTATTCTCCAAGTGCTTTTGAATACAGAGAACATTGTATTGGTTATACTGATTCCTGAAACACTATAGTACTTCTTCAAAAAGATCTGAACCAATTTAAAAGAGATCAGTCTAACTATCTGTGGAAAGAAAAATACATTTCTCATAGGCTAGATTAGATTATTCCCAAGAAAAACAGGAAACCATCCTCAAAGTCAAATTTATCTAACATATATGGTTAGAACCATTGGCATAGTTTCCCAACTCTGCTCAACATTGTAAGTCGCCCATGGTGTAGAGTATTTACAATCTACCCTAACCAAGATATCCATAATAAGTGCATCCTTCAAAATTTCTCAGAGTCACCGCAACCTGCTGCTCCTTATTAACCCATCACTGCTGCATGAAACCCTCAAGAGTCAGCTTTACATTCAGCAGAGGAATCTGGTGAATAAACCTGTTTTATGATAGGAAAGACCAAACAATACAGTTTGAACAAGCAAGAATGTGTTGTGATTACTTTATCTTTCCCTCTATTCATATATCCTTTCTAAACTTCCCTGTTTCTATCATACATTCCCATTCTTCCTGTCATACAGATTTATAACCTTGTGATCAAATTTAACATATCATTTTTGCTCAACCTACATACATTTCAAATCAGTTGCCAAATCTTGTCATTTCCCCCTCCACAACATCTCTCTCATTTAAATCCTCTCTATTTGCTCTTTACTACTCTAAGTCAGACACTTATCTTTTACAATGATCACCTAATTACTTATTCTCCTTGCTTTAGATTTCTCCCTTTTCCAATCTATCTTCTACTTAGCTGCCAGAGTAATTTTCCTAAAGATCAGTTCTAAAAACTATCACTTCTCTAATAAATAAATTCTTTTTTGTGTCTATCTTGAATGCATGTTAATGTATACAATTATTAGTTCAACAGCACATGTGTATAAATTATGAATAAGTAAAGACAATATTAAGAATGTATTTCTTTACTGATATAATGTACTGCTAAAAATGTTGGAGACCAATGATCTAAGATTTGAAAACTAAGCCCATTGGGAATCAGTACTACTCAAGCTTGATGTACCTATACCTTGCTGCTTATGGATCAATACATACTTCTAACCCAAATAGCTTCTTGGCCTGGAAATAAAAAAAATATATGTTTACCCAAATGATTATTCTTTCCACATTATTGTTAAGTAACAAAATAGTTAAATTTTATATAGGCCGTAAGTGTCTCATTTCATTCCTATCCAAAGCTTGAAATATCACTCCAGTCTGAGTCTGGTTTGGCCCCAAAACTTATTCATACTAAGTGTATAAAGAATACTTATCATTTGGATTATAACAAAGTTGGGCAGGTAGTCCACTGTCTTTGTCTATCAATATTTAGTTATATGTGTGTACATGCATGTGTGCATATAACACATATAATTCACGTAACATGCATGTATTATATGCACACCTATGTGTTTATATTGTATTGGTATATATGCAAGTTTATATATATATATACACACACATATATATTTATGACAGGTATTACATATTTTCTTGAACTGAATAGAAGTAGAAAAGGCAGGGTTAAATTTGAAAAAGGTATAATGTTTTTGGACAACTAGGTGATGCAGCAGATAGAGTATTGAGTTTAGAATCAGGAAGACCTGGGTTCAAATTCTGCTTCAGACACTTAGTAGCTGTGTCATCCTGGGCAAGTCACTTAATCCTATTTGCCTCAGTTTCCTCATCAGTAAAATGAGATGGAGAAATGGTAAAGCACTCCAAAATTTCTTCAAGAAAAAGTCCAAATGGAGTCACAAAGCATCAGATATGACTGAAATGGGAGAACAACAACTAATAGTGCTTTAAATGATCAGCAGTTGTTTCCTGATACAAAGTCTGTCCAGAACTTAGTAGGTGCTCAATAAATATTTATCAATTTTTAACATCAGTATCCTAGCAGTTATGCCATATGGCTATGAATCATGGAGTATAATAACTGCTACAGATTCAAAATTATAGATTGACCCTAAAAGCTATAATAGACAGAGTTGAATATGAACTATATCATATTACTAATGATGAGCAGTGTACAAAAAGCAAAGACATATATGACTTGAAAATGAATATGGGCCAGTCATGTAAGAATAGGGAGCACTAACCAATGAACAGTCTTAATAGAATTTAATAAATAGTACTACTACTCATGAAATATTTTAAAAGATCAAAGAACACCCTAAGTTTATTGGGTGAACACTCTATGGAGGAAACACTTAGCAAAGTATCTGACATATAATATGTGCTTAATAAATACTAAATATTTGACATGAATCAAACTAGAGATCCTCTTGATATGTGTTCTTTCAATCACAGTAAATCAGAGATAATTCTATGTTCTCATTCTATGTAATTCATGTCTATGTCCTTCCACAAATCCCATATGGAGTATCTACCCAACATGTTTAATGTTTTTCTGTTGGTCTTTTCTCATATTTTATGGTTACCAATGCAACACTGAAACTATCCATGAGTTATCAATAAATCAAACAATAAACAAATATTTATTAAGTGCTTACTATATTTCAGGCACTATATTGAAAGCTGAGATTACAAAACAAAATAAAACATCCAAAGGGAGCTCACATGCTAGAGGAGGAGATTGCATATAAGTAAATAGGTACCTACAAAATATATAGTAGATATAAAGTAACCTAGGAGGAGGGCATGCTGCCATCTGAGAAAGATCTGAAAGTTGAGAGGAAACCTCAAGAACATGAGGTATTCTAAAAGCAAATATGAAGAAGGAAATGATTATTATTACTATGTAACTAGACCAATAAAGTAATTACATTACATGCTAAAATTTTCTTTGATTTTCTCTTCCCTTTCATTTATTTTCCTTTTTTTCTTTCTTATGCTATTATAACTAATGTAAGACTATATTCTTATTTCATCTATAAAAATATTTATCAAGAATTCTATTCATTGTTATCCTTAATTTATCTCAAATGCTTATCTTTTGATTTTGTATTTCTATAGTTCATTAAATTTCCAATCAATTTTCATTTTCTAAAAGTAGTTTTCTTTTGTAATTTTACATGTCTTTGTGATGTTCTAAAAATAAAAATAGAGCAATATTAGTGTCACATTTTTATATTTCAACCTTGAAATTAAAATTAAACTGTTAAAACAATTTATAAATAAAATAGTTGAACAATAAGCATATTTTCCAATTTTAAAGTTTTTTAAATTTTAATTTTAAAGTTTTTCCAGCATGATACTATTAGGTATTTGCTTAGTAAACAAAAGTTTGCTATTAATGTTGCACCAGAGCATAATATACTCACTCCTATGACTTGATCTATGACTTGAACCCAAGTCACCTAATTCCCAACCTAGAGCATTTTTGCTGCTTTTCTGCCTCCTGATATTCTGTGGTTTCAAGTTAATCTCTCCAAATTTTTATCTATTGTCTGGACACATTTCAGCTTTCTTGAGATAATTTTTATTTCTTTAGCAGGTACATTACACTCTAACTTTGTGTGGAGCTTGTTGTAACAAAACACCCAATTGACAATGCCAATTTAAATAGCTTAGAATTTATTCAATAAGTAAGTATTGAGGACCAGTGATACAATCTATTCAGAATAATTTGAGGCAGATTGAGAAGGTGGGGAAGACATATTGAGAGAAATGATGAAAATGTCTATTGATTCCAAGGTATATTCTGATAAAAAAAGGTATATTGATTCTAGGACCAAACATCTCTAAAACAAACTAAAACAAAATATATATGCTTTATCAGGCTTACTTCTGATTAAATTATTCAAACAAGCCTGGTGTTTGATTATCCTAGACTAGAAAACTTGGAAAGGAGACCAGATTCATTTGTTTACTCTAGAGTACTAAACAAGAAAAAGATAATCCAGTTAGCTTGGAATTAGAAAGACCTAGGCTCATAGACTCTCTCTAAACCAAAACTGTATAACTGTTGGGGTAGTAACTTTAATTTCTTAAGGCTCATCCCCACACTCACACTCTGAGCCCCCTACAAGTTCCTAAGATGATGATACATATGGAAATAAAGAAACAAATTGAGTTTCTGAACCAGAAATTCTCTAAATGAATGAACTCACATGTCTGTATCAACTAGGCCAAATATGTCTTTTTATTTAATTAAATTTTAATTTATGAAATAAAACAAACATTTCTATAATGTAGTATAATAAAATATGATGAAACTGCAAATCTAACATATACTAATTACTATTCCTTTTAAATATAAAATAAATCTATCATGTAAATTTCTTTTTTTCCTTTCCTCCCTCATTCCACCATAGAGATGGCTACCATTAGACACAAATATGTCTACATTTTCTCATTTTACACATACTTCTATTTATCAGTTTCTTCTCTGGATACAAATAATGTCTTCCTTCATATATCCTTTGTAGTGGATGTAAATATTTATAACAGTTAAAATGACTTAGTCACCCAATGGTCTTAAAATAATAGTGCTGTTACTGTATATAATATTCTCGTAATTCTGCTTATTTCAATCTTTATTATTTTATGGGACCTATCCATGTTTTCCTAAGATCATCAATGCATCATTTCTTATTACACAGTATTATTCCATCAAAATATCACAATTTGTCCAGTCATTCCCCAATTGACAGGCACCCTTCAATTTCCAGCTCTTTGCAGAGAACATTCTAGAAAAATGACAAAGTAGTTCAGAAACTTCCAGGCTCTTCAGATTTCCTCCACAAACAGTAATATCATCATGAAATGAATGTAGAGTAGCAGAAATAAAGGGATAAAGCAGTCTTCCTAAGACAACTTGAGAAGATCTCTGATTTCTAGAGGCTGATTTTTGCCTAGAGTGAAGTCTAAATATCTCCAGGCTGACTCCAGGAAATTAACAAATAACAGGCCCTGGGGACAACTCTGACAAGAAGCTGATTAGAAATTTGACTTTACAACTTCAACTTCAAGACCTCAGGAACTTTCACCTCAGGAAATTTTACCTCACAACCTTTCTGAACAGCAGAGAGGTATAAAAAAGACATTCCCACCTCACTGACCCCAATCCCACTGTTTCTGAATGCTCAGTCTCCTAATATTGACCAGACATGATTCCTGGACAGGCTGTGAATGAAGAGATGTGAACACAGGCCTAATGAGTGTAATATTTATACTGCAGGAAGCAAGAACATTTTCAGGGTAGTGTTTGGCTGGGGCTCTAACTATGGTTTAGGGGAAGAACTCCTGAGGTAGAGCTCCTAGACAGAATTTTAAAAATAACAGTAAGAAGGACCTGAGCTGACATTATCTACAACTCAGGATTAAAATCTGATTATAATAATTTTAAAAATGCTTAAAACAAAATAAAAATGAGTAAGCAAAGGAAAAATAATTTGACCATATGGTATAAAAGAAGACTTGGGTTCATATTTAGAGAAAGATAATGAGATTAAAAAAAGCCTCTCCTAGCCCAAAAATAAGAACTTTAAAAATAAATTAAAAATAAAATAAGAAAGATTGGTGAAAAATTTTGGGGAAAATGAAAACAATCCAAGAACATTAAGAAAAGGAAGTTAATCAATTGGAAAAGAGGTTCCACATCTTTTTTCCCCCTTATTTTGCATTTTAAAGTATTATATATTTTCCCAATTACATGTAAATATAGTTTTCAACATACATTTTTACAAGATTATACTTTCCAAAATTTTCTCCCTCCCTCCCTCCTTTTCCACCTCCATTCTCAAGTCAGAAAACAATATGATATAGTTTATAATTATGTATGATCATATTAAACATATTCCCATATTAGTCTTGTTGTAGTCAGAACAAAAGGGAAAAACCACAAAAAAGAAAACATAAATTTAAAAAGTGAATATGATATGTTTCAATCTGCATTCAGACTCCATGTAGATGTCATTTTCCATCATATGTCTTTTGAAATTGCCATGGATCACTGTATTATTGAGAAGATCTAAGTCTATCATAGTTGATCATCACACAATTTTACTCTTACTTGCATAATGTTCTGGTTCTACTCATGTGACTAAGTATTAGTTCATGTAAATCTTTCCAGATTTTTTTGAAAAAAGAAGTACAAAATCATAAGAAAATAACTCACTGAAAGCTAGAATTAAGCAAGAGGAACCAAATGGCATTGTAAGACACCAATAAATAGTAAAACTACAAAAAGTGGAAAAGAATCTAAAACATGTCATTAGAAAAAGAACTCATCTAGGAGACAGATGGAGGAGGGAGACAATATAAGACTATTTCCCTGCCTTGAAGCATATAGTACTCTTTCTCCTCCTTACTGAAAAAGTTTCTGGGGAAGAGAGATTTTTTCTACTCATTCAAATCTTTTGCTTATACATTCAGTTGTGGCACAACCTTTCCTGGCCTCATAATAAAACTACATAAAAAGTTGTGGAATATATCCATTGTTCTGATTCTGGAATGGCCTGGGGCCCTCCTACATTGCATGCTTCTAAAAACAGACTCACCAAAAACAGAGAATATATTGCAATATGCAATCTCTAAGAGCTCCATTAAATGATTGTCCCTCCTCTCCACCACAAATACATTTAACAATGTAAGCTAGCCTTAAGTATCTCTTGTGTGTACATATATCAAATACAGAATCCAACTGGTATATGTGTTGATAATTTTTTTAAGTTACATAATTAAAGCTGTCTATTAGGAAGATTAACTTGGAAATAGTATTCAGAACAGAATGGTATCCAGAAAACTGGAAGCTGGAGAACTAGTTAGAAAACTATGGAAATAACCTGGAAGAAGACAATGAGGTCTCAGAGCCTAGAGGAAAGAGAAATGGAAAGAAAATATTCAATGAGAAAGACATTTGGAAATAGAACTTCATAATTAGGGATTAAAAAAAGGGGGAGTCAAAAGAGTCAAAGATAACTTAAAGTAGAAGTTTTTAAGTGGGGATCTGGACTTTAAAACAAATCAATATACTTCAATGTGTTTGGTTTCCCTTGTAATCCTATGTATTTTATTTTATGTATTTAAAAACACTATTCTGAGTCTGTAAGCTTCACTGGCCTGCTAAAATATTCCACAACACATACAAAAAGATTAGAAACACTTAGCTTTGAGGATTTTACCTTATATTTGAATGACAAAGAGAATAATGGTGTCATTCACAAAAACATGGATATCAAGAAAAAAAAATTGGGAGGGGGAGGGATTATGATAAATTCAGATTTAGAAATATTGAATGCAAAGTGCCAGAGATGTCCATGGTCTAGTTTGAAGAATAGAACAACAAAAGTAACATTACCAGCACTACAGGAATGTGGACTGGGAAAACATGAACTTCATTGAATATGTGAATAGGCTGTAAGTATTTATTCAAGAAAACAGGCACCTGAAATATATTGTTGGTTCAGAAATTGCATCTGAACTCTCAACAATTGAAGTATTATTTAATCTCCATCTTTTCTGAGATGATAGAATAAAAAATTTAGAACTAAAAGATCTAGCCCATCCCCCACCTTTTGTAGCTAAAGATGTGATCCAGAGATTAAGGTCATATAGAAAGTGAATTGGGAGCTAGGAATGTGATTTTAAGTTTGGACCTTTTCTAACTTCCCCCAGTCTTTATAGTTTTCTAATTCCTAGAAAGTTGACTATTTCATGAATAGGCAAAGTTATAGAGTATTGGGAATAATTTTTCATGTTTGATATTGCAATCTTACAGTAAAAAAAAAAAACCCACAATGATGCAAGAAAGTTGATTTTTATATGAGAGGATTAAAAAAAGTACCTGGGACCTGTATGTGCAAGAATGTTTGTGGCAGCCCTCTTTGTAATGGCCAGAAACTGGAAACAGAGTGGATGCCCATCAATTGGAGAATGGCTGAATAAATTGTGGTATATGGATATTATGGAATATTATTGCTCTGTAAGAAATGACCAGCAGGATGATTTCAGAAAGGGCTGGAGAGACTTACATGAACTGATGCTGAGTGAAATGAGCAGGACCAGAAGATATTATATATGTCAACAATAATACTATATGATGATCAATTCTGATGGATGTGGCCCTCTTCAACAATGAGATGAACCAAATCAGTTCCAATAGAGCAGTAATGAACTGAACCATCTACACCCAGTGAAAGAACTCTGGGAGATGACTAGGAACCACTACATAGAATTCCTAATCCCTATATTTTTGTCTACCTGCATTTTTGATTTCCTTCACAGGCTAATTGTACACTATTTCAAAGTCCAACTCTTTTTGTACAGCAAAATAACTGGACATGTATACACATATTGTATTTAACTTACACTTCAACATATTTAACATGTATTGGTCATCCTGCCATCTGGGGGAAAGGTGGGAGGAAGGAGGGAAAAAAAAAAGAAAAGATTACCTGGTGTCTATAAAAATTCTGTTTCAGGCTTATCTTATATAAGATGCCCCATCACTATATATATTTCTAGTACCTTTCTTCAGAGATTACTTCCCTCGAACATTGTATGCTAACTTGTATGGATATCGATAATTACATACTGTCTCTTCCCTTTGTGATATGTCAAAGTTAGCTCTTTTCTTCTCCAGAGCCAATTGTTAAGTTTTTAGTGTGAACATCTCTACATTTCAGAAATGGGCAATTGCTGCAAATCATTTATTAATAATTTATTAATTTGTCAATTGTCTAGATTTAAATGATGGAGAAAATTTTAATAATGTGTAATAAACTTAAGTGTTGTGAGTGCATTTTTTTTCCCAGAAATCTGGTTGTTAAACATTTATCAGCCCATCCATGTCCCCATTAGAATATAAGTTCTTTGAGGAGAGGGACCATATTTCTTTTGCCTTTCAATATTTAGTATATAGTACCTGGGACATGTTGTTGTTCAGTTGTTCAGATGTTTCCCATTCATTATAATCCCACAGACCATAGCCCTCAAATGCTGTCCATGAGTTTTTCTTGGCAAAGATATTGGAGTAGTTTGCCATTTCCTTTTCCAGTAGATTGAAACAAACAGGGGTTAAGTCATTTGTCCAGGGTCACATAGTAATTGTATGAGCTCAGATTTAAACTGGAGTCTTCCAGATCTAGGTCCAGCATTCTAGCCACTGAACCACTTACCTGCCTCCATCTGGGACACAGAAAGTACTTAATAAATGCTTGCTTAATAATGGTGCAGGGAAGCCAAAGAAATCAACTGGACTTTCTGAGCCTTTTGATATATCTGGAAATAGAACATCCATGTGCTATGTATCCATTTGGAAGTTTCCTTCACAATGCAACAATAATCAGATGGTCCAGCATGAAGATTTCATTTCTGGGTAAATGGTATGATAAATTTGAAGATGAAACCTTCAAAGTAAGCAAAAGCAAATCTCCTAAAAAGATTATGGATAAAGCAAGTTCTCTAGTCAAGAGGTCAAAGATTGGGTTTTAATATATTTACAAAGCAGTAGAGTTGGATATGGTGGGCAGTGACCGTTGATTAAGAGATGACAATGCAAGAAAACAAATAAATCTCCTTTTACCCCTAGATTCTTGATACTTACAGAAAGGGAAAAAATTGAATAGAGTACGTCAAAAACATGAAAGTCAATAAGCAGCTTATTTAAGGTCACCAACTGCTTAAAAGTAGTGGACAAGATTTTGTTCACATTGCTAGATTATTAGATATTTTTGTTAAGAACAATTTACATAAAATGGAAAGAAGTAATGTCAGTTTAATCTATTACTGTACAGCTACTTCCATCAACAAAACTGATATCTATCCCAAGCAATGGTCCCTGAGACTCCTCCCAAATTTTTTTTCATAAAAATCTTATTTTTACTTTTCCCCTCTAAACAGTAAATTTCCTTGAGAACAGGAATGTTTGGTATTTTGCCTTTCTTGATATCTCCATGCTTAGCAAAATTATGTATCTCTGGTACATAATTGTTTAATAAAAGCTAAGAGACTGACTAGTCTCAATTAGGTTACTGACCTAAGCAGGAGTTTGGGACTATTTAGGGATCAATCGTGATTCTAGAAGTTGGCTTAATTAACAATGATGAAGACTTTGAGAAGGAATTTAAAGAGAACTTAAATGGACTAAAATTGATCAATAAATAAGAAATTTGAGCAGATTTTTCCCTGGGCTATCATGAGAAGATTGGACTTGCCTCACTAAGTCAAATAGAGGATAGTAAAAATATCTGATTACCTACAAATAATTTCTGTTCCTTAGGTTAGTTGATACAGTATGGCCATTAAACCAATTTTCAACTAACAAGGACAACTTCTTTATTTAACAAGCTGTTAAGAAACATTTAAAATAAAAAGTAGCTTGCCAGATTTAAAGGATAAATGACTACTCCTTGAGTAATTATTGACATTGCAGGTAAACGTGTCCTCCAAAGCCAAGTAAAAAGTAGGTCAAGAGCTTCTGTCCCTGGCCTCTAGCCCTCTTGTTGCAGCTATCAATAATTCTAGACAGACAACTGAGGAAAGGATATTGGCAGACATGAGTAAAACTAAAGAAAGGTGAATGATGAATCTGCCCTGGAGAAAAAAAATCCTCCTAGATTTCAAAAGCAAATTCCTGCAAGTGGGAAAACAAGTGAATATGTTTAACTATTTCAAATAGAAAATAATAACATTTATTAATGTGCAATATTCTGCAAGGAATATCAAATTTCTATCTGTATATTCTGACAACATGTTGCAAGGAGAAAGAAGCAGATATATAGATAAATAGACGATGCTTTCTTTAACAGACCCAGGTAGTCCCAGGGAGACACATCAGGTAGTTTTGTTTGACTCATTGTTTTTCCACATATAGAAGAGATTTCCAATAGATCTCTTTGCTTATTCCTGTGTAAATAATGACAATACCCTAAGTCAGGAGAATGCTCATACTTTTCCTATTTACAAATAAGGATTATTTGTAGTGATTGAACTTCCCAGTATCTCTATAGTTGTTTTCTTTATCAGAATTACCACTGTTTATACCCTCTGGTTAACAGGGGGAAAATGAAATAAATCTACCTGATGATTTGTTGTTGTGTGAACAAAACAACAACTTAAAAAAATTTTCCACTTTCTATTTTCTAGGCATGTATGGCTAAGAAAACTGGCAAGGAATAAAAGTATAGAAAAAAAAAGTTAAAGTCTAAACAAAGAAGAGAACAAAGAGAGAACTTACAAGCTGTGGAGAAGGCTTTAGCCACTTAAGTCCAATTTGGCATTGGATCTCTGATCCTTTGTTATGCATAGCTCATAAAGTTCACTCTCTATTTCTCCTGCAGGATAAGTTCCTGATATATGATTTTAAAGTTATTTACTCAGGGTTGGCTATGAAAAGACATTTACATGTCATTCCAGTGAATAGTTAAAAAACCATAATTTATCCAATCCTTTGATTTAAATAAAAGAACAGACTGAAGAGTTGGAGTCTCATAGCCATGTATTTTGTAATGATCTTCTCCTTCAGTTTCATTACGGTTGGTGTAACTGGGCAAACAGAATTGAGGAAAGGACTTCTTGAGCAAAGAGCCTAGCAGTAAGTATATAGAGGGATGTTCTAAGTGGATTTCACTATAACTGACAACTCATCATTTGAAAGAACCTGCAAAAATTCAAACCTGAAGCCATGAAATAGAATCAAACTACATTGTATATATTCACAAATTGAACTAATGAATGTATATCTGCCCTTTCATGGTTGAAAAATCCTTTCAATAGGTTGAAAATGGTTGCAGAATGCCTTTCCCATCTAATAGGAAAATTTAGAAAAGAAAAAAAAACTTTAATACCTTAGTTTTAATAAATGTGCTATTCTTACTGAGCCACTTCTGCCTTTAAATACTGACCTGAGGATTAAGAAAGGATTCCTTAACTTACAAATATTGATGTTCCTAAAAAGGGATATGCGACAGGAATGGCAATGAATGTGCTAAATTATAAAACATAATAGAACATGCTTCAATGATACTACCAATTAGTGAGCAAATATTGCTATGAAATAAGGGCCAGACATCATAATGTAATGCTTGAGCCAAAACTTAAGTAAGGCCAAAATGAAACCATTGACAGTTTTCAAAGGACAATTTAATTTGAAAAGAAATCTTTACATTGTGAGAAAGAGAGAGACAGAAAAGAAGAAAAAATTGTTCAGCAGAAAAACTCACAATGACACAAAAGTTTGTATATCTGCTTGGAAGAAGAAGGCTCTCCAAGCAAATGTCTATCTATCAATCTTGTAAGCAGGAATTGTTGGCCCTTAAGCAAGCATGATAAACTATATCTAGGGCAAGCAGAATGAAATATTCACTCCTTCAAGTTGGGTGGGAGGGGCAGAAAATAGAGTCACTTCAACCTGTATCTGGTAACTTCCCATTTAAAGTAATTATTCTCACAAACTGCTAAACTATATTGTTTCCATGCTGCTCAAGGCCTGAAAGTGTTGTCAGTATCTTCTACATTTGGTACCCATGGCACCCTGAGGCATGATCCTGATTGCTTTACCCTAGATATGGCTCATTGTACATAAACATGTCTATATTCCTTCTAGGTCACTGACAAATATGTTTGTGATTTTTACAAGTTAATAAATGTTTCTCAATAAATTATTTCAATGCTATTTGTTGTGCAAGGACTTTAGAAGAAGAAAATGAAAGTGATTGGTGAAAGATAGTAAGACATATTGGGATTCCTTTAATCTCTCTAATGAGGAATTTCTATGTATATATTACCATTCAGAAAAAAAAAAAACCTTTAAGAGAAAAAGAGTCTTAGGAAATCTTAACCTTCTCTAGAACTATGAACCAATGCTAAACCAGAATGCTAAAAAAGTTCATTGAATTTTCTAGAGGCAAATTGTGGGGTAAATTAAAGGGGTAAATTTTAAAATGTTTTTTTCCCATTTTTTAAAGCATTTCATTTTTTTTCTTTTTTTAGTATGGACAATATTTAAAATTGAGTAGATTTAAAAAAATATTATTAAGGATTGTGTAGTGTTGCAGAGCCCTCATTTATAAGATCATGGACTTAGAGTTGAATATGATCTTGAGGTTATCTAATAATACAACCCTCTCATTTTACAAATAAAAATACTAAGCCATAGAGAAATTAAGTGATTTGCTCAAGGTTCAATATTAATAAGTTTCTGAGGCTAGATTTGTACACAGACCTTTCTTACTCTATGTCTAATGTCCTATCCATGTATGGAATGTGTATGGACTCCAGAAAATCTTCAAAACTACTTTTAAATATATATATATGTATATATATATATACATATATATATTTTATGAGGTTTTTTTTGGGGGGGGTTGTTACTTTCTCTTAATAGTTTAAAATAGCAAATTCTGGTTTTACTGTATGTAAAGAATATTTTGATATGTAATTTACACTGATATTGTCCTGTCATTACTTATTGACAGCTTAGTCAGGGTGCCTTGTACTTTTGGTATAGCTATTTGACAACAGTGCTTGATTATATTCCCTGAGCTGTCAAATGCACTTCTTGCCAGGCACATGCATGAATGGTTGAATAGATTCAGTGTACAAAAGAAACTAAATAATGAAACATGAAATGCAGAGAAGGGCAAGAGATAAACCAAACCAAATTACACTACATTGTTTGCACACTGTTGACTCTGGTTATTTTAATTGTTTTCAATCACAAACACCAGGAGATAAAGGTTACTATGAACATAAATCATATTCAGCTTTGTGGATCTCAACTTGCTTTAAAAACAAAAACAAAACAAAACAAAACAAAACTCATTTGTCAGCATTCCTCAGAAAGAGATAGCTGTCTGATATTACCTAAAACTTTACGTCTAAACAAGGAAATTTCCAAAAGAAGCAGGCACTTGTAGACAAAAGCAATATTTTTTTAAATTTGTAATCATATATTCCACCCTGGCCAACCCCCCAATCATGTGTTTAATATTTTGGAATGCACAAAAAGAAGGAAAAAACACCACCACCAAACTCTTGCTATGTTCTTTTCAAGGATTCACTGGTGGATTCCAAACATCTAAATCCAATTTTGCCAAAAGACCTGTACACAAGATACAGCATTACATCACAAAGAGCCTTAGGGTGGGCCATAATTTATTCATTCATTTACTTAATTTTATTTATTAGTATCCCCATTTAATTCTTTCTTAATTTGTACAATGCTTGAAAGCACTAAAACTTCATTTTTCAAAAATATTCATCATTCATGTCTGAAACAGGCAAGAGACAAACATTCAACATTTTTGAAATTTATTACTGCACAACTTGTCAGTAATCCCTATGGAACCAAATCTATGGAGACTCAAAGGGACTAGACATGAAATGACTTCAGGAGACAATATCATTACATTCACCATAGAGATCCCTGAAATACAGACACAATCCCTCTCAGGGGTCCTTAAACTATGACTCGCGGGCCAGATGCAGTAGCTGAGGATGTTTATCCCCCTCACCCAGGGCTATGAAGTTTATTTAAAGGCCCACAAAACAAAGTTTTTGTTTTTACTATAGTCTGGCCCTCCAACAGTCTGAGGGGACAGTGAACTGGCCCCCTATTTAAAAAGTTTGAGGACCCCTGCAATAATGTAATATTTTAATTGACAAAGGGGAAATATTTTATGAGGTCTCCTGTGTCTTTTGCCAATGGAATAGAAATAATACTTCAGCAATTCCAAGAGCCAGAAATTACTGTTGTTAGTAGTTCATGTGAAGAAACCATAGGAGGCCACACCCATACTTCCTATATAAATGCACCAGTAAAGAAATTATCAGCAATACAATGTACTTATATAGTAAAATTGTAGACAGGGTAGCCATAATCTTCTCCCATTAGCTACTGTTGGAAGATGATTGAAAGTAACATAAGAGGCTTTAAAGAGCCTGATAATTATAATAATTATTAAATTATTAAAGACATGATTATATATTCTTATAAAGCCAGAACATGTTTTCTTAAAGCACTGGGTACATCTTATAGGGGTCAAATCAGGGACCAGTGGAACTCCTGTACTCATTTTTTTTAAACATTCCCCTTCTTGCATCTCCTTATGTGTGTTTACATTTTACCCTTGTGCTTCTTTCCACAGGATTTAAGACTCAGGAGTGATCCTTTTCTGTAGTTACAGGAAAGGAGAGTTCTCAGAGGAAAGAATATAATTTAATAAGTACTTAGTATATTCAAGATACCTAGAGATTCTACTGGTCTCTCTGACACTATCAGATAGAGTAGTAGGAGGAGTTCATGGGTTACAAATTGAATTAGTCCCATCACATGAATTAGCTACTGATGATGTCCAATTTCAGGATAGTTAAGTGAATTCCTCAGAGTTCCGAAAGAATGGTTGGTGTAATGCAGCAAAATTTAAAACAACAGGTAGAAGTTTCAAATAGACAATTTTAGTATTAATACAATGAAAAATGTCTTTATAATTAGACTTTTCCAAAAGTAGAGAACATAAAGAGATTGTAAACTCATATCCATTTCTTGACTCTGACTTTACTATCACTTTATTTTTAGAACCTCTGCTTCATTGGTCCCTAAATCTTCTGAGCAAACACCAGAGCTGCAAGATGCATTAATTACCCAGAGGAAACAACTCATTTCAGCCCCTATCTTGATGTCTCCAGAAAGAAATCATAATTTACTCAAGCAAACATCAATGTATCCAATTCATCATGGAAGTCATTCTTTCATGGGCTACACTAGCTGCTTCTATATCCCAGGAGTATAGATATATTAACTACTACATAAAAGACCTATGCAGATGGGAGAAGAAGTTGCTTGCTTTTAGAGCTGCACTTGGAGATCATCATTTTGAGGAATACTCATCATTTTCCACAATGATCATTATAAAAATAAGAATTAGCAGTCCAATCAATCCCATATTAATTAAGCATTTTCCTTCAGTAGGTTCTACTTTCCATTTATTTCCATACATAGCTAGCTTAGAACAAACTTAGAACACACTTTTACAAAAAGACAAACTTTCATTTATCATTCAACCTCACAAGACCTTTATATAGACTTTTTAATCTGAAGTTGTTAACTTTTTCCTCTTCACTGATTTCCAATTGGTAATTGGTAATTTAGATTGGTAATCTCTATCCTCATCATCATTTTCCACATCTATACCTAGGCTACTAAAAACTCAAGAGGGAACTTATGGAAACCCTGTTGCCTCTGTCTATAAAAAATGTATTCTAGCTAAACTCAATTGGCTCTCACTGCTGCAAAGCAATCCTTCTATTCATTTTTGCTCAATTCCCTTGCATTCAACTATCCTAAACTATTGTCTTGAATATAAGTATAATTTCCAATAAAGAAGATTACAATTTAGGCTACTTAATCTATTTGATGCTCATCCATATTCTTCTACAAACTTGTCACAAAGGGTCTTTCCAATATTCTAGGGACCTATATCATTTTATTGTAAAATATTGTAAAAATAAAATAATCTTTAAAGATTCCAGTGAAATGCAGAAGATATCCACTAATTATTTTTTGTTTTCACATGACCAGCTTGACTTTTTTTTTTTTTGCTGATACATTTAATAAAATCTTTCATTTTGTTTTGCATTCATGATTTTCTACTTGTGATGTGTTTTAGCCCGTTCACACCTGCTATTGTCTTGCCATTGCCCTCTGGATGTTATTCATTTTTAACTTTTCAAAGACTATAAAGTATGCCTCACAGCCAAATAATTTCACCATACTATTCATATTAAAAACATGGTGCCTTGTTTAATAGTGTGGCCTAAAGAACTTTTTACTTTCCAAAGTGTAATCCAGCCCATGATACTCTTCCTATTTAACTATAAACTAAACTTGTCTATTCCCACTCATATTCAGTGTACGTATGCCAATGGATGAGTTCTCCAGTCCAATTGCATGCCATAATCTGGATAATAGATTTTTCTTACTCATCTTCTGTACCCAACTAGGACAAACTTTATTATATCCAGGAGACTCGCTAGGAACTGGCATATTCAGCACATATGTCATCTGATCTCTATGTAATCATCAGTATCATCTGAAAGACCCCTCACCATTCATAAGAAATCCTTCTAGCTTATGGAAAGATCTTATGCTGGATCTTACATGTGATACTGTCAAACATTCCATTCTTTTTCATATTTCCTCCAAAATGGAAAAAAGAGAATATGTAAAAAAATAATGTACCATGATTTAGGGCTTAACAATAACTTGTAAAATTGTAATTTGTAAATTAATAATAAATAATATCAAATTTATCTCATTGTTTATATATTTTTATTAAGTTTTCATATTTTATAGATTTAGTTGCTCCTATTTCTACTACTATTAGTGTAATTAGGAAACATGTTGCCATTTTTATTTTACCTTCTTCATTTTTCATAACTACCTGTCTCTTCATGGTTATTTATGGTTTTCAGATTTGTCACTTGTTATGGCACAATGATTTCCCAGTGAAGAAAAAATAATTGCATCATGGTTTGTTTGTGTTTTCCCCAATTACTGCACATCTAAGTTTTTTCTTCCATTTCTCTTTTGGCCATTCAAATAATTCTACTAAAAATACTTTTTGTAGAATTTGTTTCCCTAGCAATAAAACTTTAGTATAGCTCCACTAACAGGTTTATTAGTTTAAAGGCATGAACAGGTCTACAAATGTTATCATATAATTCTAAATTCCATTCCAAAAAGATTGTACAAATTCTCAACTCTACATGCTACATAGTAGTCTGCTCAATTTTTAACACCAATATTTGTAATTTATCATTTTTAACAATCTGCAATAACTTAACAAGTATATGGAGATATCCCTGAATAGCTTTGATTTGTATTCTCTATTAGAGTTGAACTCTTTCACATAAGGTTATATTCATTTATGTGACTTCTTTCAAAAACTGGTTATGCTAATGTTTTTCCATTACATATTATGCTACAAATTGTTTGTAAATTAAAAAAAATTATCATGTCATGGAAAAAGATTTTTTCTGTTCTATTTTTGATGGTTTAAATTATTAATACATTTTGTAGTTCATCAAAAGCAAATTCTGTATCTACTGTTTTCTTTATCTATGTGAAATTCATAGATTCATTGTTCATATAATTTATTATGCTATTTTTGTAATGCCGGAGAAACTGAGGCAGGAGAAAGATTAGAGAGTTTTTAATATTTTATTAATTGGAAAGCATAATTGACTGGACAGGACTCTTGTCTCAAATTATCCAGTCCTGAATGGGAGAATCTCAAACCCTTAAATACCTTTTAGAAACAAAGAAGAGGGAAAAGGGTGTGAAAACTTCTGTCAGGATAGGGGAGGCCATAAATCCTAAAAACCAGAGACAGGACATCTGAATACATAGAAATAAAGATGTCAGTAAGGTATCTTGGAATATTTTAGAGGGATATTGTAAATTCTTGAGGACAGAAAAGATCAGGAGGCCTACTCTCTTGTTTATCTTGCTTGTATTAACAATTTATAACCTTAAAGTAAATAGTACTCAGTTTTAATGGGCCAGAGCCAGGGTTTACAACTAAGGGGAATAGTTAAGGAGACTGAGATAAGGGAAACTCATACAGGGAAACTGAGGTAGAATAGTTCAAAAGAGACTGTGGCATAACATTTTCTTAATTATAAACTATCTTTGCATATCTGATATAAATTCTAATTTTTCATCAGATTTACTTTTTATGTATTGCTATAATCCACTTGCCAGAAATTTTTTACATTGATATTCCTTTTTAATTTTGACCTATAAAGCTGAAAATAGAGTACATTCAAAAGATGCCATTCAACAAGGACCAATACTTTTGAGGTCTAGATACGGGGTACCTAAATGAAATTAGGGTTTAGTTGAGGTCTAGTGGCAGATTTAGGGTAGAGAGAGTCAAATAGAGTTCCCCTGCAACCCCCACTAGATTCGGCACAAGGATACTGAGTTAAATGAAGTCTAGTGGTGGTGTGAGTCCCCAATAAAAGCATTTATCGGCCAAAAAGCTAGATTGATAAGAGGCTTATTATTGGGTTTGGAAGCAAGGGTAAAGCATAGTTAAGGAAATAGGTGAAGGTAGAGATAAGAAGGACACTGGACAGAGGGTCCAGTGGACAGAAAGTCCTGACATGTCAGGCGTAAGGCTGCCATGTTTAGGACTTCTGCAAAAAGGGGGTCCCAGCGTGGCCCTTTTATAAATGGGAGATTTAGTTAGAGAGGCCTGTGGGTGTAGCCCCGAGTTGGCTCTGATCCAGATGGGGCCTGGGACAGGTCCCGATCTTCTATTGGAATTCAAAAGGGACCAGGATTTGTGAATCAAAAGGTCAACTAGGAGGGGTTGGGGATAAAAAAGAAATCAATCTTAAAGGGACCACACCCGCATCACTTTGATCAGTCAATACTGTGATGGGAGAAATCTCAAGCGCTCATTTGAGGCTGACATGTGGCCTCTCAATTTAAACTTACATTTTAGCGTTTTGTAATTGTTATTTCCTTTTTTTTTTTTTTTAAGGTGAAGTAGATTTAAGATGGCTATGACCTAAAGGGAAAAGTATTTTGCAATAAATAGAGCACTAGCCTAGCCAAGTTCAAACTTGGCCTCAGTCACATTGTGTGACCCTGAGACATGTCATTTAACTTTATTTTTCTCAGTTACTTCAGCTGTAAAATAAACTGCAGAAGGAAATGGCAAACCACTCTAATGTCTTTGCCAAGAAAACTCCAAATGGGGTCCCTATTCTTTGGGTAACTGAACCAGCAAAGACTTGGAGCTATAATTCATGCCAAGTTTCAACTGAAGCTGCATAGTGAGGAGTGAATTCCCAAGTGATTTTTCAAGCCAGTTTAATAGTAGTAGGAATGAACTCATCCATCCATCCATCATTCATGACTCATTTGGAAGTATACTTGATGGGAAGAATGCTAAGACAAGACTGCATGATGTCTGAATCCACTCTTCCTAAGGACCAAGATACTATAAGGAAGAACATGATGCCATGCACTGATGTCAGGTGGAAATGTTTTACATCTGATCTTGAAATGTAACTTCACAATAAATGATTTTTTTCATCATCAGACATCATTGAAATGATTAAACAAAAAAGTTTTGTAAAAGCTAAAATCAATCAGTTTATAAGTTAAATGGAACTAAGTCATCAAAAATTAGTGGTAAGTACTGGCGAAAACCCATCAGATTGGGACTTAAATTGATAGCATTTAGAGACGAATATCCTTCCCTCAGAGTACCACCCAAATAAGTCTGAAGGGAAGACAGGCAGGAGGGCAAGTCTTTTTCAATTATCTAAAATGACCATGTGAACATTGAGTTTTCTATTCATACCCTTTAAATCTAGTAATTCTCTGATCATTTCAGACTTAAAACTATATCATTTCTTGACTACTCAATTACCAAACAAAAGTCACTAGGTAGGTCCTGCCTTCATAGACATGGTAGAGGGGAATCAGAGATTAAGCTAGATAAACTACTTAGCACTTATTGTCTTAAAAATAGTGACACTAATCATATACCTTGTTTTTTTTTTTTTTCTTAACTTATTTTCTGTGCCTATATGCCTTATTTTCCCAAACAAACCAGCAGCCCTTTTTTATCTCCTACTGGCCAATTGTATGGTACCTCATACAAAATAGATACTCAAAAAAATCTGTTAATAGATTAAATTAGCATGTCAATGATTCTGCTCCAGTTTTCTCAACACCTCCCCTTTCCTGCCTTTGCCAGGACACTGTTCCCAAAATAGCTTTAAACTGTATAAGGCTTTTGGGACACCCTGTATAAAGCTGGAAAAACACACAGAGAAGTAAGGTGATTACTCGTGGCTCTTTGGCATCATTATATATAAAGAAGCAATTCTCTATTATCATCATTAACATCCACTATACATTCAGGGGCATGTTTGTACAGTTTTAACTCTGCCTCCACCCCTACCCACCCTCCTAGTTGTGGAAGCTAGGCACCCTATTATTCCTCAGAATGAGGATGGAACAGATCTAGAGACTAGGAAGGCAGCAGGCTGAAATCCAAAAAAACAGCATTCATATTTTTATGTCAAAAAATATTGCTCCTCATTTCATGTACATCTTTATTTTAAGAGAAATAAAGCCAGAGGCATTTTCATGAAAGCTCATAGCCTCTGGTATACAACAACAGATGGGGATATATTTTTCAAACTTTGTCTAGAGATCCCAAATGGCTTCTTTCCTTCCAAGAATCCCTGCTTCCTTCAAGGCTCAGTTTATGTATCTTCGGATAGGTATCCTTTCTTGAGCTTCCTAGTGATTAATGCTCTCTCTCTTTCTCTCTCTCTCTCTCTCTCTCTCTCTCTCTCTCTCTCTCTCTCTCTCTCTCTCCCTCTCTCTCTCTCCCCTTAAATTGACATACATACACACAGTTACCCACAATCCACAGCAAAGTAAGCTCCTTGAAGTCAGGGACAAATTTTGTCTAGGAATTCCCAGCATCTAGAAAGATGGTTTGCATATAGTAGGTGCTTAGTATGGATGAGACTCATTTTGATTGTATTCAAATTGAGTGAATTTGATTGTTCCAGATCTGGAGTATAGGTTACTTTTTACAATGGAACAGTTAAATAGGGGGATCCCATCTTTCAGGTCAGGGACCTGTTATCTACAAGTCAGAAAGAAAAGTATTAATAAGAATTCTTCATTAGCAGGCAGTGCTTACTGATTGATAGGAAAAGGAAAAAGTTCATTTTATTTTTAATTTGCTATTAAACCTCTTATGTATTGGGTTTCAGGACATTTTGTTTTTTCCTATCTTGTTTTGTCTCATATACAGATGCATGGGGCCAAATTCTTGCCTGTAATGCATGGTCACAACTCTCATTAAATTAATCAGGAGCTATGTTCATGAATTTGACAATTGATTTTGCTTCCATAGAATATTAGGTGACATACTATTACAATTGTGTATGGCAGAAGTATTGTGCTATAGAGTGCAAATAACTAAGATAAAATGTGAAGCTAAGAAACCTATTTTAAAACCCTAAGTCGATACTCAAATACAATCACAACTCAGCTAAAGGATGAACTGGCTTTTCTCTTTTCCTTGGAGGAATACACATTCTCTATGTAAGGGGGATGGGAAGGGGAAAAGGACCCTCTCAGTTTTCCAATGTAGAAGACAATCAAATAACTTTTTCTAGGAGTCTTGTCATTCTTAAAATTCCCTATTAATTCCTATAAAATACTATAGAGCTAATCATTATACTTCTAGAAAATTATCAGAGTCATTCTCTATCTTGGGCCTTGGCCATGCTTAACTTTAGTCATGTGTTCTTCAGAATTATTCAGAGTATAGAAAAAAATCTATCCCATGAAAGCACCAGACCATGTGTCTATGTATGAAATGCTTTGCAAACTTTACAATGTTATATGAATGAAAAATATTATTTTAAGTAATAGGAGTGTCCTTAGAGAATCTTAGAGCTGCCTTTCCTCACTATGTCTAGTTTGTCACTAGTTATCTCAGTTCCTAATGCAGACAGTGTGATTGCAGCTCAGGGATACACCTCCAGTTCTAATAGGCTGTGAATTTTCTATTTCTTGTGGTCCCAATGCAAAGAAATTTTATTTTCTGTCTTCAAAGGTAGTTTCCTCTCTGGAGTCCTTCACAAGTAGATTCAACTTTGTGATGATCAGTTGAGCCAATTTTAACCTCAATTGTCATCTAGCCTTTAAAAATCATTGACTGCATTAGGAAGACCTTAATTTTGAAAGATCAAGGTCAACCATTGCATCCTTGGCCATCACCAGTAACCTTGCTACTAATCTTCAATGACTCTAGAGGAGTGAGTGAGGTGATAATTTTATGTTTTATATCCAATTCATGCAAGTGAAGACATCACCCTTGTGATGTCACCAGCCTTTTCTGACAATGAAGAACCAACAACAACCACCACCATTGAAATGTCAACAATTTGATTCTGATCTGGCTTCCTGTGCTGCACACAAACCTAGAGATGTGCCTATTTTTTTTTAAAGCTAATCATGACACTTCTGTAGTGTTATCTGTCTTCATCCATAATCAAGGTTCCTCATTCATTCCAAAATAGTTACAAGGACTTCATCCCTAGTTTACATTCTAAATTGATTAATACAGGCAAGCTATCTCAGCCTTTGTTGATTACATTTATTGGGATGGGATAGAAAGGCCCCACCTTTACAATATATTATTTCATTTCATCACAGCTGAGATTTCTTTTTAGTTGGTGGAAAGTTCAGTCTTTTCATTTTTGATCCTAGTAATTTGATTTTCTTCTTTTCTTTTTCTAATCAAATTGATGAAACATTATTTTTGTTGTTTTTTTTTCATAAAACTAACTCTTAGTTTTATTTATTTATTCATTGGTTTTCTTACTTTCATTTTTATTAATCTCCCTTTTGATTCTCAGAATTTCAAATCTGGTATTTAATTGGGCTTTTAATGTTTTTTTCCTAGCTTTTTTAATTGCATGCCTAATTTACTAATCTTCTCTTTCTCTAGTTTATGCAAGTAAACATCTAGGGAAATTAAATTTCCCCTAAGAACTGCTTTGGCCACCTTCCATAAATTTTATTATGTTGTCTCATTATTGTCATTCTTTGGGGTAAAATTATCAATCACTCATTCTTTAGTATTAGATTATTTAAGTTTCCAATTAATTTTGGTCTATTTTCCCCTAACCCTTTATTACATGTAATCTTTATTGCATCATGATCTGAAAAGGATGCATTTGTTATTTTTGTCTTTTTAATGCCCTAATGCATGGTCAAATTTTTTTTTTGTTTAATTTCCATGTACCACCAAGAAAAAGTATATTCCTTTCTCCATTAAATTTTCTTCACAATTCTATCATAAATAACTTTTCTATAATTCTATTTACCTCTTTTTAAATTCTTTCTTATTTATTTTGAGGTTCAGTTTATCTAGTTCAGATAGACTAAGGTTGAGATGTTCCATTAGTATAGTTTTACTGTTTTGTTTCTTCTTGCAGCTCTCTTTAACTTCTCCTTTAGGAATTTGAATGCTACACCACTTGGAACATACATGTTTAGTATTGATATTACTTCATTATCTATGGTACCCTTTAGCAAAATGTAGTTTCCTTCCTTATCTCTTTTAATTAGATCTATTTCACTTCTTCCAGTATAATCCCTATTCCAACCCTAGTTTTTTATTTTATTATTTTTTTTTTTTTTGGTTTTTTGCTCATTTTTAAAGATTGAGATCTGCTCTTAGGGCAAAGGGTGGATTTGTCTCAAGCTTCCTCTACAAGCAACAGTATCTTCACACTGTCCTGGGACCAGTGCTGATGGTGAGCATGGCCAAGTCCTACAATATTCTGGGGTTCAGATAGTTAATATTTGTCTTCTGTAGTTGCATAGAAGGTCTCACTGCTGATCCATTGACTTCTGAAGAGTAGCCAATGCTGCTGTATTTTAGCTAAGAGCTTCCCAGTAAATTCCCTCAACATGTAGAAACTTCTCCACCCTGGGTCCTTGGGCTAGGCCTTCACTGAGCTACCTCCTTTCCTGCCTAATTGAGATAGACATTTTTTGAAGTTCTTCCAAAATATCTTCTGATGGAAACTTGTTAACACTCCAAATTTTTGAAGAGTTCTGTCACTCCAAAACCCATTCAGAGGCTTGATCTACTGTTGATCCGAGGGAAGCAAGGAAGAGCTAAAGACTTATCCTCTGCCATCTTGACTTTGTTTCCCTCCCCTTTGAAAATTTTTTTAAAGTATTTTCACAGCTCTTTTCTATTGGAATTTTTTTCTCCTTATAAAAGTAGGCTTTTTATTTTGTAATTTTTTATTATTATAGCTTTTTGTTTACAAAACATATGCATGGGTAATTTTTGAACATTGACCCTTGCGACTTGTATGTGCCAAAATGTTTGTGGCAGCCCTGTTTGTAGTGGCTGGAAGCTGGAAAATGAATGGATGCCCATCAATTGGAGAATGGTTGAGTAAATTGTGGTATATGAACGTTATGGAATATTATTTTCTGTAAGGAATGACCAGCAGGATGAATACAGAGAGGACTGGAAAGACTTACATGAACTGAAGCTAAGTGAAATGAAGAGAACCAGGAGATCATTATATACCTCAACAATGATACTGTTTGAGGATGTATTCTGATGGAAGTGGATCTCTTCGATAAAGAGAGCTAATTCAGTTTCAATTGATCAAGGATGGACAGAAGCAGCTACACCCAAAGAAAGAACACTGGGAAATGAATATAAACTGCTTGCATTTTTGTTTTTCTTCCCAGGTCATTTATACCTTCTGAATCCAATTCTCCCTGTGCAACAAGAAAACTGTTCGGTTCTGCACACATATATTGTATCTAGGATATACTGTAACCTATTCAACATGTAAAGGACTGCTTGCCATCTGGAGGAGGGGGTGGAGAGAGGGTGGGGGAAAATCGGAACAGAAGTGAGTGCAAGGGATAATGCTGTAAAAAATTACCCTGGCATGGGTTCTGTCAATAAAAAGTTATTTTAAAAAAATAAGAAAAAAAAAAAGAACACTGACCCTTGCAAAATCTTCAGTTCCAACTTTTCCTTTCCTTCCCTCCACCCCTTCCCCTAGATGGCAGGTAGTCCAATACACGTTAAATATGTTAAAGTATATGTTAAATCCAATATATGTATACATATTTTTACAGTTATCTTGCTGCATATGGAAAATCAGATTTAGAAAGAAAGAAAAAAAAACCTGAGAAGGAAAACAAAAATGCAAGCAAACAATAACAGAAAGAGTGGAAATGCCACACTCATTTTCCATAGTTCTCTCTCTGGGTATAGCTTATTCTCTTCTCTACTAGACAATTGGAACTGGGTTGAATCATCTCTATATCATACTTTTCAAAACAATATTCTGAGGAGTCCACTGGCTTCACCAGAATGTCAAAGGGGTCCATGACACAAAAACATTAAAAATTCCTGGACTTGCCGTTGTTCAGTCATTTCAGTCATGTCCAACTTTTTCTGATCCCATTTCCTTATAAAGATACTGGAATGGTTTGTCATTTCCTTCCCCACCTCATTTTACAGATGAGGAAACTGAAGTAAAGGTAATTAAGTGTCTTGCTCAGGGTCGCACAACTACTATTTCAGGCTAGATTTGAACCAGGTACAATATGTTTTCCTAAACCCAGCAGTCTATACACTATACCGTTTAGCTGCCTCAACTCCTGGACTAAAGAATTTCTAGGATTTCTTCCAGCTCTAAATTTAGAATCATTAAGTGTTTGATGTGGGATATGAAGCTACTCCTGACTTGACTAAATCCAATTCTCTATCTTTTCAAACAAGCAAGCTTCATTTTACGATAGCCTGTTCTCAGAAAAGTGAAAAGCTAAGGTATGGAGGAAACAAGGGAAAATAGAAGGGCAGGGAATGAATCAAATCTTTCCCCATACCATGAGAATTACTTGGCTTATATTTACTAAAAAATAATGAGTGCATCTAGGTAGCACAGTGAATAGAGTACTAGGCTACGAGTCAGAAGACTCCTTTTTCTAAGTTCTGTTTGCCTCAGTTTCCTCAATTATAAAATGGACTGAAGAAAGGGACAGTTTGCTGTTTCCAGCAATAAAGAATTGGACACAACTGAAAATGACTCAACATGTGTTAACATTGGAGGTCAGGAGGAGATTTGAAGGATAAATAGTTTTGTGGATTTGAAGAAAATCATTTGCCATAGAAGACCTTTTTTCAAGGACCTCTTTTTTTTTGGTTGTTTTTAGGGTTTTTCTCCCTAATCCTATTATTCCCCATCACTTCAAAACTGCAGTGTCAGTGTTAGCATAGATTTAGTTATTCTTTTAAAAGTGTCATAAATGCTCTGAGCAAATTTTACTATTTCCATCTTGAGAATTTCATAAGACCTCAGATCTTATCCTTGATGCAAAGGTGCTAATTAATTTATTGGTAATTAATTGGTAATAGGTTAACACTCTCAGCAAGTCCTACCTCAGCAAGGTAGGACTCCATAGTCTAACAGATGAGATACTATAATATCAATTCATTTAAGATATTGCTGACTATATAATATCACTCATGATGATTATAGTCTTTATCAAAGCTTTCTATTAACTTTCACTACACATAATACTAAATTACTAGGTTTAAATGAAAAGCTTTGCTCATTTTCTTTGTGAAATATCTTAGAAACTTTCAGATTCAGATGTCACATCATAAATCTGAGAACATCCTTCCTTCTTCCTCTCTCTTTCCCTCCTTTTTCTCCTTTTCTCTCTTCTGCTTCTTTTCCCTCTTCCTTTCTTCTTTCCTTTATCTCCTCATCTCCTTCACCTAAAACAAAAGAATGAATGCTAAGGAAAAAAACAAAAGATTGCATTTAGAGCCTTATATTAATCTCTGCCTCAGAGTTTCTTGCCCTCACAGAATTTTGTCTTTCATTCCCTTCTTCCACTTTCCCCCCTTCTTTGTCTTTATCCTTCTCTCTTTCCCTTTTTCTCTCCTCTAGTCTCCTCTTTTGTCTTCTATCTCAGATCTTTGCTATTTTCCATTTTCTTTTTTCTACTTTCTTCTCCTTCCTTTTATTCTCTCCTCTTCTCCCTCTCCCATTTTTCTTTCGCCTTTTTCTCCATCTTTATTTTCCCTCTCATTTTCTCTCCTCTCTATCTTTTTCTGCCATTTTCTCCCCTCTCTATCTCATTTTCTTCTCCTTTCTTTTGATATATCTTCATTTTCTTCTTTCTCTTTTTCTCTTTTCCTCTAGGAACACAAAAGAAAATATGGAATAGGGGAAATATCACTAGTATTCAACTCGAAGCCATTAATTTAAATATAAGCTTTAACACTAGCCATATGATTCTGAGATAAATCACTTTAACTATCTGTGATTCAATTTCCAATTTCCTCACTATTAAAATGGGAATACTAATATTTGTGCTACTTCTTTTCAGAGTAATGAAAGCACTTTATAAATCTTTACCACAAAAGTGTAAGATACTATGGTATGAAAAAGATCAACTAGATTCTTATCCATACTAATGCACACTTTTAAGATGATTTACTAATTCCCAACTATGAACTGAGACTTGACCACCAAATGATGAAAAAAATATATTAATTAATTTCTAATTCTATTTCATCTACACTCAGATTATTTTGATACATAAAGTTGTGAAGAAGGTACACATACCAACAAGGCTGTACTTTAAGACTCCACCCTGAAGAATTCAGGTGAAAGAATACTTTAAAGTTAAAGAAGGGTTAAGTGCACTTTTGTTGGAGAGCAAAGCATGGGAATAATCTGACAGATTTCCTCAATTTTAGGAGAATATATTCCAATAAGATTCAAAGAAAGGAAAGGTAAAACGCAACAACCTAATGCTTTTCAATAGAAGTTGGCCCAAGGGGATGAAAACTCTTAGAAATTAAATTCTGAAGACAAAATAAGAAACAATTCCTAAGAAAAAAAAGGAAAGTTATATAAAGAGAACAATGTGAATACAAGAAGAATAAATGCAGATCTCAAAAAAATAGAAGCAAGAACAAGTAACTGAAGATGAATAGAAAATCACAACTCAGTCTTATAAAAAATGAATTGGGAGTGCTAAGGACTAGAATGAGCTGAGAGTATTGGTGAAGGACAAGTAAATAGAGGAGGGAGCACTACTATCTGAGATCAGGAGAAAGTTATATGTGTGATGGTAATAAATAGTGAACTGCTCCCCTATTATGTTGCTAATATTTTCTCTTCCAAAGAGAATGAACATTGGACTAGGAGGGATAAAACAAAATTCATGATAACTATATATACTTACCGTTTGAAAACAGACTCAGACTTCAGTATTTAGTAACTTTTGCCACAGCTATACTACTACTAGATTAATATCTTCCCCAAATCAAAAGAAAACAGAAAAGGGCCTATATCTAAAAAAATAAAATATGGTAAACAAAAACTGAAAATGAAAATGGTATTTTTTTTCTTGAACAATTATTAAATAAATTGTGCTATCTGGATTTAATTGAATACCATGGAATCATTAGAAATTAGAGGAGGTTGGGAAAATTTCTTTGAACTGATACAAAGCAGGAATAGGAGAACAAATTATAAAATGGGAATACTGTGGGGAAAAAAACCCCAACTTTGAAGGACTTTAAAACTTTGATTTAATACATTGATAAATCAAAAGAATGAAAATGATACCTATCACTCATCTCTTTGCAAAAAAGTAATAAACTTAAAGAAAGGAATGTATGTTTTCAGCCATGACTAATGTGAGAATTTTTCTTGGTATAAATTTTAAAAGTTCACTCAATTGGAGGGGGGGTGAAAAGGATTAATAAAAATGCTTGCTAATTTAAAAAGAAAGATAATATTTTCTTTAAAAAAAGAAAAAAAACTTTTAAAAAGTCTTGACTAGAAGAAGGTCCATTTCATTATGAGAATCTAGGGGAAAGAAGAGAGTAAGGAATGATGACAATAGCTTTTGAATTGGAAAGAAGGGAGGACAGACTCAGAAAGGATTGCTTCAGTTTTCTTAGGAAAGTAAGTTTTCATACTCATCTGAGAGACAAAGGAGGAAGAAGAGTTGTGGGAGATTTGAGAAAAGAATGAGTGGTTTGAAAAAGATTTTCTGGGGACAAAAATAGGGAAACAGAGAGGAATAATTGGGTTTCCTTGTAGTAGTGAAAGCTCAATATTATTTGGATAATATAAACTTATGGTGTACTCATTAACATGGTGCTATGACTTCTTCCAACTTTTTTTTGCAGCACTGTGCCTACAGAGTAGAGTAGTTGAATGCTGGGAATAATCCATGTTCAGAATTTGGAAAGTTAGCACTGTTAAGAAATGGGAGCAAGAATTTGGAGATTAAATAGTAGATTTAATTCCCAAAATATTTGTCCTATAGGGTGAGTCAGAATAATCCTTGTTCCATACTGACTCTTCCAGATTCTCCTTTCTTTGCTATCACTCAGCATTATCTCCTCCTTTGAACTTCAATCCACTAGATTAAAACTATCCATACTAGGAGAGAGGATTCTGGAAGGAGGCAGAGTAGGTTGGTAAATTTCAAGCTCTCCTGATTTTCCATAACCATAGATAAAATTGAAAAAGGAAGAAAGCAGTTAAAACAGCAATAATAGCATGCACAAATGATAAGATTGAGGAAAGAACAAAAAATAAGTTTAAGAAGGAAAAATCAAATGGAGAGGTGGAATTATAGGCAGTTATAATTAGGAAGAGGAATGTTAGAATTTTTTCTTAAGGAAATAGAACATGTTCTTTGTGGGAAATGATAAGAATCATGGGTTATCCAAACCTGTTATAGTTGAAGTGGAGCCAAGGTGGAGGTTTTGATATCTGAGGAGATTAAGGAATTGGGAAATTAAAGCACTTTAAGAAGGATTAGCATGGATACTAAAGTCTCTTACTAAAAAGACAGAAGTTGGGGAACAGGAGAAAACAGTAAGCAAGGTATTCAACTCCCAGAGAAATGAGGGAGCCAATTTACATTATGTTATCATGATTTGAATAGTTTGGATAATTTTGATTTTTAAATTATTTTTTGAGTTCTATAAATTCTCTCTGGGTGGGAAATATTTCACGGTATTCTTTGGTGTAGAGGTTTTGTTTACTAAAGTGTCCTCCTCTGAAAATGAACCCATGTTCATAATTATGTTCTTTCTTCTTGGCAGGTTCACTTTTTAATAAGAGATATTAGTGTAAGCATCTCTAATGATGGGGTTGGGGATGGTGCCTCAAGGTTCCCTTCAATTCTTCACTCTGAGCAGGAACCCCAACTGAATTCCACCCTCCTGCAAGAGGCCACAGCCAGCAGCATTCCTGCCTCTCTGCTTCAGTACTCACTTGATGCTGGTTCTTTCTTGCCTAGGGTCACATCTCCACAGCACAACTGGGCATGACATTCCCAATCAGCCTCCATTTTCCAGGACTCAAACTCTTACTCAACAAACAGTTCAGGAGGTGAAAGTCTCTGAGGTTCCTAATGAGATTCTAGCCACACCTAACTAGCCCAAGAAGTCCCACTAGATGTTTCTGCAAAGCTAGTCTGGAGGTATTTCATTTCAAACAGGTTGATCCCCAGCCCAGGGTCTTTCTTCAGATCTTCTTGGATTGTATCAGGAGGAACCTTTTCTCCCCAAGTCTTCTTGATTTTTCACTAGTCTGTGTTGATCCTGAGGTGCAAATTTGTTCTATATGTGAGGAAAATCAGGAGAGCTTGAAATTTACCAACCTACTCTGCCTCCTTCCAGAATCCTCTCTCCTAGTATGGATAGTTTTAATCTAGTGATTGAAGTTCAAAGGAGGAGATAATGCTGAGTGATAGCAAAGAAAGGAGAATCTGGAAGAGTCAGTATGGAACAAGGATTATTCTGACTCACCCTATAGGACAAATATTTTGGGAAGTGTGCATGAAGGGACACAGTTAATACTTAAGACAGAAGTCATGCCAGCAGGGTGAATTCAGAGAGGCTGGGAGAGACTTACATGAAGTGAGTGAAATGAGCAGAACCAGGAGATCATTATACACTTCAACAACAATACTGTATGAGGATATATTCTGATGGAAATGGATATCTTTGACAAAGAGAAGATCTAATTCAGTTCCAATTGATCAATGATGGACAGAATCTGCTCACCCAGAGAAGGAACACTGGGAAATGAGTGTAAACTGTTTGTATTTTTGTTTTTCTTCCCATAATAATTCCAAATAATTTTGTTATTTTTATCTTCTGAATCCAATTATTCCTGCGCAACAAGAAAACTGTTCAGTTCTGCATACATATATTTTATATAATATATATCATACTATATTTAACATATATAAGACTGCTTGCCATCTAGGGGAGGGGGTGGAAGGAGGAAGGGAAAAATCGGAACAGAAGTGAGTATAAGGGATAATGTAAAAAATTACCCATGCATACATACTGTTAATAAGAAGTTATAATTATTAATTTTGTAGTGGCCTCTTTGTAGTGGCAAGAAACTGGAAACTGAATGGATGCCCATCATTTGGAGAAGGGCTGAAAAAGTAATGGTATATGGATGTTGTGGAATATGATTATTCTATAAGAAACAACCAGCAGAATGATTTCAAAAAGGCCTGGAGAGTCTTACAGGAACTGAGGCTGAGTGAAATGAACAGAACCAGGAGATCATTATACAGGTAACATCAAGACTCTACAATGATCAATTCTGATGGACGTGGCTCTCTTCAACAATGAGATGATTCAGACCAGTTCCACTTGTTCAGTGAGGAAGAGAACCATCTACACCCAGGGAGAGGACTGTGTTGTTGTTTGCTTGTATTTTGTTTTCTTTCCCAGTTTTATTTTTTCCTTCTTGATCCAATTTTTCTTGTGCAGCAAGATCACTGTATAAATATGTATGGATTTAACATATATTTTAATATATTTAACATGTATGGGACTACCTGCCATCTAGGGGAGGGGATAGGGGAAGGAGAGGATAATTTGGAACAGAAGGCTTTGCAAAAGTCAATGTTGAAAAACTATCCATGCATATGTTTTGTAAATAAAAATATTTAATTAAAAAAAAAGACAGAAGTCATGTATTTGGAGAAATCCAGGTCTTAGTGAAAGTTTATGGAAAGAAGAGTTGTGAGAGAATGAGACCTAGAATAAAAGGTTTATGTTCACTATGAAATAGGAATACCAGGGATTACCATAAAAGTGGTCAGTAGAGTTGGAGTGCAATCTTGGATGGTTTAGATAGATGAAGAAGAGGAGAAAAAGAGATGTGAGGAAGAGAGGAGATGAAGGATTATTTGCTCATATGATGGTTGAGATTGACATTGAATAATATGAGGATAAAGAGAAAGAAAGAAGTTCCCACATTGTTAGCTCTATATTAGTAATGGGTAGCAACTAGGAATGTAAAGTTTAGTCACTCCTGCCTGTCCTCTGAACACAGAAGGGTTAAGTTTTGGTGGTGAGAAAACATCAGGAAAGGTCAGAGTTTGGGAATGATTCCAAGAAGAGCAGACCTGGGTAGTGAGCCTTAGTGAGAGGGCTGAGCAACTAAAGGCTAATACAGCCCAATGCACAAGAGACCTTGATTAGTCCAATTAAAGAAATGGATGAGGAACTTTAAAGGGGGAGAAAGAGCCTCTGAACACAAGTTTTGCTTGTTATATAATTCCTTTAAGTAGGCAAGCTGCTCTTGTGTATTTGAAATAAGACTTGATCTATTTAAATTTTATATACATTTAGATCTATTGAGTTAGGTAAGGTCCATTTTGCGTATGTGTGTGTATGCACTACATATACTACATCTGGTCATATGTACATGTTCACAGCTGTTTGTATATGGCTACATGAGTGTACTGGCATAACATAAGCTATTAGCCACTTGCTTAATTCAACTCCCAGGTCAGAGGAAGTAAATAGCCTTATGCAGGTCTATTTGTAACAGCAATGTAATGAGGTCTCTGGAGACCAGTGCCAAAATCATCTGGAGAGCTAGCTTTGAGAATAAACTCCCAATTCCTGTGAATTGGTTTTACCTTATGCAGTATTCAGAATGTGATGAACAAATTATTTCATCTGTGATACTTTTTTCCCAAATAGTATCTCAGCTATTTTTAAAACAGTTCTCATTCCTTCCCCCCAAATACCACTTTATTATCAGCCTGTTTTAGACAGACTCAAAGCTATATTGGGAAGTATTTTTAAAACTATTTTCAGATAATCATATGCAATTAGCATATATTCTTATTATTGTTGCTTTTCAGTCATTTCAGTTATGTACAAGTCTTTTTGACCCCATTTGTGGTGTTCTTGGAAAAAAAAGGTAGAGCAGTTTGTCACTTTTCTTTCCTCCAGCTTATTTTATAGCTGAAGGAATGAAATGCGTATATGAGCCCAGATTTGAACTCAGATTTTTCTGATTCCAGTTTCAGCACTCTATCCATTGTACAATTCAGTTTCTCTGGTAGATATACTGCATAGAACAATTTATTTTCAATTCAAAGACATTTAGAATCACTTACTAAAAATCATCTAATGTAGTAGAGCAAAGTACCTTATGAATCATTCTAGATAATATTCCTGAACTCTGTGAAAATACATTATTATTATTATCATGTATATCCTTATGTTATATATATAAATAATATAAATATCTAATCATATATCATAATAATTAGCCATATATACCAGTATATATATAATAATTATGTAAAATATATAAATAATACACATATGTATATATAAATTTAAGACTACCACTTTGCCATTACAAGAAGGAAGGAATATATTTGGAAAGGAAAGGTATTTTACCCAGAATAAACTGAGCAATAGTTGCAGTTGCATTCATGTTCCTCTCTGAAATGAAATTTTTTTCAGCTTACCAACTTTTTTCAATGAACTCTAACTTGTATTTAAAATGGCATGTAGTTATAGATGCTACATTATATACATTTATACTTTATTGCATTGTAATACAGATATATTTCTATCACCTTCTTAAAAATGCAAATCAAAAATAAAAAACCTAAAAATCAACAAAAAATTATTGACCCTGTTAATTCTTTGTAGAATCTCTCATTCATATTCTTTTTATTTCCCTGATACTACAATGATCAGCCGTTTCCTTTTTATCCCTTTGAAATCTGGAGTCTGTACTCATCATTCTACTCAAATTGTTCTCTCAAAGATGCTTAACAGCACCTGATCATCAAATTCAATGATATCTCTACATTCTTCATTATCCTTTACATCTCTTCTTCAATTAGCAGTGGTGTTTATCCTTAACATTGTCAAATCAAAAGAAGTGGAGTTTGATGGAGAATGCTAGACTTGGAATTGGAAGAAGATGACTTCTCATCTATGATGTTTACTCATAAGAACTTTGTCATAAATGAATACCATGCCATAAATGGATAATGTTGCAATATAGTTCTGCAAAAACCACATGAATACTGCCATGTTTTAGATATTTCTGTTAAAACTGATATTTGGCCTAAAAATACAAAAAAATGTAGCTCACCATTTTAGACAATAAGCATCATTCAGCTCAAAATCAAATTATTCCACTTACACTGGAATTTAGTTAAATATATACATTAAAGAGGTTATCACAGAAGATTCTGGGAAGATGGTAGAGTAGATTGGTAAATTTCCAGCTCTCCCAATTTTCCCCACAAATAGAACAAATTTGCTCTTCAAGGCAAACATAGACGGGTGAAAAATCAAGAAGACTTGTGCAGAATGGGAATCTTCTTCATATAACCCAAGAAAATCTGACAAAAAATTCCAGGCTGGATATTAATCTGTCTAGAGTAAAGACACTTCTAGGCTAGCTCCGCAGAAACAGCCAGTGCGAATCCCTCAGGCTAGCTGGGTGTGGCTGGAATCTCAGCAGGAACCACAGACACTTTCACCTCCCGTACTATTTATCCAATCAGGGTTTGAGTAGGGGAGACTGGGGGAAGCTCAATTGATTGGGAACACAGGGCCAACTGTGCTGCTAAAATGCAGTTCTGGGTAAGATGGAAACAGTACCAGAATCACGAGGGCAGAATCAGTAGAGCAGGAAAACTGCTGACTGTGGGCACTTGGCAGGTGGGAAGAGCTCTTGTTTTGGGGTTCCTGAAGAAATGAAGGAAAGCTTGCATCAACCTCCCACCTCACTATTAAAGGTGCTTTCTAATACCTCTTATTAAAAAAAATAAATTGGCAAAGAAGGAAGAACATATTTTGGGAACAGGGGAGACCAGGATTCATGTTTAGTGAAGGACACTTAAGAAAAAAACAGCTTCTGCCCCAAAGAATAACAGGAATTGGCTCCCTGCCCAGAGAGAACTTATAGAACTCAGAGAAGAATTAAAAATCAAATGAGAGGCATTGAGAAGAAACTAAAAATAAAAAACACCCAAGAAAAATTAGCAATTAACCAACTAGAAAAGGAGGTACAGAGTCTCAAGGATGAAAATAATTCTTTAAAAAGTCAGTGAAGCTATGAGAGACCAAGAAATAACAACACAGATGATAAAGAATGAGAAAATAGAACAGAATGTGAGACATTTTATAAGAAAAATGACAGGTCTGGAGAACAGATCAAGAAGAGAAAACATAAGAATATTGGACTGCCAAAAAGTTGTGAGTAAAAAAGAGAACCCTGACAAAATAATGAAGAAATAATCCAAGAAAATTTTCTTGAAGTGACAGAACAAGAGGGGAAAGGAGAAATAAAAAAAAAATACACTGATCACCACCTCAAAGAGATCCTTTGTGGAAAACACACAGGAATATTATTGCCAAATTTCAAAATCCCCAAATCAAAGAGAAAATTTTGTAAGAAACAAGAAAAAATCAATTAAAATACACTGGAGCTACAATTAGAAGTGCATAAGACTTACCAGCAGCTACAATAAAAGACTTCAAGTCCTGGAATCATATCTAAAGACATCAAAAGAACAAGGCCTGCAACCAAAAAATATCTGGCCAAATTATTCATAATTTTGAATGAGAAAAAAGGGACATTCACCAAACTTGCAGATTTTCAGGACTTTCCATCAACCTAACCAGAACTTATCAGAAAATTTAACATATAAGAGTCAATATCAAAGATCCATTTTAAGGAACTCAACTTGGACAAGTTATTTAAACATGGAAAATTTGTTTATGTTTTTTTTTCTACATGGGAAAATTTGTATTATATGTTTAACATTCACTTAAACAATAAGGTGGCTCAAAAAGAAAGATTGGGGCAGAGTCAAGATAAAAATAGTAACCAGGTTATGTAAATGAGATGCAGAGAGAGTAGGCATAGAAGCATTAGAGGGGGGAGGAGAGTTTATGATTATGAAAAACTACTCACATCCATTTTTTCTTGTGAATGAGTGAATGAGTTGAATAGGCAATATTACATATATATATATATATATATATATATATATTATATATATATATATATATATATATATATATATATATATATATATATATATAATATATATATATATACCATGAAAGATAAAGCATCTTCCAAAATCTATAAAGAAATAAGAGAGAAGGGCAGAGGAGGAAGTAAAGGGTGAGGGAAGAAGACAAGGGAGAATCTTTGGGTAGGGGGAAGTTAAGTAATAGCAAGTCAAGTTATAGAGCAGAATTTATTTAAAGAGGCAGCAGGGATAAAAAGGACATATCTCTGTGTGTGAAGGAGGTATGTGTGTGAATGTGCATGTATGTATATATCTATATGTATACAAAAATATGTCTTTCTTAACTGTAGCTTGCTTGGAAGTGTGGGGGCATGAAATGGGGAACAAAGAATAAAGTAAATAAGGTGCGCAGCAAAGAACCACAAAATAATTTACAAGGAAGTAAAGAAAATATGGACATTCATGAATATAATTTTTTCTACTAATATATATATATGTGTATATATATATATATATATATATATATATATATATATATATATATATATACTTTCTTGATCTAATAATTTGTTATATATTTTGAATCCTTCCTGATCTTCTTCTGGGCACATGACAATGTTTTTTGTTTTTTTTTTTTTTGCTTCATTTTGCTTTGTATTCCTTTTATGCTTTTCTTTTTTTCTTACTCTGTTTTTTCAAATAAAATAAATTGGGGGGAAAAGAAGTTATTATGTAATGATTTTATTTAAGGAAATATTACACATAGTATGCTTTGATTATGACTTAGGATGATATGACTAGAATCAGAAAGCAAACCAAGAGTCATTTAATCCATTCTTAGTAAAGAAAATATGGACATTCATGAATATAATTTCTTCTACATACACACACACACACATATATATTTATATATATACTTTCTTGATCTAATAATTTGTTATATATTTTGAATCCTTCCTGATCTTCTTCTGGGCACATGACAATGTACTCTTTTTTTTTTTTTTTTTTTTTGCTTCATTTTGCTTTATATTCCTTTTATGCTTTTCTTTTTTTCTTACTCTGTTTTTTCAAATAAAATAAATTGGGGGAAAAGAAGTTATAATGTAATTATTTTATTTAAGGAAATATTACACATAGTATGCTTTGATTATGACTTAGGATGATATGACTAGAGTCAGAAAGCAAACCAAAAGTCATTTAATCCATTCTTATGATTTTATAAATGAGAAAATGAGAGGCCCAAAAAGTTTTGATGTATCTAGGATCACACAGACGACTCAAGTTTTCTTTCTGCCAGTGTTCTATTGTTGATTCTTGTGTTTTTCTATTTATCATCATTAAAAGAAACTTTTCCTTATCCATTTCCTCTTACCCATTACAGGCTTCACTCCTCTTCTGTGTTACATATTATTATGTCTCATAAATATTTTTTTATTATAGCTTTTTATTTACAAGATATATGCATGTGTAATTTTTCAGCATTGACAATACTTCCTAAACTAATCTATTTATTTAGTGCTATACCAATCAGACTTCCAAGAAAATATTTTAATAATCTAGAAAAAATAACAACAAAATTCATATGGAACAATAAAAAGTCAAGAATCTCAAGGGAATTAATGAAAAAAAAATCAAATGAAGGTGGCCTAGCTGTACCTGATCTAAAATTATATTATAAAGCAGCAGTCACCAAAACCATTTGGTATTGGCTAAGAAATAGATTAGTGGATCAATGGAAAAGGTTAGGTTCACAAGACAGAATAGTCAACTATAGCAATCTAGTGTTTGACAAACCCAAAGATCCTAACTTTTGGGATAAGAATTCATTATTTGATAAAAACTGCTGGGATAACTGGAAATTAGTATGGCAGAAATTAGGCATGGACCCACACTTAACACCATATACCAAGATAAGATCAAAATGGGTCCATGACCTAGGCATAAAGAACGAGATTATAAATAAATTAGAGGAACATAAGATAGTTTATCTCTCAGACTCGTGAAGGAGAAAGAAATTTGTGACCAAAGATGAACTAGAGACCATTACTGATCACAAAATAGAAAATTTCGATTATATCAAATTAAAAAGCCTTTGTACAAACAAAACTAATGCAAACAAGATTAGAAGGGAAGCAACAAACTGGGAAAACATCTTCACAGTTAAAGGTTCTGATAAAGGCCTCATTTCCAAAATATATAGAGAACTGACTCAAATTTATAAGAAATCAAGCCATTCTCCAATTGATAAATGGTCAAAGGATATGAACAGACAATTTTCAGAGGATGAAATTGAAACTATTACCACACATATGAAAGAGTGTTCCAAATCATTATTGATCAGAGAAATGCAAATTAAGACAACTCTGAGATACCACTACACACCTGTCAGATTGGCTAAGATGACAGGAAAAAATAATGATGAATGTTGAAGGGGATGCGGGAAAACTGGGACACTGATGCATTGTTGGTGGAGTTGTGAACCAATCCAACCATTCTGGAGAGCAATATGGAATTATGCCCAAAAAGTTATCAAATTGTGCATACCCTTTGATCCAGCAGTGTTTCTATTGGGCTTATATCCCAAAGAGATAGTAAAGAAGGGAAAGGGACCTGTATGTGCCAAAATGTTTGTGGCAGCTCTGTTTGTAGTGGCTAGAAACTGGAAATTGAATGGATGCCCATCAATTGGAGAATGGCTGGGTAAATTGTGGTATATGAATGTTATGGAATATTATTGTTCTGTAAGAAATGACCAGCAGGATGAATACAGAGAGGCTTGGAGAGACTTACATGAACTGATGCTAAGTGAAATGAGCAGAACCAGGAGATCATTATACACTTCGACAATGATATTGTATGAGGATGTATTCTGATGGAAGTGGATTTCTTTGACAAAGAGACCTAACTGAGCTTCAATTGACAAATGATGGACAGAAGCAGATACACCCAAAGAAAGAACACTGGGAAACGAATGTGAACTATCTGCATTTTTGTTTTTCTTCCCGGGTTATTTTTACCTTCTGAATCCAATTCTCCCTGTGCAACAAGAGAACTGTTCAGTTCTGCAAACATATATTGTATCTAGGATATACTGCAGCATATCTAACATATATAGGACTGCTTGCCATCTAGGGGAGGGAGTCGAGGGAGGGAGGGGAAAAATCGGAACAGAAACAAGTGCAAGGAATAATGTTGTAAAAAAATTACCCTGGCATGGATTCTGTCAATATAAAGTTATTATTAATTAAAATAAAATAAAATAAAATATTAAAAAAAAAAGTATGGGTCAATGCCTAGTTTCTGCCATATTAATTTCCAATTTTCCCAGCAGTTTTTGTCAAACAGTGAATTCTTATCCCAAAAGCTGGGATCTTTGGGTTTGTCAAACATTAGATTATTAAAGTTATTAACTATTTTGTCCTGTGAACCTAATCTATTCCACTGATCAACTAGATCTTAGCCAATTCCAAATGGTTTTAGTAACAACTGCTTTATAATATAATTTTAGATTTGGTACAGCTAGGCCACCTTCATTTGACTTTTTTTCCCATTAATTCTCTTGAAATTCTTGACCTTTTGCTTTTCCATATGAACTTTGTTGTTATTTTTCCTAGGTCCGTAAAATAGTTTGGGGGAGTCTGATTGGTATAGCACTAAATAAATAGATTAGTAGTATTGTCATCTTTATTATGTTTGCTCACCCTATCCAAGAGCATTTAATATTTTTCCAATTGGTTTGATCTGACATTATTTGTGTGGAAAGTATTTTGTAATTTTGCTCATATAGTTTCTGATTTTCCCTTGGTAGATAGAGTCCCAAATATTTTATACTATCGGTAGTTACTTTATTTTATTTTATTTTATTTTATTTTTTTTTTTGCCATATAAACAGACTTTATTATTATTACTATTATGGTGGTTACTTTAAATGGAATTTCTCTTTGTAACTCTAACTGTTGGATTAGGATTAGGATTATATGAATGCTGATGATATACATGGGTTTATTTTGTACCCTGCAACTTTGCTAAAGGTATAGATTATTTCTAATAGCTTTTTTAGTAGAATCTCTGGGGTTCTCTAAGCATACCATCATATCATCAGAAAAGAGTGATCATTTGGTTTCCTCATTACCTATTCTAATTCCTTTAATCTCTTTCTCAACTCTTATTGCCAAAGCTAGCAATATTGAATAGTAATGGTGATAGTGGGCAACCTTGTTTCACTCCTGATCTTATTGGGAATGGTTCCAGTTTATCCCCATTACATATGCTGCTTACTGATTGTTTTAAATAGATGCTACTGATTATTTTAAGGAAAAGTCCATTTATTCCTATACTCTCAAGTGTTTTTAATAGGAATGGATGTTAGATTTTATCAAATGCTTTTTCTGCGGACTTCCGGCAAAGGTGGCGGAGAGGAAATACACTGCTGTGTAACCTCCGTGTTTTTCTCTCACTATTCATTTCATTTCATGCCTCTGAATTAATGCTCGACTGAAAAAAAACATACAATTAATTACCAAAAGAAACCATCCTTGAGATTCATCAAGAAAGGTCTGTTTTTGCGCGAGAGCGGGGACGGTATTTAAATCGGAAGCAGTCTGCGGGCAGCAGCTGCAGCGAGAGCACAGATAGCAGCTCAGAACCGGGTGCGGAGAGGGGGTGGGGCGTGATCGCAGCCGTCTCTGCGGGGAGAGCTTTGCTACAGGATTAGATACTTTGCTCTGGCAGCGAGTCAGCAGCCCAGCAGAGAAGCTAAAAACACCGGGGGTGAAGAATACAACCCCAAACTGCTGGAGTCTCTCGGGACCTGGCCACCCCTCCCCCACAGTGTCTCAGCCCGCTCAGATCTCAGAGCGCTCGGATCTCAGCGTGCAGGCGCCATAGCACAGTAGGACCCGTGCCTCACGAATACCCTGCCCCTCCCCCAAAGAAAGCAGCCTCCATTCAAGAGGTTTTTTTCCTTCTGTTTCTTTGATAGTTTGTCTTTGATAATTAGATAGAATGAGCAAGAAACTGAAAAAGAATTTAACCCTGGACAGCTTTTATACAGATAAAGAGCAGACTCCAAATCCTGAGGAGACTAAAAACAAACAGTCCCCAGGTGAATCCCCAAAGGAGGAGATCATATGTTCCTCAGCACAGATGAATCTCATGGAGGAAATTAAAAAGGCTCTCACAAGGGAGCTAGAAGAAAAATGGGAAAAGGAGAGGGAGGCTTGGCAAAAGGAGAGGGAGGCTCTGCAAAAGGAGAGGGAGGCTTGGCAAAAGAGCCTGTAGAAGTCAGTTAAAGAGAGAGTGGATAAAGAAACCAAATCCTTGAAAAATAGGATTGGTGAACTGGAAAACAAAATTGGCAAAATGGAAAAAAATTCCACAGAACAAAAGAACTCAATTGGACAATTAGAAAAAGATCTTTAAAAAGTGAGTGAAGAAAATACCTCACTGAAAATCAGGGTTGAACAATTGGAATTGAATGACTTGAGGAGACAAGAAGAATCAGTCAAGCAAATCCAAAAAAATCAAACAATGGAAAAGAATGTGAAATACCTTCTGGGGAAGACAACAGACCTGGAAAACAGATCCAGGAGAGACAACCTGAGAATCATCGGACTTCCAGAAAAGTATGATGAAAAAAAGAGCCTGGACACGATTTTCCAGGAAATTATCTAAGAGAACTGCCCAGAAGTCATAGAAACAGAAGGTAAAATAGACATTGAAAGAATTCATCGATCCCCTACTGAAAGGGATCCTAAAATCAAAACACCAAGAAATATAGTGGCCAAATGCCAGAACCCTCAGGCAAAGGAAAAAATACTGCAAGCGGCTAGAAAAACCCAATTCAAGTATCAAGGAGCCACAATAAGGATCACCCAGGATCTGGCAGCATCCACATTAAAAGATCGAAGGGCCTGGAATATGATATTCCGAAAGGCTAAGGAACTTGGTATGCAACCAAAAATAACTTACCCAGCGAGAATGAGCATCTTTTTCCAGGGAAGAAGATGGACATTCAACGAAGTAAGCGAATTTCATCTATTTCTGATGAAAAAACCAGAACTTAACAAAAAGTTTGATCTACAAATATAGAACTCAAGAGAAATCTAAAAAGGTAAAGATTAATCTTGGGAACTATATTTTGACTATATAGATGTATAAAGAATACATGTATACCTTGTTCTAGAAATTGATGTGGAAAGGACATTGTACCAGAAAAAGGGTAAAGTGGGGGTAGTACATCTCATGAAGAGGCATAGGAAACCTATTATATCTGAGAGAAAGAATGGAGGGGGATGAATATAGTGGGTATCTTACTGCCTTCAGAATTGGCTTTAAGTGAAAAATCTTAAGACATATTCAATCTATGGTGAAACTTCTCCCATCTCATTGAAAAGTGAGAAGGGAAAAGTGGAAAGGGAAGGAATAAGCTAAGCGGAAGGGATTACGGGAACTGGGAGGGAAAGGGGTAAGATAGGGGGAGGAACTCTAAGGCGGGGGGAGGGACACTAAAAAGGGAGGGCTGTGAGAAGCAAGGGGTGCTCACAAGCTTAATACTTGGAAGGGGGGAAAGGGAGTAAGAAGGGAGAAAAGCATAAACTGGGGTTAACAAGATGGCAAGTAATACAGAACTGGTCATTTTAACCATAAATGTGAACGGGTTAAACTCCTCTATAAAGAGGAAGCGGTTAGCAGAATGGATTAAAAGCCAGAATCCTACAATATGTTGTATACAGGAAACACACCTGAAGCGGGGTGATACATGCAGGTTAAAGGTAAAAGGTTGGAGCAAAACCTACTATGCTTCAGGTGAAGCCAAAAAAGCAGGGGTAGCCATCCTGATCTCAGATCAAGCTAAAGCAAAAATTGATCTAATCAAAAGAGATAAGGAAGGGCACTATATCTTGCTAAAGGGTAGAATGAATAATGAAGAAGTATCTATATTAAACATATATGCACCAAGTAGTGTAGCATCTAAATTCTTAAAAGAGAAACTAAGAGAGCTGCAAGAAGAAATAGACAGTAAAACTATAATAGTGGGAGATCTCAACCTTGCACTCTCAGAATTAGATAAATCAAACCACAAAATAAATAAGAAAGAAGTCAAAGAGATAAATAGAATACTAGAAAAATTAGATATGATAGATCTCTGGAGAAAATGTAATGGGGACAGAAAGGAGTACACCTTCTTTTCAGCAGTTCATGGAACTTATACAAAAATTGACCATATATTAGGACATAAAAACCTCAAACTCAAATGCAGTAAGGCAGAAATAGTGAATGCATCCTTTTCGGACCATGATGCATTGAAAATTACATTCAATAAAAAGCCACAGGAAAGTAGACCAAAAAATAATTGGAAACTAAATAATCTCATACTAAAGAATGATTGGGTGAAACAGCAAATTATAGACATAATTAATAACTTCATCCAAAAAAACGATAATAATGAGACATCATACCAAAATGTATGGGATGCAGCCAAAGCGGTAATAAGGGGAAATCTCATATCTCTAGAGGCCTATTTGTCTAAAATAGAGAAAGAGAAGGTCAATGAATTGGGCTTGCAACTAAAAATGCTAGAAAAGGAACAAATTAAAAACCCCCAGTCAAACACTAAACTTGAAATTCAAAAAATAAAAGGAGAGATCAATAAAATTGAAAGTAAAAAAACTATTGAATTAATTAATAAAACTAAGAGTTGGTTCTATGAAAAAACCAACAAAATAGACAAACCCTTAGTAAATCTGATTAAAAAAAGGAAAGAGGAAAATCAAATTGTTAGTCTTAAAAATGAAAAGGGAGAACTCACCACTAACAAAGAGGAAATTAGAGCAATAATTAGGAGTTACTTTGCCCAACTTTACGCCAATAAATTCGACAACTTAAATGAAATAGAAGAATACCTCCAAAAATATAACTTGCCTAAACTAACAGAGGAAGAAGTAAATATCCTAAACACTCCTATCTCAGAAAAAGAAATAGAACAAACTATTAATCAACTCCCTAAGAAAAAAACCCCAGGACCAGATGGATTTACATCTGAATTCTATCAAACATTTAAAGATCAATTAACTCCAATGCTAAATAAACTATTTGAAGAAGTAGGGATTGAAGGAGTCCTACCAAACTCCTTTTATGACACAGATATGGTACTGATACCTAAACCAGGTAGGCTGAAAACAGAGAAAGAAAATTATAGACCAATCTCCCTAATGAATATTGATGCTAAAATCTTAAATAAAATATTAGCAAAAAGATTACAGAAAATCATCCCCAGGATAATACACTATGACCAAGTAGGATTTATACCAGGAATGCAGGGCTGGTTCAATATTAGGAAAACTATTAACATAATTGACTATATCAACAACCAACCAAACAAAAACCATATGATCATCTCAATAGATGCAGAAAAAGCATTTGATAAAATTCAACAGCCATTCCTAATAAAAACACTTGAGAGCATAGGAATAAAAGGACTTTTCCTTAAAATAGTTAGGGGCATATATTTTAAACCTTCAGTAAGCATCATATGCAATGGGGAAAAACTAGAACCTTTCCCAGTAAGATCTGGAGTGAAACAAGGCTGCCCACTATCACCATTATTATTCAATATTGTATTAGAAACACTAGTCTCTGCAATAAGAGTCGAGAAAGAGATTAAAGGAATTAGAGTAGGCAATGAGGAAACCAAACTATCACTCTTTGCAGATGATATGATGGTATACCTAGAAAACCCCAGAGATTCTACTAAAAAGCTATTAGAAATAATTCATAATTTTAGCAAAGTAGCAGGATACAAAATAAATCCCCATAAATCCTCAGCATTCTTATACACCACCAACAAAATCCAAGAGCAAGAGATACAAAGAGAAATTCCATTCAAAATAACTGTTGATAGCATAAAATATTTGGGAATCTACCTACCAAAGGAAAGTCAGGAATTATATGAGCAAAATTACAAAAAAGTTTTCACACAAATAAAGTCAGACTTAAATAATTGGAAAAATATTAAGTGCTCTTGGATAGGCCGAGCGAATATAATAAAGATGACAATACTCCCTAAACTAATCTATTTATTTAGTGCTATACCAATCAGACTTCCAAGAAAATATTTTAATGATTTAGAAAAAATAACAACAAAATTCATATGGAACAATAAAAAGTCGAGAATCTCAAGGGAATTAATGAAAAAAAAAATCAAACGAAGGTGGCCTAGCTGTACCTGATCTAAAATTATATTATAAAGCAGCAGTCACCAAAACCATTTGGTATTGGCTTAGAAATAGATTAGTTGATCAGTGGAAAAGGTTAGGTTCACAAGACAGAATAGTCAACTATAGCAATCTAGTGTTTGACAAACCCAAAGATTCCAAATTTTGGGATAAGATTTCATTATTTGATAAAAACTGCTGGGATAACTGGAAATTAGTATGGCAGAAATTAGGCAAGGACCCACACTTAACACCACATACCAAGATAAGATCAAAATGGGTCCATGACCTAGACATAAAGAACAAGATTATAAATAAATTAGAGGAACATAGGATAGTTTATCTCTCAGACTTGTGGAGGAGAAAGAAATTTGTGACCAAAGATGAACTAGAGACCATTACCAATCACAAAATAGAAAATTTCGATTATATCAAATTAAAAAGCCTTTGTACAAACAGAACGAATGCAAACAAGATTAGTAGGGAAGCAACAAACTGGGAAAACATCTTTACAATTAAAGGTTCTGATAAAGGCCTCATTTCCAAAATATATAGAGAACTGACTCAAATTTATAAAAAATCAAGCCATTCTCCAATTGATAAATGGTCAAAGGATATGAACAGACAATTTTCAGATGAAGAAATTGAAACTATTACCACTCACATGAAAGAGTGTTCCAAATCACTATTGATCAGAGAAATGCAAATTAAGACAACTCTGAGATATCACTACACACCTGTCAGATTGGCTAAGATGACAGGAAAAAATAATGATGAATGTTGGAGGGGATGCGGGAAAACGGGGACACTGATGCATTGTTGGTGGAGTTGTGAACGAATCCAGCCATTCTGGAGAGCAATCTGGAATTATGCCCAAAAAGTTATCAAACTGTGCATACCCTTTGATCCAGCAGTGTTTCTATTGGGCTTATACCCCAAAGAGATACTAAAAAAGGGAAAGGGACCTGTATGTGCCAAAATGTTTGTAGCAGCCCTGTTTGTAGTGGCTAGAAACTGGAAAATGAATGGATGCCCATCAATTGGAGAATGGCTGGGTAAATTGTGGTATATGAATGTTATGGAATATTATTGCTCTGTAAGGAATGACCAGCAGGATGAATACAGAGAGGCTTGGAGAGACCTACATGGACTGATGCTAAGTGAAATGAGCAGAACCAGGAGATCATTATACACTTCAACAACGATATTGTATGAGGATGTATTCTGATGGAAGTGGATTTCTCTGACAAAGAGACTTAACTGAGTTTCATTGGATAAATGATGGACAGAAACAGCTACACCCAAAGAAGGAACACTGGGAAATGAATGTGAACTATTTGATTTTTGATTTTCTTCCTGAGTTATTTTTACCTTCTGAATCCAATTCTCCCTGTGCAGCGGGAGAACTGTTCGGTTCTGCAAATATGTATTGTATCTAGGATATACTGCAACATATTTAACATATATAGGACTGCTTGCCATCTTGGGGGGGGAGGGAGGGAGGGGAAAAAACGAAACATAAGTGATTGCAAGGGATAATGCTGTGTAAAAATTATCCTGGCATGGATTCTGTCAATACAAAGTTATTATTAAATAAAATTAAATTTTAAAAAAAATGCTTTTTCTGCATCTATTGAGATGATCATATGGTTTTTATTAATCTGGTTATTGATATGGTAAATTATACTAATAATTTTCCTACTATTGAACCAGCCCTGCATTCCTGGTATAAATCCTACTTAGTCACAGTGTATTATCCTGTGGGTGATTTTCTGTAATCTTTTTGCAAATATTTTATTTAAGATTTTTGCATCAATATTCATTAGGGAGATTGGTCTATAATTTTCTTTTTCTGTTTTCAACCTACCTGGTTTAGGTATCATTACCATGTCTGTGTCATAAAAGAAATTTGGTAGGACTCCTTCATTTCCTTTTTTTCCAAATAATTTATATAACATTAGGGCTAATTGTTCTTTAAATGTTTGGTAGAATTCACATGTAAATCCATCTGGTCCTGGAGATTTTTTCTTAGGGAGTTGATTAATAACTCCCATAGAATATTTTTTATTAACAACAAATAAATGCATAAATATTTCTTATTTTTCCTTTTCCTCAAGGATTGGGACCATGAAACTTTTCTAGATTTATGTAATTTTCCCTTTGAGATATCCAAAACGTTACAATTTCACATTACCTTTGCATGTGAATAAAGTATTGTTTTTACTTTAGTAATTCAGCCCATTTCATGTTCACTAAGCTTGAAATGTACAAAACTGTCAATTATCTTATAGTCCTGTTCAAAATTAAATATGGGATAAACTTCTTTTTTACAGCTTAAGTCATGAGGCCTTCTTGAGTGTGTGACTGATGAAAGCAATTGAATGTTATTCAAGCAAAAACAAAACACTTACACCTCCATGTGCTGGGTATTTCAGTTGAAACTACTTGATTCAATTGAGGAATCAAAAATTGAAGATGCCCATGTAATCAATCATGCAAATCAAAGCCAAGATGTGCTCATTTCTGTGGGTCTATTGAGAGCAGTGATTCTCAAAAGTTTTACAATGAAGACAATCCTATTGCTTAAAACACAATATTAATGGTGAATAATAGTGAAATAAGTCTTTTAACCTTTTTAAATGGCTACTGCTTAACACTAAAATATTTGGGGGTGAGGAAGAGAGAAGTTGTGGAGTTATGATGTCATCAGTTTTAAGAAGTCTGGGTGACAGAGCTCCATCTAGGAATGTAGATCTGTAACTCTTCTGCAATTTACAATCCAAGAGTGCCCGTGATAGTAAGAAATTAAGTGACTGACTTAGGCAAGATCATGCTACCAGTATGTGTCACATATAAACTTAAATATGGATCTTTTTGACTAAAGCTTTCTCTATTTGTTGCTCTCACCATATAACAAAAGACTGAGTAGAAAGGAAACCTATATTGAATATTAAAGCTCCTGAGAACTGTCTGCTGAAATCATCTGACCATTTATCAAATTTCCACTGTGGTCAATGTGAGAATCAGTGTCCCAGTTTTCCCACATCCTCTCCAACATTGCATATTATCTTTACCTGTGATTCTAGCCAATCTGACAGGTGTGTAGTGGTATCTCAGAGTTGTCTTAATTTGCATTTCTCTAATTAATAATGACTTGGAGCATCTTTTCATATGGCTAGAAATAGTTTCAATTTCTTCATCTGAGAATTGTCTGTTCATATCCTTTGACCATTTATCAGTTGGAGAATGGCTTGATTTCTTATAAATTAGAGTCAATTCTCTATATATATAATTTTGGAAATGAGGCCTTTATCAGAGTCTCTTTACTTTTCAATTCATTTCTTTGCAGTCACCAACCACATTTGCATGTCAACAATATCCACATAGCCACTTATTCACAATCAAATCCTTGGCAAAGGGTAACAATTAAGACCATCATGATTATTATAGATCATAGCACAATAGATTTACAACTAGAAAAGACATTAGAAACGGAATCTATCCCTTCATTTTATAGATAAAACCAACTATGAATGAGGATAGGTTACTTGCTTAGGGTCACACAGCTAACGAGTCTGGGATGTTATCTAAATTCAGTGCTTCTTGGCTTCAGGCTTAGTACTCTCCGCTGGACCACATATTCTTTCCCTTTCAAAACTTTAGGCACTAGGTCTCCACCTTGGAGGATTCATCCTGGATGAATGATTGTGAGAGTGGGATCTAAATATTCTATACTAACAGTACTCACATCAAAGTATCATCCTTGCAAATACAAAAATAAACGCAATTCCAGAGAGCATTGTTACTGTATATTTGGGCTAAGTTGCTGCCATGGCTACTCAGTTATTATGAAAGCTGGTATTCACATTCATGAATGAGAATACAGAAATGTCTAAGAAGTATTATGCTCTTCCAATGTCATTTTATTCTTAAAAAAAATTAATGAGAGCTGGTACTTTTTGATGCATTCAGATACACATCTAGAATTGTTATTTTATCTAGTGCTTATGAAGTGTGACCATCTCACCTTCCTATTCAAATTCCTGTGGTTCCCTGTCACTTCCAGAATCAAATACAAAATCCTCTATTTAGCATTGAAAGCCTTCATAATCTGACCTCTCTCCCCCACATATTCTTCTAGTCTTATACTTTCTACCAAACTATATACTTTATGATATCACAACATTAGCCTCCTTGCTGTTCCTTTCACATAACACTCCATTTTCTTATTCCACACATTTTCACTGGCTTTCCTCCATAACTGGAATCCAATCCTTTCTTACCTCTACATCCTGGCTTTAAGTCCCAGTGAAAATTCTACCAGAAGCTTTTTCTGAACCCCCTTAATGTTAGCACCAGCCCTCTGTTGATTATAGATAGATATATTGTATATAGTCTATTTGTACATAACAATTTTCATAACAACTCCCCAGTGAACTTTAAGTCCCTTGAGAGCAGGATTTCTTTTCTTTCTTTGTATACTCAGAGTTTGTACAATGCATATCAAATGGTGGTTACTCATTACTGACTGCCATCAGTGGCAGGACTTTGCACACTGCTGTGGATTTTGAGGATGACAGTAGGATAAGTTACTGAAAAAATAATTTAGCAATATACCTCAATTGTTTTGTATTATCTTCCTAGGTTTCTAAGAAGATACACAAAGAAATGAACATTTGATTGGTTATTGAACTCTTTTCTTCTGGCCAGTATATATTAAGTAAAATGACTTCTCCCATAGGAAAGGAAGGCTATATTGCAATGATATCCCTGGTCAATAACCCTTCCTTTTCAGCCAGTAACTCAATTACTGCAAAGTTATGGACTTGGGTTTTGGTACAGACAAACAAGCAGTTCAGCTTGAGTGGACAACCTCCAAAAGATTATTGCTATTTTGGGGGGAAAGGGTCTGCTTATCTGGAAGAGATGCATTCGAACTATATCTGGCAAGAAGCAGACATGCAGAAGGGAATATGGAACAATCACATTTAAAAAAAAAAAAAGAAAAAAGTTGATGGAGCAGGAGAAAAGGATGAAAAGATAAGGCTTATGCAGAAGAGATGGAGAGGGGACAGCTAGATGGTGCAATGGATAGAGAACCAGTCCTGAAGTCAGGAAGACTTCAGTTCAAATCTGGCCTCAGACACTTAACTTTGTAGCTGCATGACCTTGGGCAAGTCACTTAACCCTAATAGCCTCAGCAAAAAACAATACAAAAAAGAAGGGACGGAGATTAGAATTTAGAATTATAGGATTAATAGAATGATAGAATTTATAGATTGGAAGCAACTTTAGAGATTATTTATTCTAATCACTTCATTTGATGGATAAGAAAACTAAGATCCAAAGAAATCACACATCATAATAAGTAACAAAAATATAATTCCAAATGAGACCTTCTCATTCTAAATCCAGTCCCATTTTCATCAGGCAACCAAAAGAGCAGTAAACACTATCTGCCTTCCCCAGTCCTGCCCCACCCACCCTCCAACAACAAAAAATACCAATGGTATTTTAGCCTTAATGGAAATGAACTAACAACTTAAAAAGTGACTAAAAGAACCTGAACCCAGTTGAGGAAACAGAAGAACCTGTAAAAATTTGTCTCCAATTATTTTTTCTTCAATTGCAAATGTTCCTCACTCTGATCTGATTCAAATATAAAGTCATAGAAAATCCCCAAAACTAAGAGAGAAGAGTTGATTGATGTTCTGAAGTTGTTTTGGTACAAGCCTAGGACTAGACTTAGAATGTAGGGATAAGCAGAAATAGCAAGACTGGCCCTGCTGTTCTTATATTGAGCCCAAACCTGACCTAAAACTCTGTGTGTGGCTTGACTCAGCAAGTGGATCAACCATCAGCCAGGGCCTTCAGCCAGGTTCCTCATCTTGGCATTAGCTTTCAGTAAAGCAGGAGGGACAGTCATAAGGCATGGTGGAGAAGGGGCACCCTGCAGAGTCAGCTGTACTCTCTAGCATAGCAGCTGTGCTCCCCAGATGTGACTATACCTCTATCGGAAGCAGCCTTTGGCAAATGGAAACTGAAACAGACAACAAAATGCATGGACTAGCCAAAATGTGTTTTCCTGTTAATACATGTTTTTTTTTTAAATTTTATTTTATGAATCCCAATGAACCACAGAACACAATTAATGGAACATACTTTCAGAGGATAATTTCTGCAACACTTGATTGCAAGATATAGCAAAATTCTCATTTTACTGAGAATCAAATGTCCACTTTGCCATCTTTGTAACCTAAGACAAATCATTTTTCCTCTCTAGGCCAGTTTCCTTATCTGTAAAATGATCATTAAGTTTTCCTCCAATTCTAAACCATAAAATACATTTTGAATGTATAGACACAAGTTAATCAACTCTGAGAGTTCAGCTTTTGCCTTATCTTGCCAGGGACCATATATCTGTGCCACTGACAGGTCTACTCTAGATTTCATCTCAGAGTATCACCCCCATTTTCATCCTTCCTTAACCAGAACTCCGTCTCTGGGACCCTCAACTCTAACGGGTCATTTTCCATTTTTTCTGCACAGTCTATATGAATGCAAGTCTACCCCACTACCACTACCCTCATTTCTATCATCATTTATGTAAGTTCTTGAGAGCAAAGACTGTCTTGCTTAATACAATGTCTTAAATTGAAGACTTTAATTTAAGAAGACTAAGATTTTCCACTGCATTCAAGGCCATCTCCAGTCACCCTGATCCATATCTTGACTGGACACAGGTGGCTCTGGAGGAGAAAGTAAGGCAGGTTACCTTGCACAGCCCACCCTTACTTCAATTCATTTAACTTGCATGTCATGGCATCACCTTCCTGATATCATGGTCTTCTTCCCAGAACAAAGGACAAATAACAACAAGCATATAGTAAATATTTAATAATTGCTCTGTATGTCGCTGTCTCTTTGTCTCTCTATCTCATTTTCTCTGTCTCTGTCTCACTCTACCTGACTGTCTCCCTCCCCCCTGTTTACTGTTTACAAGCATTTTCCCCTTCATGTCATACATTTTCCTCTTAAAATATTTCTTTTAGTGATAATTCAATAAAAACTGCTAGAAATTCTGACTGGCTCTGGGAACTTTGAGACTTCTTCACTTTCTAATAATTAAATAAAAAAGTCATTGTTGCAGTATTTGCTTTATAAATGAAACCATATGACAAAACAGTATAAAGACAAATTTACTTATACTATTACCTGAACCCTCTATTTCAAGAGATTTTTTTTTTATTCTTTCCCCCTCAGAAGATTAAAATGTCCAGTAAATTATCCTAGAATTAGCTTTAATTCAAGTGTCTTTCATTTTAAATTTTAGGAGAAAATAAAAATAATTTCCTAAAAACTTTTTTTAATCTTTAAAAATAATATATAGAAAAATTATCCAATATATGTCTAATGTTTATTTTGTATAACTAGGCATTTCTTTATAGTATAAAAATATGTTTAAAGTATTCTTCATCATTTAAGATTGCCCTGATGACAGATATTTTACTTACTTGAAATCAGAAAGATTCCAATTGAATTTTGCTAAGTCAGAGTCAATCCTATCCTTGTGCCATATCATGGCCTAGTGGGGATCCTGGGCACTCAGAGTATAGTAGACAAAGTCAATCACTGGTAGCCTGCTTGAAAAGTTTTGAATCTCAGTTTGGCAGATTAAGTGTCTGACATCTAAAAACCACCCTTTACATTAATAACAGAATGAGGGATTTTCTTTTTCAGGTACATCAAATTATACAGATTTTCCTATGTAGCATATAGGGATCTGCTTGGTAGGGAGCATATGCAGACCCTTAGAGTAAGTAAAAAATATGTTTACGATAAGACATTTTCCATTTTTAACAAGCAGTAAATAAATAATAAAATATGAATCACATATTGATCAATATTATTATCCCATCATGTCCACAGCATTTGGAGAACCTCCTCTCTGCCCTCAAGAGTAATTTTCCTTCTCTCTTGTTCATCTTTCCCTAGGAAAGATATGCTCTTTAACTATCACAACAAATGCATCTCTTTACCAGAAGAGTGATGCTCTTCATTTGATCATGTAAAAGCAATGAAGGCAATGAGGAAATAAATAGATCAATTTTAAATAAGTTGGAAATTTTATAGAACAGCTAATCCTAGAGCTAAGATCTGGGCCTGAAATACTGTGAGATACAGATACTGTTAGACACTTACAGTATCTTGGCAGTTTCTTACTTGACCAATTAATTTCCAGTTCCTTCTTGTTTTTATAAGTAAATATTGATTGATCTCCAGAAGTCTGTGTTTATACTACTGATTCAGCTATCTAACATCAAGAAAAACTTCCTGTCAATTAGAATTGTTCAGAAGTAGAATAGATGGTCTCAAGAGAGGAATAGGTTACCCTGCTTAGGAGTCAGAAGGGATCAGTTTCAACATTAACTCTTGTGATGTATATAACTCTGGCAAGTCCTATCCTATCTCTGGTGCTCAGTTTCTTTATCTGTGAAATAAGGAAGTGGAATCTATTAAATGCCCACTTCTGGACCTTTTTAAAGTGTGTGGTATTGGGATTTCCTTTTGCTTAATGATTAGGATTAGACCACACTTCAGGTCCCTTCAAATTTTGAGATTCTGGTTCTATAGGTGTTGGATTTTTTAAAAAGAATTTAATTGACAATATGCGAATACATTGACAAAACTAGGAAGTCCTTTTGCATTGCATAGATATTGACAAAAAACAGACTAAGTGCTTGAAGTCATATAAAGAAAGCTTCCATTTTTCAAGTGCTTCACACACAGACTGAAGAGAAGGAAAATATAAGAAATAACAAAAAAAAGAAAATTGGGGGAGAAAGGTGAAGAAACTTTTTGTGTTTTTTTTCACTACTTCCTTCCAGCCTTGGTAACAGAACCCTTAAAGGCTTTCAAGGAGTCCTGACCTCATAACTTGGCCTTGTTCCTTGCTTGGAGACAGGAAGGTGTTGTTCCCTTGGTGACCAGCTTTCCACAGATTGTATTAAGTTAAGCAATCAAATACCTATTGTGGAACCTGCTTAGATTTGTCCCTTTCCATTGACAAACTGTGTTGGCTCAGTTCATGTTGTGAGAACTTCATTCTCTTGCAGACAAATGATAATGTGTTACCCATGACAGAGATCAGAAATAGCACTTCAAAGTGATCCTTGTCATCCCACCCTCTCCTTCTTCAATATTGTCAAGAGACCTTGGCCTTAACTGCTTAACTACTTCTAATTCAACCTTGTTCAATAGAAACTGTTTTCAGGTTCAGAAATGTGTTATAATTGACAACATTGTATAAGTTTTTTCTCCCTTTAAAATTCCAAAACAGATACTTTTAGGTTTAATAATTATTATATATTCCTACTGAAACACCCTGAAATTTGAGCTAAAAGTTGTCCTTGATCTTTCTTCTTGTGGTCAAAAAGCTTCATGTCCAGTAAACAATATGATACAGAGGAAAGAGTACTGAAATTAGATACCCAAAATGTAAATTTGAATCCAAACAAAGCAGTGACCTCAGGGCAGTTGTTGCATCCCTTTAAGCCAGTTTTCTCTTAGGGGAAGTAAAATGGTTGAACTAGATGACCTCCATGATATGTGATTCCTCTGAATTAAGGATTCTAGACTTGAGACTCATGAACTTGCAAGGAGCCTGGATAAATTTGGAGAAGAATGGTCTTTGAACCATAATTCTTTGTTTTCATTAATCTTTGATTTCCTTTAGAATCCTATGTATTTTATTTTATGTATGTAAAAACATAATCTTAAGGAGTTCATAGGCTTCATCAAACAAAAAGACTTTAAAAATCTCAGATCTAACCCTTTCTTTGTAGACCCTAACCCAACTTTCAGGGAGTTAATTCATTCATCTTTCCACTTTGCCTTAGAATTAAGCTACTCAACTGAGTAGGTAATCCAGGGTTATTTAGAAGGCTTCAGACCATACTTCACACTTTATTCAGCTATTCACCAAAGTCAGAGATCTTGTCAATCTTGTCAACCCACAAGTAGTCTTTTGCCATCTCACACCCATTCTAATACTACCTCAGGAAACAATTATAAAATCACTACAATTGTGGCTAGAAACTGGAAATTGAATGGATGCCCATCAATTGGAGAATGACTGGGTAAATTGTGGTATATGAATGTTATGGAATATTATTATTCTGTAAGAAATGACCAGCAGGATGAATACAGAGAGGCTTGGAGAGACTTACATGAACTGATGCTAAATGAAATGAGCAGAACCAGGAGATATCATATACCTCAATAACAATACTGTATGAAGATGTATTCTAATAGAAGTGGATTTCTTTGACAAAGAGACCTAACTCAATTTCAATTGATTAAGGATGGACAGAAGCAGCTACATCCAAAGAAAGAACACTAGGAAACGAATGTGAACTATTTGCATTTTTGCTTTTCTTCCTGGGTTATTTTTACCTTCTGAATCCAATTCTCCCTGCGCAACAAGAGAACTGTTTGGTTCTGCAAACATATATTGTATCTAGGATATACTGCAACTTATCTAACATATATAGGACTGCTTGCCGTCTAGGGGATGGGGTGGAGGGAGGGAGGGAGGGGAAAAATCAGAACAGAAGGGAGTGCACGGGATAATGGTGTAAAAAAATTACCCTGGCATGGATTCTGTCAATATAAAGTTATTACAAAATAAAATATATTACAAAAAAAAAATAAAATCACTACAATCCATTACTCTATGTTTCCATTAAAGTGCCCTGTGACTAACTGAACCAAAACTTCCTTTCTTGACCACCTATTTGCTACATGTATTAGAATATAAGCTTTTGGAGGGTTATTCACTGAATATTTATATACTTTACATTTACCTTTTGGGTGCTCATTCTATCTCTTCCCAGAAATTAAGTTCCCTAAGGGTTCTTTTTGGCTTTGTACCAGAGACTTTGAATTGAATTACTAGCCAAGTATCTCTCCAGATGGGGAAAATCTATCTTTTGCCAAACCTGTAAATTCTTTTCTTTTATTGCTGAGTAAAGAAAAGTTTTTCTTCTTTGTTGCTAATACACTATGACCTTCCATAAAGAAGCATTGTTTTCTAAAACAGAAATAGCATAATGGCACTCTCTACCAAGGAGCAGAGTTGTGTACAAACTCAAAATGAACTCCAAACTCATCCCTACTTTTGGAGTTGCCTTCTCAAGATTATTATCAAGCACAAAGACCTTGAATAATACAGGAAATAGCATGGAACAATAGAAAGGAGAAGAACCTGAACCTGGAGTTGGAAGAACTAGGTTCAAATTATGGTTCTGATATTTGCTACCTATGTGACCTTGGATAAGCCATACTCTCTGGACTTGTTTCCTCTTCTATTTAAAAAAAAAAAAAGATTTAGGCTAAATGGCCTCTTGGATTCCATAATTTTCTTCATAAGCATCATCAGAAAAAAAGAGAAGTCATATTAGGGGAGGGAGAGAGATTTATTAGTTAACAAATATTTATTAAATGCTTACTCTGTAACAGGTATTGCTTTCCACATCTCTCTCACCTTCCTCATTGCCAGCAATCCACTTAGTATAGAATAAGTTAAAGAGCTATGGATCATATAAGACAAAAGTCTTCTTCTCACATATTGCCCAGAAATCACATCCCTGATCCTAGCTAGTTTGTTTTTAAGGATATGGAGGAGGTGGGGTGAAAGAACTAGGAAGGAGGAAGCACCTCATTTCCACACTATCTTGCTCCTGTTATTTTTATTATCACACTTCTCTACACTTCCTACTTTCAATTAGGACTGAAAACAATGTGCCAAAATTCCAAGACAGTCTATTCTCAGAGTATTTCTAACTTCATAGGGAAAAAGAAACCCTGAATCTCTCCTAAGATTTTCATCAAGTTTCATCCAGTTCCATTTATTCCTGATCCAAAAAGCTCCTAAAAGATGAAAAAAAAACTTTGAAAACTCACTGAACTCTAGAGTCAATACAGGAAATGAATTCCAAACATTTCCTTCCTGAGATTTGCCCTTTTCAGCCCCAACTGCCACAATTCAGGAAATGTTGGCTTTGGACAATATTTGGCTATAAATAACCATGATTCACATTTGCCTTATTTAAGAATTCATCTTGAGAGAGAGGTCCTTGGAACCCAGGTCATTAGCTTTTGTTTAAGTGAAATGAGTGGGTAGTCTCAATTAAACTCAAAATCATAAATGAGTCTATTTCTGAAACCTTCCACATAACTGGAATGAGAAATGGATTTTGACCAACTGCATCAGCAAAGTCAGATTTGAGATACTTTAGCTTTTTGTTGTTCCAGTCTCTCCAGATATGCAAAGTCTAAAAAACAAATTTACAAAGAAATTTATACTCCCTTTGTTAATAAGCAGGAAACGACATTCTCTAGGGACTAGAATTCTATTGTCTTCTGAACATTACTTTCACTTAAACATATTCACATTTGCATAGCATAGGTAGAAACAATTCTTACTTTGAAGTGCCCATTATTTACCTGAGACACTGGATGACAAAACAGTTTTTCAAGTGAATCTGTAATTACACTGCTTCTGAAACTAGGTTTCTTGTAGCCAGAAGCAATGGTTTGTCAGTCTGATGTTCACTTTTGTATCCTTTTTAAAAAATGACATATAATTAATACAATACAAAAACTAAAGATAACAAAATTTTCAGATTGTCATTTCATTGAATGTTTCTCATGACATATTTTGTCCTTAGCAAAAATATAGTTACAAAAATTCACTGTAAAAAATTTGGAGGGGTAGAATTTATAAAACAGCCTCTGGTTTTAGCATTGTATATTTTTTCCACCAAATATCAATAGCAAGACTATTGAAAGAATAAATGACCTAAAGCCATTGGAATTGTTTTCTTCTAAAAGATTTTTTCCCCTCATACTTAACAGGCAAGAATTCCACAGGTAAAGTTATTCTTTTCAAAGCAAATCTTCCAGTCTCTTATTTTCCTTAAAAATAATTCTTATAAATAGGTTTTACAATGTACAGAATTGTCAAGTAGATAAAGTTTTCTCTTTTTTTTTTTTTTTTGTTATCTCCTGTCTGTTCTTACTTAGCTTTCCTTCCACAGTTACATCCTTTCATTTCTTCCCTCCAGATCTTCCCTACCTCCAGTTCTATATGTCTTCAACAAAACCTACTCTTGGGAAAGTCTTTTAATAACAACTAGAATGTTTATTTGCTTTAGAATTTGCAACATGCTTCACAACTATCATCCTATTTGAATGACATAAAAACTCTGCAAGGTAAGTGCTATGATAATCCCCATTTTACAAATGAATGAACTAAGGATGAGAAATTCTGCAGTGTACCTGGGACCAGAACTAAGAAAGGTCTGAAGCCAGATATGAACTCAGATCTTCCTAATTCCAAGTCCAGGATTCTATTCTCTATAATCACTTAGCTTCCTATAAACTCATTTACACTAAATTGCCAATGATTGATAAGAGAACTATTTCCCAGGAATATTTGTGTATTTGTTTTTTTATCCTAATAGTATACTATGTGTTCAAAGGCAGTGTTATTTTTCATTTTGGTTGCATGAACATCTGGTACAATGTTTTGAACATAGTAGGATCTTAATAAATGTACCTTTCATTAAATGGAATTTACATTTTAGCCCTAGACAAATATTTTGCTCAAAGGAATGATTCTATTGAATTTCAAAAATCATTTAGAGACTAAGGAAATATTTCAGGAGAAGGAAGAAAACTAGGAATTTCCCTGGGTCTCTGAAAACATGATTGGTTGACATGTCTGATCTTTTAAAGTTGGCATCATACATGGCATCATATTTGAAGCCCTGCAACTAAAGTAAGGGGGAAGCTACTTGGATGGATGTTTACCATAGCATTTCATGTGGTCTCCATTAAAATCCTCTGATGGCTCATAGAGTCTAAGTGGCCCTCAGTTCTTGAAGATAGAACACAAGTCTTGACAATCTTATCAAAGAATAGCAAAGCTCTAGGAAACTCTACCAAGGTTGAAAAGGCTCCAGGCAATAACTCAATAAACATTTGTTAAGTCCCTACTATAAGCTATTTATTATGCAAAGCAATGAGGATAAAAAAAGAAAAGTCAAAAGATGTTCCATAGTCTCAAGGAGTTTATAATCTAATTGGGGAGCAATCATATACAAAATTAGATTGGGAGGTAAGGAGGAAGAAGTAGAGGAAGAGAGAAAGAGGGGGAGGAGAGAAAATGAGAACATATTGATAGATAATATAATAGAGGATATTATATGAAAGATTGATATGATATATCATGTGATATGATATGTTGGAAACAATCAACAGAGGAAAGGCACTAGAATTAAAGGAGATCAAGAAAGATTTTCATTAGAGAGAGAGATTTTAGCTGGAACTTCAAAGATGTTAGAGAGCCTAGAAAATGGGGATAAAGGAGAAGATTGTACCAAGTATTGAGACTAGTCAATAAAAATTCTCAGAGCCATGAAATGAAATGTCTTTTTCAAACAAGAACAAGGAAGCCAGTGTCACTAAGTCAAATATTATGTAAGGGAGAAAATATAAGATGTAAGAAGACTGGAAAGACACGGGAGTGAAGGAATGCTATAAAATTTTTTAATTGTAAACAGAGGATTTTATATTTGATCCTGGATGGACAGAGGTGGGGAGGGGATAGACAATGACATGAGTATGGATCCAGAACATTTAAATATATACTAGTTTATTGCTCAAAGACTACTCCAACTACCAAAATGTTCTTCATCAGATGATTAGGTGAAAAATAAAAACTGTCAAGGTTTCCCTGTATTGATTGTATCAAAAATAAGCTGGTTAACCATTTATTTGTCAGACATGCTATAGAGGAGATTCTTTTCAGGTATAGGTTAGACAAGATAGATGACTAATGAGATGCCTTATGATGCTAACATTGTATAATTTTGTAATGTTAAGAAAGGGTCTCATAAATCACAAGTATATGTTTAAATGCTCTAAATATGTGTGCAGTAGAGGATTCTGGGAATCCAGGATAATGGAATAGGTCAGAAAATTCCAAGTTCTAAAGATTTTCCCCACAAACAAGACAAAATAGCACCTCAGGGCAAACACAGAGCAATAAAAATACAGAAGAGTTGGGGCAGAACAGCAGTCCTGAGAAAAATAGAGATTTGAAGATACCAGGACATAGGTTTGGCCTCTGAGAAATATAAACAATGGTTGGTTTCACTGACACAGCATGTAGTGAGCCATAGAAATTTTCAACTCCCAGACAATGTGGGGAATCTTGTTGGGGAAGATTAAAGGAACCTCTACTGAAAAGGAGGTTCACCCTTGTAGGGTGAAGTTCTTGGTTTGGGGTTCCATGCCAGAGAAAAGAAATGAAGGAAAATCTGAAGGCAGAGGCAATTCCCCCCATCCCAAGATTATTGGTGATTATACCAAAAATCTGTCATAAATTTTTCCCACACCCACTCCCTACTCCCCTATCTCCTCCCCCCCCCACCAAAAAAAAAAAAATAGGCAGAAGAGGAAAAAAAAAAAACAACTACAGAAAATTACTATGAAACTAGGGAAGAGTAGGGCTTATCATCAGAAAAAGATGCTGAAGCAAAAAAGCCTCTCACACTACAATGAGTAATGTTAAATGGTCACCTGCCCCAAAAAAATTCATAGAAGAACTAAAAAAAAGACAAAAATCAAATCAGAAAGACTGAAGAAAAAATAAGAACAAGAAAATATGAAAAGAAAGTCATCCAGAATCTTAAGAAAATGACTCCTTAAAAACTATAATCGGCCAAAGTGAAGTTAGTGAAGTAATAACAGACCAAGAAATAATAAAACAAAATATAAAGAATGAAAAAAAAATAAAAGATAATGTGAGATCTCATAAGAAAAACAATTGATCTGGAGAACAAATCAAGAAGAGAAAACAAAAGAATAATTGAACCACCTGAAAGCTACAACCAAAAAAACAAAAACAAAAACAAACAAAAAAAATGAATCTTGTTATATATAATAATACAAGAAATAATTAAAGAAAATTATCCTGAAGTGTTAGAACAGTAAGGAAAAGTAGAAATAGGGGGGAAAAAACTATCAATCGCCACCTGAAAGAGATCCTATGAAGAAAATCTACAGGAACATCTCAGCCAAATCCCCAAATCACCAAGTCAAAAAGAAAAATATTACAAGCAACATGGAAGAAAAATAATTTAAATATGACAGAGCCACAATTAAAATCACACAAGACCTAGAAGCAAGTACATTAAAACACCACAAGAACACTATAAAATCTTAAGATTCTGGATCTCCTTTTCTTATTAGTTGACTTTCTTTTCATAATCTTCTTGTTTTTCTTAAATTGTTTTTATTTTTCCCTCAATCTTTCTCATTTGGTTTTTAATGTCTTTTTTGAATTCTGGGAATTTTTTTTGTGGGGTGGGGTAGATAACCATTTAACATTACTCTTTGGAGTAAAAGAGGCTTTTTTGCTTTGGTATGCTTCTTTGATAATCATGTAAAATTTTTTTTTTTGGCAAAAAGGGGTCACAAGTGCCTGACCTAGATAAAGCACTTTCCCATGGTCTCATGGTCAGTATGTGTCAGGGCTCTTAGGCTTGTTCTCATATTTCTATTTATATATATCTGCCCTTATTTTTGTAGGCATCTTTGGCAAGTATACATCTCTCTATTCTTGCCCATCTTTAATAATGAGCATCTTGAAAAAATCCTTTTTGTTATTGGACTTTTCAAGGAATGTTGTCTGATTTTAACACACATGGAGGTATGATATTGGAGAGAGAGGTATGAATGCAGCATTTTGCTTATCAGATAGTAAGTACAATAGGTTCTGTACCTGTCAGTCAATTTTGTGAAAGCAGAGATGTGCTTTATTGCAAAACATCATTGACAAATACTTACCTGTTCCCTTCTAAGACATTCTCCAAAGATGCCTTTGGTGTGCATAGATTATTCTCATAAAGATGTTAAGATGAGAAAGTAAGCATATGGGTTGCTGATTTTTCTGATTACATTTTGATCTTTTTCCTTATGCTCATCATGAACACTGTAACGAGGAATGACTAAGTGTCTCATGAAATTATATTTCTTGCCACCTTTGGACATATGATTAAACCAACTTTACTAACTAGCTTATTTTTCTTTCTATTTTATTCCCATTTGGCTATACACATTTTGAGTAGCAACAACTAATTTTATGTTTAAGATAATCTAAAGATTTTATATTATCACACTCCACCCCTCTATTCAAAGAGTAAAGCACATGGGACTAAGGGCAATTTTTCATTTTTCTCTTCATTATTATAATAATTAGCATTTATAAAATGCTTTTAAAATATTAATTAATTTTATCCTCACAAATAGGTACTATTATTATCCACATTTTTGGATAAGAAAACTGAGATTAACTGACTTGCCTAAGATCACACATAGCTAGTAAATGTATGAGGTATATCTGAACTCAGGTTTTCCGGTATCCAAGTCTAGGACTCTCTATCCACTATATTACATATATGCTCACATTTCATAATAGACAAATAATCCATAACTTATTATCTAGTTCTGTGGTGAAGTCTTTTTATAGTTAGTTTTAAATCTAACAAAGAAGACCTTAGCATGCCACTAGCAGAATATAGCAAGCCTTTCCAGAACATCTGTTAATTTTTTTGAGAATTTAAAGTCATCTCCATACAATAATGAGCTAATGGAGGAGTAAGACATTTTTGGCAGATATATTTGCAAAGGAATATATTATTAAATTCAGAGTTCAATTCAAATCTACATATATTATTAACTATAATCATTTGTTTATAATGACAATTTTGCATTGGTTAAACTTTAAAGGAAGTGTTAATAGTCATAGTAAATATTTCCTTTTCTCAAGTCTTCATTTTGAAGGGTCAACAACTTTTTTAAATAGATAGAATTGAAGCTGTTGTGAGTAAATGTATTATCTTCTCCATATCTACATACTTTTCACCTCTAAGCCATAAGGTCTAAATGGTAAATTTCTGAACCTCAGCTTTCTAAACAAAGAATTGCAGAACCCCAACTGCTTAGATATAAAAGATGAGTTTCTCAGAAATTGTATATCTAGCAACTCTAAGTTTAAACATTCCAGAATCTACCCTTTTATCAAAGAAGGCAAGAATTCTTGATGTTTCCAGTTGCTTTGGTTTCCATGGAAGAGTATCAAGTCTGGTGATTGTTTCTGTACCTCTTTGACTCAGAGACCTGTACCATCCCCTCTTGGAGAATGAGGGGAATTTGATATATGATGGGATTAAGGGATCCAAGCTTTGCACGCCATTAATATTTATTGTACATTTTATGGAGAAAAGATTTGTCTATGTAGAACTCCAGCTTCATTTCAGGGAGCACAGGTCCTAAAGGGTAAACCATAAAACTGGATGTTTTCATTTGTTTCATGGATAAAAGAAAATCACCAGAACATTTTGGATTGTTCTAGCACACAAATGAACATTCCCTTTCATAAAAGAGTTCAAATAATCAAATTATGCTATGACTTGAGAAAATTTTTAGAGAAAGCTTGGGAAGGAGAACTATATCAAATGTTTATGGATTGTTGTAAATTCTTTATATTTTCTACATTGTTTATGTATTCTGCAAGTCCTTTGCATTTTTTGTAATTGCAAGTCAAATGCCACTGCTGGGAAATGTAGTCTTGAAGGATAGATAGAAATTATCATGAATCTAAGTCAAACTACTACTACCAACTTAACCACTACCTCTTCTCTTACCCCAGTAATAGCAGCATCTCTTACCACCAAATCATGAACCTTGCTTTTAGGCTGCTTCCAAAGCCATCATCCAGGAAATTAACTCTTATGGAAATGGTACCAATCATACCTGTTGTCATCAATAACAGCAGCCAACCACCCATCACTACTAAATTAGGCAAGTAGGTCAGCATATGAATCAGCAAGGAATTTTCAGACTGTTAGGTATCATGCGCCAGTATCACCAACTATTACTAACTTAAACAACAAGCTCTTCTGAAACCTTGTAGATATAAAAACAATTTCACAATCAAGATATCCAGGAATAGCAGTTTTCCTTCTTCAGATTCCCATCCTCAATTCTAGCCTGACCCCATAGCCATTATCCAGGGAAAGAATGCTGTAAAATAGTGCTATGCCTTTCCTGGATGTAGTCATTTACCTTCATGAGTATAGATAATCTAACCTAGCTAAAGCAATAAATGTTCCTGAAGAAATACAGGAGATACCCTATGCTGAGAGTCAAGTAATTTTGATCAACTGAGCCACCACTTCCCCTTATTCTCTAGTAAATACAGTGCAAGACACTCAGCCTAACAGGAATAGGAAAAATTCCCAGACCACAAGTCTTGTTTCCAGTCTGGCCTTCTCAGCCATTATCAAACAGATTGATTTTTTTGAAGAAAAAGCCCTTCATTCTTGCCACCAAAAACACCAATTTCTGACTTTATTGCCACTAACAGAGACCCTTTGAGAAGGAAAGAGCCTCCAGCTTCAAGTTCAGCTCCCTTAGGGATTACCAGAGAAGCAACTCTTGTCAAAGTGCATCATAGCAAATACCTGTGCAGGTGTTGTAACACTCTCCTCTTCAATAGCCACTCCTAGAAACCCAGAGAAGAAACATCACCAAAGTCTTTGACATTGTAAAGTGATTAAATCTCAGAATCTTTTATGATATTACCAATGGAAATTACAATAAAAAGTACACCATCCCCTACTTTGTCATCATCATGCTCTAAGTGGCCTTGGGTCTTTTCTCTCCGACTTATAGCTGAAACCTCCTTTTTGCGTTGTTTCTCCTATTAGAAGTGATATTCCTTTAAAGAAGGGAAAAAGACCTGCATGTGCAAGAATGTTTGTGGCAGCCCTCTTTGTAGTGGCCAGAAACTGGAAACTGAATGGATGCCCATCAATTGGAGAATGGCTGAATAAATTATGGCATATGAATATTATGGAATATTATTGTTCTGTAAGAAATAACCAGCAGGATGATTTCAGAAAGGCCTAGAGAGACTTACATGAACTGATGCTAAGTGAAATGAGCAGGACCAGGAGATAATTATATACTTCAACAGCAATACTATATGATGATCAATTCTGATGGACGTGGCCCTCTTCAGCAATGAGATGAACCAAATCAGTTCCAATAGAGCAGTAATGAATTGAACCAGCTACACCCAGGGAAAGAACTCTGGGAGATGACTATGAACCACTACATAAAATTCCCAATCCCTCTATTTTTGTCTGCCTGCATTTTTTATTTCCTTCACAGGCTAATTTTATACTATTTCAAAGTCCGATTCTTTATCTACAGTAAAATAACTGTTTGGACATGTATACTTATATTGTATTTAATTTATACTTTAACATATTTAAGATGTATTGATCAACCTGCCATCTGAGGGAGGGGATGGGGGGAAGGAGGGGAAAAAATTGGAACGAAAGGTTTGGCAATTGTCAATGCTGTAAAATTACCCATGCATATAACTTGTAAATAAAAAGCTATATTTTTAAAAAGTGATATCCTGCAAATACACATATATACATATACCTTTTGATTCAATACTTGATTACTATATATATATGATTATGATGTTATGGAAAGACTTAAAACTTATTTTCAAATAAGGGGAAGATGAGTGTGCTATTACTTCTTTAATTCAATAGTTTTTTTTTTAACTTTCAATTTTATTAATCTCTCCTTTTGTTTTTAGAATTTCAAGTTTAGTGTTTGACTGGGGGATTTTTAACTTGCTCCTTTTCTAGTTTTTTTAGTTGCAAACCCAATTCATTGACCTTCTCTTTCTCTATTTTATGCAAGTAAGCCTTTAGAGATATAAAATTTCCCCTTATTACTGCTTTGGCTTGCATCCCACACATTTTGCTATGATGTCTTATCATTGTCATTTTCTTGGGTGAAATTATTGTGTCTATGATTTGCTGTTTCACCCAATCATTCTTTGGGATGAGATTATTCAGTTTCCAATTATTTTTTTGGTCTATTTTCCCCCAGCTTTTTATTGAGTGTAATTTTCATTGCATTGTGATCTGAAAAGGATGCATTTACTATTTCTGCCTTTCTGCATTTGAATTTGAGGTTTTTATGTCCTAATATATGGTCAACTTTTGTATAGGTTCCATGAACTGTTGAGAAGAAAGTGTACTCCTGTCTGTCTCCATTTAGTTTTCTCCAAAGATTATCATATCTAACTTTTCTAGTATTCTATTTACCTCTTTGACTTCTTATTTATTTTGTGGTTTGATTTATCTAATACTGAGAGTGCAAGGTTGAGATCTCCCACTATTATAGTTTTGCTGTCTATTTCTTCTTGCAGCTCTTTTAATTTCTCCTTTAAGAATTTAGATGCTATACCACTTGGTGCATATATGTTTAATATTGATATTGCTTCATTATCTATGCTACCCTTTAGCAAGATATAGTGCCCTTCCTTATCTCTTTTAATTAGATCAATTTTTGCTTTTGCTTGATCTGAGATCAGGAGGGCTACCACCCCTGCTTTTTTTTTACTTCACCTGAAGCATAGTAGAATCTGCTCCAACCTTTTATCTTTACTCTGTATGTATTGCCCTGTTTCAAGTGTGTTTCCTGTAAACAACATATTGTAGGATTCTAGCTTTTAATCCAGTCTCTAACCCTTCCCCCTTATCACCCTCCCCAGTATTAAACTTCTGAGCACCACTTGCCTCACACAGCCCTCCCTTTTTAGGATCCCTCCCCCCACCGTAGAGTTTCTCTGCTTTTCTTACCCCTTTTCCTCACAATTTCTGCATTCTCTTCTACTTATCTTACTCCTTCCCTTTTCACTTTTCCCCTCCCACTTTTCAATGAGATGGGAGAAGTTTCTCTGTAAATCCAATATGTTTAATATTTTTCTCTTTAAGCCAATTCTGATGAGAGTAAGATACACACTATGTTCATCCCCTTCCCTTCTTTCCCTCAGATATAATAGGTTTCCTTTGCCTCTTAATGAGATGTAGTACCCCCACTTTACCCTTTTTCTGGTACAATTTCCTTTCCACCTCTAATTTCTTTTTTATATTATAACAGCAAAACCAAATTATACATGTATTCTTTATGTATATTCATACCAGAAATATAGTTCCCAAGATTTCTTTGTACCTTTTTATGTTTCTTCTGAGTTCTATATTTGGAAATCAAACTTTTTGTTTAGTTCTGATATTTTCATCAGAAATAGATGAAATTCACCTATTTCATTGAATGTCCATCTTCTTCCCTGGAAAAAAAATACTCATTTTGGCTGGATAAGTTATTCTTGGCTGCATACCAAGTTCCTTAGCTTTTTGGAATATAGGATTCCAGGCCCTTTGATCCTTTAAGGTGAATGCTGCTAGATCCTGAGTAATCCTTATTGTGGATCCTTTGTATTTGAATTGTTTTTTTTCCTAGCTGCTTGTAGTACTTTTCCTTGGTCTGATAGTTCTGGAATTTAGCTACAATATTTCTTGGAGTTTTGATTTTGGCATCTCTTTCAGTAGGTGATTGATGAATTCTTTCAATGTCTATTTTACCCTCTGTTTCTATAATATCTGGGCAGTTTTCTTTGATGATTTCCTGAAAAATAGTGTCTAGCTCTTTTTTTCATCATAATTTTCAGGAAGTCCAATAATTTTCAGATTATCTCTCCTAGATCTTTTTTACTGGTCTGTTGTTTTCCCAAGTATTTAACATTTTTTCATTTTTTTTTTCTTTTCTTTTCTTTTTTTTTTTTTTTTTTTTTTTTTTTTTTTTTTTTTTTTTTTTGGTTTTGCTTGATTGATTCTTGGTGTCTTCTCAAGTCATTCATTTCTGTTTGTTCAATTCTGATTTTTAATGAATTACTTTCTTCATTTACTTTTTTTATTTCTTTTTGTAATTGTCCAATTGAGTTTTTAGATGAGTTGTTTTGTTTTATGGAATTTTTTTTCCATTTTGCCAATTTTATTTTTTAGAGAGATTTTTTTCCCCCAATTCACTAATTCTATTTTCCTTGGAACTGTTTACCATTTCCAATTCACCAATTCTATTTTTCAGGGATTTGATTTCTTTACCCACTCTATCTTTTAATGCAGGGGTCCTCAAACTACAGCCCGCGAGCCAGATGTGGCAGCTGAGAACATTTATCCCCCTCACCCAGGGATATGAAGTTTCTTTATTTAAAGGCCCATAAAACAAAGTTTTTGTTGTTACTATAGTCTGGCCCTCCAACAGTCTGAAGGACAGTCAACTGGCCCCCTATTTAAAAAGTTTGAGGACCCCTGTTTTAATGAGTAGGATGACTTATCCAGACCCTCTTGCCAAGCTTCCCTTTCCTTTCCCCATTTTTCTTCTAGCTCTCTTTTAAGAGCCTTTTAAATTTCTTCTTTGAGAGCTTTGTGTGGTAGAGACCAGATTATATCCCCCTTTGGGGTTTCATCTAGAGACAATCTGTTTTTAGTCTTCTCAGGGTTTGAAGTCTGCTCTCTATCCATATAGAAGCTATCTATATTTAGATCTCGCTTTAACTTTTTACTCATTTTGACAAAAAAGAAACAAAGAAAAAAAAAGCAAGTGTGATCTGCTTTTTGGGCAGTATGGTATTACCAAGCTTGATTTACAGACAACAGGAAGTAGCAGTGAAGCAGCAGCAGGATAGCAATGGCTGCCCTGCGTCTGCACAGCAGTTGTGCTCTGAGACTCTGAGAGCATGCTGAGTCACTCCAAGTGCTGGATGGGTATGGCCAGGTCCAGAGAGACCCTAGCATTTCAGGGTTATAGTCTTTATCCCCCTGTTTATACCTTCTCTGCTAATCTACTGGTTTGCTGCCAGGGCAAAATGGCTCACACTGTGGTAAAGTTCTCCTCTCAAATTTTCTGTGGGCTGAGACCACACCTTTTCCCCCCTCTCATCTGTTCAGTAGTAGCTACTTTCCTTGCTCTCACTGACTGCCTGTAGTTTGCGCCTGGTCTAATTGTCCCCACCCACGAACAAAAACAGACCTTTTCTGGTGAATTTCGAGGATATTTTCTGTTGGTAATGTGTTGTATTCCCAATATTCATAGGTTATTTCAGTCAAGCGGTAATTCTGAGGCCATAGCATGTGGCCAGGGAAGATCTTAGATAGAAGCGCATGTCCTCTCCACCATCTTAGCCTGTAATCTCTGCTATTACTTCTTAATGATAAAACCTTTGAAGTCATTCTTTGTGTTTCAATTTTTTTCAACTCTAAAATGAGGATAGTATTGTCTACATCATGGAGTTATTTGGAGATTACAATGAGATAATAAAAAAGTTCTTGGATAATTTCTAAAGCATTCATTAAATGCAAAATACCATAAAAATTTTCAGAATTATACTCTTGGCTACTTTCTATTTGCTTGGCAGGCTTCCTTACTATCTAGATAGATTTATATCTACACTTGAGATTACAATGAAACTCTCAAATGATCAGATATTCCTGAAGACCAATACAAAATAGTATGTTAAAAATCTCTCAAGGCATCAAGGAAAAACCTGTCAACTTTCAAGATCAATTACTGATGTGGAAATAATGTGACGTATGAAATGCTATTTAATTGTAAAGTATTTTTGTGATACAACATTGTACATTGTGACATGATCTATCAGTTCATTGAAAACAGCAGTGCACATTTGATATATTTATACTTTCAAGTGCTTATTTTTCTCTTTGGCATGGATATTGCCTCCAAGAATGCAGATTGTGACTCACCCACACCTGCCCAGACTAGATGGCTTTTAGTCCATGTCCTACCTACCAGAAAGAGTTCTCCCAACAAGACTAATTCCTTCTTCATGTTCTCTCAACATTGGAAGTATAGTGGAGCATGGAGGTTTTCCATCAGTAAATGGTCCTTGCCAAATGGAAGAGCTGAAATGAAATGAAAAAGATATTTTTCATTTACTGCTTCTCTGACAGCTTTTATATCATTTCTCTAGGATATTTGCTCATTTATAACAGGTTACACATGTCCTGCTTATGCCCCCTATTTCTATTACCCTAAAAGATATTAAGTTTGATTTCTTTAGAGACTTGTAATAATAATAAAAAAAAAAATCACTAGAAGAATATCAGTTGCTAAAAAGGGGACTTTTGTTTCAGGGAGAACTTTGATGTTTCACCAAAGACAATGCAACCCACTGTCAACTTTCTATTTAATTCTGGACCCAACTCATTGTTCATTCGAAGTATATGCAAGATTTATATGTAGATAGACAGAGAGAAATACAGATAAGTAAATAGATAGAGAGAGATGAAGAGATAGATGATAAAATATACACATTTATAAGTTCAGCATTCTTGATAGTTGGGACACATTCTTTTGAGTAAGAATTTTATTTAACTGGATTAGTAGTGTACAGGAAACTTATTGTTTTCAACAAATAGGAGCAATTGGGAAAACTGTTCTTGATTTAGACATTACTCTGGGTCTCCTCCGTGACAAGGGCAAGCTGCTTGAGTAAGTATACATCCCCTTAATTAATGTATAATATGATTTTAATTATCAGATGATCAATGAATAAAATTATCTTTGTTGTATCTTTCAAATACACAAGAGTAAATTTTAACACTTGCATTAGGTATATCTTATTGTAACCTTTAAAGTGACTTTTCCTACCTCCCCCTAAAATACTTTAGATCAATAGGTAATAGATAGATATAAATATGGAATCAATAAATAATAAGCACAATGGAATCTTACATTCCCAGAATCTTTTGTGATATAGAGATATGGCAACAAGAAATGTTCTTTAGGAAAATCTGTTCCTTAATATATTAATGATATCTTCAATATAGATATAGATTAATCTCATAAAAATATTATATAAATGAGAATATAAGTTGGGGTAGGAAAAGTATCTTGAACTCTTCTTGTCTATGCAAGTTAGACTGGTTTTTTTTCCTTAAAATGCATTGAAAACATCCTCAAAACTTCATGGCCTCAGAAGATTAAAGGTTGAGGCTATTGATATCACCTCTTAATGTCACTGGGTATTAGGTAGCCCCAGGGAACTCCAGAAGGGCTTTGATATTCTATAGGCTAACTTCAATTAACTATACAGGAGCTTCATTCAATTGAATCAATTCAAGATGTCTTCAATGTCTACTCTTATTGAATATCTTTCTCCTAATATGGTTAAGTAGACACATTTCACTGACAGAGGCTTCAAGAATTCAGGGTCATCTCTATGCCACAATGAAAGGACTTTGCAGAATATCTTCTAAATGCTTGAGAAAGAATATGATTTTTCTCTTCCCTATATACTTTCATTGAAGGCAAAAATAACTTTGTAACTGAAAATTTAATTTTATGTAGGAAGAAATGTTCTTTGGTTTTAAAATGAGCAGAATAAAATCATTATCATAAGATGAACTAATAATATCTATAGATGAGGAATATATCATTTTCATGGATCAAACATAATGAGGATAACTGAAGATTTCCTTTGAATTGATTGAATTTAGCATACCTTTTACAACTTCAGAGATAAACAAAATTGCAATTAATTATATATATATATATATATATATATATATCGCTATATATATAGATATATAGATATCCTCTGAATTGATTAAATTTAGCATATCCTTTATAAATTTCAGAGATAAACAAAAGTGCATTTAATTATATGCACATGCCTAAACTAAAGAGATAAAAGATTCTTTAGGGTAAAACATATTACATATATATATATATATACACATATATGTATTATGTATATACATACATATGTCTATATGTGTACATCTATATATCTTAAGTTTTTTAAAGTACTAGGTTCATTTGTCCACTTATATAGTAAGAGGGATTTATGAGGTGTTCAAGAGGACTAGCACCTCTGGTGTGAAGGCTTGCTGAACAAGGACTGCTCATCCACCTTTGGTATTCACTTGATTTACCTGGTTCTCACCTGTAGCTACAAGAAACTGTAATATGCACACTGGCCACACCCTGGTAAAATTGTCCCAGCAGACAGGCTAGACCAAGTTGAGAGTATCTGACAAGCCATAAATGTATTGGTGAATTCGGGAGATATATACCCCAAGCATGATAAGACTTTCTCAGTGGAGTAAGAAAATGAGAATAACTCCATGAAGGTGGCTGAAACAAGCACTTTGGAATGCTTAGAGTCTGGATAGGCTTCAAAGACACCAAAGTCATCTAACGCATATCAAGTCATTGCCAGTTGCCTTGATTTTTGCCTTGCCACTGGATTTCAGTGATTCAGGAAGAAAGAAACTGACAGCTCTGCACAATTCCACCTCATTTAAATTCAATTCATGTACAAGTCATCACCCCATGATGTTATATCTCTTTATATATCAAGGACAAAAAATAATATAGTAAAAGACTGTATATTTTAAATATGCCATGTTATCACTGTTGATATTATTATTAGTAATACACATAATCATCTAATCATCTTTATTTGATATTTACTATTTATTTGTACCCTGGATGGAGACTGACTCTTCATCAAGTCACTGGCTTTTTTCTTAACCTGTCAGTGACTTTCCTACCATTATAAAATCACCATACTTCTCAATGCATTTTTTTTTTTTTTTACTTCTGGCATAAGCATTATAGCAAGGGTAGATTTCTATTAGCTATTAGCTATAATCCAACAAGTCCAGATTACTAAACACAACAATGATCTGTATGATTGGTGCAGAAATCCCCCCTCCCATCATTAATTGTAGATGACAAGAACTTCTTTGACTTCCTAAGCAGGCAAAAGCAGTCAAATTATTAAATGGAAATAAATAGCATTATTGATGGAGATGGAAGACCTCGATTCAAATCCCCTCTCTGGTTAAATGATCCAACCTGCTCATTTTAGAGTTGAAGAAATTAAAACCAAAGGACATTAAGTAACATCAGCAAAGTCACACGGGCAATTATTGCAAAGTCAGGATTCAAACAACTCTTCTAATTCTACATTCAATATCTTTCCCCTCACAGAAAGTTCATCCAGATAGGAATAGTGATTAATGGGGCATAGAAGAAAGAAGAGAAAGAATTAAATATAGGCAACAAATTTTCCTTAAAACGAGAAGAAAAAGAATGCAAATGTAGACTAAGGACACCAGTTATCCAGAGAAAGTCTAGTGAAATATCAGCTGTAAAAAGGAAAGAACTCAGTTTGGTCAACTGAAGAAAGTGGCAAAAATACTAAAACTGTGAAGATAGCAACAGTGATAGATCACCGATCTTTAAAATGAGATTATGAATAGAAAGTTCCACATTTTTTCCATTTCACAAGTAATGGGATAGAAGGGAATCTGATGCATGAACAGATCACCCAAGATTGTTTTAAATACATGGAAGAATCCCAAAAAGGTATTACTTTTGGAAGAATGGAAGATTGAAGACTGAAGGACATTGTGCATTACTAACACTAAACAGTAAAGGGGAGATAACCTTAGATTCTCTTACCACCACTCTCAAAATGCTTCTACCTTAGGTCATGTGGTTTCAAAAAACAGGTCTGGGTCTTTGAAATTTTCTTTCATTCTTTTCTATTTGGGGTGAAGAGAGAAGAAATTTTTGATCCAATCTGAAAACACAACTCACAGGTATCAGGAAATCAAGGAATCAAGGCCAGATATTGAAAACAGCAGGACCATAAGGAGCAAGGATAGCAAGATCTCAGCTTAGAAAAATTCAGCATTGATCTGATGTCGGATTTGATTATGGTGGGACTAATGCAATGAACTAAATTCTGAGCCTCATCTACAACTCCCCATCCCAGAGACCATGGTAAAGTAAGTAGAAAATGTTTGTATATTTGTTCTTTCCATATTTTTAGACTAAACTTTTCTTTGTAAAAGTTAATCTTTTAAATAAAGCTGGGTACTAGCTATTGGAATTCTCAAAATGGAAGGACATAGCCAAAAGAGGCTGAATTGATGGTAGAAGAGACCACCACCTCCTAATCCTTACAAAGTCCTAGGCAACTCTGCAAGCAATAGTTTGTGACAGGTCTAACTCTGAGAGAGCAGGAGCAGCCTTCTTTTGCTTTTGACTATTTACTACTTTCCCACTTCAAATATATATATGTTTATTTATATGAATTCTTCCCAATAAAATATTTTCCATCAATAATTACTATGGCTTAATGTTAGGACCCTAAAAAGCATTCATATGGGTGGTAGAGATATAGTACTCGGAGCCCCTACATGGGAATTATTCTGTATAGAACATAATATTTACTTACTTGAATGGAAACTTGTCAAGACTAGAGTTTATCATTTTTAGCTTTTTATTTCTAATGTTCAGTCCAGTGCATCTCACATAGTAGGCATGTAATAAATGCTTGTTGAATTTCATGACCCAAGGTGGTCATTACACAGCATCACTAGCAGGATACTCTTGACACAAAGAAAACAAAATATCTCAACATTACCACCTGTGATGCACCGAGAATGAAACATTTATAATAAATTGATTGGCCAAACAAACTCTATCCTAGGACTTTGTTACACTTCAAAATCAGAATGCTTCCCAAGTCATTTTTTAAACACTAGGCTTTGAGTATCAAAAAATATATACAGAGCTGAAGTTGTTTTAAAGCTGTTAAAGAATTGTTGCTTCCAAGAAAATTTTAACTTCTAAATTGTATTTGTTCAAGTCATAGTCTATACACACACACACACACACACACACACACACACACACGCACGCACACACACACATATTTTCTTTGTGTCACACACTCTTCTTTGTGTCAAGAGTGTATATATATATATATATATATAGTATATATGTATATATATATTCATGTGTATATAATAGATTATAAAATTGTGTGTGTGTGTGTGTGTGTGTGTGTGTGTGTGTGTGTATTATTATACCAGCTAGGTATTACTAGAGTGGGTAGATAGAATACTGAGAGATAAGAAAATCAAAGTTAAAATCTGGCTTCATATATTTACTAGCTGTGTGACCCTGGGCAAATCACTTAATCCTATTTGCCTTAGTTTCACATTTGTAAAATGGGAGCACAATGGAGAAGAAAATGACAAACCACTCTAATATTTTTGCCAAAAAAAAAATTCCATGGACAAGTCCATGGAGTCACCGAAAGCCAGATATGACTGATTGACTGAACAATGACTATCCGCACTTCCTAGATAATAAATTTTAATAAGAATAGCCATCGCCAAAGAAGCCTCAAAGTACCTTTGTAATAATTCTAATTAGTAAAGTCTTTTCTAACAATTTCACAAAAATTATATAAAAATATTACTAGTAAGAGAATTTCATACTACAGTATTGAAGGAAAACTCAATCTCCTCTGAATTAAAAATAGCTACCTTTTTTGAATCTTCTTCCCTCCCCTTTGAATCATTCCATTAGAAATGCTTTTTTTCCACAGAAATCTTTTAGTACAATATAGTTCTCTCATATACTTATCCAGTGAAATTATATAATGGGAAGGACACTGAATTTGGAGTTGAGACTAATTTATAATCTAATATGACCTTGAGAAAATGACTTTTCTCTCTAAGCCTGTTTCCTCATGTGTAAAAGGAGAAGATTGTTCTCCAAGATTTGTTCTATGATCCCATGAGATCCAAGTTCCTCTATCTGACATGTATGACCACAGGCAAGTGTGCCTTTTTGAAACTCTGAATTCCATATTTATATAATGAGATTGACACAACTTATGGAACTTATGCCTCATGACCATTGCTCCACGTTTATGAAAAATGAATTATATCTTAGGGGCTTCTCAATAAAACATCACCTCTGCCCATTGGGAACATCAGAATTTTTCTGATATCTAGGTCTCCGAGAGACAGGGATAGGGGAGAGAGACAGACAGACAGATAGAGACAGAGAAACAGAGAGAGATAGGGAGAGAAAGACAGAAACAGAAACAGAGACACAGAGAGAAAGGGAGTGATAGAGACAGAGACAGAGAGAGACAGAGATGAGAAAGAAATAAAGACTGACACTGAGACAGAAACAAAGATACAGAGCACCAGAGAGAAACAGAGAGACAGAGAGGTCTTACTTCCCATGAAGCACCAAAGCTGACAAGATACTGAATATAAGATAGGCTTTAATCCAACCAAAATAACAGAAGATTTATATCCATATAATTAGTCAAGACAAGTTCCTTCTCTTTCTGATAAATCCGACCTTAGCATAGGACTTCTACAATGTTCCATACTTTGATACTATATACTAAGAAGTATTACTAATGAAAGCACTTGGGATTAGTCAACTACCCACTCTCTCCAATCAGTGCATTCTCCATCTTCACTGTGCCTTTAGCCTTCCATTCCTGCAATTTCCATTCATTCTGAAAGAATTCCCTTATACAATTTTATAAAATTTTAGTTCATGGGATCTTAATTATCTTTCTGAATCTTTGAAATCTACTTTCTCAGATCTAGAGTGTTTTGTCCAGCTTTCCTCTGTTGAATGTTGTAATAGTAGATAGGAAAACTGGGTCTAGGTAAGGTAAAAGCAAGGGCAGATAATAAAGGATAAATATAAAAGTATGACATTAGCTTGTATAAAAAGTATCAAAGTGGTAAAATTCTTTAAGATGATAAATCACAGAAATGAACCCAACCTGCATTGGGAGAGGGAGTTTGGCTCACCCTAAAGTTTTCTCTATCAGTGAAATCATTGCTCTAATACCTCTACTTAAATGCTTTATTATGGTCACATTCTATTTTGAAAAATAGTTATTTGTGAACATTATCTTTCTTTTAGATCATAAATTCCTTGACAGTAGGAATGACATATATTTTTTTATCTTGTGATTCCTTCAGTACTTTTGAATTAAGGACCAGTGATTATGTCATAACAATGAGAGGGTCTTGGGTTTTTTAAAAACTTTCTTGAAATTGCCTCCCTACAGATCAGTAATGCATCAATAAATTATAATCTTAGAACAATATTCCAATCACTGAAATGATAAGTGGCCCTATGTTTAGGGTAATACAATTATTATATGTCAGAAGTAGGGCTTAAAATCAAGTCTTCTTGACTCTAACACTGACACTCTAAGCTCTCTGCCGTGATGCCTCTCACTAGGCACATAGTAGGTCTTTAATGTTAGTTGAATTGAATTGTGTAAAGTATATTTTCCAGGTACATTTTATAACTCTAATTTGGTTTTTCTGATTAAATCAATCCATGCAAGAATAATTAAAACATGATAAATCTATTTTCTCTACAAATCAACAAATAACACTCTCAACTTTCCATAACTGATTTTAGCTGAAAGATAAATAAGTTATGAGACTGATACTGAATAAAATCATCATTAGAGGGAAAAGAAGAGAGACTTTGCCAAAAAAAACACACCCCAAAACTAGAGCTGCTGAGTGAAAAATATGTCAGGAAGTAGGCTCTGACAAGAAACAAAGAAGCCAAGATTCAATGGATGACTTCCGAGAGAACAGTAGTAATTCTCTCTTGCAAATTGCCTTCATTGCAACTGAATGGCATTCTCTCCACCTGTGCAGCAATTCTCTCCACTGCCAGTTTCCATGATCAGTGTGAAAACTGCATTTTAAGTCTCTTTAGCAAACTGTGCTATTGGATAAGGTGACAGTCATACCAAATGGAAAGAATAAGATTTTCATTTATTATGTGAACAGACCATCAACTAATGTGCAGACAGACTATATCTGCCTTATGTGAATGGCCTAAAATGTAAGTAGAATAGCAGCTCCTCTGCTTTTCAGCAAGGTCATTAACTATTCTTCATTGATGCTACCAACCTTTTTTTCTCTCCAAATTATTACTCCTTTCTCCCTCCCCCCAAGATTCAGAAAGCTGGCAAAATTTGGAAAGAGGTAGGAGTTAAATGTCAGATTAGAAAATCAATCATAAACTTAGAAATATTTCAGAGATCATATAATCATTTTACAGATAAGAAAACAATGGCCCAATGGGGACAAGTTCACAAAGGAAGTAAAGAATTAGGCATTGTAATGCCAGTCAGTGTTCTTTCCCCTATACTACATCACCTTCTGAGAGGTGAGAAATGGCCTAGGAAAGGTTAGAGGACTAGAATAAAGGCCTGTCCAGCTAGAAAAACCAGTCACTAAGTTAAATAAAGAAAGCTGATGGGTTGGAAGTAAAAGACCAGGAAAATGTTTGCGTGGGCTTATGCCAAGATATGGCATCAGAGTGGAATGGCTTCTGGGTCTAAAGAAGCCACAAATGATGCTGTGCTGGCAGACCTCGGAGAATCCTTGCCACTACTCAAATTTGTAGTCATTGTATGACACTGCTTGTCTCATCTTTCTTTTCCAAATGACTGAGGTCTAGGGACATCACAAATTAGATTATAATTATGAAACTTTCTTGAAGATTATAGAAATTTGAAATATTAAAGCTCTGGAAAAAATCACATGTCATATACATATATATTTGTATGTATGATTTTTGCAGAGCTTTAATATATTATAATTAATATGTGATTATTGCAAAACTATAATTAATATAATACATACTTTATATTATATATAATAATTTAATGTAATTTATAATTCATATATTATGTATATAGACTCTCACACACACACACACACACACACAGCCTAAAGTAAATATGTATTTAAAAGCTGGTAAATTATTCTTTATATTTTTAAAGGGGGAAGGGAATTACTTAGTGATTAGCTTTTTTATTTATACTTTGCATCATATTTGAGATGCTGAAAAAAATTACTCCTATTCTACAAAAACTAAAAATGATAAATTTTATTTGTAAAAAAGTCAACATAAAATAAATCCTACAACAAGAAGATCATGAGGGAAGGAGATGGAAAAAACAGATTGGGGGGGTGGGGTAGTGAGGAAAAGGTATACCACCAGGACAAAAATCTCTAATTTCAAGCATGAGTCACATCAGTTTCTAATAGAGAGAAGCAAAGACTCTGTAACAGTCAAGGGTAATTAGTTTTGTATTCTGTAACCAAAGAAGAGAATGGTTGTTTCCTTTTTTTATTTCTGTGTCTGTCTTTTTCTCTCTGTCTCCGTGTCTCTGTTTCCATCTCTGATTATCTTTCTCTGTCTCTCTGTCTATAGGATCAGTCTGTCTCTATCTCTATCTGATTCTCTCTCCTCCCTCCTCCTGTCCCCTTTCCCCTTCCCCTCTCCCTCTTTCTCCCTTACTCCTCCCCTTCTCCTTCCCCTATCCCTCTGCCCCTCTTCCCTCTCCCCCACCCCTTTCTCTCTTTTCCCACATTCACCCTTGCTCTTAGCTCCAGGAACAAGCCAGTTTGTAGCTACTGGTAGCCATGTAGATGTGTCAATGGAAAGATTTTATTTTACCTCTTAAAATAAATTTTAACAAAATTCTTGACCAGAAAAGCTCTCTGGCAGCATCTTCACAGATTTATGCTTGCCAGTTCCATCCCAGCCTATTCCAGCTATGCCCAAGGATGAATGATCTAAGCAATAGAGGGTCATGGTTTAAGGGACCCCATCTAAAGAAAGCATTCCAAGAAAATGTCTTTGGGAACAATGATTATTAAAATGAAAAATATAATCACGAGGTATTTATCAAAACACTGTGACTGCTACTTCCTTCATTAAAGTCTTTCAAGTGTTTATTCATCTCCTTTGAACTTAGAGCCATAATAGTTTATATATAATTTAAAATTTGATCATATTATCATCTCTTGTCTGTCATTGCTTTAGAATCATCTCCCAAATTAGATGACCATTTCCCCAAAGGGTGAGAATAACCAGCCTTCCCAGGGCTGAAACCATCTCAAAACCAGGACAATGGGTAAAGGTCTGAAGGCTCAGACCTCAGCTTTTCATGCTTGTTACTCTAAATTCCCCATCCCCCATTAGATTGTAAATACCTTGAAAGTTACAATTGATACAGGTCATTTAGGCCAGGCCCCTTTTGTTCATATCTTAAGTAAGGCTACTAAATCAATTCCTTCTCTTTTCTCTCTGAGTGGTCACTTCTGCTTAATAAGTATCAGGATTTCTGGAATCACAAAGAAAGCTTAACACTAAAGCTCATTTCACTACAGGTTCATTGTCTCACAGAAAAAAAGCATGAGGACATTTCTGCAGGAAGAATTCAAGAAGATATGTTGTGACTACAAATCTATAACCTATATCAAATTGCTTGCCTTCTCAGTGGGGGAAAGAGGAGAGAGGAAGGAAAGAATTTAAAACTTATAATTTTTAAAACTAAAGTTAAAATATTGTTTTTACACATAATTGAGAAAAATATTAAATTACAAGTAAAAAAAGACATTAACAACTTTCATCTACCTTCTACTCTTAGTTGAGTTCCAGTCTTTGAATTGGAAAATGTGGCTATAGAAGAAGGTAGGCTTTATTTAACTAATACTACTCTGACCAATGAAGAGCTTTGAGATATTGGGGCCATTGGTTTTGTCAGTTAGGTGGCATAGCAAATAGGATAATAGCCTTGGTGTAAGGAAAATCTGTGTTTGAATCTGGCTTCTGATATTTGCTAGTTATATATCTCTGGGCTAGTCACTCTATCTCATTTTCCTCATCTGTAAAATGGGAATAATAATAGAATAAGGTAATTGTGAGGATAAAATGAGATAATATTTGTAAAGAAGTCTTAATAATAATAGTGATGATGATGATTACTATGCAGAAGTGTAATAAGGGAGAGGGAACTTTATACAAATGTAGCCTTCTTAGGTTCAGTAGATAAAGTTGAGGGGAACAAGAGTAGAATTTATTTGGAGTCAGATTATACCCATAAATATTGCACAATGTTTTATGTGTACATGACTCCATCTGGGCATCTTTATTACAACATACCATATCACTTTTTTTCCTGGATAGCAATGTAGATAGAGAGATAGAGACTGTTAGACATAGAGTCTATTGTGATGGAGAGAACCATCTGCATACAGAAGGACTGTGGGAAGTGAATGTGAATCATAACAGTTTTTTCACTTTTTTTGTTGTTTCTTGCTTGCTTTTTTTCCTCACCTTTTTTTTTCCTTTTTGATCTGATTTTTCTTGTTCAGCATGACAAATGTGGAAATATGTATAGGAGAATTTCATATGCTTAACATATATTGGTTTGCATGTTGTACAGGAGAGGAGGAAGGGGAAAGGGAGAAAGAAAAATTTGGAACAAGGTTTTGAAAGGGTAAATGTTAAAAATTATCTTTGCTCATTTTTTGAAAATAAAAAACTATTATTTATAAAAATACAGTACCTAAAAACCTGGGTTCAAATCTCACCCAAGACAATTCATAATTATGTGATACTAGGTAAATCACTTTATCTCTTGTTACCTCATTTTCCTGATCTGTAAAATGGAGATAATAGGCATCTATACTTCACAGTACTGTTGATAGTATCAAATGAGTTAATAGATATACAGAACTTCACAACTTTAAAATGCTTGTAAAGTCAATTTCTTTCTGGGGCGGGTATTATTGCTGATTTTACTAAAGTGCTGAACACAATGTTAAGCACAGAGAAGATATTTAATAAATTTGTGATTCCCATGCTTTCAGGCCTTTTTTTTCTAGCCATCTCCTATTCCTGGAATGCTTGCCCTCTTCATTTCCTTCTACTGATTTCCCTGGATTTCATTAAGTAACAACTAAAAGCCTTCAAGACTGTTGGAACATATTGTTCATCCTCCCATTCCTCGTCAAAAATTAAGGACTAACAAATAAACCCCAAATCCCATTTTTTTACAAGTCTTTCCTGACTGCTTTTAATTCTAATGCCCTCTGTTTATTATTTCCTATTTATCATGTATATAGTTGTTTGCATGCTATCTATCTCCATTCTTTTGTGAATTCTTTGAAGGCTGGGATGTCATTTGACTCTCTTTGTATCTCTAAGGCTTAGCATAATGGTTGGCATATGGTAGGTACTTGATTCATATTAATTGATGCAATGTCCTTCAGCTCTAGAAATAACCCACTATGAGAATAATATGACATGGAGTTCATTTTCCACTAGTGCTGATTAATTGATATTGATTCTCACCTTCAATAAGGTCCCCTCTGTGGTCAAAAATATGATCTTATAAGACAATTGCTTGGGAATAAGAGACAATCTATAGTCACCTAACAGACCAAAAGGGGCAGCTAGAAGGTACCATGTATAAGGTGCCAAGTCTGCAATTAGCAACACTCATCCTCCTGAGTTCAAATCTGGTGATACTTACTAGCTATGTGGCCCTGGGCAAATCACTTAATCTTGTTTGCCTTAGTCTTCTCATCAATAAAATGAACTGGAGAAGGAAATGGTAAACCACTCCAGTATCTTTGACAAGAAAACACCAAATAAGTGTCACAAGGAATCAGACACAACTCAACAACCACAAAAACAAACAAATCAAAGCAAAATAACCGAAGTGGGGACAGAACCATGACCCTGGTTTTAGTAGCAAATGTTCTAACCACATGATCTAATAGTTATATACATTAGCATTTAATATATGTGGCTCAATACCAGCCTTCATAAAGACAGTTAAATCCACAAAATTATCCCAAGAAATTATTTAAGCAAGTTAGACAATAAACCACAGAAAATCATATGTGAAAGACATACAAAAAATTGAAAAATATACAATGAACCTGATATACACCTAGATCCTTGATTTAGAATTGAAAGGTCTTCTAGTTCAAGTCCCTTCATTTTAGAGGAAGAAAGTGAGAGGTTTTAACCTAGAGAGGTTAAATGGTTTGTCTTTGGACCACTGAGTAAGTAATTAACAGATCCAGGATTCGATTCTCTTATTTCCATCACTCTATTGCTCTCTCTCTTACATTTTACCTTTTTATATAAAATCATTTATCTGTATACAAATTAAGGAGAGGAAGTGTAGAATAGTAGAAAGACAGTATGCTGGCATTGATGTCAGGAAGGTGTGTATTCTACATCTAGCCTTTGATACTTAACTAGTTGCATGCCCACAGATAGCACATAAACTCTCTATGAGCCTGAGACACCTTTCTAAAAACTGCAATAATTGTCTATCTTCAGCCTCTGTGAAGGAAATTACCCTACATTGAAGAAAAAATTTAAAAATTAAGTTTATTAGGAGCAGAGAATGTGGGTCATATTAGATCAAGTTTGACAAGGTGGGAATAGAGTTTTAACTTTTCACTCTTTTATTAATTAAATGTACAGGAGATTAAATGAAACAAATTTCTTTTTTTAATTAAGTATTATAATTCCCAAATACAAGAAGTGATTTCTAAATTGTATGGCAATTTCCCATGCTTTTTTCCTCTTGCATATTTAATAAATATTTGCTGTTGAGGCTAGTTTACAAGCCTTTCATTCTGCAATAGTGAAGGCATGTTCATTGAACCATTTCTCCAAACAGTTAGAGTGACTATTTTTCCCAAATTGTCCTTCCCATTGTCCTCACCCTAAAGTTTCACAATCCCATAAAAATCAGTGCACATCTGGACAAATCTTCATTTGCTCAAATTAAGATGATTCCCCAGGGAATTTATGTAAATCTATGGAAACTCATTTTAAAAGAAAGGAAGTGTATATCCTCATTAAATAAACAATTAAGTCTACAAACAAGTGAGGAACAACATACTGTAGAATGAAATTAAACTTTCCATCAAAGAAACAGAACAATTCACTTTCATATTTAGTTTCATTTAAATGCCACAGTAAATATTATGTGAAAGATTCCGGATAAAAACTAAGTAAAACCCATAGTAACAGGAAGAGGACAGTCATTATTGCCCATCCTGTCCAGGTATCCTTGATGCCCACCATTTGTTTTGTTTTTTTTTTTTTAATTTGGTTTTATTCTGGGAATTGTTTAACCATTTCAATTGTTTCTGATTTTTCATAACCCCATTTTAGTTTTTTTTTTTTTTTTAGAAAAATACTGAAGTGCTTTGCCATTCCTTTATCCAGCTCATATTTACAGTTGAGGAAACTGAGGTAAGTAGGGTTAGAAGATTTGGTCAGGGTCGCATAGGCAGTAAGTGTCTAAGGCCAGAATTGAACTCTTTCTGATTCCAGGCCTGGTGCTGCATCCAATATACTATCTAGCTGCCTTGCTCTAGGAATTAGTAATCAACTTATAAATCATAGAATTTCAAAAAGGTAACCTCACATGTGCATGAAGGAAAATAAAGAAGCCTGCTTTTAAATCATTTTTCCTGTTTTTCTGATCCCTGATGTGTTCTTCTGGATCACTCTTCAGTGTCCTTATTGAAGGCCATAAGTACTAACTTGCTATGTTCATACATATTAAAAATAAAGGCCTTTGGAGAGGATTTGGGGAGCAAGTATGGGAAGATGATAGAGATACAAATTTAAAAAAAGCATCAGTAAAGTGTTTTTCCAAAAATTCACTTTAGAAAGCAAAAAAGAAATAAAGTGGGTAACAGAAACTAACAAAATGATTTTTTTTTACTATTCTTAATTTATACCTATATTATGTTTGCATGTATGTGTATATATAGTTTTAAGCTAAAAATTGCAGTAAACCATTGGGAAAGTATATAACAAAAACCAAAAATGAATTAATTACACAAGTTTAATTTTTATACAATCTTCATCTTTGTTCTTATATAATAATAAAAAATATTTAAATATTGGTGTTTGTATATAGATAATTATTAATTTTACTATGGAAAATTTTAAAGGGGATTTAAAAAAAGCAATCTGAACCAAATCTACAAAGTATGGCTTCTGTTAGGATTTAACAGAAGAGTGAGGAGCTTAATCAGATACAATTTGGAACAACTACCTATATTAATAGTTCTACCCCTAAATTACTGACAGACTATAAAACAGGCTGGCAGAACAGTCCATTTCTTCCCATTGTTTTATCTCAAGATTATACCTTCTCATTCATATTGGGCATTTGGGTCTATAATGTAATCTCAAAATGTCAGCTCTTTTTGAGTTGCTCTGTTTAGCAAAATATAAAATATTGGAGGTAAGGAGTAGCTTAGGGCAAGGTTAACTTCAAACAGTGTAACCAATGTCTAACCAAGAAGACAATGTCACAAAGATGTTGCAGTCATTACTCTTTGACCAGATGGCTGTCCTTTCTCATTCACTTCTGACTGTCAAATACTCTATTAAAAATTTATTAGCATCATTTCAGTGTAAGTCCTCTGTACTTACTTTCCATGCACAAGTTCAGAGGTTTTTATGCCAATCAAACTAATTTTCCCCTACTAGTAACAGAACTGATAAGAAAAGGGGTGAAATGCTTTCTTAAAGAGTAAAAAGAATTTGGACTCTCTGAAGTGCTATTCACTGATTCATGTGAATAATTCTTTGGATGTAAGACCAGATTTTGATGGAGTAGACTTGCCAAGTCAAAATGTTCCTATTTCATTCTATATGAAATTTCTATTTATTGCCACTTAATCTATTCTCATGTATTTTGCCTATACTCTCATGGACCTTTGACATATTTGAATAAATGGTTATTTAAATCATAGTTATTAAGGAATATATGGGTGTTGTCTAATGCATTTATAATAGTTCTTTGCAGAGAAGATATGTATAAAACATCTGATGCACCATTAAAATAAACTTTAAGTAAGCTGAGAGTGACAGACATGCAGAAGACAGAGAGAGAAAGAGTAAGGAGGAAAGAGAGAGGGGGGAAAGAAAGAAAAAGAGAGAGAGAGGGGAAAAGAGAGGGAGAGAGAGGGGAAAAGAGAGGGAGAGAGACAGAGACAGAGACAGAGACAGAGAGAGAGACAGAGAGAGAGAGAGACAGAGAGAGAGTGTGAGAGTATCTGTGATGTGAATAAGAAAACCTTATTTGGTTGGTGAAAGGTTCTCAATTTTATATTTCCTTCCTTAATCATGCAATATTAAAAATGTAAAGTAAGAATAAAATAAAAGTAGTTTGGGAATAAATGGTGATAGTTTTAGGTGACCCAAAACTTTTCTCTAAAAACCAAACTCTTCTCTTTAATCAGAAATATTCTCTTGTTAATCATCATCATCATTGCCAGCATTTATGCAGCCCCTACTATATATCAGGCATTGTGCTAAGTATTTTACTATATGCTGCTGAATCATGGAATATCACAATTCTAAAGGATCAAAATTATGGATTATTCAAACAGCAATAGAGAAATGCGTGCTTGATATAAAAGGGCTATAACATATTGCCTAATACACGAGGTGGTATAAAATATGTCATCAAGGATTTATGACCAGAATGGTGGAATAGATGGAGCACCCAGTTGGCTTCTCCCAGCATTTTTCTGTAAGCAACTTTAAAATAATAAAAACAAATTAAAATTTGGAGTGGCAGAACCAATAAAAGATCAGGGTGAGATATTCTTCCATTCCAAGATAACTTAAGAGGTTGGAAAGAAACACCTGTGACAAGCCTAGAGCTCATGGGGATATAGCACTAGTAGTGGAACTAGATAAAGATAACAGAAGCAGCAGAGTTTGGGGAGCTTTCACTCTAGAGATGGTAAGAGAATGTGACAAATGGTCAGAAAAAAATACCAAGGGACTCTTATGTTAGCAATGAATATAAGACTGAAAGCTGTTTGGCAGTTTCACTGCCTATATTTACTATTAAAACATAGTTCAAGAGTGGAAAGAGCACTTTTTGCTTTAATGGAAAACAGGTCCCTGAAGAACAGGATTACTTCTTGTCCAAAGGTGGCCTAAAAATAATACTGATTGAGAAATACAAATTAAGACAACTCTGAGATACCACTACACACCTATCAGATTGGCTAGAATGACAGGAAAAGATAATGACGAATGTTGGCAGGGATGTAGGAAAACTGGGACACTGATACATTGTTGGTGGAATTGTGAGTACATCCAGCCATTCTGGAGAGCAATTTGGAACTATGCTCAAAAAGTTATCAAACTGTGCATACCCTTTGATCAAGCAGTGCTACTACTGGGCTTATATCCCAAAGAGATTTTAAAGAAGGGAAAGGGACCTGTATGTGCACAAATGTTTGTGGCAGCCCTCTTTATAATGGCCAGAAACTAGAAACTGAGGGGATGCCCATCAATTGGAGAATGGCTGAATAAATTGTGGTTTATGAATATTATGGAATATTATTGTTCTGTAAGAAATGACCAGAAGGATGATTTCAGAAAGGCCTGGAGAGACTGACATGAACCGATGCTGAGTGAAATGAACAGGACCAGGAGATCATTATATACTTCAACAACAATACTATATGATGATCAGTTCTGATGGACGTGGCCCTCTTCAACAATGAGATGAACCAAATCAGTTCCAATAGAGCAGTAATGAACTGAACCTGCTATACCCACTGAAAGAATTCTGGGAGATGCCTATGAACCACTACATAGAATTCCCAATCCCTCTATTTTTGTCCATCTGAATTTTTGATTTCCTTACAGGCTAATTGTACACTATTTCAAAGTCTGATTCTTTTTACACAGCAAAATAACTGTTTGGATACATATACATATTGTATTTAACTTATACTTCAACATATTTAACATGTATTGGTCAACCTGCCATTTGGAAGAAGGGATGGGGGGGAAGAGGGGAAAAGTTGGAACAAAAGATTTTACAATTGTCAATGCTGAAAAAAATACCCATGCATATATCTTGTAAATAAAAAGCTATTAAAAAAGAGCTGATGAATTTAATAATAATAATAATACTGTTTGCAATCCAAAGATATCAAGGGCCTTTCCCAGGGAAAACTAAAGTAAAGGGTAGTTACTACATCTCTCCACACAACACTTAACTTTGGAAGCACCAGATGCTTCAAAATCTCAAAACCAGCCCTGAAAACAGCAATATAGAGAAGTCTGAAGCTTAGCCAATGTCCCTCCCTTTTTACTGTGGGAACAAAATTCATTTTCAAAATAAATTCAAAGTGAGGAAATTGGTTGGAAAATGAGGAAACAAAAAAAAAACTGATCATAAAAAGCTGGTTATGGTGACAGGGAAGATCAAGACACAAACTCAGAAGAAAAGTCAAAATAACTGTAGGCACAGTATCAAAGAAGGGGAGGGAGGAACACAAATTAAACACAAGCAAATTGAGCAAAAACTCCTGGAACGGTTAAAAATAATTAATTTCAAAATCTAATAATATTAAAAAGAAGAAAATAAGTAAATAAATAAGAACGATGAAAGAAAAATCATGAAAAAAATTAACAACTCAGTGCACACACACACACACACACACACACATCTGAAGAAAACAAAATCTTAAAATACAAAATTAAATCAACCCTCTAAAAAAAAATCTCCAGGGACAGATGGATTATATTTAAAGAATAATTAATTACAATACTATACAAACTATTTGAAAAAATAAGGAAAGAAGGATGCTACTAAATTCCTTTTATTACACAAATATGGTGCTGATAATCTAAACCAGGTAGTGTCAAAACAGGGGAAAAAAATTATAGACCAATTTCCCTAATGAATACAGATGCAAAATCTTAAATAAAATATTAGCAAAGAGATTACAGAAAGTCATCCCTAGGATAATACACTATGACCAAGTAGGAATTATACCAGGAATGTAGGACTGGTTCAATATTAGGAAAACAATTAGCATAATTGACCATATCAGTAACCAAATTAACAAAAATCAGATGATTATCACAATAGATGCAGAAAAAGTGTTTGATAAAATTCAACACCTATTCCTATTAAAAGAAAGATTTGATAAAATGGAAAAAGAAAACAACTCCCTGAAATGTGAAATAGAAAAGGTAAAGAACTCCCAGTGAAGGGGGGGAAAGGGGAAAGAAGGGAGGAAAGCATAAACCGGGGTTAACAAGATGGCAAGTAATACAGAATTGGTCATTCTAACCATAAACGTGAACGGGGTAAACTGCCCCATAAAGAGGAAGCGGTTAGCAGAATGGATTAAAAGCCAGAATCCTACAATATGTTGTTTACAGGAAACACACCTGAAGCGGGGAGATACATGCAGGTTAAAGGTAAAAGGTTGGAGCAAAATCTACTATGCTTCAGGTGAAGTCAAAAAAGCAGGGGTAGCCATCCTGATCTCAGATCAAGCTAAAGCAAAAATTGATCTAATTAAAAGAGATAAGGAAGGACACTATATCTTGCTAAAGGGTAGCATGGATAATGAAGCACTATCTATATTAAACATATATGCACCAAGTGGGGTAGCATCTAAATTCTTAAAAGAGAAACTAAGAGAGCTGCAAGAAGAAATAGACAGTAAAACTATAATAGTGGGAGATCTTAACCTTGCACTCTCAGAATTAGATAAATCAAACCACAAAATAAATAAGAAAGAAGTCAAAGAGGTAAATAGAATACTAGAAAAGTTAGATATGATAGATCTCTGGAGAAAATGTAATGGAGACAGAAAGGAATACACTTTCTTTTCAGCAGTTCATGGAACCTATACAAAAATTGACCATATATTAGGACATAAAAACCTCAAACTCAAATGTAGTAAGGCAGAAATAGTAAATGCATCCTTTTCAGACCACGATGCAATGAAAATTACATTCAACAAAAAAGCAGGGGGAAGTAGACCAAAAAATAATTGGAAACTAAATAATCTCATACTAAAGAATGATTGGGTGAAACAGCAAATCATAGACATAATTAATAACTTCACCCAAGAAAACGATAATAATGAGACATCATACCAAAATGTATGGGATGCAGCCAAAGTGGTAATAAGGGGAAATTTCATATCTCTAGAGGCCTATTTGTATAAAATAGAGAAAGAGAAGGTCAATGAATTGGGTTTGCAATTAAAAATGCTAGAAAAGGAACAAATTAAAAACCCCCAGTCAAACACTAAACTTGAAATTCTAAAAATAAAAGGTGAGATCAATAAAATTGAAAGTAAAAAAACTATTGAATTGATTAATAAAACTAAGAGTTGGTTCTATGAAAAAACCAACAAAATAGACAAACCCTTAGTAAATCTGATTAAAAAAAGGAAAGAGGAAAATCAAATTGTTAGTCTTAAAAATGAAAAGGGAGAACTCACCACTAACAAAGAGGAAATTAGAGCAATAATTAGGAGTTACTTTGCCCAACTTTATGCCAATAAATTCGACAACTTAAATGAAATAGAAAAATACCTCCAAAAATACAGCTTGCCCAAACTAACAGAGCAAGAAGTAAATATCCTAAACAGTCCCATCTCAGAAAAAGAAATAGAACAAACTATCAATCAACTCCCTAAGAAAAAATCCCCAGGACCAGATGGATTTACATGTGAATTCTACCAAACATTTAAAGAACAATTAACTCCAATGTTATATAAACTATTTGAAAAAATAGGGATTGAAGGAGTCCTACCAAACTCCTTTTATGACACAGACATGGTACTGATACCTAAACCAGGTAGGCTGAAAACAGAGAAAGAAAATTATAGACCAATCTCCCTAATGAATATTGATGCTAAAATCTTAAATAAAATATTAGCAAAAAGATTACAGAAAATTGTCACCAGGATAATACACTATGACCAAGTAGGATTTATACCAGGAATGCAGGGCTGGTTCAATATTAGGAAAACTATTAGCATAATTGACTATATCAATAATCAAACAAACAAAAACCACATGATCATCTCAATAGATGCAGAAAAAGCATTTGATAAAATCCAACATCCATTCCTAATAAAAACACTTGAGAGCATAGGAATAAATGGACTTTTCCTTAAAATAGTCAGGAGCATATATTTAAAACCATCAGTAAGCATCATATGCAATGGGGAAAAACTGGAACCTTTCCCAGTAAGATCTGGAGTGAAGCAAGGTTGCCCACTATCACCATTATTATTTAATATCGTATTAGAAACACTAGCCTCGGCAATAAGAGTCGAGAAAGATATTAAAGGAATTAGAGTAGGCAATGAGGAAACCAAACTATCACTCTTTGCAGATGATATGATGGTATACCTAGAGAACCCCAGAGATTCTACCAAAAAGCTATTGGAAATAATTCATAATTTTAGCAAAGTAGCTGGCTACAAAATAAATCCCCATAAATCCTCAGCATTTTTATACATCACCAACAAAACCCAACAGCAAGAGATACAAAGAGAAATTCCATTCAGAATAACTGTTGATACCATAAAATATTTGGGAATCTATCTACCAAAGGAAAGTCAGGAACTATATGAGCAAAATTATAAAAAAGTCTCCACACAAATAAAGTCAGACTTAAATAATTGGAAAAATATTAAGTGCTCTTGGATCGGCCGAGCGAACATAATAAAGATGACAATACTCCCTAAACTAATCTATTTATTTAGTGCTATACTAATCAGACTTCCAAGAAAATATTTTATTGATCTAGAAAAAATAACAACAAAATTCATATGGAACAATAAAAAGTCGAAAATCTCAAGGGAATTAATGAATAAAAAATCAAATGAAGGTGGCCTAGCTGTACCTGATCTAAAATTATATTATAAAGCAGCAGTCACCAAAACCATTTGGTATTGGCTAAGAAATAGATTAGTGGATCAGTGGAAAAGGCTAGGCTCACAAGACAGAATAGTCAATTATAGCAATCTAGTGTTTGACAAACCCAAAGCCCCTAACTCCTGGGAAAAGAATTCATTATTTGATAAAAACTGCTGGGATAATTGGAAATTAGTATGGCAGAAATTAGGCATGGACCCACACTTAACACCATATACCAAGATAAGATCAAAATGGGTCTATGACCTAGGCATAAAGAACGAGATTATAAATAAATTAGAGGAACATAGAATAGTTTATCTCTCAGACTTGTGGAGGAGAAAGAAATTTGTGACCAAAGATGAACTAGAGACCATTACTGATCACAGAATAGAAAATTTCGATTACATCAAATTAAAAAGCCTTTGTACAAATAAAACTAATGCAAACAAGATTAGAAGGGAAGCAACAAACTGGGAAAACATTTTCACAGTTAAAGGTTCTGATAAAGGCCTCATTTCCAAAATATATAGAGAACTGACTCAAATTTGTAAGAAATCAAGCCATTCTCCAATTGATAAATGGTCAAAGGATATGAACAGACAATTTTCAGAGGATGAGATTGAAACTATTACCACTCATATGAAAGAGTGTTCCAAATCATTATTGATCAGAGAAATGCAAATTAAGACAACTCTGAGATACCACTACACACCTGTCAGATTGGCTAAGAAGACAGGAAAAAATAATGTTGAATGTTGGAGGGGATGCGGGAAAACTGGGACACTAATGCATTGTTGGTGGAGTTGTGAACGAATCCAACCATTCTGGAGAACAATCTGGAATTATGCCCAAAAAATTATCAAATTGTGCATACCCTTTGATCCAGCAGTGTTTCTATTGGGCTTATATCCCAAAGAAATACTAAAGAAGGGAAAGGGACCTGTATGTGCCAAAATGTTTGTAGCAGCCCTGTTTGTAGTGGCTAGAAACTGGAAAATGAATGGATGCCCATCAATTGGAGAATGGCTGGGTAAATTGTGGTATATGAATGTTATGGAATATTATTGTTCTGTAAGAAATGACCAGCAGGATGAATACAGAGAGGACTGGCGAGACTTACATGAACTGATGCTAAGTGAAATGAGCAGAACCAGGAGATCATTATACACTTCGACAACGATGTTGTATGAGGACATATTTTGATGGAAGTGGATTTCTTTGACAAAGAGACCTGAGTTTCAATTGATAAATGACGAACAAAAGCAGCTACACCCAAAGAAAGAACACTGGGAAACGAATGTAAACTATCTGCATTTTTGTTTTTCTTCCCGGGTTATTTATACCTTCTGAATCCAATTCTCCCTAAGCAACAAGAGAACTGTTCGGTTCTGCAAACATATATTGTATCTAGGATATACTGCAACATATCCAACATATACAGGACTGCTTGCCATCTAGGGGAAGGGGGGGAGGGAGGGAGGGGAAAAAAAATCGGAACAGAAACGAGTGTCAATATAAAGTAATTATTAAATAAAAAATTTTTTAAAAAATTAAAAAAAAAAAAAAGAACTCCCAGTAAACAGAATTTGTGAAGTGGAAAAAATTCCATAGAACAAAAACAACTCATTTAAAAACTCAATTGGACAATTACAAAAAGAAGTTTAAAAAAAAGTAAATGAAGAAAATAATTCATTAGAAATCAGAACTGAACAAATAGAAATGAATGACTTGATGAGATATCAAGAATCAGTCAAGCCAAACCCAAAGACCCCAGCTTTTGGCATAAGAATTCACTATTTGACAAAAAGTACTGGGGAAATTGGAAATTAGTATGGCAGAAAGTAGGCCCACTGACCCACACTTAACACCATATACCAAGAGAAGGTCAAAATGGGTTCATGATCTAGATATGAAGAAAGATATTATAATCAAATTAGAAGAACATAGGATAGTTTATCTCTCAGACCTGTTGAAGTGGAAAGCATATGTGACCAAAGAAGAACTAGAGATCATTATTGATCACAAAATAGAAAATTTCAGTTATATAAAGTTAAAAAGGTTTTTATACAAATAAAACTAATGCAGACAAGATTAGAAGGGAAGCAATAAACTGGGAAAACATTTTTACAGTCAAAGGTTCTCATAAAGGACTCATTTCCAAAATATAAAGAGAATTGACTCAAATTTATAAGAAATCAAGCCATTCTCTAATTGATAAATGGTTAAAGGATATGAATAGACAATTTTCAGAGGAAGAAATTGAAACTATTTCTAGTCATATGAAAAGGTGCTCCAAATCATTATTATTCAGAGAAATGAAAATTAAGACAACTCTGAGATATCACTACATACCTCTCAAATTGGCTAAAATGACAGGAAAAGATAATGACGAATATTGGAGGGGATGTGGGAAAACTGGGACACTGATACATTGTTGGTGGAATTGCAAATGGATCCAATTCTGGAGAGCAGTTTGCCAGTATGCTCAAAAAGTTGTCAAATTGTGCATATGCTTTGATTCAGCAGTGTTTCTACTGGGATTATATCCCAAATAGATTTTAAAGAAGGGAAATGTCCCACGTGTACAAAAATGTTTGTGGCAATCCTTTTTTGTAGTGGCTAGAAACTGGAAATTGAATGGATGCCCCTAAATTGGAGAATAGTAAAGTAAATTGTAGTATATGAATGTTATGGAACATTATTATTCTGTAAGAAATGAGCATCAGGATGATTTCAGGGAGGCCTGGAGAGGATGAATTGATATTAAGTGAAATAAGAAGAACCAGGAGATCATTATGCATGGCAACAAGAAGATTATATGATGATCAACTTTGATGGATGTGGCTCTCATCAACAATGAGATGATTCAAATCAGTTCCAATTGTTCAGTAATGAAGAGAATCAGCTACTCTCAGAGAGAGAACTATGGGAAATAAGTGTGGACCACAACAGAGCATTTCTACTCTTTCTGTTATTGTTTACTTGCATTTTTGTTTTCCTTCTCAGATTTTTTTTCTTTTTAGATCTGATAACTGTGTAAATTTACACAGCAAGATAACTGTGTAAATATATAGACATATATTGGATTTAACATATACTTTAACATATTTAACATGTATTTGATTACCTGCAATCTAGGGGAGGGGGTAAGAGAAAGGAGAGGAAAACTTGGAACAGAAAGTCTTGCAAGTGTCGATGTTGAAAAATTATCCTTGCATATGTTTTGTAAACAAAAAGCTATAATAATAATAAGAAAAATAAATGTTAGCCTTGGCTATAAGAGAAGAAAAAAAGATTAAAGGAATTAGAGTAGGTAATACAGAAACCAAATTATCACTCTTTGCAGATGATGATATACATAGAGAACTCTAGAAAATCAACTAAAAAAACTACTAGAAATAATTCACAAGTTTAACAAAGTTGAAAGATCCAAAATAAATCCACATAAATCATCAACATTTTTATATATTACCAACAAAGTCCAGCAATAAGAGATACATAGAGAAATGACATTTAAAATAACTGCTGATAATATAAAATTTGGGGGAGTCTATCTGCCAAGGCAAACTCAGGAACTAAATGAACACAACTATAAAACACTATCAAGTCCACACAAATAAAGTCAGATCTAATCAATTGGAAAAATATCAAGTGCTTTTGGGTAGACTGAGCAAATATAATAAAATGACAATACTACCTAAATTAATCTACATATTCAATGCCATATCAATCATTACAGATCTAGAAAAAATAATAAAGTTCATCTGGAAGAATAAAAGGTCAAGAATTTCAAGGGAATTAATGAAAAAATATAAAGAAAGCTAACTGCACCAGACCTAAAACTATATTATAAAGCAGGGGTTATCAAAACTATTTGGTATTGACTTAGAAATAGAGTAGTCAATCAGTGGAATAGTTTATGTTCACAGGACAAAATAGTCAATGACTACAGTAATCTAGTGTTTGACAAACCCAGAGACCCCAGTTTTGGGGATTAAAAATCACTATTTCACAAAAACTGCTGGGAAAATTGGAAACTAGTATGGCAGAAACCAGGCACTGACTCACACCTAACATTGTACACCAAGATAAAGTAGAAATGGGTTCATGTTTTAAATGTAAAGAGTGATATTATAAGCATATTAGAACATAGGATAGTTTACCTTTCAGACCTATGGAAAAGGAAAGAATTTGTGACCAAAGAAGAATTGAGATCATTATTGAACACAAAATAGATACTTTTGATTATATTAAGTTAAAAAGGTTTTATACAAACAAGACTAATGAAGACAAGATTAAAAGTGAAACAATAAACTGGGAAAACATTTTTTACCTTTAAGGGTTTTGATAAAGACCTCATTTCTAAAGCATAAAGAGAAATGACTCAAATTTATAAGAATTCAAGGCATTCTCCAATTCATAAATTGTTAAAGAATATGAACAGAAAATTTTCAGATGAAGAAATTGAAACCTTTCCTAATCATATGGAAAGGTGTTCTATATCACTATTAATCAGAGAAAATGCAAATTAAGACAATTCTGAAGTACCTTTCAAATTGGTGAAGATGATAGGAAAAGATAATGATAAATGTTGTAGAGGATGTGGGAAAATTGGGGCACTAATATGTTGTTGGTGGAGTTGTGAACTGATCCAAGCATTCCAGAGAGCAATATGGAAACATGCCCAAAGGGCTATCCAACTGTGCATACCCTTTGATCCAGCACTGTTTCTACTGGTCTTATATCCCAAAATCATCTTAAAGGAGGGAAAGGGATCCATATGTGCAAAAATGTTTGTGGCAGTCCTTTTTGTAGTGGCAAAAAACTGGAAACTGAGTGGATGCCCATCAGTTGGAGAATGGCTGAATAAGTTATGATATATGAATGTTATGGAATATTATTGTTCTATAAGAAATGATCAGCAGGATGATTTCATAGAGACCTGGAGAGACTTACATAAACTGATACTAAATGAAATGAGAAGAACCAAGAGATCATTGTACATGGCAACAGCAAGATTAAATGATGATCAGTTTTGATAGACGTGGCTCTTTACAGCAATAATGATTTTGGGATAATGAGAACCATCTATACCCAGAGAGAGGACTGTGCGGACTAAGGGTGGATCACAATGTAGTATTTTCACTCTTTTTGTTGTGCTTTCTTTAAATTTTATTTTCTTTCTCATTTTTTTCCTTTTTGATCTGATTTTTCTTGTGCAGCAAGATAATTGTATAAATATGTATGCCTATATTGGCATGTTTAACATATATTAGATTACTTACCATCTAGGGAAGGGGATGGATGGGGAAAGGGGGAAAAATTGAAATACAAGGGTTTTCAAGAATCAGTGTTGAAAAATTATCTTTGATGTTTTGGAAATAAAAAAAATTGATAATTTTTTTTTCAATTGAGCCAATAAAAAAAGAGGTACAAACTTCACTGCATAAAATAATTGCTCAAAAATTAGAACTGAAAAAGTGGAAGCTAATGACTCCATAACACATCAAAAAACAATAAAACAAAGTCAAAAGAATGATAAAAATTTAAAAAAAATGTGAAATTTCTCATCAGAAAAACAACTGATTGGGAAAATAGATCTAGGCAAGATAATTTGATAATTATTGGACTAATTGGAAGTTGTTTTAAAAAGAATCAAAAAAATTATAAAAGAAACTACCCTGATATCCTAGAACCAGAGGACAAAATAGAAATTGAAAGTATCCACCAATCACAACCTGAAAAAGGTCACAAAATGAAAGAGCCTATATAAAAGAGAAAATACTTTAAACAGCCAGAAAGAAACAATTCAAATATTATGGAATTGCAGTTAGTATCACACAAGATTTAGCAGCTACCACATTAAAGATGAAAAGGGCTTAGAATATAATATTCCAGAATACAAAAAAGTTAGGAATACAATCAAGTAAAACCTACTGACAAAACTAAGCTTAATCCTTTAAGTAGAAACAAAAACAAAAAATGATATATAATGATATAGAGGTTTTCACGCTGTACTGATGAACAGAGCTAGATAGAAAATGTGACTTCAAATACAAGGCTCAAGAGAAGCATGGAAAGTAAAATATGAAAGAAATCGTAAAAGGCTCAGTAAGTTTAAATTGTTAACATTTCTATATGATTTCTGTAAGATTTCTATGAAGATGATAGATGTAACTTCTAAATAATTTATCATTGTTAAATCAATTAGAAGGATTCTACATAGAAGGTACAGAAATGAATCGATTTTTTCTTAATGGAAGGGTGAGAAAAAGGGGATGGGAGAAGAATGGGGAAATCTCACTTAAAAGAGGTGTGAAAAGAAGAACTTTTATGTTGGAGAGGAAAATAGTTTGAACTAGGCAACACTTGAACCCTGTTTTCATCTGAATTTGTTCAGATGAGGCAAAATGTATTCATGCATGCGCGTGTGCATACACACACACACACACACACACACTCTCTCTCTCTCTCTCTCTCTTTCTCGGATATTAATATATTTTAATTAAAAGGGTAATAGAAAGGAATAGGAAGAAGGAGAAAAGGGGATACTGTAATAAAAAGAGCAAAACAAAGGAAAGCAGTGGCCAAAAGCAGCACAATAGACTTTAGAGGAGGGACAAGAGAGAACTAGAGGCATAGATACACACAAAGAAACAGAAACACAAACTCAGACAGACAGAGCGACATAGAGATAAACAGAAGAAACCAGGATGGAGGAAAATTGACAGTCCGTGAATGTGAAAGGGATTAACTCAACTATAAAATGTAAGGACACAGCAGAATAGAAACTAGAATCTAACAATATGTTGATTACAAGAAACATACTTGAAATAGAGAGACAGAGAGTTAAAACAAGGAGTTGGAACAGATTATATTTTGCATCAGCTGAAGTGAAAAAGGGAGGAAAAGTAATCATGATATCAGACAAAGCAAAAATAGACCTAATTAAAAGGGATAAGCAGGAAATATCTTTCTAAACTGAATCATAAACAATGAATATTAATGCTAAACATATATACATCAAATAACATAGTGTTTAAATTTTTAAAAGAAAATTTAAATTTTAGGAGGAAATAGTAAAACTATACTAATATGGAACATCAATTTCCCCATCTTAGTACTAAATAAAGCTAATCTTAAAAAGAAAGAAGCTAAGGAAATGAAAAGAATTTTAGAAAAGTTAAATATGATAGATATCTGAAGAAAATTGAAAGGGAATAAATAGGAGAATATCTTTTTCTCAGTTGCACATGGCACCTTTAAAAAATTGACCATGTATTAGGGCATAAATACTTAACAAACAAATGAAAAAAAAAGTAGAAATATTAAATGCACCTCTTTCAAATTATAATGCAATAAAAATTATATTCAAAAAAGTTGCTTGGAAAAATAAATATTGAAAATGAAATAATTTAATCCAATAAGTGGGTCAAGTAACAAATCATATATACAATCAGTAATTTTATTAAAGAGAATAACATCCCAAGGAAATCATAAAGGAGAAAAAAGGACTCGTGCAAAAATGTTCATAGCAGCTCTTTTTGTAGTAGCAAGAATTGGGAAAGGATTGGGATACCCATCAATTGGTAAATGGCTGAATATGTTGGAGTACATGAAAATAATGGAATATTATTGTTCTATAAAAAATGATAAGCTGATTACAGAAAGGTTTGGAAAAATTTATATTAACTGCTGCTGAATGAAACAAGGAGAAGCGGGAATATATTTTGTACAATAACAGCAAGAATGTGAGATGATCAACTATGAAAGGCTTGGTTCTTCTCTGTAGTTCAGTGATCCAAAGGAATCCTAATAGACTTTGGATAGAAAATGTCATCTGCAACCAGAGAAAGATCTAAGGAGACTGAATGTAAATCAATATCTGGTTATGTTCACTTCTTTTTTCTGTTTTTTTTTTTTTTTAATCTCTCCCATGGTTTTTCCCATTTGCTCTGATTTTTTTCTCCCAACATAATTCATAAAACAATGTATATTAAAAATAAATAAAAATAATTTTTAAAATAGAGAGAATGACAACAATAAAACAACATGCCAAAATTTATAGGTAGTCAAAGAAGTACTTAGGAAGAAAATTATAGCTCTAAAAATGTAAATCAATTAAAAAGAAGAGACAAAGCAGATCAATGAATTTGATATACATTTTAAAAAATTAAAAATTTTCAAATAAGGGTCAAAAATAGAAGTCCTAAAATTGAAGGAGATTAATAAAATTTAAAGTAAAAAATAAGCATTGAACTACCAAATCTAGAAACTAGATTTAACTACTCACATAAGGAATGGATTCAATAGGCAATACTACATATATACCATGAAGGGTATAGCTCCCTCCAAAATCTATAGAGAAATAAATAGGAAAGGAGAGGTAGATGGTGAAGCAAAGGATAAGGGAAGAAAACAAGGAAGGGATACCTGAATGGGGTGGGGAGGATTTAGTAAGTCAAATAAAAAACAGAACTTAATAAGCGTCAACAGGAGGGGCAGATAGGTGGCTCAATAGAGAGAACACCAGCCCTGAAGTCAGGAGGACCTGTTTTCAAATTTGACCTCAGACTCTTAATGCTTCCTAGTTGTGTGACCTTAGGCAAATTACTTAATACCAATTGCCTCAGCAAACAAAAAAAAAAGAGCCTGCAGGAATAAGAAAGACACATACATCTTAGATATGTGTATATGAATGTATATATATGTATATATTTACACATGTAAACATAAATATATCTTTTCTTAACCTTAGCCATAAAAAAGGGGGAAAATAATAAAGTAAATAAAGTATGCAGCACAGAACAAAAGAACAATTTACAAGGAAGTAAAGAAAAGATAGACACTTGTGAATATAATTTCTTCTACTAATATATATATATATATGCATATATATATGTGTATCTATACTTTCTTAAATTGGTATTTATTGTCATATATTTTGAATCATCTCTGAAGTTCTGATGGACACACAATAATGTTCTTTTTTGTTTTGTTTCATTTTGTTTTGTATTGTTTTTTTCTGTTTCTTTTTGTTTATTCTGTTTCTTCAAATAAAAAAATTGAAAAAAAATTTTAAAAACAAAATAAAAAAAATAAAAATTATATAAAAATAACATTAAATAAGAAAAAAGCAATTAAAAAAAGAAAGAGAAAAACTTCTTTTAAAAAAGAAACTGGTTTTATAAAAGTAAAAAAAAAATAATAAAACAAGTCAGCCATTGGTTGATTTCATTTTTATAGAAAGAAAGAAGTCAAATCACCATCATAAGAAATGGAAATGGAAATGAATGCACCATGATTGAAAATGAAATTATATTATTAGGAGTTATTTTGCTCACTTACATGCTAGTTAAACTGACAGTCTAAATGAAATAGGTGAATATTTACAAAAGTATAAACTGCCCAAATGAGCAGAAGAGGAAATTGAATGGACAGGTAATAACCTTATCTTAGAAAAAAGAAATTGAAGTCATAAATGAACTTCCTAAGAAAAAATCCCCAGTGTCATCTAGATTTATAAGTGAATTCTATCAAACATTTTAGAAACAAATAATCCAACAATGTATAAACTATTTGAAAAAAATAGGTAAAGAAAGAATCCTATCAAATTTCTTTTATGAGATAAATATGTTCTCATGCCTAAACCAAGGAAAGCAAAAACAGAGAATTCCTTAATGAATACCAATATAAATATTTTAAATAAAATACCATCAAAGAGATGACAGCAATATTTCACTACTATCAAAGAGATGACAGTAATATTTCACAAATATCATACATGATGACTAAGTGAAATTTATTCCCGTAATGCAGAATTGGTTCAATTTTAGGAAAATTGTAAGTATATTTGATAGTCAATATCAATATCAATAGAAAAATAACAAAAATCTCAAACATATATCAAGCTTTCAACAAAATATAGTACCCATTCCTATTAAAAATACCAAAAAAAAAAAATTAAGGATCAATAGAGGCTTTTAAAAAATTATTCTCAGTTGTCTTTTATTTTTCCAAATACATGTAAAGACAGTTTTCAACATTCTTTTTTGGAAAACTGCTCCAAATTTTTCTCCCTTTTTTCCTTCCCTTCCCTGTTCCAAAACAGCAAACAATCTGATAGAGTGTGTGCTATCCTTTTAAATGTATTTCCAAATATTTGTCATGTTCTGCAAGGAAAATCCGACCAAAAGGGAAAAAAATGAAAAAAAAAAAAGAAAAAAAAAAAAAAACCAAAAAGATGAAAACACTATGCTTCAATCCACATTCAGTCTCCAAAGTCCTCTCTCTGGATATGATTGGCATTTTCCAATCTAAAACTATTGAATTGCCTTGAATAAATTGAATAAAATTGAATAAAATTGCCTTGAATCACCACATTACTGAGAAGAGCTAACTCCATCACAGTTGATCACATAATTTTATTGTTATACTATACAATGTCTTTTGGGTTCTGCTCACTTTACTCAGCTTCAGTTCATGTAGATCTTTTCAGACTTTTCTAACATCAGTTTGTTTATCATTTCTTATAGAACAATAATATTCCATTACATTGATATACCATAACTTATTCAGCCCTAACTAATGTCCCTTATTTCTGCCCTTAGCTGAATTCAGCTCATCAGAGCACCTCATGGGCTGAATTCAGAGGTCTGTCTGGCATTATCTGAGCTCATCAACTATAGTTTAGTAGCTAGAAGGTGACTCCTTGAAAAGGATAGGAAAAACTCTTTAAATGCAAAAATGGAAAAGAGCATTTGTTGTTGTGATACAATAATTTCTCACTTGTGTCCAACTCTTTGTGACCTCCTTTGAAATTTTCCTGGCAGAGATACTGGAATGTTTTGCCATTTCTTTTTCCAGCTCATTTTACAAATGATGAAAGTAAGACAAACTGGGTTAAATGAATTGCTGAGGGTCAAACAGTTAGTGTCTGAGAGCAGATTTGAACTCAAGTCGACTTGGAATCAATCAGATCTTCCTGATTGCAGGCCTGGCACTCTACTGTACCATCTACTTTTACAGTAAGGAGAAATAAATCACTAAACAAGCTGAAGGCAATTAAAGAAAAGCCAAACATGCTTTTAGGCTAAAAATAAGTCTTTTAAATATTTTTATTAATTATTAATACTTTTTTTTTTGCCTAGTGGTAATTAAATCTGTTGTCCCAGAAAACTATCTGGTTTAGATTTAGAAAATTCCTTGTAACTCTTATTTCATCTTTGATGGCAATCCTCTACCCATCCCTCCTCCTCCCAAACCCATTTTTAGGAATGACATAAAACAATGCCTAAAAACTATAATGAGATTTGGACTATGGAACTCAGTTCCTTCCCCCCCATCTCTCACCCCCCTTCTCTGTCTCTTTTTTCCCTCTCTTCCTCCCTCCCTCTCTTCTTCTCTTCCTCCTTCCTTCTCTCTTCCTCTTCCCCCCCTCCCCTTCTCTTCCCCACCTCTCTCATTTCTTTCTCTCTTTCATTTTCCTCTGTCTCTGTCTCTCAAAATTCCCACAAGCTTGGTATGCAAATTAACCTGAGAAATACAAAAGAACTAACTGAAGCAAGATTATAGCCCTCTACCCTCCTGACCTAGATTCCTGCCTTTATTATCTGCCAGTAGAAAAACCTGTCTGCTTCTTCACTGAAATAATAAAATAATTTCACAATTCTGTTGCCCATCTTTATTCTTTAGACAACATTGTCAAGATACATTGACATCACCAAATCCTTCTGTTGACTGAGGAATCTGTAACTCAGGCGAACTGAATGTTTCTTTTGTCTTAACTGAATATCATCTAAGTAAAAAAAATATATATCTTAGCTCAGGATAAAAGATATGTACTTCCTTGGATTTTTTAAATTGGATTATTGGTTAAATTTATTGAGAAACATGATAGGCATAGTACTCTTCCAGAAACATGTGCAACACAGAGACAGGATCCACAAAGATAGTATCCAAAAACACCAGGCTACCAGAATCACATTGTAAACTGAAGTTTTCGGTAAAGAGAATGCATGAGAGTTTGATTAATTATGTCTCTGTCATAATATGACAACTGGTCTTTTATATCTTTAGAGTTCTTCCCTCTTCTTTCAGGAATGCCTTTCTCAAAAGTCATGGGATCATGATCAAGATCAATCAATCAATCAACATATTATTAAGGGCTGACTATGTGCAGATTACTATGCTAAGTGCTGGGAATAAAAAAAGAGGCAAAAAGCAGTCTCTCCCCCTTAATAAATTTACAATGTAATGGGAGAGACAATATTCAAACAACTATATAGGCTATACACAGGACAAATAAGAAATAATTATTAGGAAGTTAGGTGGTACAGTGGAGAGAGTACCAGATCTGAAATCAGAAAAACTCATATTCCTGGGGACAAGCTGGTATATGGTGGTTAACCACTGGATCTTCCAAAAATGCAGGACAATCTTTTAAAATTTGATCTTCATTATTAATATTTCTATGACTTCCTTAAGTATAGGCACGATATGTAATATTTGCTGATTTCTGAAATGAAAGTGCTCACATTGAAAATTGTACAATTGATTTTTTGGAACTATTTCAAATCACCTCCAGCATATCCTGGAGTCCATTCCAAAACATATCTTGCTAGTTCCTACTTGCTTATGTCTTTGCTTGTACATTCTCAACACCCTTATGATGCCTCCCTATTTCTTTGCTATCAGTCTATTTAAAGGCACTGTTCAAGACTCATGCCCTCTAAGACGTCTTCCCTGGCTTGCCTCATCCAATAAAGCAAACTGTTTACTCCCTCACTTTACATTCACTCAGAACTCAAGAACACAGTTTGCCTGCAATAAGATCATAGCATGCACTTGCTTTTGTTCCTTACTTGTTTCCTTTATGTGGGTCATGTTATTCCCCCAAATAAATTACCTGTTCCTCCCTGAGGCAGAAAGAAAAATCTTCTAAAATCATAAAATTTTGCAGCTAAAAAGGGATCTCAGAGACTTTTTGTATCCTTAACAGCACCAGGAACAGGGCTACGCACCAACCAACACCCAATAAAGGCTTAGCCAACATTCAATAAATGCTTAGCAAATTGAATTGAGTAACTCTCTATTCACAAACTCTATCTGCTGACATGAGTAAAGATACAGCCCTTGAAGGAAGAAAGACTAGGTATATTAGACCAATACAAAAATAACAAATAACTGGATTATAAATTCTATGAAGGCAGGAACTACAATGTTCATTCTCCACCAGTATAATTCTCTGTTAGAAAGCAAGTATTTACTAAATATCTGCTTATTTTTGCATCCTGATAGAAGTACATTATCCAATAGCACATCATGTACATTGGAAAGAGGACTAAGGTCAGGTTTATGTGATTTTTGACAGAATGTAACACTAAATCTATCCCAGCAGGGGAAGGAGTTAAACGCTCTACCTTTATTTTTTTATTAGTTCCATTAGACTGTAATCTTTCTCTGAGAATGACTTTTACCTTAAATTGAGCCCTGTTCCCCTTCCCAACCAGTTCCTTTGGCTATTTTAGGTTAAAATTAGTAGATGCTTGGTCAATGCCAAAAAGGAAAAGAACATTTTTCTTTAGAGAAAGAGAATGATACTAGTTAGCATGTGGACTTTAGGAGAAATTCTTAGCTCAGTAAAAATATGATAATACATCAAAAATAGCATTGATAAGTTAAGGATAGCAACCCTTTGGATAATCTTTAGAAGTCTTTAGATATGTTGGACACATAGATATTTCTACCAAAGAAGATGGAACTGAATTACCAATCCACATCCTTATTTGTCACATAGGTCAACCAAGATCTCCTACTAACTACCAGAGAAAGGCCAAAGACAGAAAGAACAGATCCAGCAGAAAAGTAGTCCCACAAAAAACAAAACTCTGCCCTTCAAACAAGAGGAAAATAGAGAAGTGTAAAGAGAAAGAATTGAGTCAAATTTAAATCATGTCCAAATATTTCCAATAGGCAAGTCACATACTCCCAGATATCCCCTTCAGAATTGGAGTCAACATTGTACATCTGTAAGACAAACTTTATTGCAGAAAGGAATGTCCCTCCCCTCCCCCAAAGATATTCCAATTTTAAATCAATTAGAATCAACAGCAGAAATCTGTCTCTTCAACACAACCCTGTGCTGCCCACTTTCTCAAGATCTGGTTTGAGTTAAGAGGGGATTAAAGGGTGTTATTATGTCACACTAACAATGCAAGTAAAGAAGATAGAGGTATTAATTGATCATTCAAATATCACCAAGGGAATGATAAGTAGTCAGGCTCTTAACAAAGAGGAAAAAGTCTTAACACTCTAGGCCAAAGGTATAACTCAGAAAATATTCTTCAAGTTCTAAAACAAAGAAAAGATAAATGTCTGAATGGATCACCTGAGATTTGACTACATCTTCAAATTTCATGTCAGCCAACTGATAATCAGCAAGTTTTAAGAATGTGAGAATACCTTTTTGGGTAACCTCACAGGACTCTTGTTATTGTAGCAAAAATAAATTAAACATTTCGTAAAGCATTCTAAATAAAATAACTCAGGTTATGATAGAATATAGCCTTTCGTTTTCTTTAAATCCCTCTAAAAGTGGAAACAGCTCCAGCCTTGCTATCATTCATTCAGCAGTAACAAACAGACTTGCTAAAGGTTGATGAAGTAATTCACTATTCCTTGGTAGGGTTTTCATAAACTTAAAACTGCCTTAAACAGGTTTCTTTTGATTATAATAAATGCCATTTTATGATTGAGGCATATCTCTAGAAAATAAATACCATATTTTTTCCCTCAAGAATATTCAACTTTCTTTTCAATTTAAATGTGCAATATAAAAATAAGCAAACAGGTAATATTTTCTTTAATTATGGAATTTAAATAGGTTAAGCAAATTTTCAGACATATAGTGACAATCATAATTGTGACTAAAGAAGTCAGACCAAATGGAATGAATTGTATTTCGGAGGAAAGTTATATTTTCTAGGCCTTTTTTAAATAGATAGATTGGTTAGTTTTAGGTATTTACTGAGGTACTTCATTTTGAATTAGCAAAGCTATTTCATTAATTCAATTGCTTTCTAATGATGCCCAATATTTATGAAGGACCCTCCCCCCTACCAGAAGCATTTGTTCTTTATTTATTATATACAGCATGGTCTTGAGATTGGGGCTATAATAATCACTGATCTCTCTCATACCTCAATTTTACCTTAAACAAATGTAATTTTAAAAGAACTAAGACAGCTTATAATATCTTTATTTAAAGATCAGAAGAACAAACCTTAAGCATACTTCTTGAATCCTTTATCCATTATTCTGGTTTTTTCTTTAGAAGTTTCCTCTATCTTTGGAAGCTGGTTGGATTCTTATCAACAGATGCTACTGATTTCTCCTTTTGCAGATGCTGTTGAATTGCTTTCTTTCCACAGAGGGTTTTTTTTTTTTTTAATTTTTATTTTGGTGTGCTTTGTGATTTAGGTTTATTGAGCCCACAGCAGATAGATTATTAGGTATTCTGAGACTTCCCTGCTGTGTCTGCTTTACACATAAAGAGGTTCCTGACCATAACCTTCATTTCATAAACAATGAAACTGAGACTTTGACAAATTAAGTAGAATTATCAAAGGCAATGCAACAAGTGAAAGGCAGAGTCAAAAGGAAAACTCAGACAATATAACTCACAATGCAGGGCTCAACCCACTGTTTGTTTTCATTTCTCTCCTTTGCTGTACAAATCGAGGCACTTGATAGTTAAACAGGGCAGTTTTCCTGCAATATCTACTGGCTTACTGCATTATGCAATGAAGTCAGAATTCTGAGCTTGTGACATCAATACAGGTTGCCATGGTAACTCTTTTCATGAGTGTTACAGGTTCACCATAGGCTCAAAAAAGGGGGGACTATACGGAATAGCAAAAGCAAGGCACAGTAAAGAATGGATTGCAATAATCACCTGAGATTGTTAAAAAAAAAAAAAAGATAATTTTGTAGTCATTATAATAATGAATTATACATGTTTCATCATAAAGCTACATTTTTACTTGTATATATGCCCTGATACCATGGAAAGTCAGTTCTCCTATATAAAATATTCACTGAAGAAACAAAAAGTCACTGACAAAAGAAAGAATTTCTGTTAGTTCATAGAATGGTCTGATTATGCTGTGGCTAATTATTCCACAGATTCTGTTGTACTATACATCAAATTCTGTCCTTGATATATACAAACTACATATACAGAAGAGCCTCATGTAAAATGTCAGTCAACTATCACTTACTAAGTGCCGACTATGTACCATGAACTCTGCTAAACATTGAGGATACAAAGAAAGGCAAAACACAGCCCTCTGCTTTTCTGTTTGTTTCGATTCAAAGTTTAGTTTCAGACCCACAGACTCTTACCTGAAGGAACCAAGAATGAAAAGAGAAACTTAAAAATGTACTTAAAATTTCTGTGAATACCCATTTTCCCCTGAAAAATGTCTGTTGAAGCCATATAGAAATGATTGCATTTCACTCTCATGAGGAGGTACACAGGAAGAATGTTTTCCTGTCTTACAACACATTATTTTTATTCACCTGATCTTGAAATGCATCACCAATGATGAAACTGCTTTGCATCTCCATTGTCCTACCTCCTCAGCCACCCCCAATTCTCCCACATAGATCTAGGGATTTAAAGATAAGAGTACCTTAGAGAAAACAAGATAATTACCAATGGTGCCTTCTGGTGATTTCACAGATGGTTGAGGATGCTGCTCTGTGACCAATATTCTTAAAATTGAAAGTAGAATCGCCCCATTGGGCAAGAACTGGTTAAGATGGAATTCACTCAGGTAAGTGGTTGATGAGCAAACTTATGGTTAGCTTTGTCAACATTTTTTAATGACTGGCTTCTGTCTATGTAACGTCCAACAGACCATTTTGTAGTTGTTTTATGCCAATATAAATGAAAAAAAAATTCTGAAAAGGATCTATTTTTAAAATCCTATATAATCAAAAGGGATAATATTTGGAAAGTGCTTACCTCTGTGGCTAGCACACAGTTATCAGTTAAATGCTTATTCTTTTCATCTTTTCCCTACCTCCCCTCTTTTTAGATGCCTTGGATCTGTAGTTTCCTCTGTATGGATATTAACTATAGCAATCAATACAGATGACAATGCTATTATACCCTCTCAATTTTAGTAATATGCTTCCAATAAGATTTTAGTGTAATCATATCAGTTTGTCCTCCATAGAGGAGCTAGCCAACACTCTGGAGGCCTTCCTCTAGATTTAAAATAAAACAAACAAAAACAAAATAAAACCAAACAAAATCCCAATAGTGTTTCGGCTGTCCATCTCCTTTTCCAGGCACCCAGATTCTTTCATAAATTTTATAGCAATTCTTGCATGCAAACAATCTTTTGTAACATGTTGCATTCTATGTATGTGTACTACAAGTTTTCCCATTGCTATTTGTGTTCTTTGTCATTTTAATTCTTCTGAGACCATGATTTGTAGTTCATAGAGTATTCCTGACAGAATCTTGATGTTTAAGGAGATGAGCTTTTCTGGATGAGATCAATCTGGAATCAATGGAAACACTGGACATTTTCCAGAACCTTGTAGAAAGCTTCACCTTTTCTGAGAGTTGCAATGTCCTTAGCTGTCTCAGACCACTGTTTTGATTTTCCATTCAATTGAATAAAAAAGATTTTGGTATTAAAAAATAAGCAATTGGAGATGCTATCTTAGTGGAAGGATTGTGTCCTTTTCAGTCTTCAGCTTTGCCAGTTTCTCACTGGGGCATAACCTTTACCTTAGAAACTATTTCACAGTCTAATAAATCAACTTTTGCCCAAAACTATTAAAAAAATAACATTTCCTCTGTTTCTTTCTCTCCCCTTCTCTTCCTCCTCCTTCTTCTTCTCCTTTTTCTTTTCCTTCTCTTTCTTCTTCTTCTCTTTCTTTCTTCTCCTTCTCCTTCTCCTTCTTCTTCTTCTTTCCATCTCTGTCTCTCTCCTAAGGTTGCAATGAAATTGTTGATATTTAAGTAATTTTGCTCTGCAAAAGAGTTGAAGCAAAGCACCCCCACACCCTTTTTCACAGAAGATGGGTTTTCATTAGTTGCTTTTTTCCGTATATTTTGCTGTTGTTGTTAGGGATAATTTGAAATAGTTCCCAAATAAGATAAATTCAAAAATTAAGGCAAATGTTCTCACCTTGAGGTTCATGAATTCTTTGAGATCCATGAATACATTTCAGAGGGTCCATTAATTTAGTTGAGGAAAAAATGAGTACTTTAATTAACCTATAATTTAACCTTTTCTTTTATTACTTAAAAAAAAATATTCTGAAAAGGGGTCCATAGACTTAACTAGACTGTTAGAAGGGTTCCCCCAACAACAACAACAAAAAAAGTTAAGGACACCTGCATTTAAGAATGTAGTAGCAACAATATTTTTTTTTAATTTAAAGAAATGACATGGTTTTATTTTGTATGTGTTTATTCTGAATTCATTCCATTTCTTCAAGTAAATATCAATTGCCGTGAGGGCAGGCGCTATGAAGTTTTTAATCTTTATTTGACTAATGACTATTCCACAAATTGAATTTCTCCCTCTGTCTCCTCCTAGTAGTTCAACTTAGCAGGACTTTTCAGCTGGCCTCATTTTTCATTATATCAGCTCCCAAATCACAAATTCTTTGTTTTTAGCCTTCTGTTCTTACTTTCTTTTTGAAATGTCTCTCATTTTTCATGGTACTACAAAGCTTTCTTCTGTCTGTTTCTGCTTTTTTCCTTTCAAACCTTTAAAATGCGAAGTTTTGAAGAAAGACTTTTTTTTTTTCTCTTTGGGGCTATAAATCAACCTTGTTGAATCATCAGAAGCTTCTATAAATTTGCTCATCTATCAATCAATCAAACAATCAATATTTATTAAGCAGTTACTATTGCTAGGCAAGGCACTGTGTGCTGGGGCTACAAAAGAGAAAGAGGACAGATCCTGCCCTCAAGGAGCTTACAACATAAGAGAGATAATATGTAAATATATATATATATATATATATATATTCAAAGCAACATAGATATGTATATGTGTGTGTCTATAAAAAGAGACATAGACACAGACACAGAGAAAAAGACAAAGAGAAATAGACACACAAAGAGAGACAGAGACAGACAGACAGAGAGAGAGAGAGAGAATAAATAGGTGATTTACAGATGAAAGGTAATGAAATTGAGGGATTGTATCTTAAAGGAAGTTAGGGAGGTCAGTAGTCTGAGAATAAGAGGGAGAATATCCCAAGAATGGAGGAAAACCACAGAAAATACCTGAAGCTGAGACAGTGTCTTATTAGTAGAACATTCAGAAGTCCAGTGTCACTGCATCAACAAATAATATAGAGGGGAGTAAGGTCAAAGAAAACTAGAAAGGTAGGAGCGGGAATAGATTATGAAGAGGGCAATTAGATGACAAAGTTTATGATAGAATTCCAGGCCTGAAGTCTGAAAGATTCATCTCCCTGATTTCAAATCCATGTTCACACACTTACTAGCTATGTGACCCTGGTAAAGCAATTAATACTGTTTGCCTCAGTTTCCCAACATGTAAAATGAGTTGTAAAGGAAATGACAAATTGTAGAGGGCTGAAACTCCAAAAAGGTGTGCTTGAATCAGACAACTTAGCACTTAAGGCTAATTACCTATTCGATGTGAGACAATGATTCTATTAGCATATGTTTGAACAAATGGCTCTTCTCACTATTGGTGCTGGCTCAGTGTTTGGTGTTAAGACAATGATAGGCAAGGATTGAAGGGCAGAGGGAAAGGGGCCAGAGAGGTACTTGGCCATAGGACAAAGAGGAGAGAAGTTGGTGACTCTGGACTCCCGAATCCAGGATTCTGTTTATCTGCCTCTTTTACTTCTCCTCCTAAAGACCAAAGACTTTAATTCTTCCTGACTCTGGCTGACCCCGATGCCCTCAGGGAGGTAGCCCATACCCTACAACAAACCATTCCATATATTTGTCAAGAAAACTCTAAATGGGGTCATGAAGAGTCAGGCATAGCTAAATCAACTCAACATGAAGAATTTTGAATGCCAACAGAGCATTTTGTATTTTCTCTAAGATTTTATGCTGTGTATGTGTTACAGTATAGAGATATTTACATGTTGTTTCCACTTTTATAATTTAAGCTTTTTTAATTCAGGGACTATTTTTGCCTTTCTTAGTATCCCCAACATTTAACACAGTGCCAGGCACTTAGTAGGTATGTAATAAATCTTGATGATGATGATGAAGATTGACATTGTGATGACTGAGGACTTGAAATCAGAGTTACCCAATAGCTGGATTTCTTGGATTTTTACAATGAAGAGAGATCTAGTACCTAAGTTAAGGTCAAAGACACTAACTGGCAGACCAAGTATTCAATACAATTCTACTTGTCAGGTTCAGATATTGATAACTGCTATTGCTAGAACTGAAAGAGACAGACAGAGCAAAAGAGAGAAATTTTGTTCATCCTAACTCTCCATAGTCTTTTCATAAATCTTTCTTAAATTCCCTATCTTCTACAATCCCTCAGTAGCCTCTGCTAATCTCCTAAATTTAGAATTTTAAACAAGAATTATCATTGTTCTAGGTCTCTGTGTACCTATTTACCATAAGAAGAGAGGATAGTAAAGTGCATAGGATATCTATACCCCTTCATATTTCTCTGGGTCACATCCTTGCTTTAAAAAAAAATGAAGAGATATGTAAACCTGTGAGTGATGTATATATGTAACTTTTGCTGAAAAAGGGAAGAAAAATAGGGGTTCAATTTTAGTAAATTCACATCGCCATTTAACTGAAGAATACAGTAAGCATTTTAAAATTTTATAGGCTCCTCTTTGTAGTGGCCAGAAACTGGAAACTAAGTGGATGCCCATCATTTGGAGAATGGCTGAATAAATTGTGGTATATGAATATTATGGAATATTATTGTTCTGTAAGAAATAACCAGGAGGATGATTGCAGAAAGGCCTGGAGAGACTTACATGAACTGATGCTGAGAGAAATGAGCAGGACCAGAAGATCATTATATACTTCAACAACAATAGGACATGATGATCAATTCTGATGGACGTGGCCATCTTCAACAATGAGATGAACCAAATCAGGTCCAAGAGAACAGTAATGAACTGAACCAGCTACACCCAGTGAAAGAACTCTGGGAGATGACTAGGAACCACTACATAGAATTCCCAATCCCTCTTTTTGTTCACCTGCATTTTTTATTTCCTTCACAGGCTAACTGTACAATATTTTGGAGTCCAATTCTTTTTATTCAGCAAAATAACTGTTTGGACATGTCTACATATATTGTATTTAACTTATACTTTAACATATTTAACATGTATTGGTCAACCTGCCATTTGGGGGAAGGGGTGGGAGAAAGGAGGAGAAAAGTTGGAACAAAAGGTTTTGCAATTGTCAATGCTGAAAAATTACCCATACATATATATATTTAAATAAAAAACTATATAAAAAATTTTTCATAGGCTCATAAATCTGGAGTTGGAAGAACTCCAGTCCAACTCCCTTGCACTACAGATGAGTAAACTGAGATTCAGGAAGTTAAATGACTTTGGCAGGGTCATTCAGGAAATAAGTGGCAGAGCCAGGATTTGAACTTTGCTACAAATCTAATACTCCATCTGTTCAGAAGGTCCTTTAGCTATGTGGCTGTTAATGCATAAGATTCCTACCATGTTTTCCTAAAAATCTTTTAAAACTCTTTCCTTTAGAATCCTTAAAATTAGCCATTAGGCAAATTATTTATTGCTAAAGGGGAAATTATCTGTAGATGTTTGAAGACATTTTAATTTGGATCTACCATATAAACAGTGGGTAAATAGATGCCCATTCCAGTCATTTAAATGTATGTTGAAAGTACAGAAGAAAAAATTAAAAAGATTACTGAAGAATCAAGTTTATGTCAGGTTTATGCATTTCCAAGCCAAAAAAAGTTCCCTATAGATTTGGCTAAAACCTTGGGATCTCAAGTTTAATGCATTATCAGACAATTGTGTAACACAGAAGTTGGAGTATACCAACTCAGAGGATCCCTGGAGACATCCATTCTCTAAAGGCAAATCTATCCAAATTTAACACATGCTCTTAAAAAAGTTTGAGAGTATCTTCAGACCCTGGTCTGTTGTTGACCTGAAAGTAGCAGTTATTTTCCAATCAGACAGCTGTATTTTGCAAGGATTTGCCATTTGTACAGCACTCAAAAAGCAAAAGAAAATCTAAAAGAAGCTCAGAGAAGAGGTAAAATGGAACTTTATACCAGAGACTAATAAACTAGTGACCATGGAAGTCCCTGGATAAATTATTTCTCTTTGGATTAAACATGAAGTTTAAACTTAAGAGAAGAAGGAACCAAAAGGTCTCAAACTATTGTAATACATTCCTATAATTATATTGTTTGTAGTTCATTTGAAAACTCAGTTATTTTTAATTTCAATCCATTTTTAGAAGAAATAGCCGGATGCTGGGAGATCTGATAATTTGCTGGGTTTTCCTGAAAATAAGTAGCGTTGTTTGTTGGTGGTAATGATGGTTGTTGGTTATTGATTGTTATTGCTTTGTGTCCAAATCTTCATGATTCCCATTTAGGGTTTTCTTGTCAAAAATACTGCATCCAATCATTCTAGAGAGCACTTTGGAGCTATGCCCAAAGGACTATAAAACTGCATGTCATTATTGTTCTCTGAGACATGATGAGCAGGATGCTCTCAGGAATAAAAAGCTGGAAAATACTCCATGAACAAAGTGAAATATACTGTATACAAAGTAATAGCAATGTTTTGGGATGACCAGCTATAAATGACTATTATTCTCATCCACAACTATTCTGAAAGACATGATGAAAAATCCTATCTATATCCAGAGAAGGAACTGATAGTGTTTGAATACAGATTGAAGTAGTCTCTATTTCTCTCACTATCTCTCTCTTTAACAATTTTTATTGAGGGTTTTTATTTCTTTTAGGTGGGAGATCTATGTTTTCTTTCACAATTTGACTTTTATGGAAATAGTTTGTATAACCTCACATGTGGCTTCTTAAAAGTGGGTGGGGATAAGAGAGAGAAACTAAAACTCAAAGATCTTAAAAACAAAAAGTAAAAAACAAAAACCTTAATTAAAGCTCCTTGACCCAGTGATGCACTATGGGGTCTATATCCCATGAAAATTGTAAAGAAGGAGAAAGGATACACATGTGCCAAAATGTTCACGGGAGTTCTTTTTGTGGTAGCAAAGAATTGGAAAATGAGTAGATGCCCATCAATTGAGGAATAGATGAACAAGTTGTTTTATATGAAGATAATGGGATATTAGTATATAAAAATGATGAACAAGCTGATTTTAGAAAAGCCTGGATTTACATGAACTGATGCTGAGTGAAACAAGCAGAACCAGGAACACATTATACAAAATAACAGCAAGAATGTATAATGATCAACTATAAAAGACTTCTCAGTGGTTCAGTGATCCAAGGCAATCCTGATAAATTGTGGATAAAAAAATGTCATCTGCATCCAGAAAGAGAACTATGGAGATTGAATTTAAATCAATACATGATATATTTACTTTTTTTTCTTTTTTTCCCTCTCCCATGATTTTTCCCTTGTGTTCTGATTTTTTTCTGTCAACATGATTCATAAACAATGTTTATTAAAAATAAATTTTTTAAATTTATTTTACCATTGCAATGGTTTATTATTTTCTTCTCCAGCTCATTTCATAGAAGAGGAAACTGAGGTAAATAAGATTATATGTCTTGCCCAGGGTCACACAGCTAGTGTCTGAAGCTAAATCTGAAACTAAGGAAGATGATGAGTCTTGCTGACTCTAGTCCTTTCACTTTACTCACTGTACCACCTACTGAAATACTAAGAATTCCAGTCTGTATATATGAACTGCCTCGGGATATTCCTATTTCATAATATTAGAGTTGTAAGGAACCTCAGAGGCTATTTAGTCTAAATTCCACATTTTAAATCTGAAAAAAACAAGTCCAGGGACTTACTTCAATAGTTCCCTACTCACCAGTCTATTCCAAGTTGTTTAGCAATTACCAGCCAAGTCATAAAGAAAAAACTTCTTGAAAACACACCCTTTCTCCTGTAGAACATCCCTTTTGCAAGAAGTGTAAAGGAAACTTTAAGATCTCCAAGTAACAAGGAATAGGTGACTTGCTCAATTCCAAAAATAACTGTTTTTTTTTTCCCCCCAGTATATCACACTTAAAAGTCAAAACTTCAAGTAAGGGTTCTCCTAGATGGCCTTTGAAGTGTCCTCTAGCTTTGACATTGAATGATTCAATGAACTGGGTGATTTCCAAAGTCCCTTGAATCTCTCATGTTCTGTCAAACTCCTTTAACTATAGACTAGATTTGGGAAGTCTGTGAATGTGAATGAAACAAAGTTCTCTGCTATTCCCTGGAATTATTTATTCTGTTTTTATTTTAGGCAGCTAGATGGTACAATGGATAGTGTCAGACCTAGAGTCATGATGACTCATTTTCCTGATTTCAAATTTGGCTTTAGGTACTTACTAGTTATATGATCCTGGGCAAGGGACTTAATCCTGCCTCACTTTCTTCATGTGTAAAATGGTCTAGAGAAGTAAATAGCACACCACTCTAGTATTTTTCCCAAGAAAACCCCAAATGGGGTCACCAAGAGTTGGAAATGATTGAACAAGAACAAAAATTTGAGGGGGGGGACATGGAAAGCAGTGCGGGGTGGCAACCAGGGAAATGAGTACATTTGCATGTATCTGATAAGTTGTGTGGAAAGAGTCTATCTTTTATGAACTTTGGGAGTAAACTGGGCTTTGAGTTGAATTATTAATTTCTCTGCGTAATGTGCACTATTTATTCAGTATCTTATGCATGAGAGTCTTCTTTTTCTTCTTCCTCTGCTTAACAAAACAGCAAAGGCCTATCACTAATCAGACTTCCTGATTTGTTGAAAGTAAGACCAAGAATGTAGGTTTGTAGAATGGGTCCACTTCAGCATACTAAGGCAGACAGATTCCCAGATGGAGAGAAAAAGATTATCTCACTTAGGAGTCAAGCTGCAGCAGACTGCATTGTTCTGGAGAGGACCCAAAGTGGTCTGAGGACTTGACCAGGGCTTTAAAGTTTGCGGTAATTTTATGAGTTAAAAACAACCCAGGCTGAGCTGGAGAGGAATTCTTAGGTGCATTGTAGCTGCATTTGGAGGAAAGTGAGTAATCAGTGGGATCAGTTAGCAATTCTCTGCACCAGAGTCAAGCTAACTCAATAAGCAAGAAAGCGAAGGACTGAGTGTCTTGAGCTGTAGTTTAGAAATAGTAAAGTTTAGGTAACAATAAGAAAGGCTAGATCGAGCACTGGCTTACCCTAGATTAATTCCAAAAAGAAACTGATGTAATGATTCTAAAGAAAAATCATGGACAGCCTATATGAAATGTTTCTCTTTGCCTGAGAAATTTGGTTTAACTTTCTCATAGTTACAGTAAGAAACTGAAGATGAGAAAAAATGTGAGGACTAGGACCTGTATTTCTTGTTTTCTTAGTTTGGTGTTCTTTCCTCTATACCATAATGCAAGGCCATAAATTAGGGAGGGGAGTGTGTGTGTGTGTGTGTGTGTGTGTGTGTGTGTGTGTGTGCGCGCGCGTGTGAGAAAGAGTACTAAATTTGGAATCACAATGCTCTATCACTTATTACCTATGTAATGAGTCACATTTTCTCTGGGCTTCAATTTCCTCATCTGATAAATGATGTTGAATGAATGCTTTTTAAGGAACCTTCCTATGGTACAGTGTAAAGTACTCTGGATTCAGAATTGGACCTTGGGCAAAACCTGACTTTTTATGTAACATTTGTGTGTGTTTTGGAGCAAGTTACATAATCTCTTTGGGCCTCAGTTTCCTCACATGAAAATGATAATTTTTATAACTCCTTCTAACTCTTAATGATATGATCTTATGATTTTTCTATCTGTCTGCCTAAAATATTAAGCTTAGTGCCAGACTCAGTTCAGAGTCATGCTAGTCCCCAAATTAATGTCCAAACCCCAAAATGAGATGTTGTAGAATATTAGTTTAGAAAAAGGATTCACTATTAGTAGAGAAAGAATAGGAGAGAAAAAGTCAGAGAAGAAAGGTTCCTATGTCCTAAAAGCTATAGTAGCAATAGTTGAAGGTTTGGGGTATCCCCCTTAGCACTAAAATTTTTCCCAAACCAAGGACTTGTTGAGTTTAGCTCTAACCCATGAAAGCTCCAGTTGTAATGACAAACTACAAATCAGAGTTTGATGTATTGTTTTGTTAATTGTTGAAATTTAAGAAAATGATAAAGAAAATATTAACATTGCTGATTAAACTTAAAAGTGTATCAAATATACTTTATGTTTCCATAGAGCCAATTGTTAAATATTATTAGCACAATCCTGACCAAATGCATAAAAGAGTGTGAAGTGTAGGAGAAACACAGAGACAATTACTTCTCTGCTTCTTTCAAAGTCACTTCTGGCTCATTTCAGGGTGTTAAAACAACTAAATATGAATATTGCCTCATGGTACAAATAGCCACTCACCATAAGTACAATTAACCCAGAAATTCAATATGATCTTCCACTAAATTATATTTTCTAATAAAAATTTAAATTTAAATGGCCAAGCATAAACATTAACTAATTTTACTAGCTGCTTTTTAAGTAATTTGGGATAACATTTAAAAAAAATATAAATACCTGAGTATACTTAAATATCTAATTTAAATATTCTCACTTTGTAAAATGAAACTGACTCACTATTAAACTCAGATTGTTATGCCCTCCAGGATCTTGTTCATGTCTTAAGGATATTCTATAGTTTTAAAATATTGCAATTTTTCTTCTATAAGCTTTAATAATGCTAGCAAGACAATATTTTGATAACTTTGATTACATTAAATTAAAAAGGTTTTACATAAATAAAGCCAACATAAACAAGATTAAAAAGGAAGTACAAAGCTGGGGAACATTTTTTTTTTTTTACAGTCAGTGTTTTTGATAAAGGCCTCATTTCTAAAATATATAAAGAATTCTGTCAAATTTATAAGAATACAAATCATTCTCCAGTTGATAAATGATCAAAAGATATGAACAGACAATTTTCAGATAATGACATTAAAGCCATCTATAATGATATAAAAAAAGGACCAAATCACTATTGGTTAGAGAAATGCAAATTAAAACAACTCTGAGGCACTACCTCATCCCTCTCAGATTGGCTAAGACAATGGTAAAAGATAAACATAAATGTTGGAGGGGATGTGGAAAAATTGGGACTCTAATGAATTACTGATGGAATCGTGAAATGATCCAAGCATTTTGGAACTATGCCCAAAGGGTTTTAAAACCACACATACTCTTTGACCCAACAATACCACTATTGGTTATGTATCTCAAGGAAATCATAATGCCAAAATGTTTGTAGCAGCTCTTTTTGTGGTGGCAAAGAAATGGAAAATGAGTAGATGCCTATCAATTAGAGAATGGCTCAATAAGTTATAGTATAAGTAATGGAATATTATTGCTGTATAGAAAATGATTAACAAGTTCATTTTAGAAAGACCTGGAAAGATTTACATGAACTGATGCTGAACAAAACAAGAAGAAGCAGGAATACATTGTATTATAATGTAACAGCAAGATTATGGATTGATCAGCTATGAAAGATTTATTTCTTCTCAGCAGTTCAGTGATCCAAGGGCAATCCCAATAAACTTTGTCATCTGCATCCAGAAAGAGAATTACAGAAATTGAATGCAAAGCTCTGTGCACTTTTTTCTGTTTTTTCTTCTATTGTTGTTTTTCCCTTTTGTTCTGATTTTTCTTCCCCATGGGGATTTATAAAGAAATGTGAATTTTAAAAATTAATATATAGATATATGTATATGTATATTATATATATTAATTATAACCAGAAAAAAAGAAAACAATACTTTGATTAAGATAGACTTTTTTATTCAGCCAGATATACTAAACTTTCTGATTATCTATAAGTCACTCCATGTCTCCTTGGGTGAGAAAGAATCTGACTTCAAAGACCTGAAGAGAGAGAGAGAGAGAGAGAGAGAGAGAGAGAGAGAGAGAAATGGTGTGTTTCCTTGCCAACAGTATGAGCTTATGTTACTGTTTCCCAACCAAAAGATCTCTTCACCTGACTAAACATATTTTTGTCTTTAGCTCTTTGCTCTTTAAAGGCAGATTTTCTGTCACTTAAACTTTTAATGTCAAATGGCCCATCAGCAATCATCACTCATTTCTTGTTAGATCCAATACCATCTCTTTAAGTGCTTGAATTAGCAAACCCAAGCTATGCAAGGAAGACAACTGAAAACACATTGGAAAAAAAATGGCAAATTAAACAGAAATATAAAATAAGTACTATTTTTAGAAGTTGCTCCCTTTCTTTCACCTTTTTGCACAGACTCAGTCCTTTCCCTTTAAGATGCTTGTGAAGCAGAAGTTCTGGGAAGGGCAGAGAGTGAGGAGATTAATGTAGCTGGGACTATTCAAAAAGTTTAGGAAAAAATGTTTGTTTAATATTTCTCTTCCCCATACATTACCCCTAATATCTTTTGCTTTCAAATTTTGAACATTTTACTGAGCTAGAATAAAGCCAGTGTCCATTCTTTGTCACTCTGAAGTCCTTTACATGTTTGCTTTCTATCAAAAGCACTTTGTAATTAAATGTAGTTGTTCAGTTGTTTCAGCCTTGTCCAATTTTGTGACCCCATTTTGGGTTTTCTTGGCAAAGATACTGGAGTGGTTTCCCATTTCCTTCTCCAGTTCATTTCACAGATAAAGAAACTGAGGCAATCATCAGTAAATGACTTGCCCAGGGTCACATAGCTAGTAAGTATCTCAGGCCAGATTTGAACTCAGGAAGATGAGTCTTCTTGACTTCAGGCAACTCCACTTCACTCTACCAACTTGTTGACTGTCGTAATAAAAAAGAACCATGTAATTCGAAATGATCATCATCAGTATTAGGGGAAGATACAAGCAGCTGTGTTTGCAGAGAGTGAGTAGCATATTTTTTTTTTTACTTCTATCAATGTGGAAATAGAATCATAGCATTTTAGAGGTTAGTCCAGTCCTAGGTCATGAGAACAACAAATTTTTATCTCTCACTTTATCTGTTTGTTAGCTAGTTAATTTTCCCTTCTTTTGAAGATTAGAGAGCCCTTCAAGGGCTTTTCATAGGAACCTTGGACCTCTATTGACTGTGCAGGAAGTTGTGTACCATGACAAAGTTGCAAGATGTGAAGGGAAAGTACCCATACTGACTGAGAGTCGAGGGTGAGAGTATTTAGGAGAGATAATAGAAAGAGGATCCAAACACCAGTATTAGGAGTCTTAACTGAATGAATAATGAAACCAAGCCCTGAGCAAAATTGGGAACCTTTTGTAGAGGGCATGAAATCAGGGGCACAACTGTAATGGAAATATAAAGAACAACTAAGTGGGTTGAATTGGATGAAAGGGTACAAAAATTCTGGGTTTGAAAAAGCCAAGTGTAAGATATTGGTCATGCTTAAGAGCTCAGAGTGTTCACTCATGAGAAGTGAAGTAGTTTGCCTAAAATTCATGTACTTTCCCACAATGTTCTTTCATGACAGACTCCCACGTGTATACCACATCCTCACACAATTCTATAGATGCTGCTGGCCCCAACTTGGACTCTTCCCCCAGTAAGAATTCTTGTTGTGTGTAAAAGGTCAGTAAGAGGATCAGCCAATCAATCAGTCAAGGAGAATTAAGTCCCTACTCTGTTTCTGACATGCTGTTCACTGGAGATTAGAAGAAAGAAAAAAAAGGTCCCTGTCTTTAATGAGCCTGGCTACAACTGAAAAGAAACAACATGTTCTCATATAATTATACACAAATTGCATACAAAATAAATACTAACTTATTTCAGTGAGTAGTTGTTAACAGCTGTGGGGATCTCATAAGATGAGATACTTGAACTAGTCTTTGAAGTAAGCTGGTAAAGAGACAGTGAACTCCAGTCATAGGGGGACAGCTTAGGCAAGGTACAGGAATAAGAGATAATAGTTTGTCTGAAGAATGGAAAGTTGACCACTAAAGACCATAGTATATGTAGTAGATCTAGAAAGAACATTGGATCCCTATTGTGGGGGCTTTAAATGACAAATAAAAGATTGTTATCTGATTTCTTGTGTCAATAGGGAATCATTTGAGCTTAGGAATGGAGGTGGGAGGAAAGAAGGAGTGACATTGTTCAGACCTGTGTTTTAGTAATACTACTTTGGCATCTGTGTGGAGGATCTCAGTATTTCACTAAAGAAGACCTTAACTAAGCTAACTCATAATCCTCTTAGAACATTATTCTGTGCTCAGGGGCTACTAGTCAGCTCTACAAAAAATTTATGTACCTGTAAGAATTGAGCTTGTGGCTTTGTTATTTATAGATCTAAGACTCAGAAAAAGAAACCAATTAGTTTATTTGTGGTATTGAACCTATACCTCCAGATTGATACTGTTCTCAGTTGCTTAAAGTCCTGTGAAATGAAATGTGAACTTTTGGAATTGAAGTTAAATAAAATTTTAAAAGCTTATAAATCTAAGATGAGGCAAGTTTTAGAGAAACTAAAACCAATCAATCTGGTGGAAATTGGTCCAGCGCAGGACAGAATTCAGCCTAGTGGTTTGTGCCATGCTAGGTGCTGTTTTGATTCTTTCCTAATGCAGAAGGCAAGAATCTAGACCAAGCTGGGGTTAGAGACAAATGCTGAATTCCAGTCCCAATGAAGTCTAACCAGTTTGTTTGAATTCTAAAGGATCCCATGGCAAACAAGTTGTTCTTAGGGAAGACTCAGCAATCCACATTAATTCCCAATACAAAACACGATTAAGACCCATCCTAAAATTAATGTCTTCCCATCTCTGACCTACTTGCTTGAAAACATTTGAGCCAGAGATGATCTCAAGTTAGAGCTGGTCCAACCTAGATGCCTTCAGAGATCCTTCCCTCCTTCTCAAATTACTAATTGGTCTAGATTGATATCCTATGCATCAAACTAGAATCAGGACAGGCGGTTGAAAAGAAGAGGGGGATTTGAGGAAGATAGTACCTGAATATAAGGAATAATAATTCCCTTTATTGCAATTTCTATATTACATAGCCCAATGGAATTTTAGATCAGATTCTAACTAGGATGATTTGATTCAGTTCACCAAAGTACCCTCATTAAGCTTTTAATTGAGCACCATAATTATTTCTAATACTGAGGGGTATGGCTGAAAATTCTTAAACAGCTGGTTTTCATCCCCCAGATGGCTGTATCTCTGTGATGAGTGAAATGCTCCTCAACTTGTTCCTACTACATGCTGAAGATTTGATTCTCATGCTAAACACTTTGGATTCTCTTAGCCCAGGAAAATCATATGTTTATGCCTTGCAGTTTATACCCTTTCATCTTTTTGAATTATTATTATTCATCTGAAAATCAGATTGTTCTTTTTTTTTATTTCAGCCTATTGTTCTGTAAAGTGGTTTTAGGAATGAGCAAGAGATATTAGGAATAAGAAATGATCCACTCTGTAAAGTATCAGTTTATAAAGAAGAGGAAACATAAATGTGGCATTAATATGGAGTTGTTAGGTTTTTTTTTAATCAAAGAAATGCTTTCTGATAGAATCTAGCCAATTGGTATGGTCAAATCGTAGTTCTGGCACTTGTTAGTGTTAAAAACCCTTGAATTCTAGAACCATATGACAGACTAGAAGAACAAGGAGATAAGGAGAATAGTAGGAAAGGCTATTGATCATTCTTTAATATTTTCTAACCAATGTTCAACTATTTCTACCAAGCCTTCAGTATCTGCCTAAAGGAAAATAATTCTTCAGACTAGAGTTTTATCCTTTCATTCAGTACTGGTCATAGGTCAGATGAAATTCATTCATAGACTAAATCAAATTTCCAGTGGAATTTTCCTACTACTAATATTATAGTTTTATTAACTCTTTTAATGCTTCACCTTATTTTTGGGAAATAATCTTGGGGGAAGAATTTCTAAAAGAATTAGTCTTTATTCTTCCTGTACTCAATGTTTTTTGCTTCATGGTTGGGGCAGCACAGGAATAAACTAACAAAATTAGGAAGTTCTGGGCAGTCAGTCAACAAGCATGTTTTAAGCACTTATGTGCCAAGCACTGTGCTAAGCACTGGGGATACAAAAGAAAAGTAAAAATAGTACTTGATTTCAGGAAACTGAACATTCTGATGTGGAAGACATCATAGGTTATGATAATACACATAAGTGACACATTAAAGGGAATTTGGAAAGCTATCTTGCAAGGCAGATTTTGTACTAAGGCTTGAATAAAACCAGGAAAATCAACAGGTAAAGTTGAGGTCTGGGAGCAGATTTCTTGCCGGGCTTCTGGAAGCAACTTTCATTTCAGTTCAGTGTAATAATCACCTCAAATGCAGCCAGGAATTAAAATCCAGATCCTTTATTGTCTCCTTCAAAGTAGCCCAGTTAGCTTTCTTAGAGGCCTATCTCTTTCTTTGGCTCTCAGAGCTCTTGCCGCTAGTCCTTTGTTTCTTCTAGCTTCAGCTTCTAGCTTCCTCTAAATCTCCAGCCAGCACAAAAGTGAAATATGGAATGAATCTGACTCTCCTCACAGAGAGTGGGCTTGTGAGTTTCTGACTTGTGAATCTCCTGAAGTGCATTCTGGTTGAGGCTAAAAAAAAATATATATATATATATATATATATATGTATATATATATATATATATGCTCTCTAAAGGTGTGAACTCTAAAGGTATGAACTAAGTACATAAGCATTCTCTCTCTCTCTCTCTCTCTCTCTCTCTCTCTCTATATATATATATATATATATATATATATGTTCTCTAAAGGTATGAACTAAGTACCTAAGCATTGTCTCTCTCTATATATACTCTCTAAAGGTGTGAACTCTAAAGGTATGAACTAAGTACATAAGCATTGTCTCTATAAATTTCAGTGACTTAGCACCTTGTTTCAAGTTCTGGCCCATAACATCTCCTGCTTTCTTTTGATTTAGAACATAGGTAGTCATAACCTCCTTGACTTCTCAAGGAGGTGAGAACCCCAAAAAGAAGGTGATCGTGCCTTCCCTGACTGCTCAAAAAAGGAGTAAAAACACCATAAAAAGGAGATGGTCACACCCTCCCTGACTTCTCAGGGGGGAACTAAAAATACCAAAGGAAATGGGAAATCAAATCAGATTAGCAAGTTTCTGAAAGGGCTCATTTGAAACAGATATACATAAATCCATCAATATGGGAGATATTACACATAATTACATAAATTACATAAGAACATAGCAATATAACACAGGCTAATAGTGATGAAACAAATAACATGAATCAACATGAGGAATTATACATGTCCATAAGTCCTAGAAATAGTCCAAAAGGAATCTATTGCCCATTAGTTCATGTGCCAGGAATCCAATAATTCCTGCAAGTTTTGAAGTCCTGTAATAGTCTCATCTTGTGTTAGGGAATCCAATGATTCCTGATGATTTTAAAGTTCTGCAACAGTCTTTATCAACAATTTTTCATCTCAAGGAATTCAGTGATTCCTTCTGGTTTTCAAGTCCTGCAATAGTCTCATTATCAGCCATGCTCTTTCAGTGTCAGATGTTTCTTAGATCTTCTCCTTTGTTTTGAGGTTTTTCTCCTTTTCTGTCTCTCCCCAGGTGCTCATTACCATCCATCTGTTTCCTTCTCCATCTGTTTGCTTTTCCATTTATAGTAATTCAAGCAAACCCTCTTTCCCAGGCAGTTAACCTATCTAGTCCCTTCTATATACCACTTTCTAAACCTCTCCTTATCATCTGGCAATTACATAGGAGCTGTTTGCACTGAACACTGCCCCTGTTGGTTTAAAAAGTCTGTATTCTCCCCAGTTGTAATCCTTTTGTGCTATCTGATTGCTTTTCTGCTGGTTGACCATGTAATCTCTTTCTGCCATGTGATTGCTTTTTGGCTGATAGATCACATTAGAGTTCTGACCTTCTAAAGACTCTCTGGTTATAAACTCAGCTGCCATCATGTCTCACCTGTCTTTTGTATGATATCTTGGAGCTGGGTCCCGCCTCTCATTTCCCTGGGTCAATCTACATTCTGAAACCCAGTGGAAGCCTTGGTTGCATTTTGGACATGGGATTTTAGGTCTTCTCTCAGCTTGTCTTCTCATTCTATCTCCATATCTACGATGAGCTCAAAGATGTCCTATTTTCCCACACTGAAAACATCAACAATTTTCTCTACGAGTCCCTTGCCAAGAGGGATCCTGTCTTCCCATGTTCATCATAGTCTAGGTATAATAAGCATTTATGCCCACTGTGGCACAGCATCTTATGATCTCCTCTAAAGGAGCATCTTGGTGTAGTCCCTATATAATTCTTTTGCAAATCTCATTAGCATTTTCCTTAGCCAGATGTCTGATCATTATTTCTATAGCTGCATTTTCTTCGATGGTCCTTGTGACAGCTGTTTGCAAAGGTCCCACAAAATCAGCAAAAAGTTCATTGGGACCTTGCTCTATTTTTGTGAAGCTTTCCCTCAATCTTTTTATCCGGGGCGGGAACCCTAAGCTTTTATTGCAGCCTTAGAAATTTGCTCATACACTGTTATGGGATAATTAATCTGTTCTGAAGTCTCTCCATACTGACCTTCACCTGCTAGTTGGTCAAAAGTGACTTGTACATTAACTCCTGTTTGCCTATTGTATTTGGCTTTAATCCTTCATAATTCATGATATTCTGAAAGCCACAACAAGTTTTGTCCAGGTTCTAAACATGTCCTTGATATGGATTTCCAGTCACTAGGGGTTAGGATTTCATAAGACAAATTATCTAATAACATCTTAACATAAGATGATGTAGGCCCACAAAGAGTGCAACCTTTTTTCAAATCCTTAATTTTTTCCAGATCAAAAGGGTGTATCTTCTCCTTTTTTGACCTGAAGAGTCAATCTCTTCAATCACAGGGCTATGCATGTATTAAATCAGATACATCCTGTCCTTCATTTTTTGCCTTAACCAATGCTTTTTGTAATCTTGTCATAAGCTGCTTAATAGGTGGTTCTGGTTGTGTTACTGCCTCTTCCCCTCCTCCTTCTCCCTCTACCTATGAAGGGTTAATTGAGGGAGGTAGGTCAGGGGATGGGGAATGATCTCATTTCTTCTGCTGTGAATTCTTATCTGATTCTTCATCCTTTTCACCTAGTTTAGTTAGTACCTCCCCCTCCTGCTCTTTCTTCTTTTTCCTTATTCTAACACTTATATAATTTCTTAAAGCTAGTTGTATTAATTGTATATATAAAGTGTATTCTTGGAAATTGAGTTTGGATTGGAATTGTAGTATTTATCTAGTTGCTCTCCTACTAATTTCCACTCATTTGGATCCAATTCTTTTTCCATAGAGAACCAAGTTTCTAAGAGTACAGTTTCTAAAAGTTCAGTGATCTGCTCCCAAATTATAAGCAAACCTTGGCTTTTCATAAGTCTGACAATGCTCTCTAAACATTTTCCTTGAAGAGGAAAAGCAGGCTATTTTCTAAACATCTGTCCCATTTTAGATAAAATACTATTTTAGCTCTTTAACAAAGTTTCCTTGTTTAGGATTGGGTGTACTCACCCTATCTTCTGGATTGAGGAGAGTTTTCCACTGAAATCAGGATCAGAGGTTTTTCCACTGAAATCAGGATCGTGACTGTCCCATGTTCAGGTACCAAAATGTAATGTTCTCCAAAATATAATGGTTCAAGCAGATTTCTTGCGGAACTTCTGGGAGCAGCCTTTGTTTCAGTTCAGTGTAATAATCACCTCAGAGTTAAAATCCAGATCCTTTATTGGTATTGTCTCTTTCAAAATAGCCCAATTAGCTTTCTTAGAGGCCGATCTCTCTCCTTGGTTCTGAGAGCTCTTGCTGCTAGTCCTCTGTGTCCTCCGGCTTCAGCCTCTAGTTTCCTCCAAATCTCCAGCCAGCACAAAAATGGAATATGGAATGAATCTGACTCTCCTCATAGAGAGTGGACTTGTGGGTTTCTGACTTGTGAATCTCCCCGACTTGTAAATCTCCTTGACTTATGAATCTCCTGAAGTGCATCCTGATTGATTCCCCTAGCTTATATATGCTCTCTAAAGGAGTGAACTCTAATGTGTGAACTAATGTGTGAACTCTCTTAAAGGTGTGAACTCTAAAGGTGTGAACCAAGTACATAAGCATTGTTTCTATCAATTTCAGTGACTTAGCACCTTGTTTCAAGTTCTGGCCCATAACAGAGGAAGGCAATATAAATTTATGATGGGGTAAATGATAGAATGAAGGGTTAACAAGATGTATTACAAGAAGGACAAATCAAGGACAAAGAATAGAAAGGTAACTTTTCAGAAAAAAATAAAAGGATTTGTAAACAGCAGCACTATCTATCAGTTTTTCATAGTCCAGCCCCAACATGGTTTTTCAGACTTCTCTTCACTATTCACTATTCATCATCAGCCCTATATTCCATTCAATTAAGACCACCCAACATTTCCTGAACATGCTGTATTTTCCTATCTCCTAATATATGCTTATGCTGATTCCTCTACCTATGACATACTACCTAAAATTTTGCCCTTTGGCATCTTACTCATCCTTCAAAGTTATATCAACTATTGCCTTCTCCTTGGGAATTTCCTAGTCAGAAATGATTCCTCTTTGCTCAATATTCCCACAGTACTTGTATCACAAATATAATTATTTATCACATGCAATATTTTTTTCTTTTCTTCCTTTCTTCCTTCCTTCTTTTCCTCCCTCCCTTCCTCCCTCCTTCTCTTTCTTTCCTCCTTCCTTTCTCTTGTCAAATTTGTCTATGTGTCATTTCCTAAACAGAGACTATAGTCTCTGTTTAGGTTTTTTAAGATGAACTGAATTAAGCACCAGCTATGCCTTGTACAATTCTATATCCCCCCAAAGTGCCTAGTACAGTGCATTACATATATTAGGCACATGATAAATATTGGTTAAATGACTAAAGAATTAATCAGAGATATTCTAAACTTTACAACCTTAGATAAGGGCAAGACAGATATATGGAATGCATCACAATGACAGTTGTGATGCAGGTCTCCACAGTATCTTGAAATCCTTTGGTGAGATACAAGTACTAACAGAGAATCTGCAGAGCAGCAGACTTTCTTGGCCTCTGTGCAATTGAGGATGCAGCTACAGCAATGACTAGGCCATTTTCCAAGGTGGCTGATACCTTGAAGTATCTGAGATGGGGGTGGAGAAAGGCCTGCTTTTTTCTCTATCTCTGAGATAAGTCACCAATACTTCAAGATATAAAGGAAAGAATCAAGATGATCTGGATGTGAAGGTGGGGCAATGAGATATGCTGTGATTGCATATTCAAAAGAGCTAACAAGGGGTTTCATTCAAACATCATGTGACACTGCAGAGGCAAATTTAAGTATACTTTGAATATATATTTAATTATGCTGGGTCTAGCAGAGCAAAAATTTAAATCTAGTAGATAAATGATCTAGAACTAGTAAAACTAGTAGATCAAGAATTTAGAACTTGAGGGAACTATATAGATCCCCCTTTACAGATGAGGAAACTAAGGCCCAGAGAGATTAAATGACTTGCTCAGGGTTACAATAGCAGAAAGCAACAGTTAAATGTGATTCTAAGTCCAGTATGTCATCTAGCCCCAACTTTTTTGTTTTCCTACCAAACATCTTCAGAAGTAAAACTATATAGGCCAGAAGAGAGAAACAAATATTCTGCAAATAGTAGGAAAGATCTTATTATTCAACAGGAGATAAATATTGTCTTGAAGTGGTTTGAGTGATTACCAGTGAGGAGCCAGTATAAATTATCTTAATGAAATAACTTTATGAATTCAGTGTCAGGGTTTTAGTTCTTCTGATCTTTATGCTGTTATTCTTGTGACCCAACCTTATATATGTTTATGTAGTCAGAACTGATAAAAATCAAAAGGTGAATAATAAGGATAAAATCTGTATAAAAAACAAAATTCTGCTTTATGTTGTATGGCATACATTTTAAAAGAACCTCAGTAGGTAACTAAATGCAATACTGTAACAAATCTGAAAATTTTGTACCAAAAGATAATTAACTCATATGGAATACAGTACAGCACCTGTCAAGCACACAGTGAATTTCCATTTCTGAATGGCATAGGACCAGCCTCTTTTGTTCAGTTATTTAGGATAAGGGAGGATGTGTCTTTCTGGCTTCTTTAGAACTGTTTCCCAAAGAGAGCTCCTTGGAGAGGTTTATAGTCAAGAGCTTTCTCTCTTCTCTTCTGCTGGATGAGATTAGCATTTCCTAAACTGGGCTCAGGGCCACCATGAGAAAATAGCATACAGGCTTTACAGATATCAAGCATTCAGCTTTTTTCTCTCTGTCTCTCTCCTCAATTCCTCTCCTGCTCCCTTTTTTCTCTTTTTCTCTTCCTTTCCTTGTTCTTCCTGTCTCCCTCACTTTTCCTCTCCCTCACTTTTGGGAGAGGAAACATAAAGGGAGGCTGAGAAATTCATGTATTCTCATGTGCAGAGGCAAGTTTAGAACAGATATCAATTGTATTCAATTGTTTTATGTTTTAGACTATTGTTAAAAATTCTATTTTTATTATATAGAAATCATTATTAATCGGTAGGTATGTTGTTGAGATAATGATTCTTCTGATATTTAAAGTTCACTTTATGGTAGATTGGTAAACCCCATGCTAAGTTAAGAATTTCCCTTTGGTGTATATGCTGATAATGACCATTCATCATTTCTCTCTTACTCCCATTCTGACCATTCATGTCCTTTTGTTCTTATTTATGTGCTACTGTATGGAACTGGAAGAAATTTCTAAATTATGCTGAAGCTTGATTTTATGTGCAACTTTTCAAGGTTCAGCTTCTCCCCCTTCACCAAATATTAGCACCTATGAGAGGAGGATGCCATCCCAGTCTCTAATACACAATTATCCAGGCAGCCTTAAATAATTCCCCATCCAGCCAAATTGGTGAACTGATATTTGTGTGGCTGCAGCAATTGTTATATTGAATCACTTTGTGAGGTGGAAATAAAAAGTAGACAAATTGAATAAATTACTAAGTACAAGTAATTGGCCCTTAGCTAGGAAGTGGACAGTTAAAAAGCATATCCAGACTTAAGCAGTTACCACCCATTTGCCATAGGTGTTGATAAGGTAGAATTTACAGTCTTCATTTCTACTCTCCTTCCAAATAGTTGTATACAAGAAACTGTTCTCTCTACTTCCCTTCTTGCCCCCTGTTAGGTCAGGTATAAAGATTAATTTGCATATAGCACCTGAAGATATGCAGTCTATATGAAGAAATCATCTATAAAAATGATCTGTAATTTGTAGACTTACTCCTTAGGAAATGTCTTATGTTATAAAACCCCCATAATTTGGGATGTGGGATTTGGTGGTGGTGGTGGTGGTGGTGGGAGGGGGTGTTCTGGGTTTTTTGTTTTGTTTTGTTTTCTCCAAATAAATTTAATCTTTAAAGTTCCTTTAAAAAAATAAATAAAAGTTAACACTGATTTTTTTTTTAATTACCAAGTTGAATGATTTTTTGACCACCCTTCAGCATTTTGCACTACTGATCATCTTGAGCTCCCTGGGTTTTCATGACTCTGCTTTTTTGATTGTCTTCCCACTCTGCTTAATCTCCTTTGCTGGATTTTTATCTTTGTCATACCCCTAATTGTGGAAGTTCCCCAAGGCTGTCTCTTAGGTCTTCTTTTTGCTGTATATATTCTCTCACTTAGTGATTTCATTATCTCCTGTGGATTTAATTAGATAGATAATTCTCAGATCTATACATCCATCTCTACTCTTTTTTCGGAGCTCCCGTTTTACATCACCAATTCTTTATTGGATATTTTGAAATAGATGCTTCAGAGACATCTCAAACAAACAAAACCTATCTTTTCCTACAAACACATCCCTGCTCTGAATTTTCCTATTACTATAGAGGGTACCATCATCCTCCCAATCACCCAGGTTCATAAACTTAAGTCCTCCATGTGATTTACCTCACATATCTACTTAATTACCAAATATTGTAATTATTTTGTGGATTCTCTCACATGTGTTTCTTTATCTCCACTCACACAGTTACCATCCTTGTTCAGGACCCAATCACCACTCATCTTACAATGGCCTTCTAATTCATTTCTCTGTCTTACATCTTTCTCCATTCAATCCATCCTCCACGCAACTGGAATTCTTTACCTAAAATGTAAGGATGGCCATGTCACTCTTCTATTCAATAAACTACAGTAGCTCTCTATCATTTCTGGGATCAAATGTAAAGTTCTTTATTGGGCACTTAAAACTCCTTGCAATTTGGCCCTTTCTTTCCTACCTTTTCTCTTTTAATTAAGTACTATTATTTCTGCACTTTTACGGTTAGCCATTCTAACTACTTATGGTTTCTTCCACACAATAATCCATCTCCCTTTTGCATGCCTTTACTGTAATTGTCCTCCCTTACTGAAATGGTCTCCCGCCTAACTATTACCCTTAGATTCCTTGGCTTTAAGATCCAATTCAATTGCTACCTCCTACAAGAGGCCTTTTCTGGTTCAACAAGTGGTTAGTGTCTTCTCCTCTAAAGCTACTTTCCATATATTCTGTATTTATGATACATGTACCATTACTGTATACATACTTTTATCTTATCAATGTGAACGTAAGATCCTTGAGGACAAGTACAAAATTGTTGAATTTTGCTTTGTTTTGCTTTTGTAACCCCAGCAGTTAGCCCAAAACATGGCAAATAATAGAAATTTTTATTGAAATGTTTATTGATGGATTGATTTAAAAATGATAATCCCAGTATTAGTTGATATTATTGTTGACACATGCAATGTGATTTTAAAAAAAAGTGATTTCAGCATCCCCATGTTTGGACTCTGGGGGTTACAGGACTGCCAGAATCATCCCCAAGTAGCCATAGCAATTGTTCAAATGAATAGTTATAAAATTTTGAGTAACCTCAGTAGGAAAGAGACCTTGTTGGGGAATGCTTTGTAGAGATATGCTCTAATTTATTTGGAAGAGTGGCTTGCATTATAGAAGTATAAGTGCAGAAAAAGCATTTGATAAAATCCAACATCCATTCCTATTAAAAACTCTTGAGAGTATAGGAATAAATGGACTTTTCCTTAAAATAATCAGTGGCATCTATTCAAAACCAGCAGTAAGCATCATATGTAATGGAGACAAACTGCAACCATTCCCAATAAGATCAGGAGTGAAACAAGGTTACCCACTATCACCATTACTATTTAATATTGTATTAGAAATGCTAGCTTTGGCTATAAGAGTTGAGAAAGAGATTAAAGGAATAAGAATAGGCAATGAGGAAACCAAATTATCACTCTTTGCTGATGATATGATGGTATACTTAGAGAACCCCAGAGACTCTACTAAAAAGTTATTAGAAACAATCCACACCTTCAGCAAAGTTGCAGGATACAAAATAAACCCACATAAGTCATCAGCATTCTTATATATCACTAATAAAACCCAACAGTTAGAGTTACAAAAAGAAATTCCATTTAAAGTAACTACTGATTGTATAAAATATTTAGGAATCTATCTGCCAAGGGACAATCAGAAACTTTATGAGCAAAACTACAAAACACTTTCCACACAAATTAAGTCTGATCTAACCAACTGGAAAAATATTAAATGCTCTTGAACTGGGTGAGCAAATATAATAAAGATGACAATACTACCTAAATTAATCTATTTATTTAGCGCTATACCAATCAGACTCCCAAAAAACTACTTTGATGAACTAGAAAAAATAACAAAGTTCATATGGAAAAACAAAAGGTCAAGAATTTCAAGGGAATTAATGGGAAAAAAATCAAATGAAGGTGGCCTAGCTGTACCAGATCTAAAATTATATTATAAAGCAGCATTTACTAAAGCCATCTGGTATTGGCTAAAAAATAGACTAGTTGATCAATGGAATAGGTTAGGTTCAAAGGACAAAACAGCCAATAACTTTAATAATATAGTGTTTGACAAACCCAAAGACCCCCAGTTTTGGGGATAAGAATGCATTATTTGACAAAAATTGCTGGGAAAATTGGAAATTAGTATGGCAGAAACTAGGCATTGACCCACACTTAACACCATACACCAAGATATGGTCAAAATGGGTTCATGACCTAGGCATAAAGAATGAGATTATAAATAAATTGGAAGAGCATAGGATAGTTTACCTCTCAAACCTGTGGAAGAGGGAGGAATTTATGACCAAAGAAGAACTAGAGCTCACTATTGACCACAAAATAGAAAATTTTGATTATATCAAATTGAAAAGTTTTTGTAAAAACAAAACAAATGCAGACAAGATTAGAAGGGAAACAATAAACTGGGAAAACATTTTTACAAACAAAGGTTCTGATAAAGGCCTCATTTCCAAAATATATAGAGAATTGACTCTAATTTATAAGAAATCAAACCATTCTCCAAATGATAAATGGTCAAAGGATATGAACAGACAATTCTCAGATGAAAAAATTGAAACTATTTATAGACATATGAAAATATGCTCCAAATCATTATTAATCAGAGAAATGCAGATTAAGACAACTCTGAGATACCACTACACACCTGTCAGATTGGCTAGAATGACAGTGAAAGATAATGCAGAATGTTGGAGGGGATGTGGAAAAACAGGGACACTAATACATTGTTGGTGGAACATCCAGTCATTCTGGAGAGCGATTTGGAACTTTTCTCAAAAAGTTATCAAACTCTGCATACCCTTTGATCCAGAAGTGTTTCTACTGGGCTTATACCCCAAAGAGATACTAAAGAAGGGAAAGGGACCTGTATGTGCCAAAATGTTTGTGGCAGCCCTGTTTGTAGTGGCTAGAAGCTGGAAAATTAATGGATGTCCATCAATTGGAGAATGGTTGAGTAAATTGTGATATATGAACATTATGGAATATTATTGTTCTGTAAGGAATGACCAGCAGGATGAATACAGAGAGGACTGGAGAGACTTACATGAACTGATGTTAAGTTAAATGAGCAGAACCAGGAGATTATTATATACCTCAACAACGATACTGTTTGAGGAGGTATTCTGATGGAAGTGGATCTCTTCGATAAAGAGAGCTAATTCAGTTTCAATTGATCAAGGATGGACAGAAGCAGCTATACCCAAAGAAAGAACACTGGGAAATGAATATAAACTGCTTGCATTTTTGTTTTTCTTCCCTGGTTATTTATACCCTCTGAATCCAATTCTCCCTGTACAACAAGAAAACTGTTCGGTTCTGCACACATATATTGTATCTAGGATATACTGTAACCTATTCAACATGTAAAGGACTGCTTGCCATCTGGGGGAGGGGGTGGAGGGAAGGAGGGGAAAAAACGGAACAGAAGTGAGTGCAAGGGATAATGCTGTAAAAAATTACCCTGGCATGGGTTCTATCAATAAAAAGGTATTTAAAAAAAAAAGAAAGAAGTATAAGATAAGATTAGAACTGAAGTCAAGTTATGGAAGCTAGTCCCGCTTCTTATTTAGGACTCTTTCTTTTTAACCTCAACACATTTCCACTGCACCTTCACCCTGATAACTATGAATACCATAGAAGATTCAGCAGACCTGTGGATTCTCCCTCCAGACATGTGTATTAAAATTTGACACTTACTTATATAACTATGTGACTTTTGTTCAAGTTGTCTGAAATTCCTCCATAGACTATGTGCTCGTGGTACTGGATATACCATTATCTTCTCTATAGGACTGACCCCATCTCCTTTTCAGGTCATATGATTTTTTTTTCTTTTTTTGTGAGGAAATTGGGGTTAAGTGACTTACCCAGAGTCATACAGCTAGGAAGTGTTAAGTGTCTGAGGTCAGATTTGAACTCAGGTCCTCCTGACTTCAGGGCTGGTGCTCTATCCACTGCACCACCTAGCTGGCCCTCATATGATGTGCTTTATGTCACTTTTCCTATGCAGTTTTTGGGATAAAACGTTGTAGTCTACTGACACCTACCCTGAGTTTATCCATTACCCTGTACGCATCTTTCAACTTGAATTCTTTGGAGATGGTAGCATTTCATGACTGGCAGCGATGTGGCATATTGGTTTGAATATAGATTACATTTTTCCTCCCTTCCAAAAAAAATCTGACTACTGCAAAGCCCGAGTGCAAACTATAATTAAATTGAAGGTGGAAGAATCAGGAAGAAAAGTCCAGTGAAGAAAACAAAGGAATTATTGATGATGAAAATGAATAACAGCTTTATTTCAATGGAAAGAAAGGTTAAAAAAACTTCCAAAGTAAATATATTTTATACGCTAATTCTGTCATTATTTTTGAGTGAATACTTCTTTTTTTTTTCTCCCAGAGAAGTAATGTACAGTCACCTTATGACTTTTATTTTGGGTGGCCTATTTTTGAACCAATTAGTTAAGTAAAAACTGAACTTAACCTGTTTGCAAATAGGGGAAAGTTTTCCATGAATAATTGCTTCCAAATATAGACTGTTACATTATGATAGGACATGATCTTTTAATAATATGGCATTTATTGGTCTCAGGAGAGTTTGCTAAAGAGAGGGCAGTCTGAATGCTTCTGAGAAAAGAAAAGCTGTCAGGTATCTAGAAACAAGATTGTCCATTCATTGCCCAAGCCCAAGAATTCAAGTACCAGCTTACTCTCTGCTCTCTAGTTTCTCCTGCCTCAGAAAATGGATTAAATGGATATTAAAAGTGAAGTCCTGAAGTCCGCAGGACTGCTTGACTTTTTTTGTTGAGTGCTTAGTAAAAGAATGGATACAACACTGATTATATGGAAGAGTAAGCTGATTTTCCTTTGACCTTATTAACAACAACAACAAAAAAAAATGCTGCTGTTTTCACTAGTATCATTTTCTAAAAGCAAATATCATTCTTCCATTAACATTGTCTGGTACGGACACTTTGGGTATTCCATAAATTCTGAGTATAGTTACTTTAGAAAATGTCTCATTTGATTTTTTTAGTTTAATTTATTTTTAATTGATGAAACAAAAACAAACATTTCTATGACAATATTAAAAAGATGACTGCATATGAAACTTCAAATATACTATATACACTTGCTATTTCCTTTTAAATATATAAAAAATTGATCCTGTAAATGTTTTTTCCCTCCTTCACCATCTTAAAGATGACTACAATTAGGTGCAAATATATATGTATATATATATATGTGTGTGTATATAAAATCATCTTATACATATTTCTATTTATCAGTTCTTTCTTTTCCTTCATAGGTCCTTTTTGTATATAATTTGGGTATTTATAATAGTCAAAATGAAGTTATTCTCAAAACAATATTGTTATTATTGTATACAATGTTTTCTTGGTCCTGCTCATTTAGCTATTAATTATTTCATGTAAGTCTATCCTTTCTTTATCTTTATCTTTATCTAAGATCACTGAGTTCTTCATTTTTTATAATGCAATTGTATTCCATCCCAATCATATGCCACAAATTATTTATTAAATTAAATATAATTTTATTTCACAATTTGTCTAGAAAGTAAGTCTTGAATGAGGGACAGAGTGGTGTAGGGGACAGAATCTTGAATTTGGACTTCAGAGCTTCTAAGTTCAAATCCTGCCTCTGATACTTTCTAGATATGTGTTCATAAGTAAATTACTTAAACTCTCTGGGCCTCAGTTTTCTCATCTTTAAAGTGAAGGGGTAGGAATTCCTTTCAGGGTATAGATTTATTATCTAAAGGACGCATGTAAAGAACTCTGCAAACTTTAAAATTATATATAAATATCAGATGTTATTAGCTATTATTATGAGGTAGGTTAAGTCCTTTGGTGAAGGAAGTTCTCATACATAGGAATTCCCTATGCAAAAGCCAGTATCTTTATATGTAACAGATATATAAATAGTAGAACTCTCTGTTATTTACATTATTTTGAACATCTGAAAAAATAAAACATGGGAATCTTGTGTTTTATGCATGTCTGTTCTGTCTCGGAAAAGCTATCCACACCTCTTGACAGGTGTTCCAGAAAGGAAGTAATGAAGTGCAGGGACTATCCATGTTCAAGAAAGACCAGAAAAGGTCTTTCTTGAACATGGATAGTCCCTGCACTTCATTACTTCTCTCCCATAAAATCTTATATCTATTGGAGAGAATATAGACATGCTCAAGTCTTCTCCAATCTAAAAAGAAACAAAATAAAAACAAAAACCTTCCCTTACCTCTAAAGTTACCACTTCTACTTTCTTGTTCCCTGCTCCAGAGCCCCTTATAATTTAGCTCCCATTCATACTGCTCTTAAAATTTCCCTCTCAAAGTTTACCAGTAACCAAAATCCAGGGACCTTTTCTAAGGGCTCATCTTCTTTCCCAATGACTGCACTTTCACATTTAATATGATCCACCTCTACCTTCCCATTTTACTGTCCCTTTTGGCACTCCCAATTTATTGTTTGGCACTCCCAAACTCTTCTAAGTCATAATCTCTTCATGTCACATTATTTCTATTTTCTGGGATTAAAAGAAGCATGATTCTGAAAAAATTCCAAATTTACAGTATGCACTTCTTACTTACCACTTACTTACAAAATGGTCTTTTAAAACAACATACAGTATTGCTTTATTTAGACTCCATCTCAATATTCTATTTAGAACCTTATTTTACCATGTTCAGTTCCTTTTGTCTCCATTCTCAAGGAGTTCCATATGTAGTTGATCTATTAAGGAGTTCAGAACTTAGCATCTTCTTAACACTTAGGGACCTTAATATATGTACTGATATTCACCTAAACAACCTGACCTCCCAATTCAAAAACTTTCTCATTTTCTGTGACAAGCTTCTTTAGTTCATCTACTTCTTCCTTTTTCTCCTCTTCCCTGCCTCAGTCTCTTTAGAACCTATCTACAGACTTGGAAGTAAGAGTGCCTCAGGGTATCCTTCTCCAATTTGCCTGCCAATGTCTCTTTTAACTTATCTCCTATTAGCTAGCCCTAAGTCTCCCCATCCCCTATCCTGTGTGATGGAACTCAAATCCCCATTTCATTTAGGCTTTCTCCCCTTTTTCCAATAATGGTGCCCTTTGCTTGGATAAGTACCTTTTCTGGATACCCTATTTCTTTCCTGCTCTGTCTGAGAAACCACAAGTATTGCATGAGCTAAGAAAAAAAGATAATCTGGGCAAAATCTTATCACCTGAATATGTACATGAAATTATCTGATTCTCTCCAATCCATAATCACTGAATGTGGACGACCCCAGTTAAACTGAGATCTGCTGAAGACCTTAGCTTAAAAAGGCAAAGGTCTCCCATTGTATCAAAGGCCACCTCCAGTCATTTTGATCTATATCTTGCCATTGGACCAGATGGCTCTGGAGGGGAAAATGAGTCAGGTGAACTTACACAGCATCCCTCAATCAAATTCAATTTACTTGAATGTCATGGCATCACCTCCCTAATGTCATGGTCCTCTTGGAGAAGGAAGGACAAACAATAGAGGAGTATAACCAAATCAACAAGTATATAGTGAGTGGCTTCTATGCATGAATGGATGAGTGACTGAACGAATTTTTAAAAAAGTATTAATTAAGCAATCATAATGTGCAAAGCACAAGGTTGAGCTCTGGGAATACAAACAGAAAAAAGATAGTCCCTCTTCTCAATGAGCTCACATTCTAACAGAAATAGGCCATACCTAGAGGAAGTTTCAATTATAAGTCAGATAGATGTATGAATTCAAGGTGTTTTAGCTGAAGTGGTAAAGTAAACGCTAACACATTTTTAATCTCAACTCCGCTGTGAAAAATCATATCAACTTAATCATTCCAAGGAATTTGGTGGTGAAAACGTTCTTTTCCAGCAGATATATTCGATATCTTCCTCAGCATTATAAAATCTATTTTAAAAAGTGTTAAGATGAAGTCCCTATCTTCAAGAAGCTTATTTTGGTCAGGAAAACAGATAGCCAAATAAAATTACGTACTATTACAAAAAGCAAGGGGTGTTTAGAGATGGGAAAGATCAATATGGTTTTAAGTCAGTTCCTTTCATGATATACTTGGTCAGGAGCTGGTTTAAGTCAAGTAAGTAAAAAGTGCTTTATTGAACTCTAAAATTAGTATACGAATATTATTCTTAGTAATTTGATGAAATTATTTTGAATTTTTGAGATATAAGTTGCCTCTGAAATTCAAATGTGAGTTAAAGAAGGAAGACTTATGAGTTGGTATAAAATAAAGTAAGCAGAACCAGGAAAACAGTATACACAAATGACTATAACAAAACAATTGAAATTGACTGTCCCATAAAATTATCTTCATCAAACTCAGCCCCAAAGGAGAGACATGAGAATGCACCTCCCTGCCCATTAGTTGTAGAACAGCTAAATAAAATGTAATGGATTAATATAATGTGTTGTTATATCATGAGATATTATAAAAAAGAGATGGTTTCAACAAAACCCATCTATGAACAAAAACAAAATGAAGTAAGCAGAAGCAGAACAATTTATATAAAGATGACATTTTAAAGACAAACAATTTTGAAAGACATAAGAAATCTGATCAATGCAACAAGTAACCATGATTCCAGAAAATCGGAGATGACCAGAATTCTCTATATACTTATTGTTAAAAGAAATGATGCAAATCACTATTGATCAGAAAAATGCCAATTAAGACAACTCTGAGATACCACTACACACCTGTCAGATTGGCTAAGATGACAAGAAAAAATAATGATGAATGTTGGAGGGGATGCGGGAAAACTGGGACACTGATGCATTGTTGGTGGAGTTGTGAACGAATCCAACCATTCTGGAGAGCAATCTGGAATTATACCCAAAAAGTTATCAAACTGTGCATACCCTTTGATCCAGCAGTATTACTTCTGGGCTTATATATAATGGCTGGGTAAATTGTGGTATATGAATGTTATAGAATATTATTGTTCTGTAAGAAATGACAAGCAGGATGAATACAGAGAGTCTTGGAGAGACTTACATGAACTGATGCTAAGTGAAATGAGCAGAACCAGGAGATCATTATACACTTCGACAATGATATTGTATGAGGATGTATTCTGATGGAAGTGGATTTCTTTGACAAAGAGACCTAACTGAGTTTCAATTGATAAATGATAGACAGAAGCAGCTACACCCAAAGAAAGAACACTGGGAAATGAATATAAACTGTTTGCATTTTTGTTTTTCTTCCCGGGTTATTTTTACCTTCTGAATCCAATTCTCCCTGGGCAACGAGAGAACTGTTCGGTTCTACAAACATATATTGTATCTAGGATATACTGCAACATATCTAACATATATAGGACTGCTTGCCATCTAGGGGAGAGAGTGGAGGGAGGGAGGGGAAAAATCAGAACAGAAGCGAGTGCAAGGGATAATGTTGTAAAAAAATTACCCTGGCATGGATTCTGTCAATATAAAGTTATTATAAAATAAAATAAAATATATTTTAAAAAATAGTTGTGAAATTAAAGATTTGAACTTCAAAAAAAAAGAGATGATGGATTCAAGGCACAAAATAAGTTTTATATATATATATATATGACATCGTAAAAATGTTTTACTTAACAATGCATATTTGTCACAAAGATTTGTTTTGAATGTCCTTTTTTTGTCTTTTAAGTGGGCATCACGGAGTAGAAGGAATAAGAGTATTAATAAGGCTGCCAAAAAGAAAGGAAAGAAACACAAAAAAGAACAGGATGAAGATGAGAAGGAATTATAGACAAGCAGGACAACTCTGAAAGTTATATGCTGAATTTATTATACCCTTTAACAAAAAAGCAATCTGTAGATAAAAAAGATTGTTTCATGTACAAATCTCTCCTTTTTCTTGTTTGACTATGTATGTGGAAATTCTGGTTTTGTTGATGTTTGTTAAGAATAGAATTAAAAAAGATAGAGAAAATGAACTTTGCAATTCTTTTTGTATAGTTGGGAGACTAAAATGGCAGTTGGTTAATACATTAGTTTTCCTGAATTATTTCTTTTCATGTCATGATGCAAGATTCAGATTTGGTCATATATAAACAGAGACTATGATTCTTTTCATGGTCAAGCATATTTAAAAATTAAGGAGATATAAAAATCAATTAAAAATTTTAAATTATGAAAGAAATTTTAAAATATGTTAAATAATTATGAAGGACTTAGTATATTTATAGCACTATGTGAAGCATGCATGAAGGTGACAGAGAACATACTCTCTAGCTACAGTAGGGAATATCACACATATACAAAAGTTATAATAAAAAATGCATAAGATGAGTAGAGAAGGTAGAGTCAAATTAAATATCACATCAAAAAAAAAAAAAAAACACATTGTTAACAAAGAAGACCAAGGAAAGTTCCATGGAGATGATATTATTTGAACTGGTTTTTAAAGAATAGTTGGGAATTCAATGGGACAGATGTGATAGATAGTTGAAGGGAGGACATGGAAGAAATGGCAAACAGTATGAACAAAGGAATGGTAGTAGAAAAGCACAAGGAATAGATGGGAGACAGTTGATAATACAATTTCCAAGAGTAGTAAACATATAGTAAGGTACTATAATGCATAATTATAGAGTATACAGACATTTCCCCCCCTCCCCCATCTCTGCCTATCTGTCTTTCTCTTCCTTCCTCCCTCCTTTCCTCTCAGATGATCTCTCCTAATATACATATGCATTAATTATATTATGCATATCCATATATATATATATATATATATACATATACACATATGTATTAAAATGGATACATGACCTAGATGTAGAGATATTACAAGAAAACTTGAAGGACATGGAATATATTACCTGTTAGACCTATGGATAAGTGGACAATTTATCAATAAACAAGAGATATAGAGTAGTGTGAAGTATAAAATGGATAATTTTGGTTACATTAAATTTAAAAGATCTTATACAAATAAAACATTTAAGTAGTTAAGATCAGAAGGAAAGCAGAAAGTGGGGAAGGGAAGTTTCTCAGATAAAGGTCTCACATCTCAAATATGAAAAGAATTTTGTCAAATCTATAAGAATATGAGGGGAGGGAAGAAAAAGGGAAAAAGAAACTTACATGATAATTTTATTATATATTTAAAAGGAATAGCAATTTGTGCATAGTCGAATTTTACTTTTATATGCAAACTTACTTTTTTCTATTATATTATAGAATATATAATAGAAATCCTTGTTTTATTTCTCAAGTTCAGAATAAAAAAATTTAAATAAATTACGCATGTAAATATGTGAGTGTGTCTGCACAGATAAACATAATACAATAATTTACCCACTTACTCTTTAAAAGTTTCTTTTTTTCTCCTGAGGTAATTAGGATTAAGCAATTTGCCCACCCTGTTAAGTGTCGTGGCCAGATTTGAACTTTGGTCCTCCTGACTTTAGGGCTGGTGCTCTATCCACTACACCAACTGACTGCCCCCTCTTTAAAAGTTTTAAGGAAGTTTTAGTTATTGTTTTTTTTTTTCACTCTTTGTTTTTACTATAATTTTACTAGGAGATTGACATTAAAAACACATTAAATTTAGGAAAATATACTCTAAACAATGACCTGAAAGTTGATTTCCAAAGATAACTTTCAGCTATTTATAACAAGAACATATCCTCATGACTCAAAAAACAGTAGAGTATCAAGGTATCTAAAGCTTTTCATTCTACATCAGATTACAGTACCTTTAAAATTTAAAGAATTTTAGACAAATATTTAGATTTAAAAAAAATAAAAACAAAGTTTTCTAATAAAGAAAGGACTGGTATAAATTTCTTTAATATTACATAATTTTTTAGGCTTTGGGGTGGTGATGGTGAGGGAAATTTTATTTTTCAAAGAATAGAAATAACAGATAATAGCTAACTTACTCTTTTTTCTCCTCACATTCCATTGAAATTGGATATCATGGAATATGTCTGGACAGATCTGACCAGGACAGTTAAAGTCAGACCAGCAGGGACTGATAATGGATATGAGATTAAAAAACAAAAACAAAACTTGAAGATTTTGTCTACTGCACAGGTGTAGAGGAAAGCTACATGTATAAAGGTCAGCATCCTAAGATCGAATATGAAGTTTTGGTTAGGTACGAACAGACATTAGAATTCTTCTAAGGGTAAAAAAAGACAAATGGGTGAAGAGAGTTTGTAGTCAAAAACCAAAGGGATAGAGAAAAAGGAGCAAATAGACACATGATCATCAGGCCGGACTGGGGGCAAAGACAAGAGGATAGTGAAAAAAGTCAACAGTAATAATTGAGAACTATCAGAAAATCAAACTGTGCTGGTGAAGATTTCCTATTAACTAACACTTGTGGGATATATTAGGTTTGTTCAGATCAGCCTTACCTTAAACTTGGAATAGACTTAGCTAATCTTCCAACCCAGTTATAGAGTGGAGGAAGAAAGCTGACCCAAAAAAGCAGTTAGTTACATTTTTCATGTTCCAAGAACCCTACATGTCAGATGAGACATATCCCAGAGTAAAAATGTAGCTGATTAGAAGTCCCACTAGTATAGGGAAGACATAACTTCAAGTCTTCAGAAGTTGTGGTGATACAATTCTTTCTGAAGGGTCAAGGCTAGTGTAATGTTACCAGGACATTGGCCCCAGATATGACTAGAGTAGCTTAATTTCAGACTGATATATTCACTACAAAATTCTGTATGTATCTGCTGTTTATCTACTTCTACCTCCTCTTACCTCTTTTTCTTTTCCCTTCTTCTCTTTGTCTCTTTCTTCCTTTTATCTTTCTTTTAATTAGAAAAGATTTTTCCTTCTTTCTTGAATTCTTACCTCTCTCTAGTTCTCTCCTTTTCCCCTTTTGTCATTCCTATCATTTTTCTCATTTTTAGTCTCCTTCTGTCTTTAGTTTTCTTTCTGCCTGTTTCATCTCTTCATCTCATCTAATTCTCTTTCGTTTCTTTTTTTTTCTTTCCATTTCCTCCATCATTTAATCTAGTCTGTCTATATTTTTCTATACCTACACATATTTTCTCTTTGTTTTTGTTCTTTTTTTCTGATCATTCTTTCCCCCTTTTGCCCTCTCCTTTGTCATCTCTCTTTTTTCTCCCTACCTCCTATCCTTTCCTTACAGGCCATAATGTGATATATTGGTTTTTTTTCTTTTTTCTTTTTTTTAACCTGAGGCAACTGGGGTTAAGTGACTTGCTCGGGGCACACAGGTAAGAAGTGTTAAGTGTCTGAGGTCACATTTGAACTCAGCTCTTCCTGACTTTAGGCATAGTGCTCTAGTTGCACTATCTGCACCTAGCTGCCCCAATAATGTGATATCGAATAAGGTATGTTTTCATTTTCTTTGGGGAATATGATTTTATGTTCCCTCATCATTTAAATTGCTGATTATTTGGGCCTCCACAGGAATGTGTACGACTCTAATATTTTTCAAATATTCTTAATTTTTTATTGGAATTTTTGTTTATTTTGTTTTATACTTTACAAGAATAATGTGATTTCCCATGGCATTTCCTCCTATTTAATTGTGCCTATTTACTTGGATCCCCATAATAAATATGAATTGCTAGACAGTTTTAGCTGACAAAAGGTCTAAATTCTTTTTCCAGTTTGGAGTTTATTTTTAAAAAGAATTTTCCTTTTAAAGTTTTGTTTATTTAATTTTTAATTTATGGGACAAAACAAGAATTTCCATAACACAGTATAATGAAAAGGGAAAAAAGATGGCATATGAAATTGCATATCTATTATATATAATTTGTAATTCCATTTAAATGTTTAATAAAGTTATTGTGTAAATTTATTTTTTTCTTTTTTTTTCTTTCCCCCCTCCAGACTCAAGATGTTTACCAAATAATTACAGATGTAAAATCATTCTATACATCCTTTTATTTATCAGTTCTTTTTCTGGATGCAGATAGCATCTTTCTTCACATATTTATTCTTTGTAGTTTTGGGAGGTATTTTTAATAGTGAAAATGACTTATTCACTCAAAGTCATTCTTAAGATAATATTGCAGTTCTTATATACAACATTCTCTTGGTTCTGTTCATTTCTTTTTTCAACAAGAATTTTTATTAATGTCTTTCTTTACTTCTTAATTATGATATTAAAAATACATTTTCCCTTGAATTAAGTACTCAATTATCTCAATTACATTTACTTGTATAAATTTTTATATGTTTATTAAAAGAGCAAAATGAAAAGTCTTAAACATTTATAATAATTAATAATTATAATAAATAAATATTTGTATCAATGCCCACTGGATATAGTTTTGTCCATCTACATATTCAAAAAACTGCTCTTTTAAGAAAGCAGAATTTTTTTAATGAAATTGTTTCACAAGAATCTCTTGGGTGGAAAAGGATAGAAATAAAGACTAGACTATGATTTCATAGGTATGGGGAATTCCTCCTGGTAGAAGAAATTCCCTCTTCCAATGTAGGTTGTCATTTTCTTTGCAATTTAGTTTTGGAGTGCTGAGAATTTAAGTGACCTGACCAGGGTCAGGCTGTAAGTATGTGTTAGAAGCAAAGCTTGAACCTGTATCTAATTGGATTTGAAGCTAGATTTCTGTGCACTACTAAAAATAGCTCTTAAATTAATCAAATGATATTCCATCTCACATCTCTATGGATTTAGCCTGTTCTGTCTTCTGTTAATCCTTATTAACCCTATTTCTTTGAAGTACAACTAATTTTTTTAAAGTGTGACTTCTTATGTGTCTGAATATCTTCACTGATAGCACAAATTGATTATTCTTTCTCAATAGTTCACACATTCAAAAAAATGACTTTTAAAATGCTGAATAATGTGAAGTGTCAGAATTTGAATCTTGCCTTAGACACATATTAACTGTGTGATCCTGGTCAAGTTACCTAAACTAGTCTATTTCTATTTCCTCATCTATAGAAAGGGCTATAAAAGTAATAGTTCCTACTTCGAAGAGTTGTAAAAATCAGATGAGATCATACAGGTAAAGTTTCTTGCAAACCTTAAACAGTAGTACAATACAAATGCTAGAATTATTAGCCATTATAGGCATATAGATGGGCATATATATGTGTGTACATACATATATGTGTGTGTTTATATATATATGACAGATAAACCACTGAGGCTATTTCCCTCATTTAAACAAAACTTCTAGAGATTAAAACACAAAGAAAAAATAGGGGGACTGTCTATATGGAAAAGCAAGGAGACAGGTAGCTGAGTGTCATGCACAAAAATAATGAGTAGATTAATTGGACTGAAATGTAGCATTTACAAAGGAGCATGGTATTTAGTCAATCTAGAAAGGCAAGTTAGAGTCAGTTTGTAAGAGGTTTTCAATGCCAATGAGACCATAAGGAGCCACTGATGTTTCTGGAATAAGGGAATGACTACATTAAACACAGGGTTATAACATAAGATATAGATAATATGGCCAGTGATAGTACATCAACTGAAATGACCAATAGTCTCTTTTATATTATGCTTCAGTAAAAGTTGTTCTCTATTTTATAGCTAATCACTACTGTCTATGCCGCGAAAACTGCACAATGTCTTTAATCAAAAAGAAAATTTATATCAGCATGGCATGGGGGCCAAGCACTAGAGAGAAATCAGAGGCCAGTAAGTTTAAGCTCTATCTCCATACCCACTGAGCATCCCTAATACTCATCATTCTCATCTTGGCTACAATACTTCTTAAAGGGTTGTTGGGGAAATCAAGTGAAACCAAATATTATGAAAACATACAATCATTAATGACAATAGCCAAGTTTTAACCTTTATTATGATTCAGGCATTTCTGCTCTAAACTGTTACATGTCAAGTCAATGGGGCTTTCTGCTTCTAAGGTTTTCTTCATCCTGTAGTAAGACTGCATTGGTCCTAATAACTATTTGCTTGAACTTTCTTGCTTTTTCTTCTTTTCTTCATAGTTGCTTCACACACCCTTATTTTATTATGTAGTAGATATTTAGGCATCCGTCCTTCACATATGCAGAGGTATCCTCTACCAATCTGATAACAGAATAGTTCAGAATTCTGGGGCTTTGTTGATGGTGATTCTGACTTTCTTATCATGTTATATGTAGCTCAAAAAGTCATTTCTTGAATATATGTGAATTATATAAGATCTAATCATTCTATACTATCAGCAACAACATTTAGAAAACTAAGAGTAAAAGTTACATGATTAAAAATTAGGTATATTTCCAAGGATATAAAGCTTTAGTTTGATTGATTTATGAGTTGTTCTTCAATTCAAATATTCACATGAAGTAAATTTGCACAAAATTTCTGGTATATTATATATAGAAGAGGAATGCATCTCTGGAGTCTAGATGTACTCACAGGCTTTCAGTGTGTCTTATAAATATTTAAAACCTCCCATGTTGTTTAATTAGCAAACCTATAAAATATTTTTAGTAAGCATAGGTAATTAAGTACTTATTAATTCATGAGAAACATAATGCATTTGCAAGATCACAATTAAGACAACTAGATGGAGTTGTCCAGCCGAAATATGATGTGGCTTCATAGCTGAGAACTAAATATTTAAAAGGAAGGAAGAAAAGCATTTATTAAGAATTAACAAGATGCCAGGCATTATGCAAAGTGTTTTACAAATATTATCCCATTTGATTCTCATAACAGCCTTGAGAGTTAGATGCTATTATTATCTCCATTTTTCAATTGAGAAAATTGAGGGAGACAAAGGTAAAGTGACTTGGTTAGTCACCCAAGTAATAAATGCCTGAAACTGTTTTTGAACTCAACTCCCTCTGACTCCAGCTCTAATACTGTAGCCAGTGTATCATATACCTATTTCTAAATACGTGCATTATATATACCACTATTAGTCAAATTTATTCATTGTAATGAGCTGATAAGAATAGATAAAGAAAGAGAAGAGATACCAAGAAAGATTTCTGGGCAGTACCTACATATGATGGATAGAGCAAGACACTTAGATGGAGTGATAAAATAGGTAGGAGAATCAAAAGAACAGTGTCATAAAAATCTAATTAAGAAAGAGAATCCTAACCCTCAATTAAATTTCAAACTTGAAATTTGAAAAATAAAAGGGGATATTATTAAAATTGAAAGTAAAAAACTGTTGAATTAGTAAATAAAACTGAGTTAGTTTTATGAAAAAACCAACAAAATAGATAAAACCTTTAGTTAATTTGATTAGAAAAAGGAAAGAGGAAAATCAAATGATTAGTCTCAAAAATGAAAAGGAAGAACTTTCCAAATGAAGAGGAAGTTAGAGCAATAATTAGGAATTATTTTGTCCAACTTTATGCCAATAAATTTGATAACCTAAGTGAAATGGAGAAATACCTACAAAAATATAGATTGTTCAAATTAACAGAAGATAAATTACTTAAATAGTCCCATTTTAGAAAAAGAAATAGAATTAACTATTAATCAACTCCCTAAGGAAAAAAAAATTCCAGGCCATATGGATTTACATATGAATTCTACAAACATTTTAAAAAACCAACAAATTCCAATACTATACAAACTATTTGAAAAAATAGGGAAAGAAGACCCCTACTAAATTCCTTTTATAACACAGACATGGAACTGAGAATTAAACCAGGTAAGATGAGAACAGAGAAAAAAATTATAGACCAATTTCCATAATGAATATTGATGCAAAAAATATTAGCAAAAAGATTACAGAAAGTTATCCCCAGGATAATACACCACGACCATAGTGAAACTTATACCAGGAATGCAGGGCTGGTTCAATATTAGGAAACCTATTAAGATAATTGACTATATCAATAACCAAATTAACAAAATCCACGTGATTTTTCCTTAAAATTATCAGTAGCATTTATTTACAACCATTAGCAAGTATCACATATAATGAGGACAAACTGGAACCATTCCCAAAAAGATTAAGGTGAAACAAGGCTGCCCACTATCACCATTACTATTCAATATAGTATTAGAAATGTTAGCTTTGGCAATAAAGGAAGAAAAAGAGATTAAAGTAATTAGAGTAAGTAATGAGGAAACTAAATTATCACTCTTTACAGATGATCTGATGGTATACTTAGAGAATAAACTAAAAAACAACTAGAAACAATTCATACCTTTAGCAAAGTTACAGGATACAAAATAAATCCATATAAATCATCAGCATTTGAATATATTATCAACAAAGTCCAGCAGCAAAAAATATAAAGAGAAATTCCATTTAAAATAACTGTTGACAATATAAAATATTTGGGAATCTATCTGCCAAGGCAAAATCAGGAACTTTATGAACATAAATACAAAACATTTTCTACACAAATAAAGTCATATCTAAAGAATTGGAAAAATAACAAGTCCTCTTGGGTAGGCCAACCAAATATAATAAAAAATGACAATACTACCTAAATTAACCTGTTTATTTAGTGCTATATCAATCAAACTCCCAAGAAATTATTTTGCAATTCTAGAAAAAATGATAAAGTTCATCTGGAAAATCAAAAGGTCAAGAATTTCAAGGAAATGAATTTTTAAAAATGCAAATGAAGATGACCTAGCTGTACCAGAGCTAAATGTATTGTAAAGCAATGGTCATTTATAAAGCTATTATAAAGCATTTGGTACTGGCTAAGAAATAGAGTAGTCAATCAGTAGAATAGGTTAGATTCACAGAATAAAATAGTCAATGACTATAGTAATCTAGTGTTTGACAAACCCAAAAAACCCCAGCTTTTCAGATAAGAATTCACTATTTGACAAAAACTGCTAGGAAAATTGGAAACTCTTATGGCAGAAAACAGGCATAGACCCACACTTAACACCATATACCAAGATAAGGTCAAAATGGGTTCATGATCTAGACATAAAGAATGATATTATAAATAAATAAGAAGAAAATAGGAGAGTTTACCTCTTAGACTTGTGGAAGAGGAAGGAATCTGTGTCCAAAGAAGAACTAGAGAGATCATTATTGATCACAAATAGATAATTTTGATTACATTAAGTTAAAACTTGCCCACCCCTCTCCCCCCCCCCCCCTGCAGCTGGGGACCTGGCCGACCGGGCCCCCAGCCCGGGGCCTGCTCCTGGACCTTGGCTCGGCCCCCGAGGGCTGAGGCTGAGGGGAGGCCCGCCCCTGGAGGCCGGGCCCCAGGAGGACTGCCCTGGGGGCGGTGGTGGAGGCAGCAGGGCTTGCTGAGGTGAGAGGACCTCAGGGGCAACAGGGGTGGGGGAGCGGCCTCTGCTCTGGAAGGTAAAGATTCTATTCTTGTTTTCAATGGAGAAGTGTTGCACAGATTCATGATGAAAACTAGCCCCCGTTGGCCCCTGATTCTCAAGAAACGGAAACTCCCTCTTCCTATCCGTGATGCCCCAGGTGAAGGAGTCAAGGAGGAGCCCAAAGGCATTCCTGCTCAACAGGAGTCCAGCCAAGTGCAGCCATCCAAGGAAGTGGCAGAACCTTATCTTCAGAAGTTTCCAACTGGCATCCAGATCATCAACCATCCCACCATGCCAAACACCCAAGTGGTGGCAGTTCCCACTTACACAGACATCCAGAGCATCATTGCAGCCCTGACTGCCAAAGGGAAAGAGAGTGGCAGCAGTGGGCCTAACAAATTCATCCCCATCAGCAGCAGATGAGCGCCTGCCCCTCCTCCTGGATCCTAGCCTCCCAACCAAGGAGAGGAAGTAGCCAAGAGGGCAGAAGTAGTAGCTGAAAGCATGGGACCGAAACCTGCAACTAGAGATGTGACTCTACCCAGATCACTAGGAGCTCATTCCAGTAGGGGATGGGAATTGGAGAGCTGTGCCTTCTCGATGATAGCCTGACCAATATTCAGTGGTTGGGAAAAATGAGTTCTGATGGACTGGGTTCATGCAGCATCAAACAAGAGATAGAAGAGAAGGAAAATCGACATCTGGAGCAAAGTCAAGTCAAGGTGGAAGAACCCCCAGCTGCATCAACCTCCTGGCAGGATTCTATATCAGAAAGACCACCTTATTCCTACATGGCCATGATCCAGTTTGCCATCAACAGCACTGAGCAGAAATGCATGACCTTGAAAGACATCTATACCTGGATTGAGGATCACTTTCCCTGCTTTAAGCACATCGCCAAACCGGGCTGGAAGAATTCCATCCGCCACAATCTTTCTCTACATGACATGTTTGTTCGGGAGACATCTGCCAATGGCAAGGTCTCCTTTTGGACCATCCACCCTGATACCAATCGTTACTTGACACTGGACCAGGTGTTTAAGCCACTGGACCCAGGGTCTCCACCATCGTCTGAGCACTTGGAATCACAACAGAAGCGGCCCATCCCTGACCTCCGCAGAAACCTGGGTATCAAAGCCAAGCTCCCCTTGAGTGCACGACGGAAGATGAAGCCACTACTCCCAAGGGTCAACTCATATCTAGTTCCCAGTGAACCAATCCCTGGTGCTGCAGCCTTCGGTGAAGGTGCCATTACCCCTGGCTGCCTCTCTCATGAGTTCAGAGCTTGTCTGTCATAGCAGGCGGGTATGCATTGCCCCCAAGGTGCTGCTAGCTGATGAAGGAACTCTCTCCCTTTTCCACTTCTGGATCACTGAAAGAGGAAAGAATCCTACCTGGGGAAGGGTTGTCTCCTTTGTTTCAAGCTCAGTCTGTCAAAGAAGAAGATCTCCAGCCCATGAAAGAACTATCCCAGTTCACAAGACTCATCAAAGTGGAGAGCCTCCCTTTAAAAGAGTGGCCTTCACCTTTTCTGGTGGTCAAGGAGGAAATACCATACCCTTGGCAGGACCCTTCTCTTCTCTCTGCCTCCAGACCTAAGAAGACCTTCATGGGGCTCAAGTCCCCACCATGGGGCATCTCTGACATGCTCATGATTAAGCGGAGGGAAAGGAGGGAGATGAGCTGATCAAGGAGGAAACAGCACCTTATCCCACCTTGTTTGGAAGAGCCAGAACTCTTGTTCCCAGACATCCCCGGACCTTCCAGACAAAACACAGATCTTCCCTTCCTCCCAGAGGCGTCAGAGCCCACTTCCCAACTCAGCCATTCTCAGGATGAAGAAGGTCCCTTTAAAACACCAGTCAAGGAGATATTATGCAAGCTACCCATTTCGTCCACCCCCAGCAAAGCTGTTCTCTCCATGACCCCAGATTCATGGAGGCTGACACCCCCAAACAAGGAGGCAGGGCTCGACTTCAGCCCAGTGTGCACTCCCCAGGGATCTTTCACTCTGCTGCCAGATTCCATGGGTCTGCTGGATCTCAGCACTATCCCACTGAAAAATGTTCCTCTCTTTGAGTCACCCCCATGAGCTCCTTAATCCAGAGTCACTTGACCTGGTCTCTGACCCTTTTAACAGCTCTCCTGCCTCAGATTCTGAAGTCCCCAAGACGGGCTCCCCTGAGATGCACCTTTCCAGCCTTTCTGCCAACCGTTCACTGATGGAAGGCCTGGTTCTGGACACAATGAATGATAGCCTCAGCAAGATCCTGTTGGACATAAGTTTTCCTAGCTTAGAGGAGGATCCCCTGGGCCCTGACAATATTAGTTGGTCTCAGTTTATCCCTGAATTACGGTAGAGCCCAGCATTCCCCACTAGTTCAGGTTTGGCAAATAGCTGGGTGGTCTAATGGTTGGACCACTTCCCATACTCTGTGTGATGGCAGCAGGACTGCCAACAGCTGGTGAACCTGTCTGCTTCTCCCAGTTAGGGCAAGGTAGCCAGTCATGTTCTAGCTGTCTCCTGATCCAGCTGGCCTCCTGATGGCTGTCCATTGCCTGTCCCAGAGCTTCCCCCAAAGCACTCTGGCTCACCTGCCCTCCTTACCAGGCACTTCTGGGGGAGGAGCTCTCAGCCCTGTTTGTGCCCAGAAGCTTCTTCCCTCCTCTCTCTTCTCTCCTCTCAGTGGTCCTTTGAGGCCAGGTGGTCATTGTAAATAGTGTATATTCTCCAAATTATCCTCTAATTATTAACATAACTTCATTTCCTTAGATCAGTATCATGGGGGTTGCCAGTGGGTGGGTAGGGTGATGAGGGGTTTTGTTTGTTTCCATGGCTTGCTTTTGGTCTCCTCTGAGAGATAGGAGCTTTGTGTTCATGACTTATGGGTTTTTCTGGGTCAGGAATGCACTTCTCAAAGTTTCTTAACCCACTGTACATTCAGAATAGGAGATCTCCCTACTCTGGAATTCTGCAATAACTTTCTGTTGAGGATTGGGCGATTCTTAGTGGAACAAAGGGAAGCCACAACACTGTTGCAGATTGTCATTGTAATGGGATCAGTTTCCCAAAGCTGAATGGGGGGAGGTATGAGGCTACTAGAGGATTCCTTCTGAGATAACAGATTTTGCCAAGCAGCCCTGAGAAGGGAGAATTTGGCCAAAGGATGGGTGGGATTGGGGGGAGGGGGATAATGATCATAAAGTCACCCTTACTTATACTGGATCCCCTCCATTTGCACTTCAGCACCCCTTAAGCCAAAGTTCTATCATTCATATTAGGTCAGAGCCTTAGGCAACACAATTATAATTTCCTACTCAATAAAGGCCAGGGTGGAGAAAAAAAAAGTTAAAACTTAGTGTAATCAAAATATATCAAATAGATAATTTTGATTATATTAAGTTAAAACTTTATATAATAAAAATATAATAAAACTTAATTATAATAAATAATATGCAAACAAAACTAATGAAGACAAGATCGGAAGAGAAGCAACAAACTGGAAAAAACATTTTTATTCAAGAGTTCTGATAAACGCCGCATTTCTAAAATATATAGAGAATTGACTTAAATTTATAAGAATTCAAGCCACTCTCCAATTAATAAATGGCCAAAGGTTATGAATAGACAATTTTCAGTTGAAGAAATTGAATCATTTCTAGTCATATAAAAAGGTACTCTAAATAATTATTAATCAGAGAAATGAAAATTAAGACAGCTCTGAGATACTACTACATACTTCTCAGACTGGCTAAGATGACAGAAAAAGATAATGATGAATGTTGGAGGGAATGTGAGAAAACTGGAACACTAATACATTGTTGGTGGAATTGTGAATGGAACCAACCATTCTGGAGAACAATTTGGAATTATGCCCAAAAAGTTATCAAACTGTGCATACTCTTTGATCCAGAAGTGTTTCTATTGGGCTTATATCCCAAAGGAATCTTAAAGGAGGTAAAGGAACCTACATGTGCAATGTTTGTGGCAGCCCTTTTTGAACTGGCAAGAAACAGGAAGCTGAGTGGATAACCATCAGTTGGAAAATGGCTGAATAAATTATGGTATATGAATGTTATGGAATATTATTGTTCTGTAAGAAACGATAAGCAGAACCAGAGGATCATTGTACATGGCAACATCAATATTATAAGATGACCAATTCTGATAGATGTGGCTCTATTCAAAATTATATAATTCAGACCAATTCCAATAGTGTTGTGATGAAGAGAACCAACTATATCCAGAGAGAGGACTGTGGGAACTGAGTGTGGTTCACAACATAGCATTTTCACTTTTTGTTGCTGTTGTTTGCTTGCATTTTATTTTCTTTCTCATTTTTTTTTCTGGTTAGATTTAATTTTTCTTGTGCAGGAAGATAATTGTATAAATATGCATTCATATATCAGATTTAACATATATTGGACTGCTTGCCTTCTAGGGGAGGGGTGGGGAAAGGGGAGAGAAAGTTGGAACATGGGGTTTTACAGGGGTTAGTGTGAAGGAATTGTTCATGCATATTTCTGAAAAATAAAAAGCTTTAATAAAAATAAATTAATTAATAAATAAAAGAAAATTTAAAAAGAGAATCCTATAGAAGGGAGTGTTCAACAGTGTCAAATGCTGTAAATGTGAAGAAGGATATGGAAAATACATGAAGAGAAAGATCATTCATTAAATTTATGTTTTAAGTAGTATACAATATAAATATCTATATCTAACATATATATATATTATAGAGAGAGAGAGACAAAAACAGAGAAAGAGAGAGACTCTATCAGGAGAGATAATACACATAAAGAGTTTAAAAGCAAGGCAGATGAAAATGTCCTATAAGTTCCAATATTTCACCAGTAGGTCTGATGATAGAGCCCAAGGATCTGAATAGAAATAGAGCAGATAGTAAGATCTGGAAGACTTAAGGATTCAATAACAGGTCAGGTGATAAGGCCTGATAGTCTTTCATTTCATTGAAAGATTGTAATTGGTGACTACCAGCTTATTCAAATGCTTATCCTGCAATGTTTCTCTTCTTGTTCCATGGAGTATGATGACTGAGGTGAAGTTTGGGGGATGGGGAAGAAGATAAAGAAGATGAGAGGGAGCCATTAATGGTAGTTTCCCATTAAAAATGATTCTAGACTAGAGAAAGAGGGTAAGACAGGGATGGTTGGGGCAAGGTTAGGTTAAGAGTGGTTAAATAACAACAAGGCAAGTGAGCAGGTAGAAGTAAAGTAGAAGAATTAACAGGGATTGAAATAAGATGCCCTAGGATTTGATGTGAAGTTTCAGAGATATGTTAAGATAGCTACAAGGCAGCTAAATAACACAGTGGATAGATCCTGGGCCTGAAGTCGAGAAGGTTCATCTTCCTGAGTGCAAATTTGGTCTTGAACCTTTGTTATCTGTGTGATCCTGGGAAAGTCACTTAACCTTGTTTGTCTCAGTTCTCAACTGTAAAATGAGCTGGAAAAGGAAATGGCAAGCCACCCAGTATAATTGCTGGGAAAACTCCAAATGGATCACAAAGAGTTTTTCCACAAACTGGAAAAAAATCATGATAACTACCTAGGTTCTTTCTCAGTAAAGAGATAGAGCATTGGATTTGGAATCAAAAGATGTGTTCAAGTCCCAACTCTGCTAATTATTATTATTACAGTTGTGTCCTTGGGCAAATCAAGGAACCACTTTAGCTTTCTCCTTTTTCTCATCAGTTAAATAGTAGTAATCATGCTTACAGCTCCAACCTTATAGAGGAGTTGTATGAAAAGTCCTTCAAAACTATGATGAACCATATATGAACTAGTATGTGGAGAACCAAGAAAATAAATTATCTTAAAGCTGAAATAAAAAAGCTGTTCATTGTGATGTGTTTTTTTTTTTTTTCTCCAAAGCATCAAGATATTCTGAAACAATTGAATCCTTTGGCATAGATGGAAATCCTTAAAGTAGCAGATGCAGTGGATAAAGCACTGGGCTTTGAATCAGGAAGACTCTTTCCTTAATTCAAATCTGGCCTCAGACACTAAGTGATCCTGGACAAGTCAGTTAGTCCTATTTGCTTCAGTTTCCTCACCCATAAAGTGAACTGGAAAAACAAATGGCAAAGCATTCCAGTTTTTATGCCAAGAAAACCCCAAATGGGGTCATAAAGTATCAGACATGATTGAAAAGTAGCAGGCCACACAAATAAAGTCAGACTTAAATAATTGGAAAAATATTAAGTGCTCTTGGATCAGCCGAGCGAACATAATAAAGATGACAACACTCCTTAAACTAATCTATTTATTTAGTGCTATACCAATCAGACTTCCAAGAAAATATTTTAATGATCTAGAAAAAATAACATCAAAATTCATATGGAACAATAAAAAGTCGAGAATCTCAAGGGAATTAATGAAAAAAAAATCAAATGAAGGTGGCCTAGCTGTACCTGATCTAAAACTATATTATAAAGCAGCAGTCACCAAAACCATTTGGTATTGGCTAAGAAATAGATTAGTGGATCAGTGGAAAAGGTTAGGTTCACAAGACAGAATAGTCAACTATAGCAATCTAGTGTTTGACAAACCCAAAGACCCTAACTTCTGGGATAAGAATTCATTATTTGATAAAAACTGCTGGGATAATTGGAAATTAGTATGGCAGAAATTAGGCATGGACCCACACTTAACACCATATACCAAGATAAGATCAAAATGGGTCCATGACCTAGGCATAAAGAATGAGATTATAAATAAATTAGAGGAACATAGGATAGTTTATCTCTCAGACTTGTGGAGGAGAAAGAAATTTGTGACCAAAGATGAACTAGAGACCATTACTGATCACAAAATAGAAAATTTTGATTACATCAAATTAAAAAGCCTTTGTACAATTAAACTAATGCAAACAAGATTAGAAGGGAAGCAACAAACTGGGAAAACATCTTCACAGTTAAAGGTTCTGATAAAGGCCTCATTTCCAAAATATATAGAGAACTGACTCAAATTTATAAGAAATCAAGCCATTCTCCAATTGATAAATGGTCAAAGGATATGAACAGACAATTTTCAGAGGATGAAATTGAAACTATTACCACTCATATGAAAGAGTGTTCCAAATCATTATTGATCAGAGAAATGCAAATTAAGACAACTCTGAGATACCACTACACACCTGTCAGATTGGCTAAGATGACAGGAAAAAATAATGATGAATGTTGGAGGGGATGCGAGAAAACTGGACACTGATGCATTATTGGTGGAGTTGTGAACGAATCCAACCATTCTGGAGAGCAATCTGGAATTATGCCCAAAAAGTTATCAAATTGTGCATACCCTTTGATCCAGCAGTGTTTCTATTGGGCTTATATCCCAAAGAAATACTAAAGAAGGGAAAGGGACCTGTATGTGCCAAAATGTTTGTAGCAGCCCTGTTTGTAGTGGCTAGAAACTGGAAAATGAATGGATGCCCATCAATTGGAGAATGGCTGGGTAAATTGTGGTATATGAATGTTATAGAATATTATTGTTCTGTAAGAAATGACCAGCAGGATGAATACAGAGAGAACTGGCGAGACTTACATGAACTGATGCTAAGTGAAATGAGCAGAACCAGGAGATCATTATACACTTCGACAATGATATCGTATGAGGACATATTTTGATGGAAGTGGATTTCTTTGAAAAAGAGACCTAATTGAGTTTCATTTGATAAATGACGGACAGAAGCAGCTACACCCAAAGAAAGAACACTGGGAAACGAATGTGAACTATCTGCATATTTGTTTTTCTTCCCAGATTATTTATACCTTCTGAATCCAATTCTCCCTGTGCAACAAGAGAACTGTTCGGTTCTGCAAACATATATTGTATCTAGGATATACTGCAACATAACTAACATATATAGGACTGCTTGCCATCTAGGGGAGGGGTTGGAGGAAGGGAGGGGAAAAATCAGAACAGAAACGAGTGCAAGGGATAATGTTGTAAAAAAAATTACCCTGGCATGGATTCTGTCAATATAAAGTAATTATTAAATAAAAATTTTAAAAAATATATTTTATACATAAAAAAAGAAAAGTAGCAGGCACTATGTATTCTACTTAATTCTACTTTACTCAAAGAAGGGTAAGAAAAGAGGATTATTAGTATGCACATAAAGAAGGAACAACAAGCTTTTCTAGATACCTAGATCTGTCTTAGACTTATGCACAACACTGAGCAGAATTCAGGCATTTTAACTGTTCAGAGAAATTTACCACCTTTATCTTTAAACTACTTCCAGGCATGTTTAATTGCTAGTTGAATCTTTTTTATCCATTCTCCTTTACCACTAGAGTTAAACCAAGATAATAATCCTTCCAGTTTTACTTAATCTATTTTAGGCAATCATGCTTGAGAATGCTATAAAGAATTTAGAAGTGGCTCTCAAATTATTTCCTCAATCTTTTCTGATAAAATTAGTCATTCTAAAATGTTTCATTTCATTATACTGATTTCTGTACATGCTATATGATAGTGCAATGGGAAGAACATTCTAAGAGAGTAAGAGATTTTGGGTTCAAGGGCTAGTCCTGACATGGTTAAGTAACTGCACATCTGTGGACCTCAGATACTTCATCACTAAGAAGCCTTCCAATTTGGGTCAAATAATTCCCATTTCACCCCCTATAGAATGTAATTCCTTGAGGAAGAAGCTTTTGATTTTTTCTTTATATTCCTATCCTGGAACATCATCGTATTGCTATTGAGTTATTTCAATGGTATTTTATTTTTTCTGATGCCATTTTAAGTTTTCTAGGCAAATACTAGAGTATTTACCCCTTTCTTCCTCCAGATAATTTTACACATAAGGAACAGCAGCAATTAGAGTTCAGTGATTTGCCCAGAGTCATATAGCTTATAAGTATCTGAGGCTGATTTTGAACTTATATCCTTATTCCAAAGGCCAATGCTCTATCTAGTGTGCCATGTTGATGCCTTGTATGTTTTAGAATATAGTAGGTGCTTAAAAAGGACTTATTGAACTAAATTGACATTGAATTAATACTTAATCATGGAACTGATAGATTAAGGAGAGCACTGCTCAAGAATCAGTACCAAGGTCTGTCAATTCTTCTGAAAACTGATAGCAGTATAAAACTTATATCAGATTGCTTGCTGTCTCGGGGAAGGGGAGAGGAAAAGAAGGAATTCAAAATCTTGTAGAAGTGAATGTTTAAATTACATGTAATTGGGGAAAAAATATAAAAGACTAATAAAAAAGAACTTGCCCAAAGATCTTTATCAGACATAAAGAGCTGAAAGATGTATTACTATTATGATAGTTTGGCACCATATTATCAATAGTGAGACAAAACTAAAGAGAAAAAAGACCAAGAAGGGGATCTAATGTTTAATACTAGGTGACACATATAAGTGAGAAGCTCAAGTTATGATAATGGAAGAAAAATCTGAAATTTGAGATGTGCTTTTGAAAATAGAAACTATAAGAGTTACATATCTATTATCTGGACCAATTGCATCAGCATCACCTTTGAGCCCTACTTTTAATATTAAAAGATCAAACAATATCACCACCCAATGAGCAACTAGAGCACATCCAGTCCTATTAATATTGTAGTTGAACTTGCTGGGACTTAATTTTGCATACTAACAATAGAAAGGATTGAAGATAATAGATCAGTAATTTCAGCAATTCTTGTAACCATGAATAATAACACAGAAGGGCCATTTTAAAATATGAAAGACAATTATAAATATGTATGCTTCTGAGTATATGAATATCTCTTTTTAAAAATGATGTTCATTTTATGTTCTTTAAACCTAAAGGCATCAGACACAGAAATCTAGAATAAAATCAAAATTAACTATATAAAATATAGTTAATTAATTAAGATTAAATTTCATTTATAAATAGAAACCATGGTAATGAGGGCAGAGGTTAATCATATAAAGGGTAGATAGGCTTGGAGGTTGCTGCTATAATAGGCTGACTGAGAATGGTAAGCTCACTTTGGACTTAAACTCTCATCAAGAGTGATTGATGATAGAGGAAGAAACCAAGAAGAAAAAAGTCATTTTGGTAACTGCACAGTACTTTTATTTGCTGACACCATATAAAACTAAATTCTCTCTTATAGGAAGAATGCATTTATAATGGAAAAATACTGAGTCATTTAAATTTGACTTTATTCTGAACATGAAAGGAATGCAGAAAATGTTATAAATGAAATCCAAAGCTTCTTTATTAATTATTTTTATTACTCTTTTTTCATTTCTTGACATCTATCAGATCATTTTTAAAGAATAAAACCTACTCTGACCTCATGAAGTATTTGAAACCCAGATAAATCTCATAACTATATAGTAATTTTTTAAAAAACAACTTACAAGTATTCTGCCAATAAATAAGGTAATTATTTACCAATAGTAAAGAGCTACTCTGTACCAGCCACTATGTTAAGCCCTGAGGATGCAAGAAAGGTAAAAGACAATTGCTAATCTCAAGAAGCTTAATGGGAGAGAGACAACACACAAACAACTATTTCCAATTAAGCTATATACAGGATGGATTGGAAATAATCATCAGAAAGCAGGCCCTAGAATTAATGGGAGATTGGGAAAATCCTTCTATAAGAAATAGGTACTTGAAGGAAGGTAAGAGAAGAGGAAAGAAAGCATTCCAAGTATTTTGGTCAGCTAGTGAAAATGTCTATCAGGAGCTGGAACATTGTGTCCAAGGAAAAACAAGAAAGTCTTTGTCAAGGTTTTCTTTTGGGTGGGCCAAGTAATGTTCAGGTGTAAAATAATTGGAAAGAGGGAGGGGAATATTTTAGAAGACTTTGAATGCAAAACAGACCATTTTATATTGTATCATGGAGAGAGAGCCATAGAAGTGAACAGGAAATGACCTGGTCAGAGTTGTACTGTAGGAAGATCACTTTGACAACTGAGTGGAGGATACTTGCGTGGAATGTGAGGAATGACTTGTGTGAAGGAGACTAACCAGCAGCTACTGCAACAGCCCAGACATGAAGTAATGAGGAACTGTACTAGAGGAGAGACAGGTGATAATTCATTATAACAAAAGGAAACTTTATCAAATGCATTATTATAGAAAGTCCAGCCTTTACAAAATCGTGACAATCATTTGGATTTCACCAAGTAAACTGGAAAAATTTAAAGCATTTCAGAATTAGCATAAACTAGTAGACTGCTGGCCTCAGAATCAGGAATAGCTCAATTCAAGTCCCATCTCTCAAACTTACCAAATATTTTGTGATTCTGAGCAAATAAATCATCATAGTTTTTAAAATTATAATAGTTTAAACAGTACTTTATTAATGTGCATATATTCTAAATAACTTCCTCTTAGAATAAGACATTGATTTTTTTTTTCCTCTGAGGTCTCAATGGGCTTATCAATATCAGAGAGAGGTAAACAGTGGTATTAGATCTGGAGTAAGGAAGATCTAAAATCAAATCCATTCTCAGATGATAACTAGCTGTATGATCCTATGCAAATTGTTTAATCTCTGCCTCAGTTTCTTCTACTGTAAAATGGAAATAATTGAAAACTTCCTGGTACATAGTAAGCATGTATAGACATGCTAGCCATCATCATCATCCTTATATAGTTTCTTTATATCTTCAGTAACCTCATGGATTCAGTAGTGATTTCCAATGTAGAAATCACAAATCATCTATATTTGACCATCCTCTGTGATCTTATTCATGTCTCCCCAATAAGTCACTATATCAAGTTCATCTGACATATTAGTGGCCTCCCTAATTTTTCTTGGCATTGCCATTAGTACCAGAAAGTACCAATGAAAGATTCTGCCATCTCCCTCCCATCCCTCATTCCTGCCACATAGCCCTTCCCTTCCAGCCATACAATTCTTTGATAATTTCTTTTATTCCTGCTCATATCCAAAGGTCCAACTCTGTTCCACCCTGCTTATACCTATCACTATTCATTATTTGGTTACTTTGTGACAGGCGCTATGCTAAGCATGAGGATACACAAAAAGACAAAAAATTCAACTTTGTCCTCAAGAGTCTCATGACCCATTGGAGGAGACAACAAGCAAACAAATATGTACAAACAAGCTATATAAATAGGAGATAATTAGGAGACAGAAGAAACTAGAATTAAAAGGGGTTATAGAAGGTTTTCTGTAGGAGAGATTTTAGTTGGAACTTAAAGGTAGGCAAAAAAGACCATAGATAGAATTGGAAAGAGAGAACATTCCAGGTCTAGAGCCAGACAGAAAAAAAAAATGCCTGGAGTTGAGAGATGAGTGTCTTGCCTGGAGAAGAGCAAGGAGATTAGTATCACTGCTTTGAAAAACATGGTAATGAATAAGGTGTAAGAGGAATGGAAAGTTAGGAAGGAATTGTTATGAAGGACTTTGAATGTCAAAAAGAAGATTTAATATTTACTGGAATTTATCAAGTTGGGGAAATGATCAGACCTGTGAATTAGGAAAATCACATTGGTGACTAAATAGAGGATGGAATGGAATGAGGAAAGACTTGAAGCAAGCAGACCCACCAGCCTGATATTGTAGCACTTTAGTAAAGTGCTAAAGGTCTGCAAATGGGTGGTAGCAGTGTCAGAGAAGAGAAGGAGGCATATTTGAGAAATGTTGCAAATCTCATTGCCATATATATTGATAAGATGTAAGAATTTTTTTAATGGACCTTGGTTTTTAGGATTTAAATCTTCTTTCTCTGACTCCAGAGCCATTCCTTTTCCCATATACCAATAAGTATGGAGAAAATCTTCACCAATCAATTGGCCACTAAATGAGGAAATTTTCAATGAAAGCAGTCAAAGAAAAATATACTTATCTACAATGACATTGGAAGTATAGTGGAAAATATGCAAAGAATGCTAAAAGTTAAATATATTTTAGCATATCTATAAATATTAACTTAATTGTTGGCATTCCCATTCAATGATCAATGAGACAATATATCACTAAAAGAACTGGATCATATGAATATTTTTCATTCTTAATATACATAAAATAAGAACATGCAAGAAAATAACAGCTAAATAGAAGGAAACTGCATAGATTTTCCCTGAAGAAATAAATTAAGGAGTTAGCAGTTGGTTTCATTACTCATACAAAGGTGGCAAGTTACATCAGTTAGCTATATCATCTTATTGTGATCATGATTAACATAATTAAAAAGACCAAAATAAAGAAAATTGTGAGTTGTGTGCCAATATCAAATACAAAGAATGAAGAGATCAACTTTACACAGAATTTGATAAGGTCTTCCAAAACAAATCAACATATATGTTGATACTCAAAGCTTTCTATTCAAAAATCTGCACAAGGAAAATGGCAGAAAGTTTTTCGGAAGGCATGGGTCATGAAAGAGTTTAAAGGCTTATTGATTGCTCTAAAACAATTTAATCATATGTGCTTTTTTCCATAAAAAATGAAAGTACTAGACATGGTAAGCACCAAATGTTATGGGGAAAAACAAATAAACAAAAAACCCAGAAACTCAAAACTGTATCATCACAAACATGGGATGATTATTGATGTGAGTCAAATCAAAACCAGCTGTCAATGTTTATTTAAAACATAAACTAGTCAATGAAAAGAATAAAATCAACAGCAAATTAGAAGAAAGGTTAAAGAAAAAAAAATTAGTAAAAAATTGTGAAAGCTTCAATTTGACTTATTCAACTGACTCATTGATGCCAAAAAGGATGTGGGATAATGACCTTAATTACCCCCCCAATAAAAATGTATTGTCAATTAAAAAGCAGTCACCATAAACAAGACATCACCAGCAAACACTTGATGTTATCAAATGGAAAGAAACAGCAACTAAGGACAATGCTAGCTTAAATTCAAATTAATTCATAAAATACTACAAGGGAAGGGACACATCAGTACCACCTTACAAAACAATAAAAATAATGAATGTAAAAATAAGAACAAATAAAGCTAAATAAAGAAAACCCCAAGAGTCTCTTTATCCTAAAAGTATCTACAGGTGAAACTGGCAGAAGGACAATGAAGAAATTAATGGATTTTTAAAATAAAATTTTATCATCAATGACAGGAGCACTATATCTGTACTCCAAAGCATCACTGGTATATGATATGTGAGAGAAACTGAAATAGAAGTTAAGATAAAAATTCAGTAAAGGAGTTGAACAAGATCAAGGTCATCCATACTAGAGTATACAATCTTAATAATATTGAGAGTTCAACTAATAGAATATCTCAAGAAGGCTAAACTAATAGAACAATGGAAAACATCAAAGTGGATAAAGATACTCCCAAAAGGTAGTTGAGAAAATATCAGTAGTTACTGATCATATGCCTAGTTTTATTTCTTTATCACATCTTTATGAGAATGATATATGAGCAAATCCAAAATATGGATATGAGAAGCAAGTCAGGTTTTCACAAATGATTTTTTTTAGAGCTAGCCATATCTTTTTTTTTTAATTTTTATTTAATAATTACTTTATATTGATAGAATCCATGCCAGGGTAATTTTTTTTACAATATTATCCCTTGCACTCGTTTCTGTTCCGATTTTTTTTCCCCTCCCTCCCTCCACCCCCTCCCCTAGTTGGCAAGCAGTCCTTTATATGTTGGATATGTTGCAGTATATCCTAGATACAATATATGTTTGCAGAACCGAACAGTTCTCTTGTTGCATAGGGAGAATTGGATTCAGAAGGTATAAATAACCCGGGAAGAAAAACAAAAATGCAGATAGTTCACATTCGTTTCCCAGTGTTCTTTCTTTGGGTGTAGCTGCTTTTGTCCGTCATTTATCAATTGAAACTCAGTTAGGTCTCTTTGTCAAAGAAATCCACTTCCATCAAAATATGTCCTCATACAATATCGTTGTCGAAGTGTATAATGATCTCCTGGTTCTGCTCATTTCACTTAGCATCAGTTCATGTAAGTCTCGCCAGTCCTAGCCATATCTTTTCAGTCATACAATTGTCTAATAATTATCACACCCCCCAACAAAGTCTTGATTTTTATTGTTTTTTTATTACCAAAAATATATAATTTTATTTTGTTTCTAGATCTTCTTGAAAATCAGAAACACCTACTTTCCATCAACAATTGAAATCTACTGCATTCCATCATCTTCTGGAAGGTATCAGGGCTCCTGATATTGCTTCAAGCCTTGATTGTGACACATTTTCAAAGTTTATCCTCACAAAATAACTATACAATTCAGTGCAAAAAGTATTTAATAAAGACAGTCACCATCCAAGGGTCCTCAAATTACGGGTAGTGGGCCAGATGAGGCAGCTGAGGACAATTATCCCCCTCACCCAGGGCAATGAAATTTCTTTATTTAAAGGCCCACAAAACAAAATTTTTGTTTTTACCATAGTCCAGCCCTCCAACAATCTGAGGGACAGTGAACTGGCCCCCTATTTTTAAAGTTTGAGGACTCCTGATTTAGGGTATTTTTGTTAAGTCATTCTTCAGTTGTGTCCAACTCTTCATGAGCCCATTTGGGATTGTTTTGGCAGAGATACTGGAATGGTTTTCCTTTTTTTTTCTTCAAATCATTTTACAGATAAAGAAACCAAGACAAAGCAGAGTTAAAGTAACTTGCTCAGATTACAGCTAACAAGTGTCTAAAGCTAAATTTGAACTCACAAACAAGAGTGTTCCTGATTCCAGACCAGACATTTCATCTACTCTTCCACCTAGTTACCCATGAATAATATCTGACCCTAAAGCCACTTTCTCAATTCAATATGTATAACTACCAAGAAAACAGTTATCTGGGCCAATGGCCCTTATCCTCTGTCCTTAGAAGTCTTTTTCTCAATGTTATACCTACTGAAGAGTCATGTATTTTTAGGACTACATGGAGTAGTGGGTTCTTCTACCACTGTCATACTCATTCAAATTTCCAGTAGGAGTCAGCTACCAACAATTACATACTATTTTAAATATTACAAAATGCTTTAAAATTATTATGTCATGACTGTATGTGCAAGAATGTTTGTGGCAGCCCTCTTTGTAATATCCAGAAACTGGAAACTGAGTGGATGCCCATCAATTGGAGAATGGCTGAATAAATTGTGGTATATGAATATTATGGAATATTATTGTTTGATAATGATTTCAGAAAGGCCTGGAGAGACTTACATGAACTGATGCTGAGTGAAATGAGCAGGACCAGAAAATGGTTATATACTTCAACAACAATACTATATGATGATCAATTCTGATGGACGTGGCCATCTTTAGCAATGAGATGAACCAAATCAGCTCCAATAGAGCAGAAATGAATTGAACCAGCTACACCCAGAGAAAGAACTCTGGAAAATGACTATGAACCACTATGTAGAATTCCCAATCCCTCTATTTTTGTCCACCTGCATTTGTTATTTCCTTCACAGGCTAATCGTACACTATTTCAAAGTCTGATTCTTTTTGTAAAGCAAAATAACTGTTTGGACATATATGCTTATATTACATTTAATTTATGCTTTAACATATTTAACATGTATTATTTAACCTACCATCTGGGGGAAAGGTTGGGGGTGGGGAAGAAGGGGAAAAATTGGAACAAAAGGTTTGGCAATTGTCAATGCTATAAATTTATCCATGCATATAACTTGTAAATAAAAAGCTATAATTAAAAAATATATATTATTATGTCATGGGAGCAGATAGTAGATCATAGAATTACAAGCTCTTCAGATTTCACATTCATATACAACAAATTTGCACACATGGTGAAATAAACTGGTGAAAATTAAAAAAAAAAAAAACTGGACAGAACTGGGCTCCTCCTGGGATGATCCCAAAAGATACACCCTAGGAGGGAGATCAATGAGTTTGAAGTGCATACACCTCCATGCTAGCTCCACAGAAACAGTCAGTGGGATCTCTAGGACTAGCTGGATTTGACTGAGCCTCAACCCCAATCACAGAAATTTATACCATCTAGGAAGCATAGGTAATCAAAGGTTTAAATACAGGAAGACTGAGGAAACCTCTGATGATTAAGAATACCAGACCCAACTGTGCTACAAAAACACAGCTCTGGGGAAACAGGGAACACCATACTGAGTGCAGAGGCAGTGGGGTAGGGAGGCTGCTGGCTGTGGGCACGTGTAAGATAGTGAAGCTTTTAGTTTGGAGTTCCAGGTCAGAGAGACTCCACCCCCACCCCCAGGATTAGAGGAGTTTATGCTAATATTTCTAATTTTTAAAAAATAAACCAGCAAAGAAGAAAGAACCCAACAATACAAACTTACTATGGGACTAGGAAAGACCAGGGTTCATCTTCAGAGAAGAAGAGTGAAGTAAAACAAAACAAAAAACAAACAAACAAACAAAAACAACAACCTCTTCTACTCCAAAGAATAGCATTAAATGGTTACCTGCCCAGAAAGAATTTATAAAAGAACTCAAAATCAAGTGAGAATTTCTTTTCCTTTTTCATCTGATTTTTCTTGTGCAGCAAGATAATTGTATAAAAATACACACACACACACATATTGGACTTAACACACATTTTAACATGTTTAACATATATTGGATTACCTGCTATCTAAGGGAGGAGATGAGGGGAAGAAGAGGAAAAATTGGAAACACAAGATTTTGCAGAGGTCAGTGTTGAAAAGTTATCCATCAACATGTTTTGAAAATAAAAAGCTTTAATAAAAAGAAAGAAAGAAAGAAAAAATCAAGTAAGAGAGATTGAGGGAAAACTAAATAAGAAGCATCCAAGAAAAACAAGGTTATGGTGTGAGGGAGGGAAATTAACCAACTAGAAAAGAAGATAGATACAGTCTTAAAAAAAAGGAAATAATTCTTTGAAAATTAAAACTGGGCAATGGGAAGCCAGTGAAGCTATAAGAGACAAAACAAAATATAAAAAATGAAAAAATAGAACGGAATATGAAACATCTTATTTGAAAAACAGCAAATCTGGAGAACAGATCAAGAGAAAATATAAAAATAATTGGACTACTTGAAAGAAATAATTGGACTACTAAAAAAGAACCCTGCAACAATAATGCAAGAAATAATTCAAGAAAATTATTATGGAGTGAGAACATGAGGGGAAAGTAAAAATAGAAAAAATCCACTGATCTTCACCTCAAAGAAGTCCTTTGTGGAAAATACATAGGAATATTATTGCGAAATTTCAAACCCCTCTGATCAAAGAGAAAATTTTGTAAGAAACAAGAAAAAAAAATCAAACATGATAGACTACTATTAGAATTATATAGGATTTATCGATGACTGTAATAAAAGATTTAAGATCCTGAAATAACATAAAGAATTGGATATAACTAACTGAATAACAACAAAGGGATATAATATTGGAGCAAGGAACACTCAATCAGTCAATAAGATCAAGTATTTACCATGTGCCAGGCATTGTGTTAAGAGTTAAGGATGCAAAGAAAGTCAAAAATAGTTCTTGCTTCTGTGGATATTATTTTCTAATTGAGAGACATGTAAATAAATATAAATGAATAAATGGATGTGTATATGATATATGAGAATAGGTGGATGGTAATCTCAAAGAAAAAGACTCTAGTATCCTGGAGAAGGTGGTATTTGAGATAAGTTTTAAAGCAAGCTGAATATTGTAAGAGTCAAAAGATAGGTGAGAAAACATTCTAAGCTAGGAGAAAGCCAATGTAAGGTCATGGAGTGAGGAATAACAAGCAGGGCAACACAGCTACTTTATAGAATGCATGGAGAGGAATAAAGTGTGAGAAAATTGAAAAGGTAGGAAAGAGCCAGAATGTGAAGATATTTAAACTTGCCTGAATCTGGAAGTTAATGGGAACCCATGGAGTTGAGTGTAGGGGAGGTGAAAGGAGGTGAGGAGACGCAGAAAAGTGACAGGGCCAGAATTGTATTTTAGGAAAATCACTTTCCCTAAAGTATGTAGGATGGATTAAAATGGAAAGAAACTTGAAGCAGGGAGAACAAATAGAAGTCTATTGTAAAGTCCAGGAGAAAGATTAGGAGAACCTGAATTAAAATAGTGGTTGCATATCTGGACCTAGTAAGTGCCTGAATTCTTGTACTTGTGTCCTTCACCCCTGTTCCTTCTTTTGATCCCCTGAAGGAAACCCACTCTTGGAATTCTTATCATCCTGGCAGAGAGCCCACCTCACCACAGCTCCATTCCAAGACAGGGCTCCATACCAGTCTTAAAGGCAGCTAGGTGCCTCAGTGGATAAAGCATGGGGTCCAGTCAGGAAAAATTCAGTTTAAATTCAGTTTTAGGCATTTATTAGTTTGTGACTCTGGGCAAGTCATTTAACCTCTTTCTAACTCAATTTCCTCAATTGTAAAAGTTAATAGCACCAGCTTCCCTGAATAATAGTAAGGATCAAAAAGATATTTAATTTATAATTATATATAGATTTATATATATTAAATATAGATTTAATAAATTAATTAATTAACTAATTAGTAGATGAATATAGATTTAAATATAGATTTAATAAATGTTTGTTCCCTTTCCTTCTCTCTTGGAGGAAACCAGATTTTGTTGATACTCTCTAGATTTCTTTCCCTGGGGCAGAATTTCCCAGATTAGATCAAAGCCTCACTCCCCTACTCTAATTTCCATTCTATTTGAAGATTGATTACATGCCCCACCCCACCTCCAAGTCTTCTCTTCTTGGGTAAACTGTACAACTGATCCTGATATGCCTAATCTAAAGCCCATCATCATCAACCTGGTTGCCTTGCTCTGGATCTTTTCCAACCTCACAATGTTCTTCCTTAAAACTGAATTTATTGGGAGCAGCTAGGTGGTTCAGTAAATAGAGCACCAGCCCTGAATTTAGGAGGAGGCCCTGAATTCAAATTTGGTCTCAGACACTTAACACTTCCTTCCTAGCTGTGTGATTCTGGGCAAGTCACTTAACCCCAATTGACACAGCAAACAAACAAACAAAAGAAAACTTTACTGTTTACATGTATTTTTAAAAATTTACTGTTTTACATATGTTCTGACCAGGCAGGGCACAAGGAATTATTACCTCTACCTAAAAATGAAACCTTCTTTAATAGAATCCAAGATTGCCTTAGCTATTTTGGCATACAGCTTGACTCCCTGAGCTTGTATTCTTTTAAACACTGAATATTTTTCAAATGAACTGATGTCTATACATATTTTCTTCATCTTCTTTTTGGGAAGTTGATCTTCTGAAATGAAAGGAAAGACTTTGTATTAACAAATGCATCAATAGAAGAAATTGTATTTAGTGATTGTAAAGGGCTGAAACTCTTACAAGATGTGCTTGAATCAGACAACTGAGCACTTAAGGCTAATTACCTATTGGACAATGATTCTATTAGCATATGTTTGGAAAACCGGCCCTTCTCACTGTTCGGTGCTGTTGTACACAGATAACCTTAGGAAGAATTAGAGGGTGGTGTGAGACAAGCCAGACTCACTTTTCAGCAGGAAGAGGAGGAGAAAGATTGGTAACAAGCCTGTGGCAGTTTGTCTGACTCCTTCACTTCTCCCCCTAAAGACCAAGGACTTTTGTTTATCTTGACTCTGGCTGATCCTGAGGCCTCCAGGAGCTAGCTTGAACTTTAGTTAAGTTAGGTGGCAGTGTTAATAATAAACAAGACATAAAACAAGGATGTGTGTGTTTACCAAAAATGTGTACTATTGTCAAGAAGGATGACTTTTTCAAGGCTCAGATTAAAGAGTGTTTTCAAAAATTGTGGATGATATTTTTCTGGCTCTATCAAGCCTGAGAAAATTCAGTGTCTTTTTAATAAGATCCATGATTGTTCAAAAGAGCTTGCTTTGACAATTCATCCAGGAAAAACTCAATGGAAGACAAATGTTTATTTTTGTAGATTATTGGCATCCTGGCCAATAACTAGGCCACTAAATTAGTATCAATACACATATTTAGGAGAGAATTTCAGATGGACAATGAGTTGGACCCAATAAGAATAGTAGAAGGATAGCTGGGTGGAATGTATCTAGAAAACTAGAACAGTGTTTTGAACGGTCCTAAGATGTTTCCTTATGTAAAGAGCCACATTTTCAACATAACTGTTCTCTCAGTGATACACTATCTTAAATATACCACAATCTTGAAATAATGTACTATCTAGACATTAAGATAGAGAAAGATATAGTGGAAAAAAGAGTAAATGCAACATATTTGCAAGAATGATACTTCTGGGGAAAGTATGATTAGAAAAAGAAGTGGTAAAGCATTTAGCATAGTACCTTACAATCAAGAAGTACTTAATAAATGCTTGTTGATTTGACTTGAGTTGTTCCAACAATGGTAAGTCAACAAGGGATAACAAATACCATCTTAAGGGCTCCACTGGAATCCTCAGACTGTAAAAAGACTAAAAAGAATCCCCTATAAGACTCTCCAGGGAAGATCAGTGGAAGAACATAGACAAAAATGCAAAGAATGAGAATTGATTATATCAAAAGAGGGAATATCCCCAACAATGAAATAAATCACAGGATACCTCAAAATCTACTGTATTGAGTATTTGGCTTTTTTTCCATTAAAATAAATCCTACAACTCAATTCAGTCAAACAAACTTTACTAAGTTTCTACTAAATACAAGGCAGCTAATTGGTATAAAAGATAAAAAGACCTGAGTTTGAATCCAGTCTCTTATATTTAATAGCTGCATTACACTAAACATGTCATTTATCTTCTTTTAAAAGCTGGGAATAAAAATAATATTATTTAACTCTCAAGGATATTATAAGGATCACATTAAGATAAAATGTATTTTTTAAACCTTGAAAATGCTACATGTAAATGTTAGCTACCATTAATTAACACTGTGCTAAGTAAAGGGAATATAGAAAGATGAAAAAGGACATTCTCAGGAACTTACCATATAGAAGGGACATGAGGCATACAAAAGTCATTATAAGTTGGGAAATCATTAATTGCATGAAAGAGGTCAAAAAGTATAGCTGAGAGGTTCAAAGAAGGAGAGGACAGGGGTGGGAGTGGGGGGGCAGGTGGGGAAACATGTGAGAAGACAGGGAGAAAATGGAGATCAGATGGAGCTGAGTCCAGAACAAGACAACCAGGTTGTTGGTGATGGGCTTTAAATAATGGCATATCTGGATCAGCTGAACACATATATACACACCTACACCTACACCCACACCCTCTCTCTTTCACACACACACACAAAACAAACAAACATAGACAACTCAAAAGAAGTAAGATTATGATCCAGCCTTTTCTTTCACCCTTTTTTTTTTGACGAAGCAAATGAAACAGTGTATATATATAGGGTTTTTCAAGCCTTTAAGTACATTAGTACTAATTATAATCATTCTTGTTATTATTATTAAAGTATAAAATATTTTAGTGGCAACACTATAAAGGAAGTCTAGAGTGATATAAATTAAAACCAAAATGTGGAAAACCACATATGCCAGATCAATGAATTTTAACTTTATTTAGTAGATGGTAGAGAACCACTGAAGTGGTTTGAACAGCCGTGTGCTATAATACCAGTACATTAGAAAGATTAAGCTGAAAAAAAAAGATTAATCTGGCATCTTATATAAAATGCTTTGAAGGGTGGAGAGACTGAAGGCCCCAGACCTGTCTGGTCTTGCTCTATATTACACCATACACAAAGCCAATTGCACAAAAGAACTTAGTAAATGCTTAATGTATGTGATGAGAATGAAGAAAATGTCTTGCGGGAAACTATAAATCCTTTTTAAAATATTTTCATTAATTCTACAACTTGCTTTAGTTTCATTGGAGATAATTAAAGATACTAATGTCAAAGGAAAGAGATGTCTAGAAAATCTAAAACACAAAAAGTGTGTATGAATTGAAAAATTAATACAGTGGCTATCTAGAAAATAACTGAATATGAATCAATGAAAGAGATTCTAATGTAAAATGTTTATGAATAGCTATCAATAATATTCCAAAAGAGAAAATATATTATCTTGTAAAGAGATTTTTTTTTTAAAAGATCATTTGGTGAGAAAACTGATAAATTAACAATAATATTAAATTAAATTCTTTCTTTAATATCAGAAGACTACTAGTAACTGGATTTCTAAGTAAAGAGGAAAAATAAGTATCTCTCAGTTCTCTTATCCTGACCTAGCCAAGATGGCTTTTATTCTTCTTGGCTCTATCTTGCTTTTATGTCTCACTGCAGTATATTAAAGACCATTCTTTCCCTGTACCCTTATATCTATCCAAGACCTATGTGGCATACCCACTTCTGTCCACATTTGGCCTACTATCATTTTACACAAATGTGAGCTGGCCATAGCTAAGGATATTGTGATATATATGCTATTCTGTCTCTCCCAAATACTGGAGTAATAACAATGAAGGCATGCCATGCTACACAGTAGAAAGAAATTTGTGGTTGTTCAATCATATCTGACTGTGAATGCTTTGCATTTTTTCCTCCAGCTTATATTACAAATGAGGAAACTGAGGCAAACAGGACTAAGCTACTTGCCTTATATCACACAGCTACTAAGTATCTGAGGTCCTAGTTGAAGTCGGGTCTTCCTGACACTAAGCCGGACACTCTATCCACTGGGCCACCTATCTGCTCCTAACAGAAAGAAAAGATTAAATCAAATGCTCAGTAGTTGCTACCCACCACTTCCTCTCTAACCCTGCCTCCTAGCTATGATTACCCTGATGAGCCACATGACTGAGTACTGATGGAGTGTTCCAACCTCAAGCATAACTGATTTTTCCCAAGGAATTTGCATTGTACCATTGTAATGAGTTTAATTATATCAGTGAAATAAAAATTTCTTCAGAAAAGAACATGCTGTATAATGTTTGAATTATTGCTGAAATTCTCGTTTATGCAGTATGATTCAACCCTGTTTGTTCACTGCAATTATAAACAAGACTGGTTTTGAAAGGAGTGGCTGTTTAAACACAGGATACACACCCTGCCTATCCAGACTGGCCAGATTAAGAGACACAATTTGCTTTTTAATTAGTATTTGTCACTATCAAAGAAAGTAAAAATTTGTGACCAATAAACTACTTTTTAAAAAGCAATGTCAGCAAATAGTGATATAATATCTATCAATAAATATTATTTGAGTGGAGAGATACTGATAAATTAACAATAACACTGAACTCGATTCTTTTCTTAATTTCAGGAGGGATATGAATAACAAGACTTCCGAGATAAAAAGGAAATTCAATTATCTCTCTATTCCAAGATAAAAAAGAAATATAAGTATCATCCCAGATTGTTTACAGTTGACTATGCATCAGCACTATCTTAAGTGCCCTGGAAAACACAAAAATTAAGACATAATTTTGAATTTCAGGGAGGAGAGGAGGGAAGTAGGGAGGGAATAAGTATTTATATAGCACTTATGTGTAAGCACTGTGCTAATAAATGCCTTAAAAATATTATCTCATTTGATCTTCCCAACAACCCAGCAAGGTAGGTGCTATTATAACCCTCATTATTACAAAAGAGAAAACTGAAATAAACAGAAATTAAATGGCTTACCCGGGGTCAAATTGTAAGTATCTGAGGTTGAATTTGAACTCGTGTTCTTGACTCCAGCTCCATTGCTCTATCTACACTGTGACCTAAATGCCTCTGTGTGATTCAGAAATGGGGAGGGGTCACCATTTAATAAAAAAAAAAGCTGGAGAGATCTCTAGAAGAAAAGCAAAGTTTATTATACATTCTCATGAGAAGGGTGTCCCACCCATGGAGCAGACAATCAAAGGGAGGAAGCACTGTTGGGGGCAGGGTCAACACTTTTAATCCCTAACGCAAATAACCCCTCCCACCACTGGCCCTCATCTTTATTAGCTGAGAATCTTACATTCTAAATGCAGGAACTACCCAAGAAATTGAACTTGACCAATAAGTACATAGTTGCCCATATTGGCAACTGAAATAGGGAGACGCTGATGTCATGGGAGGATAACAGGAAAGGGATTTAGGTATGCCCTTGACTCAATCTTCAAAGTCCTTCAGGCCTACTCAAACTCTGAAGTAGATGAAGCCTTACTCGATTTTCACAACTGTCTTGAAAGATCTCACCTCATCTCATTCACCTCGAATGTTGGAGGCTAGTTGTTTCTACTCATCCCCAAATAAAAAACAGCCGAACATCATAGACTCTATCTCCAGTCACTAATATGTTTTTGTAAATCTTCATCCAACCACCTGCCTCATCCATCCAAGAAATCCACTATTATTGCCTACACATAGACCTTTCTCCTTTGCTATCATCTCCCCTACTTTCATTATACTATTTATTGATCCCTCTCCTTAGGACCACTTTATGCTGTTTCATCTCTTACTTTGTTCCACTGTATCCTTCATTTTATTGGAAACAAAGGGTCCAATATTTTGATGGAAGTGGATTTCTTTGACAAAGAGACCTAACTGAGTTTCAATTGATAAATGACGGACAAAAGCAGCTACAACCAAAGAAAGAACACTGGGAAACGAATGTGAACTATCTGCATTTTTGTTTTTCTTTCCGGGTTATTTATACCTTCTGAATCCAATTCTCCCTATGCAACAAGAGAACTGTTCGGTTCTGCAAACATATATTGTATCTAGGATGTACTGCAACATATCCAACATATAAAGGACTGCTTGCCATCTAGGGGAGGGGGTGGAGGGAGGGAGGGGAAAAAAATCGGAACAGAAACGAGTGCAAGGGATAATGTTGTAAAAAAAATTACCCTGGCATGGATTCTGTCAATATAAAGTAATTATTAAATAAAAATTAAAAAAAAAAAAAAAGAAACAAAGGGTCCAAAATTCTCAATCCTTTTTTAAAAAAAGAATACAGGCAACACCATTCCCTCCAAACCTTCTTTGTGGGAAGTGATTCATCCCAATCTGAAGGGCAAAATAGAGAGGCAGTCATACTTGTTTCTCCCCAATGCCATTTCCAGACAATTTTCTTGCAATGACTATTCATTGAATGCTCCATTTGAATCTCGTAGCATTCATTTAATTTCAAGGTGGGAAAAGTTTGGGGAGATAAGCTAAGGATTTGGGGCCTGAAAGAATATCAAGATAAATATAACAGGAAAATTGCTAATAAAGTGATTATAACATCATTATCTTTGATCCATAATTTCCATTGCTAGGTATATACTCCAAGGATATTGAGATTAAAAAAAAAAAATTAGTTCTGCTCTCTTTACTTTGCATCAGTTCATAAGTCTCCCCAGGTTTTTCTGAAATCACCATGCTTGTCCTTTCTTGTAGCACAATAATATTCCATCATAATCATATAACACAATTTGTTCAGCCATCCCCAATTCAATTTCCAATTCCTTTCCACCACAAAAAAAGAGTGGCTATGAATATTTTTGTATGCATAGTTTCTTTTCCTTTATCTTTGATTTCTTTGATTATATAGATCTAGTAGAGCATGACTGAATTAAAGGGTATGCACAGTTTTATAGCCCTTTAAGCATAGTTCCAAATTATTCTCCAGAATGATTGGCTTAGTTCATAACTCCACCAACAATTCATTAGTGTCCAAATTTTCCCTCATGCCCTCTTTTCTGACATATTAACTAATCTGATAAGTGTAACTCAGAATTTTAATTTGCATTTCTCTCATCAATAAAATTTAGAGGATTTTTTTCAAATGACTTTTAATAGCTTTGATTTCTTTTTTATGCTCCTGAAAACTTCCTATTCATATCCTTGTCTATTTATCAATTAGGGGATGATTCATAGTCTTATAAATCTACCTCAGTTTCCTATAAATTTGAGAAATGACGCCTTTATCAGAGAAACTTTCTGTAAACAACCTTTCCCATTTTCCTGCTTTCCTTCTAAACTTGTCTGTATTGGGTTTGTGTAAAGCCTTTTTTAATTTAATATAGTCAAAATGATCCATTTTATATTTTGTAATTTTTTTGTATATAGATTGGTCATAAACTCCTTATTCACAGATTTGATGGGTAAAAGTGTCTATACTCCCTAATTTGCTTATATAACCTTTTATGACCAAATCATGTAGTCATTTTAACCTCATCTTGGCATACAGTGTGAAATTTTGTCCTATATCTAGGTTCTATCAAACTGCCTTACAATTTTCCCAGCAGTTTTTGTCAAATATTAAATTCTTATCCCAACAGCTTAGATCTTTGGATTTATCCAACATTAGATTTGGTCATTTAGTATTGTATATTTAATCTATTTCCCTCATCTATCACTCTATTTCTTTTTTTAAATGTTTTGTTTTGTTTTTGCTGAGGCAATTGGGGTTAAGTGACTTGCCCAGGGTCATACAGTTAAGAAGTATTAAGTATCTGAGGTCAGATTGGAACTCAGATCCTCCTGATTTCAGGACTGATGCTCTGTCCATTGCACTATCAAGCTACCCCTACCACTCTATTTCTTAACCAGTAGCAGTTTGTTTTGATGATGACTGCTTTGTAATACAGTTTGAGATTTGGTACTGCTAGGCCACATGTCTTTACTTTTTTGTTGTTATTACTGACTCCCTTAATATTCTTGATTTTTCATTTTTCCAGATGAATTTTGTTGTTACTTTTTCTAGCTCCATAATTTTTTTGGTAGTTTGACTAGTATGACACTAAATAAGTAAATTAATTTAGGTAGAATTGTCATTTTTATTATATTGGCTTGGCTTGTTTATAAGCAATTAATATTTTTCCAATTGTTTACAATTAGTGTTTTGTAATTGTATTCTATAATTCCCAGGTTTGTCTTGGCAGATAGACTCTGAAGTATCTTATATTACGTGTAGTTATTTTAAATGTTATCTCTCCTGTCTCTGATGGACTTTGTGGTAACATATAGAAATGTTGATGATGTATGTAGGTTCATTTTATATCCTACAACAACTTTGCTAAAGCTATCATTTCAATTAGTTTTTTTAGTTGATTCTTTAGGATTCTTCTCTAAGTGTTCTATCATCATATCATCTGCAAACAATGTTAATTTTTTTCCCTTCCTTTTTCTAATTCCTTAAGCTTCTTTTTCTTCCCTTATTGCTATAGCTAGCATTTCTAGCAATACTGAATATAGTCATGAAAAATGACATTCCTACTTCATTGATCTCATTGGGAAGACTTCCACTTTATCCTCATTACAAATAATTCTTGCTGGTGTTTTTTAAGTAGACACTACTTACTATTTTAAGGAAAATTATTTATTCTTTTTTTTTTTTTAGTGTTTTTAAATAGAAATGTATTTTTTATTTTAAAATATTTTCTGCATCTCTTAAAATGATTATTATGATTTTTGTTATTTTTGTTACTGATATCATCAATTATATTGATAGTTTTCATAATATTGAACTAGTCCTGAAATCCTGGTATAAATAACATCTGATTGTAATGAATGATCTTCATGACATATGTTTTTGATCTCCTTACTATCATTTTATTTACAATTTTTGCATCAATATTCATTAGAGAAATTGATCTATAGTTTTCTGTTTTTGTTCTTCCTGGCTTAGGAATTAGCACCATGTTTTGTCATAAAAAGATTTGCAAGAACTCCTTCTTTGCCTACTTTTCCAAATAGTTTATATAATGTTGTAATTAATCATTTGTCAAATGTCTAGTAGAATTTAAATCAATTTCTAAATTGGAACCTGGGGCAAAACTGCCTATTTTTTTTTGTCAAGGGAAAGTAAGTAACCTCATGGCCTCAGTTCTCCATTACCAACAAGAAATCATATCACTGTCTCAATTTAGGTTCCAAGCATTGCTCCTCTTCGCCAGGAAAAGAAATCAAAATAATGGACTGTCTAGGGCCTGAGGCCTAGAGCAGTTAAATAACTAGTGCAAAATCATACAGCTACTATCTGAGGCAGGTTTTCAACTAAGATCTTCCTGAGACCAGTACTATTTCGTAACAGCTAAAATAAAAGATGTTTTTGTCTTCCTCCTTCTTGCCCGTACTGTAACATTTAATATGATTGATTGCTTTCTTCCCTCTTATCTTTAGTGATCTTATCAAGCCCTACAGATTATATAATGTTATGTCTATGAGATGAATACTATATCTTTGCATCATCACCATGGAGATAAATGGTGCAAGAAGCTTTCCCAGAATTCAACAGTCATTGACTTTGGAGAATTGAGGATTATGTGACATTTTGAAGATCTTTCTGGGAAAAGATCCCAGAAAAGAATTGAAGTTTGCTGCTAATTCCCCTCTCTTTAAACTATGTGGAATTTCCAGAGTTGAGAGTGTGTGTGTGTGTGTGTGTGTGTGTGTGTGTGTGTGTGTGTGTTAGAGGAGACAAGGTTTCTGGTTTTCTGCTTTTCTTATCTCTTTGATTTGTAATGCCAGAGAAACTGAGGCAAGATAGAGATTAGAGAATTTTTAATATTTTATTTGAAAGGGAGAGATTTACTGGGACCAAATGAATCCATGGTTTGATCCCAGGGGCTGAATGAGACTATCCTCTCCAAGAATCCAGCAATGAATGCCAGATACAAAGACTCTTTTATAGGGTAATAAGAACAATGATATAATAGGAGGAGGCACCTGGGATGGGGATGACATAACAAGGGGGAGGCACCTGGGATGGGGATGACATAATGGGGGGGAGGCACTGGAGAGGGAGAAGGAGAGGCTCCTGATATTCTAATTAATTGGGATGGGGAGAGGCACCTGATATTCTAATGATGTCTAAGATATAAGATCTTTATCCTATCAAACATTCTGATGATTAAGAGGGAAGGGTGGTGTTGCAGGATTGAGCATTACAATTAGGAACTGAGCAGAACAATTTAGGAAAACTAAGGCAGGACAATTAAGGAAACTGGGTCAGGACAATAAAAGGGAACTGTGGCACAACAGATTAAGATTCTGAAAAGTGTCATTACTGTTGCTGTTGTAGTTGAAGGTGAGGCTGTTAGCTATGTTGATCAGATCAGATCTGGGGAGAATACCGTTAACTATCACTCTGAGATAATAGGCTTTTTCCAGAAGGGAAAAAAAAACTGCTCAAAATTGTGGTGTTTTTCTTCTTTAAAATAATAATGGTTCTCTCTGGGAGCAGGTTTCTTGGGGAGGTTTTCTGGAGGCAGCCTTAGTTTCAGTTAAAAATAATAATCACCCAAATGCAACCAGGTGCTAAAAGTTCTGATCTTTTATTGTCTCCAATATAGCTGGGTTAGTTTTCTTAGAGGCCTCTCTCTCTCCTTAGTTCTAAGAGCTCTTGCAGCTTTGTCCTTTGCTTCTGCCTCTGCTTTCTTCAGCCTCCAGCCAGCACTGCTCCCCTCTCAATCTAATTCATCTGAACTCCCGAGAGAGCTTCTGTCTCTTTCTTATATATGATCTCCTCTGAGAGAATGGGATTATGGGTTTCTCACAGAGTGCTCTCTGACCCTGAGAGCTTCAAGGGAAGTGTGAATTCGGATATCTCAAACTAAACCCTGAAATCTCCCAAACGTGTGAACTCCAATGAGTAAAGGTGTGAACACAAGCATTGTTTTTATCAGTTCTATTTAGTACCTTGTTTCTTCTGGCCCATAACATCTCCTTGTAAGATCAGATCAATCATACTGAATCATGCTAAATTAGATAATTATTGTCTCTATCAATTCTAATGACTTAACAGTTTGTAAAGATTCCAACACAAAATGATCTCCATGAGAAGTCGAAAACAACCAGTTCTCTATTGCAGTTAGCATGGCCTTGCACTTTATTGAGACCATTCACAGACACATATCCCTTCCCTAGTGATCTCTATTATTTTCTTCACAGATATTGATATCTATTGTTATATAGAAAAAGAAAAAAAAAAGACTGTCTGCTATTCCTTTTGAATTAATGTCAGTTCCTACAGACTGGGAGGAATAGGGAATTTGAGAAAAAATGAAGACATATTCGGCCTTAGCAGAAAACATAGGAAAAGCTAGGGTAATGATCTGCTCTAGCAGCACCTACCTGAATCCAAGACATAACAAACTTTTTAGTGTCCCTGCCATCGTATTACTTAGCTTGCTCAATGTAATAAGCAGGAAGCTCATAGACATAGTAAATTGTATTTGGGAGGAAATTAAAAGGGAAATAGTAAGTTGTACATAATAGATTTGCAGTTTCACGTGTAATAAAAATCATAGTTATAGAAATTCTATTTTTATTCCAAAAATTAAAAATAAATTTAAAAAAATAATATATTTGGTGAGCCATTCTGGGACTAGGGGAAAAGGAATAATTTTTAGGGGTAACTCATGGATTAAAGGAAGGAAGCAAGCAATTATTACATATATAGATATGGTAGGCACTGTGCTAAGGGCTTTCAAATCTTATTTCATTTGATCCTCACAATAATTCTGGAAAGTAGACACCATTATTATCTCCATTTTATAGCTGAGAAAACTGAGGAAGACAGATAACTTGCCCAATTTCTCACAAGTACTAAGCATCTGAAACCCAATATGATCTCAGTTCTTCCTGAGTCTAACTAAGTCCAGCTCTCTATTCATTGTGTAACCTATCTGCTTCCATTTGGGTCTTCCCCCTTTACTATTTCCTTATGATGCTTAAATGAATCTCCTTCCCCAACATTACCTATATCTCTCTAATTTGCCAATGGAGACATTTTTACAGATGAAGAACTCCATTCACTCACACCTATCCTGAATATTTACAATACATGTGAAGGCACAGACAGGATAATTTATTCTAGACTATCAATTCCCCATATACTCCTTCTTCTCTAATGCACTTATCTACTGTTATAAGTTGAGAATCTGTCCTTAGAATTTAATTTTTAAAGTTTTTTTTTCTATTACTCCCTTTTACTATTGAATTCACATATTTTTTCAGTGTTTTAATCCTGATTGTACACTTAGCAATCTCCTGGATCAAGTTTTCTGTTGATAATGATGGCTGGAAGTAATCTTTTTTGTGCTTCAATTGTTTAATTGTACTAAATATCTTAATTTCATTGACTACAAATAATTAGTCATACAATATTACTTTCAGTGGTACTTGTAAATCAAAGCAATAATTTACAAGTTCACTGAAATTTTTAAGTTACATCTAAGGGTTTTCTGTAACTTTTTTGTTTTTCATTATTTTGTCTCAAAAGTGGAGTTTTGTTTTATTTTGTTGTTTTTTTTTAACTCTATTTTCCTTTCCCCATGGTGAGCAGATTATTCTCTTGTGCCTACTGAATGAATTTTTGATTTTTTCTTCTTCAGTTTCCCTTTTGGTTGTAGATAAATTATGTTACATTTACTGGTTATGTTTGGAATGTTATGGAATTTTTCCCTAGTGATTATTCCAGGAAACTCCTTTTATTATTATTATATTTGGATGCTATCTTCGAGTTCTTTTCAGAAAAGCTTTTTTCCTCCATGATCTGGCTATTGCTAACTTGAAAATATTGTTATATAAAATGTTTATTGCCAAATGTTATTGATCTGTTATGTGGTTATGAGTATTTTGCCTGTATCATTATTTGTTATATGTTGATACATGAAAAAAAGGTTATTGATACTATTTTTCATGACTTTGAGTTTATTCCTGTTTAATTGATATCATGTCTCATATTTGATTGTTATTATGTATCATGTATTACTTTTATACAGCTTTGCTTTTTGTGATGTGGCACAATCTTGAATATTTTTGTTTTAAGTTAATGCTACTGGTCTTGTTGATTTTATATACATGGAACATCCTTTTGAAAGAAAAGATGCTGAAGGATGTAAATGTTTTAAAGTTATTGAAAAATATTGATGCTATTCAGAATCATAGAGGCAATCTAAAGTAGAGGAAATAAGTAAAGTTAAAAATATTTTTTAAATATTCAAATAAAGATAAAAAGTTGAAAGACTGCAGATTAAAGTATCCTTACATAAAGTTAAATGATAATTCAGATTATGCCCTGTGCTTTACCAAAATTACCTAATCATTCATCTATCCCTAATTAATTGGACTCTTCTCTCCTCCAGTAGTCTTCAGTGTAATGTAAGCTCCTTGAGGGCAGGCACTATGATTCTGGTTTTCTTTATATCCTTACTTCGTGACTGGTTAACTGAATTGAATTCTCTAGGGCAACATATCTTCTTCATGGACTTTGCTTTCCCCTTGTGGATGATTAGACCAGGTTTGTTTTGTTTTTGCTTTTGTTTTGGGGAGAAGGGGGATAATGGTGGTGGATTTTGTTGAGAAAGTCCCGTAGTATTCTATGGTTTTATACATTTTAAACAGCTCTTTGAGTTATTGTTATTAAAGATCATTCATTCCTACACAATCCCCAAATGTCAAGTAAAAAATATCAACAAATTCTTTTTCTCCTCTAAAAGCAATTCTTACAATAACAGCAGAAAGGTCTCTGAGTAAAAAGGCCTTCTCGTCTGACACTCTCTGATGTTTCTATAAAAACAAACGCTCTTAGAAGCTCCCACAGGAGTCTTGGTATATCTCACATTCACCTAACAATTACTATTAGGTCCCTCCATTTAGAGGCTTAGTGTTATTCACTTAACTTTACCTCTAGAGGGCAACTCTTTACAGAGTCTCTTGCCATACTCTCTTGGGGAAGTTAAAGTGTTAACATTATTCTTTCAAAAAAGAACATTTTAAGGAATTTTTTGACAATCTTCTAAAATTGCATTAGGAAAGCAAGACTATGTAACAATATAGTGTCATTTTCTTAATTGCTTTCTGTTTTACCTCTGAGATAAAGCCCACCTTCACTAATTCTCCTTTGACTCAGAGGGTAATCTTAGTGTAGAGATGCTGGAAGTATCTAAACCTAAGCATACAGAAGGTTTAAAAGCAACCCTCCAATTTTTCCCTTCTATCTTCCCCCATCATTCTTGTAGTTTCCAGGACAGACCTGATTTCAAGAGGGAAAAAAAGTATACTTTTAATGAGGTTTTACAAAAGGAAATATGTTTTTCTCAGGGCTTGGGTTTAGATTTGAAAACTTGACTGAGCACAGAAACAATTGAGACTAAGGCAAACCTATGACTGTTTGCTAGTTTCCTAGATTGAGAATATTCTAGTAATTATTCTGGGCCACATTGTTATAATCGTTAAGTAGTGGTATAGTGAACTGTGGCTTTTGACCCCATATGGCACCTCATAATTGAATGCAGGGATTGTAAAATTATGATTTCTTATTAGTAAATGTTTGATTTGTATACCTATGTTATATACTCATATACCTGAAATCATGTAAATATCTTTCAGATGAAAGAGAGTTATCAATGGAAAAAATTTAAGAAGCTCTGATCTAGGCAATTGCAAAGAAAAAAAATTACTTTTTTTTTCTTAACACAAACTTCTTACAGATTGGCTAATCAGAAATGGCTAAATTAACCCTTGGGAATGGGAGGCATTAGAGTCTAAAACATTTTCAGTAAAATACTTCAATATTTTTGTTTCTTTTTTACAAAACTAAATTCTCATTTTTATATTATTTGGAACTTGGGTTGTATGTATACAAAGGCAAGTATCTTCCAGGAAGAGTGAATTTGTTGTGAAATTTGTTGGCTACATTGGATATGACTTATATTTCCACTCCAAAAATGGATTTTTGACAGGATTTGGTTAATTGGATCCCTATTGATTGCCACTCTGTGTAATTTAGTCCCCCAAATTGTATTTTCCCCAATTATTTGGTTTGTCTGTGGACATTAATCAAATGAATCATAGAATTATCAGAATAATTTCACTGGATACACTGGCCTTGGAGTCTAAGAAACTAGGGTTAAATCCTGTCTCCATCAGTTATTATCTATATGACCATGGGAAATCAAACAACTTCCTGGGCCTTGATTTCCTCAAGCTTAAATGAAGGGATTGTAGTGGTTATCTGCTACAACCTTTCAGCTCTAGATTTGGAACTGTGATCTTTTTGAGTATAGATTTAACTGGGGTATATATCCATTTATACACACACACACACACACACACACACACACGCACACATTTTGCTAACTAATAAAACTTCCAAATCTTTAAATAACACATTCATTTCTCAGGTCATGTATAATATCACATCCATTTAAACACAAACTTAATAGACAGTTTCCTTTCTTTTGATGTAATAAAACAATATCTCCCCACCTTAAATTTTTTACTCATATAAACTGTTTTGATGACATCTTCAGAGGAAAATAATTTTGTCTTATTGTACTAGAAGTCCATTAAATTAATATCAGTAGAATGATTTTTCTTAGGTTTATTTCTTTTATATTTCCTTTGGGAAAAAAATCTAATGCAGTAAACATTTATGGAGTACCTATGTGCCAAGTATTGTGCTAAATGCTGGGGGAACAATTAATAAAAAGAAAGATGTTCCTTGTCTCCAGAAAGCTTGTTATCTAATGGAGGGAGACAACATACAAAAGGAGTAAGAAAATCAGAGATTGAGGGATGAGGATAGAATACTAGGTGTGCTGGGCACCAAGGCATCTTGTTCCATGGAGTTGAAACCAGGCAGGGAAGCAGATAGAATGAATAAATAACAGCTGATCTTACAATGTACCAAGTTATTCTTATTAGTGATATTTACACATATCAGAAAAAAATTTTAAATAGCTTTTAAAATAATAGCATAGAGTATGTTTGACTATGTACAAAAAACTGTGTGGCATAATGGAACAAGCTGGCCCTAGAGCAAGATTTGAGTTAAATCCTTTCTTCCTGGCTGTGTGATTCTGGACAAGTCACTTAATTGATTAATCAACAAACATTTATTAAGCACCAACTATGTATTTTGTGCTAAGCTCAAGATTACAAAAATATTTATTAAGTATCAACTATATGCTTTATACTAGACTCTAGGATATACATTCATTTTATATAGGAGTACGAAGCTGAAAATTAAACAAATTCTATTCTCCATCTTAGAATATCTATCATGGAAGATAAAATATACATACATAAATGTATGCAAATGACATATAAGATCATTTGGACTACCCCCTATGGGCATCAAGAAAGGCCTTATATAGGAAGTGGTATTATATCTCAGCTTTGAGGGAAGATAAGTTTTGGAAGAGGTAGAAAGGAGGAGGGAGCATGTTCCAAGAGTCTGAGATAGCAGAAAAGCTGAAAACTCTCTGAGCCTTGATTTTTTCATTTGTAAAATAAGGATACTAATATCTGTAGGACTGATATCATAGTATTGATCTGAGAATCAGATGGCATAATATATTTAAAGTACATTGAAAATTTTGAAATGCTATAACAGTGTTATCTATTGTTATCATTACTCTAAGTATCCATATGCTAAAACTTTACTATAAAGACAAGGTGAACATGACTCAGACTCATGAGGAATTAGCAGTGGAGAGCAGTGGAGAACTTGAGGCCTGTTCAAGAATTTGGAGCATTCTTTTGTGCTTTTCTATTTCTGAAATCATTCAGAATGAGTGTCTTGTTAATTTATGCCAACAATTTTCCCATTCCTGAGTGACTCTAGATGGAGAAGTATATTGTTAAGCATGGCTAGAAAACATTGGATGAGTTAGAGCCACAACATTTTGAAAAGGAAATGAAGTAACCAGAGTCCTGCACAACAGTTCCTTGCAGCAACAGAAAGAAAAAAAAAAAACCACTGCATGAAACTGGTTCTTACAACATTCCTTCCAATGATGAATAATGCTCCAAAGCAGGTTTTTGACATGAATAAATTAAGCATACTGCCTGTTTGCAAACTGGGTCATTCTCACTGCTGCTTTTTCAAACAATGCATAATGTGTAATGTTTCCTAGATTTGTTGACATAATAACTAAAAATGAACTACTAATATTCTTTCTTAGCAGAGAATTTAAAATCCAGGCTAAAATATATAATCATAGTTGGGGGCTAATTTGTTTAATGGATTTTTGCCTCTCTATTCTCTTTTGTCCCACCACAAGAAAAAGAATGATATGTTAGTTACAGCACAATTGAGATTTTGAATATTTTATTTAAAATTGTATTTCCTCAAAAAATCATACATATGAATAAATTCAATTCAGTCAGTTTTTAATTAAGCATCTATTGTAGACCAATTGGTGTTCAAGACTTATATATATGACATATAGGAAAGCAAACAGGAAACAGTCCTTGTTCTCAAGAAACTTATTTTCTCTTGTGAAAGCTTGAAATTGAAAGATATCTCATGTTTGTCTTGTTCGTCTAGTTTCTAGCTAAGGCAAAAATTTCCTCTACACCCTCTTGGATAATGTGCTATCTCTTCTTGAACAGTTTCTCTAAGAATTTTAAACTTAATAAAATAATTTAATTATTAATAAATAAAACTTTCTTATAACAAAAATCCATTTCTAATAACTTTTATCCTCTGTTCAAATTCAGATCAAGAAAAATAAATACTCCCTCTTCCATGTAACCAACTTTTCCCCAAAATTTTTATTTTATTTGAAGAAATAGAATTTTAAAAAAAGAAAAACAGAATAGCAATACAAAACAAAGTGAAACAAAAGAGAACATTATCATGTACCCAGAAATATCAGAGAGAATTCAAAATATATTATAACTAATACCAATTTAAGAAGTATAAATATTTGTAGAAGAAATTATATTCATGAGCGTCCATCTTTACTTCCTTTAAATTGTTCTTTTGTACTTCCTTTAAATTGTTCTTTTGTTATCTACTGTGCACCTTTTTTACTTCCCCCCCCTCTTTCATTCTTCTCATTATCCCCAAGCAGGTTGTAATTAAGAAAAAATATTTTTATATATACATATGTAGATATATACATAAACATAGAAACACACGTACACATAAACACATCCCTCCCTTGTCTTCTCTCACTGTTTGCTTCCCCACTCACCTATCCCTCCTCCCTTATTTTTTTTTTTATAGATTTTGGAGAGTGCTGTACCTTTCATGGTATATGTGTAATGCTATCTATTGAACCCATTCCCAATGTGAGTAAGTTTTTAGAACTACGAACCCTCCTCCCCACTCTAATGCCTCTGGGTCTATTATTTCTCTGCACCTTATTTATATAATATGATTACTATTTTTACTTTTATTCTACCAATCTTTTTTTTTTTTTTTGAGCTTACCTTATTGTTGATGTAAATCTTAAACAAAAAGTATATATTTCCCATGTTAAAAAAAAAAAAAAACATAAACAATTTGTCCATGTTGAGTTCCTTAAAATTGATTTTTGATATTGGATCTTAAATGTTAAATTGTCTATTAAATTTGGATTTGGTTGATTAAAAAAATCCTGAAAATCTGAAGATTTATTTTATGTTTTTTTTCTTTCAAAATTATAGATAATTTTGCTCAATATGCTATTGAGATTTAAGATCCAATATCAAAAATCAATTTTAAGGAACTCAACATGGACAAAAAAAGGGCTATAATATGACAGACCACATTTGATTTTGCATTTGTTCAAGAAAAAAATTATAAGTTATTTAATTCCAACCAACAAACACTTATTAATGTATGCCTATCATTTACAAGGTACTTTTCTTTTCTTTGTTTGTTTATTTGTTTGTTTTTATTTTTAAAGCCTTTTATTTTCAAAACATATGCTCAGATAATTTTTCAGTATTTATCCTTGTATAGCCTAGTGTTTCAGATTCCACCCCCCCTTCTCCACCCCATCACCTCCCCTAGATGACAAGCAATCCAATATATGTTATACATCTTAAAATATATGTTAAATCCAATATGTGTAAATATATTTATACAATTCTCTTGCTGCACAAGAAAAATCAGATCAAAAAGGAAAGAAAATGAGTAAGAAAACAAATTACAAACTAACAACAAAAAAAGAGTGAGAACAATGTGATCCACATTCAGTTCCCACAATCCTCTCTCTGAGTGTAAATGGCTCTCTTCATCATAAAATCATTGGAACTAATGTGAATCATCTCATTGTTGAATAGAGCCACATCCATCAGAATTGATCATCCTATAATATTGTCATGTACAATGATCCCCTGGTTCAGCTCATTTCACTTAGCTTCAGTTCATGTAAGTCTCTTCAGGCCTCTCTAAAATCATCCTCCTAATCATTTCTTATAGAGCAATAGTATTCCATAACATTCATATACCATAATTATTCAGTCATTCTCCAACTGATAGGCTTCCATTCAGTTTCCAGTATCTTGTCACAACAAAAAGGGCTGCCACAAACATTTTTGCACATATGGGTCCCTTTCCTTCCATTAAGATCTTTTTGGGATATAGGCCCAATAGAAATGGATCCAAGCGTATGCACAATTTGATAACTTTTTAAGCATAATTCCAAATTGCTCTCCAGAATGGCTGGATCCATTCACAGTTCCATCAACAATGTATTAGTGTCCCAGTTTTACCACATGCCCTCCAACATTCATGATTGTCTTTTCCTGTCATCTTAGCTAATCTAAGAGGTGTGTAATGGTATGTAAGAGTTGTCTTAATTTGTATTTCTCTGATTAATAGTGATTTAGAGCACCTCTTCATATCATTGGAAATGGTTTTAATTTTTTCATTTGAAATTATCTGTTCATATCCTTTGACCATTTATTTATTGGAGAATGGCTTGAATTCTTATAAATTATAAGTTCTTATAAATTTGAGTCAGTTCTCTATATATTTTAGAAATGAGGCATTTATCAGAACCCTTAAATGTAAAAATGTTTTCCCAGTTTATTGTTTCCCTTCTAATCTTGCCTGTATGGTTTTTTAAATATAAAAACTTTTTACCTTAATATAATCAAAATTATCTATTTGGTGTTCAATTATGAGTTCCAGTTCTTCTCTGGACACAAATTCCTTATTTCTCCATAGATATGAGAGATAAACTATCCCATGTTCTTCTAATTTGCTTATAATATCACTCTTTATATCTAAATCATGAATCCATTTTGACCTTATCTTGTTATGTGGTGCTAGGTGTAGGTCTCTTGCATACTAGTTTCCAATTTTCCCAGTAGTTTTTGTCAAATAGTGAATTCTTATCCCAGAAGCTGGGGTCTTTGGGTTTGTCAAACACTAGATTGCTATAGTTATTGAGTATTTTGTCTTGTGAGCCTAATCTACTAACCACTGATCAACTACTCAATTTGTGATTTTCTATATGTGGTTTTCATTTTGTATCCTTCAACTTTGCTAAAGTTATGAATTGTTTCTAGTTGTTTCTTAGTTGATTCTCTAGGATTCTCTAAGTATACCAATATATCATCTGCAAAGAGTGATAATTTGATTTCCACATTACCTACTCTAATTCATTTAATCTCTTTTTCTTCTCTTATTGCCAAAGTTAACATTTCTAATACAGTACTGAATAGTAATAGAGATAGTAGCCAACCTTGTTTCACTCTTGATCTTATTGAAAATGGTTCTAGTTTGTCCCCATTACATGTGATGTTTGCTGATGGTTTTAAATCGATGTTACTGACCACTTTAAGTAAAAGTCCATTTATTCCTATACTTTCTAGTATTTTTAATAGGAATGGGTTTTATCAATTTTTTCTGTATCTACTGAGATAATCATATGATTTTTGTTAGTTTGGTTATTGATATAGTTGATTATGCTAACAGTTTTATTAATATTGAAACAGCCCTGCATTCCTGGTATAAATCCTACTTGATCATAGTGTATTATCCTGGCAATGACTTCTGTAATCTCATTACTAATATTTTATTTAAGATTTTTTGCATTAATGTTCATTAGGGAAATTGGTCTATGATTTTCTTTCTCTGTTTTTACCTCACCTGGTTTAGCTATCAGCATCATATCTGTGTAATAAAAGGAATTTGGTGGATTCCAACAAGGTGCTTTTTCCAAATTCTGGAAATACAAAGTTTAAGAAAAAGACATAATCCAGTGACTTACTTTTTTTTGTGAAATATAATATTTTTGTTGAATCATTTCAATCATGTCTAACTCTTTGTAATCCCATTTGAGGTTTTCTTGGCAAAGATACTGAAGTGGTTTGCCATTTACTTCCCTATCTCATTTTACAGATGAGAAAACTGAGGCAAAAAGGGTTAAGTGACTTGCCCCAGTTCACCCACTTAGTAAGTATCTGATACTGGATTTAATTTCTCTGTGCCATATAGTGGCAAATATAATCTACATAAATTGATAAATATCTATATGTAAATAGTAAAATGAAGAAATTTCAAGTAATCAAGAGAGTGCTAACAGCTAGAGGGATCCTGAAACAATCTAAATTAATGTGCTTTAAAGGAAACTAGGAAGGCACAGGTGAGGAGGAATGAATGCATTCCAGACATGGAAAGCTTATATATTAAAAAAAAAAAAAAAAAAAAAAAGCAGAGATGGGACATGGAAGATTACATATGGGAATCAGCTAGCTGACTTGTTTGATTAGGAAAAAATGACTAAAGATGCAATGTCGTTAATAAAGATTGTCATGTGTGGAAGATATATAAGACACATATATTATAGTTATAAAATCAATTCAATCTCTTAGCAGAATAATAAACAGAAAGCCCTCCCTCAAATTTGGATAACAATATAGGTAAAAAGCTTTGTGGCTAAGTCATTTAACTTCTTGAATATGTCACTAATTCATATTGAATGACACAGACAAATCAAATCAAAGGTTAAAACCTACATATAAGCCAGAGGTTTATCTGGAGAGGGAATTCTCATGGCAGAATTTCCCTAAAATGATGGAATCACTATTCTCAAAGACAACCGAAATTGGGCTAAAAGCAATGAATATGTGAAAACTTCCATGAGATGCTTGAGTGATAAAACTATCTCTCCAGGAAGTCATATACATAAGTACATGTTTTTTTTTTTTTTTAACCTAAACAGTTTTTAAATCTAGGAATGACACATATCATAAATGGCATCTCCTATGGGGAATCTCCCACTAAAGATTTTGACTTTGGCTCTAGACTGACATGTACAGAGTAAAGCATGTCTCAAAAAGAGGAATAAGGTTTTTTTTTTTTCATTTCTCTAACTCATTATTTCTGCCCTAGTGTTCTGAGGCTATCTCTTTAACAAAATTTAGTTATGGTTCATGTCTAAGATCCCCTCAAAAGAAATCACCAGGGTCTCTTCCAGTAAAGATACAAATGTACAAAAATGGGTATAAAATATACAATGGCAGTTTATTTTTCCCTACCTCAGAAAATGTTTGATATCAAAGACTCATAAGTGTATATTAAAATTTGAAAAAAACATAAAATAATTATTCATTGTAATCATTATTCTATGTCAAGAAGTTAAAGCATTTGTGGAATTAGAGAATGAACATTCTACTTTTGCTTCACATCTGTACTATCAGAATAACTCACAAAGTCCAAATAAACTAACTGGAATGGATTCCTTAGACTTTTCGGATTTGGTAGGATCTGAATGGTGGTCATCTCTGAGAAGCAGTGTGGTTATAGTAGCTACCTCTAAATGGTAAACCATCATTCTACCTGATATATTTCTGATCTATTAAACTCTCAACCACAAATCTGTCAATTCAGTTTCCATGGACCTCAGATTAGGTGAAGAAATTAAAGAGCCAGGGACTTAAGATTGAGTCTCAGGGTCCCTTAGGTATGTGCATACTCCTATTACTATATGCCTGCCACCATAATGGCCAGTAGGAAAAGGGAAGGAGAATAAATCATTTTCCCTACTTATTAACCTTTGCAGTCAAGGTCATCTAGCAATGCTAAGTATGTACCAAAGCAGAGGCAGTCTTTCCCTCACTTTCTCTTCAAATCTATAAGGCTTTTCTTGTCTCAGTTGACAGCATCCTCAATGCAACCCCCCAGGCTCCAGGACCAAGAAGGAACTACTGATTCATCTTATCAAAGCAGAGTACATATCTAGCAAAAAGCTCTTGAGCTATGTGATATATATATATATATATATATATATATATATATATATATATACACACACACACACACACACATATATACATATATACATATGTATACATCCAGAATGCATGTCCAACAGTGACTAGCCCCACAGAACCAGAATGCTGGCTTAGCTCCATGAGATCATTCCTGTTAAACACAAACAAATACAAAAAGAAATGCATGAATAATTATGGTGCTGAAGATTTTATCCCTAGAGGATTGAGGATCTGTGTGTGGGTGCTACACAGTGCTCTGAATACTGTGGGCACCCGAGCACCAAATAATAATTACAGTAAATGGATAATTTACATTGCTGGAAAAAATGCTGCCAATGCTCTGACAGAATCATTTGACTGTGCCAAAACTTTTGCATAAACTCTCTCTAAGTTTGGAAATAGTTAGATGCTGATCAAGAATTATTCCTAGGTGAAAGCAGTGATTTAATTCATCTTTCTGTCAATTAATCTGTTTACTGCTAATTCAGTGATGAAATGTGGGAGTGGACTGGTAAAGCAATTTTGTGTGAAATGGTAACATTTTTATGCTTCTTTACAAAACTGGTCTATGAAGAAAACTTGGATAATTAACCCATGGTAATTAGTTTTAAAATTCTATTCTCACTCAATGCAATTCTACAGGAAAATGTAGGCTTCAACAGAAATAAATTCACCACAGGACCATCAACCACTCTTACTGAAATAAAGGTCACACCCACCCACATGACTAACACTGTCATCATTAAGCAGCCCCATTTTCAAACACTTAGGAAACAATCTCTGTGAATATATTTATGTATATATACACAGCGAAGAGCTATCTCTATATATTTGCTTACATATATTAAACTGGAATGAAAACTGGTAGAGGATAGGAGAGAAAAGTATGGCTAGAGGAAAGAAGGAAGTAAAGAATTTAACAACCTCACTCTTGACTTACATGGGAGTTTCCTTTACAAAACTATAAAAAAGTATGACAGACCTACCAAATATAGCAAAATGCAGAAGTGCAGTGTACTAAATAAGGCCCTTATGTGTAACAGAGATCAAGATAGGAATAAAGTTAGAGATAGAGATAGAGAGACAGTTAGTTATAAAAGCAGAAACATGAAGACTTAAAACTTGATGGGAAAAAATGCATATATACATAATTACTGGTATTTATTATGTTTTATATATATAATTACAATAAAAATGGCCAATAATATCCCAAAATTCCTTTCATCAAAAGTAGCTTTAAATCATTTTAACCTTATAAGAAAATTCAAATTCTCCTTTCTCACATAAACTTTAAGTTTCTTTTCCCTTCATCCTTTTTAATCTTCAGAGATCATATCTATTTCATCATATTATTTATGGTCAAGAATAATTATTTTCCTCAAGAGCCACAATGTCTGTAATTACCAAATAAATTCCCATCTTTTTAAAAAAACCTTTTCTTTCTTAATGTGGCATTGATTACTCTAAATGCAATTATCCATATTCCCATAATGTACCACAGCTTCCATCTTACATATACAGTGATCAGAGTAATAATCCTAATCATCAGATCATTAATTTTGAGCCAGAAGGAATCTTCGAGGTCATCTAGTTCAATCCCATTATTTTATTGATTTAGAAACTTGAGGAGGCACAACTTGAGTGGAAACTTGAATTACCACAAAATATACTTTTCTTATTGTAATCATGCCCATACTTTAAGAGCATTGAAAAGCATTATATGAAAAAGGATCTTTTCAGTGGCTACATAATTAAAAGGATGCTAATTACAGAGGAACAGTATTTTGTAAAGTATGTTTTAAAACTTGGAGGTGGTCTCAGGGGAATTAAAAAAGTTAAGTTATAAAATTATACCAGAAACCAACTTTTTTATGCTCATACCTAGTATCTTTATTTGGAATGATAGATAGTATATTTATTCTTACTCATGCATGTTATCTTGAAGTAACAGCTGGTTTCCTGATCTTTTTGTGTTCTATGTTTTATATCTGTAATTATCTACATATAAATGATAGTATAGAAATGTCTTATATAATACATGCACATATATCTTATATATAGTATATCTGGTACATGTAGTATATAAATATATCATATATATATATATGTGTGTGTATACACACACACACATACACACACATATATATATATATAAATACACACATATATACATAGCTTTCCTACATGTAGTTTTCATGTTACAATATATTATTGTAGACATATTATTTTGTACACTTCATAATTTAATTGCATTACCACTTAGGTGTTTAGAACAAAAGGATAAAAAAAAGCTTTTCATTGATTTAAGGATAGTGAAGGAGTAGATTCAAGCATAATATGGAATTAGCATGAATATGTAAGGGTCATAATAGAGGGGATTTTTGGAAATGAACTATTCATTTATGCAACAAATGATGCTGCCCTTATGGACACATTTTCCTCACAAAGCATGACTATCTCTCTATCATTCAATTCCTATGGATAGAATAGTTTCTTTTCCCAGGTTTCAAAAACAAATTGTTACATGGTCCCAGTCAAGAAGCTTAATCATATAGGAAGATGTAGGAGGGAGGATAAGAGAGAAGGGAACAAGGTAAGAGGTTGTTGTCTACCCTTTCTTTGATTCACTTATAAAGAAATGAGCTTTCATTTTGTCCAAAGCACTTTGTACAGTCAGATAAGAAAGCAATGTTGCAAACTTCACTTAAAAAAATAGATGGAGGTAGAAAAATAAAAAGATTAATATAAGCATGTTCTTCAACTACACACTGTAACAGTGGTCAGTTATTCAAAATAATTAGTGCAAAGCAAGAGGAAATGGTCCTATGTTGTGGCAACAGGGAAGGAGGTTGGTTTAGAGTTAAGGCAGAATTTCCTGATGATAGCTTAAAACCACAGTAGACATTCAGTCAACTGGCATTTAACTATGGTGTGGGAGGCCCAGTGCTGGGTGCTGTGGAGGATGTTGAGATCTGACCCTTGGGAATATGTAGTCCACTTAGGGAGATGAGACAAACAGTAAGGCAAGCAATGATTCAATAGTACTGTCATTAGTGAGAAGAATGGATTCTAACAAGATATCTTGTTGTCTAAAACAATGTTATCCCTGGTAGGAATAAAAATGAGTAGAAAAAGGCTGCATCTCAGGATTTCAGCCAGGGTACAATTGCTTAACAGAAATATGCAATTAATTCAAATTATGTTCTTATCATTGTGAATGATATTAGTAGATCTTCTATTAGTAGATCTCACAACACATTCTATACCTCTTCATTCTATGTGGTTGTTTTCTATGTTTGTTGTTCTCCAAAAACCTTCTCTTTTGGATCTACTTTATATTTAGAGATATTGATGCAATACTTATGTTCTTCATTGTTAACTTCGATTCTTTATACATGATTATTCCATTTTTTCTGGTTATACTTGTCTTTGATGATACATTTTAAAAATCATTATTATTTTTGTTTTCCCCAGTTACATGTAAAACATTTTTTTTGGTTATACATATACATTCATTTTTTTATATATTTCCATATATATCATGTTGGAAAAGAAAAAGAACAAAAGGAAAAAAAAAACACAAGGAAAAAAAGTGAAAATAGTACATGTTTGATCTACATTCAGTCTCCATAGTTCTCTCTCTGGTTGAGAATAGCATTTTCCAAAAAGTTCTTCTTTGATTGAAGAGGGCATGGGAGTAAACCAATTAAATGACTTGCCTGGGGAAGAACAACTAATAAGTGTTAAATATCTGAGATTGAATTTGAACTCAGGTCCTCCTGACTTCAGGGCCAGTGCTCTATTCACTGCACCATCTAGCCTACCTTTGATGATACATTTTGCACCATTTTTTTTTTAATACAAGTCATCATCATGGAAAAACTATAGGCTATCTATTTATTGATAAGCTACATTCTTTGGGTAAATTTCAACTTTTGCAGTCTTGGTGTTCCATGATTTACAGAACACTAAATCACTGAGAAAATATTAGTTTTTAAGAGATGGGGTTTTTTGTGTCATAAAGTAGTTTAATAATGAAGGTACTACATCATTATGCAAATGCCAACAAATGTGCTGTTCTCTTCCTCTTCTCTTCTCATTCCACTTCATTGTCCACCTTCAGTGTACCTATGACGTATATTCTTATAAAGTAGACAGATGCTATGGCTATCCAACTGCATGTCATAATCTGGGCAATATTTGTCGTTCATCTGCTTGGCTTTTCTTGCATGCATTACAAGGTCAACATCCTTCAGGTGGCCATGGAACTCATGTTCTATGGTTTTCTGAGTTTCAGTGCAAAAAGGACAATATAGTATAAGTGAGTGCTGGACATTCTTAATGTCTTCCTATTTTATGCTTCACTTGATATTGATGATCAGAGGATAATCACACATAATTATCACTATGACTATATCTGTAAAAGAATCTTACATGATTTGAACACATGTATGGGAAACACCTTGTCAGAAGAGAATATCTAAGGTTACATTTTATTTCACTAAATCAAATTGGCATGCTAGCTATTCTCTGAACCTAATATTATAGCCCATTTATCCATACAATCATACAGGCTCATCCCCATGAATGAAATTCATTTTTTCCTCTACCCTACACCTTAGAATCTTTGACTTCCTTTAAGGCTCAATATGTTCAGGCACCATTTTCTCCTTGAAGTATTCCTTGATGGCCCCTCCAGATAATTCTCTCTTTCAAAGTACCTTGTATTCAAATCATTATTAATCAGAGAAATGCAAATTAAGACAACTCTGAGATACCACTACACACCTGTCAGATTGGCTAGAATGACAGGGAAAGATAATGCAGAATGTTGGAGGGGATGTGGGAAAACAGGGACACTGATACATTGTTGGTGGAATTGTGAACACATCCAGCCATTCTGGAGAGCAATTTGGAACTATGCTCAAAAAGTTATCAAACTGTGCATACCCTTTGATCCAGCAGTGTTTCTACTGGGCTTATACCCCAAAGAGATACTAAAGAAGGGAAAGGGACCCGTATGTGCCAAAATGTTTGTGGCAGCCCTGTTTGTAGTGGCTAGAAGCTGGAAAATGAATGGATGCCCATCAATTGGAGAATGGTTGAGTAAATTGTGGTATATGCATGTTATGGAATATTATTGTTCTGTAAGAAATAACCAGCAGGATGAATACAGAGAGGACTGGTGAGACTTACATGAACTGATGCTGAGTGAAATGAGCAGAACCAGGAGATCATTATATACCTCAACAATGATATTGTTTGAGGATGTATTCTGATGGAAGTGGTTTCTTGGATAAAGAGAGCTAATTCAGTTTCAATTGATCAAGGATGGACAGAAGCAGCTACACCCAAAGAAAGAACACTGGGAAATGAATATAAACTGTTTGCATTTTTGTTTTTCTTCCCGGGTTATTTATATCTTCTGAATCCAATTCTCCCTGTGCAACAAGAAAACTTCGGTTCTGCACACATATATTGTATCTAGGATATACTGTAACCTATTTAACATGTAAAGGACTGCTTGCCATCTGGGAAGGGGGTGGAGGGAGGGAGGGGAAAAATTGGAACAGAAGTGAGTGCAAGGGATAATGCTGTAAAAAATTACCCTGGAATGGGTTATGTCAATAAAAAGTTATTTAAAAAAACAAAACAAAACAAAACAAACAAACAAACAAAAAACCAACAAAGTACCTTGTATTTTATTCTCTGTCTACATATCAAATCCCATTATCAGTAGAATGTAAATTCCCTAAAAATAAAAACTTTACATTTTGTCTTTGTGTCTTCAGTACTTAGCATAGCATTTTGTAGCCAGCAGGTATTTATTAAATACTGACTTGTGAATTAATATATTTTCTATATAAAAAAAAGCATGTGGAATTTTCCTAGTAACTATACAATGGCAGAGGGATACATGGGTATGTGTATATAAGATATATATCTGTGTGTATGTACATATTTATTTATGATATATATGTATACATATATGTACATGTATGCTTATATACACATGTGTAGATATATACAGATATTTTCAAATAAATAGTATTGAAAATAAATCAGTAAGCAGTTGCCAAGCACTTAATAAGCACTGGGCTAAGTTTCGAAAATATAAAGAAAAATTAAAAGCATTCCCTGCTTTCAAGAAGTTACCTCATTCTAATGAGGTAAGAAAACATGAGCATAAATAGGTACACACAAGATATATGCAGAGCACTGGTAAAATAATTTTAAGAAGAAAGGTCAGCTGGCAGCCTGGGAAAATAGAGATCATTTCTGGTGAAAACTTATTACCAACAGGGTAATGGAAACAAATGGTGGTTAGAAACAAAGGATAGACTTGTAAAAGAGAGTAAAGCAAAGCCTACTTTTGTTATTATCCACAACTAATTTCTACTGTGTGCAACTATTATGAGTTTAAAAAAAAAAAGGAGAGATATGTGTGAAAGAGTCCAGGTGAGCTCCATAGGAGACATTAGAAATAAAATAGGAAGGAATCAGATTAGTAGAAAAGAGTAGAGAAGCTACTCCAATTGTGGGGCTAGGTAAACAAAAATGTGGGTGTGGATATGCTGTGGGCAACTGTTTAGCGACATTAGAATTTTCATATGGGGAGTAATGGGAGATACAGGTAAAAATCATGTGGAAGCCAGATTAATGGACCAAATAGTTTGAATCCTGTCCTGGAAGCAATGGGAAGCAAAGTTTCAAATCATAGTGGCTTGGAACTATTGAGTCCAATTTCCTTATTTTACACAGGCATATAGAAGTTAAATAATGAAACACATAACTAATTCCTGAAGCAGAATTTATACTTTGTAGACTCCTATGAAATTCTATCAAATATGACATACTACCTTTCTGACTCAATAAGAACAATTCTTTAGATTAACTCATCTAGCCATTTTATGAATACATTTATATATGTAAATGTATCAGAGAGAGAAATGACTGGAAGTAAAGAGATCTATTAAAAAAGGTATGGTGGTGTAGGTATATAGACTGAACAAGATGCAAGAGAAGACCTGAAAAAAATATTGGTTAGACTTTACGCCTGAAATGAATTAATTATAAGACTTTCCAGAAAATGGACTAGCTTACCATTTGACCATCCAATATTCTATTGAACATTTGAATATAAAACACTTTCAGATAATGTCTGAAGAAGCAATTGAAATAATAATAAGAGCTAGCACTGACATAGTGCTTTAAGGTTTGCAAAACACTCTGTATATGATATCTCATTTGATCCTTACAACAACATTATGAGGTAGATGCTATTATCATATCTACTTTACAAACAGAAAAACAGAGATGTTAAGAGACTTGGTTATCCAAGGTCACAGAGCTTTTATGCGATTGAGGTAGGATTTAAACTCAGGTCTTCCTGATTTCAATTTTCCCACTGTACCCATTGTGACATCTACCTATCTTTAGCATATGACACAGAATAATCGGCCTAATATCATACTTCAATGAAGCAGCCAGCAGAATTTAATATATAGTACTAGAATGATCTGCATAGGTCTGGCAAGATGGATTATATAATTATTAAAAAAAAAAAACACTATTACTAATTATAAGAATAACCTGGAAGGTTATTCTTAGTAGGCAAAAAGACAATGCAGTTAAAGAGAATCTTATCTTTTTTAGAATTAACTACAGAATTTGTGAATATGGAATTTAACTGTCAAAGGAGAAATATTTAGGAAGTCTCATTCATTTTCAAAGACAGCACTAAAAGCAAAATATTCAGCAATAAAATGCAGTGTATTATGGATGATTTTAGCTTTTGCTTATGAGGCTGACATCACAGAAAGTATTCTTTATACATTTAGAAACAACAATGCTCATAACAATAAAATCTTTTACCTTATTTGTTGAACAAAATAATGGGTGTAAAATGTGAAAAATACTATTTATTTTAATATTACAAGGACACATAATTGTCATGAGCAAGGAACATGATATTTGGAACCAGAGAAATTTTCTATAGGCCAGAAGAGATTAAAGAGTCACATATTGTTTCTGACTGTCTTCCAAGTTTTTTGTTGTGTTACATTTCAGAATAAGCAAGGAATAAGGAAGCCTTTAATATGCCAGTGCCTTATTGCTGCAAATATCCTCTGTGTAAAACCTCTCCTTAAACCACTACAGCATAGAAGTATAGGAACTCAGAGGAAGCAAAACCCTAACATTATACCACACAGACTATACCACAATACCCACCCCATTTAGCTAAAAGAATCTATTGGTTAATCAGGGGTTTCCCTTTTATAAGACTATCATTTTATTATCATAGTAAATACAAGAATTCCAGGTGACTTGGTTCAGGAGTTATGGTGTTCAGAGAGGAGTTATTGTTCCCTTTTCTTAATGACTGAGATGTAACCAAAGCATCATTGTCAGCTGATTTTAAAGGACACAAGGTCCTATTGTTTTCATGTTATCTGGGATTAAATGTTTTCACAGAGGATTAATATGCAACATTAAGACACAACAGCCCATTTACATACTGGTCTCTGCTTAAAATGGATCCTTGGCAATCAATAAACATTCATTATATACCTAATATGTGCCAAGAACTGTGCCAAGTGAACTAGTGTGTTAAATGAACCTCCAACCAAGAAAAAAGTGACAAAAACCTGTCCCTGTCCTCAAGGATCTTATAATCTAATGGGGAAATAAAATACAAATACACATACACACACATATATGCACACACACACACACATATATATATACATACACACAGAGAGAGCAAAATATAAAACAAATACGAATAATTTATAAAGGGAAACACTATAATTAAGAGGGGTTGGGGAAGGTTTCCAGTAAAATATGTTATTTTAATTAAGTTTTAAAGGAAACCAGGGAAGTCAAAATAGATAAAGCAGAGGAGGGACAGGATTTGGGAATGGGAGATAAAGTGCTTGCAGTCAAAGGAAAGAGGGTATCCTGTTCAAGGAATAGATAAATCAGTATCACTAGATCAAAGAGCATATTGGCAAAGGATTAAGGGGGAAGAGGACTAGAAAGATAAAAGAGAGATAGATTATGAAGGGCTTTGAATGCCACATGAAGAATTGTGTATTTGATGCTTTAAGCAATAAGAAGTCACTAGAGTTTATTAAGTAAGGAGTGACATGATCAGAACTGCACTTCAGGAAAATTACTTTGGTGGCTGAATAGAGGATGTCTTGGAGTAGGGCAAATAAATTCATCAGTAGGTTATTGAAATAGTTCAGGAATAGTTTGATAAAGGACTACGCTAAAATGGTGGCTGTGTCAGAGGAGGTAAGGAATATAGGAAAAAAAAATATTTCCAAAGTGAAAAATAAGAAGTTCTAATTTAAACAAATTGTGTTTAGACTTCCATTTTGAGATGTTTGTAATAATGGCCATGAGAGATGGGAGATTAAAGATCAGCAGGAAAGGGTTTGGAGTGGGACAGATAGCCCTCAGAATTATAAACTTAGAAATAATAATTAAATCCATAGGAGCTGATGAGATCACCAAGTTATATCACCCCTTATATATAAGGGGACCACATCTTGATTCCCCTCCATATATACCGATAAAGATTAACTGTTTGTAAAAAGACAAAAGACAATTCCAAATACACAATAACTATTCCTCTTACATATCTCTAGGTATGTATGGATAAACTTTAGAATCACCTGTTGTACCTGCCTGGCCATTAAGAGATAAAGGAGAAAGGCAAGGCTATGCTACTTCTCTTATAGAAAGATACCTGTCACCAAAGCAAAAGGGCAGCTGAAGTATGAGCTTTTAGATGGAATCTCAATTTTGCTTTATTATTTTGTGGCATGTTTTATCAGCACCAATGATCCTTATGTCCACTTAGCTCCACAGGTGTAGATACTACAGATACCTGTAATAGAACAGGTACCTACTGTTCCTTGTATTCTCATAGGAATAATCTTGATTTGAACTCTAGATCCAAAGTTGCCTCTGACTATTTGAGTAGCATTGCTTCCTCTGGCTGCTTGGCCCAGAAAGATTTTCTTCCTACTTTTCTGACTGAATCTTCAATGAACTGAAATTTGTTAATTATTCATCCCTCAATGTATCACCTCACTTTGCCAGATGTGGGTCCTTCTCATCATCCAACCAACTCTGCTTTGTGGGACAGAATGAAAAAAAAAAAGGGAGATGGTAATGGCATATTATGAGCTACAACCCCCAAAGTAATGCAGTAGGATTTATTCTTCTTATTGATCTGATACACTTTCTATTGAGAACAGGGAATATCTTAGAAATCACTCTCAGAATCAAAGACTCTTAGTAAAGGCAAAAAAAGATCTCAGAGATCATTTAGCCCATATTCTGCTTGAAGACCTCCATAAACCAATAAATCAGAAAGTATTTATTAAATATTTACTTACTAAGCAATGATTAAGAAACAGTGTGCTGGACTAGTTAGAGAACTAGCCATGGAGACAGGACGACCCTCTTCAAGGCCCTTTTGTGACAAAAACCATCTCTGTGATACCCAGGGAAATCATGTAATAACTTCTCAGTACTGCTATATATTGCAGGGCAGGTAACATTCTGGATTATCTTGCAATTTGCTAAAAAACAAAAAAAATCTTATTGGGAGTTCCTTATACAAAAACAATCATGTGTTCAGTTTGAAAACATGATTCATCACAAGTATAGTTAAATTTCATCTTGCACCCAGAATATTTATGAGTATGATTAGAAGTATTCAGTATTCTGAGTCATCTTGCCACTGATGTTCTGAATTAAATAATCTTCTGGAGCCTTAAGCGAGGCCTCAGCACAACCCCTAGCAGCCTGAAATGAAGTTAGTCTTCATGATCCTATCTCTAGTTACTATGGTATATCTATTTCTTCTGTTCTCCTGTGGTTCTATCATTGTTAAGACAGGCAGTGATGCAGTTTCACTGGTTCGTGCTTTCTATTGTCTATATATTCATTATATAGGTTATATAGTTCATGCTTGGGTCAATTAGCCATGATGTGCCATTGGAAAGTTATGAACATGTAAAACAATCATGCAGTATATCATTGAAGAAAATCCCTAAAATTTCAGTGTTGAAATAGCATAAGTCTAGAAGATAAGGAAGAATTATAAACAGGCTGCTTCTTTCCCTATCTGTGGGCACTCTACAACACAGAGTGAGGAAACCACAGACAAGTGAGTATTAACAAAGACAATATGTGCTTCATTACTTTATCATTCTCTTTTTTGTAACTTTTTATTTTTCAAGATAAACGCAAAGATAGTTTTCAATATTCACCCTTTCAACAGCTTGGTTTCCATATTTTTTCCTTCCTTTCCCCTCCTCTAGAAAGCAAGTAGTACAATATAGATTAAACATACACAATTCTTCTAAACATATTTCCACATTTATCATGTTGCACCAAAAAAATCAGATCAAAAGGGGGAAAAAATGAGAAAAAAAATCAAGCAAACAACAAAAAGCTGAAAATATTAATGTTGTGATATACATTTGTCCCTATAATCCTCTCTCTGGATGCCTAGAGCTCTCTCCATTACAACTCTGTTGGAATTACCCTGAATCACATCATTGTTGAAAAGAGCCAAGAACATTACAGTTGATCATCATAATGTTGTTGCTGTATACAATGTTTTCTTGGTTCAACTCACTTGGTTCAATTCGGTTCAATTCAGCATCAGTTCATGTAAGTCTCCCCAGGCTTTCTGAAATCATCCTTTTGATTTCTTATAAAACAATAACAAATGTTATTGTTCATATACATTCATATATCATAACTTATTCAGTCATTCCCCAAATGATAGGCATTCACTAAGTTTTCAGTTCCTACTGCATCCTTCTAACAATAAGATCTGTTTTCAATCTATCCCAAATCCTTCTACTTTCCCAAAGATGAATAGAGACTAAAGGAAAATTCAACATAATAATAATAAATCACATTTGTATAATGCTTCCAAGTTTGCAAAGATCTTTCCTCTCAATAACCTTGTACAGTGGATAATATAAGTATTATCTTTTCCTTTTAAAAATGGGGAATCTGGGTCTCTCTAAAATTAATTAAATTGTCCATGGTTGATTTTGCAATTCAATTCGAATTGCATTTTTAAGAATTTAAGAACTTAAGAAACATTTTTAAAGTGATCACTGTGAGTAGGATACTCTATTAAGGGTTAAGGATACCATGAAAAAATAAAATAGTCCCCCCCCCAAAGAGCTTATATTCTACTAGAGAGATGCATTTATGAGATAAGGAAGTATAGAGCATATAAATGATTTCATTAAGAAGAGAGTGGGAATCAGGAAAAACTTCATACAGGAGATGACACCATTTTGGTTCTTTGAGGGAAATATGGTATTGTGGATAACTAAATCTGTTATCAGAGAAACTAGGTTCAAATCTTGCTTACTATTTTTGTGATTTTGAGTAAGTCATTTAATTCTTGAACTTTCAATTTTCTTCTCAGTAAATTAGGGCATCAGACTACATAGTCTCTGATTTCCCTCCAATTATTAAACCTGTTTCAATGATTCTGTAAGGCAAAGGTGAGATGGGAACACACAGGATACCATATGTACAAAAATATATATTCATTGTCATAAAAAACAATTGATTGACTTGTTTAACTGGGGGTAGTTTAATTGAAAAACAAAGTGCATAATAGAAAATAATATGAAATAAGACTAGAAATATAGATGGAATCCAAATTGTAGACTTTAAATGCCATACAGTTATAGTCTCCTTACTTAAACAAAACCATGCAGGAAAACCAAACCAAACAAGTTAAAACTAAAACCAATTCATTGGGGTTTAAAAATGTATCTTTAGTTCTAGCTTAGAAGCCCATCAAAGATTTTTTCCTTACCACTTTATAAGAGAATCAGATAACATCACAAAGCTTATGTGTCAAAGTCTATTTGGATGATTGTATCAGGCATGCTGTTCATGATCATAAGAGCTGAGCTTACTTACCAAAAAAACTACCAGTGAATTATCTAACTAGATTAATTATCATTTATTAATTAGAAAAAATAATAACAAAATTCATCTAGAAGAATGCAAGGTCAAGAATATTATGGGAATCAATGAAAAAGATGTGAAAGAAGGTGGTCTGGCAGTACCAGATTTCAGACATTACAAAGCAGTAATCATGAAAACAATATGAGACTATCTAAGGAAAAAAGTGGTGGAACAGTGAAATAGATTAGCTATATAATAATACATTGCAGTAAATTGTAATGGGCTGAGGCTCAAGTTGATGCACTGAGGTCCCAAGCACGTGAGGCTAAATAGTAATTGGACCACATTCTATTAATATATACTTGGAGAAAGAATGGCCCTGCTCACTTTTTATGCAAGTCCTGATGTGTTGTATAGGAAATGAAGATTTTGGTGGCTGGAGGCAAGGGAGTAGAAAGAGAAGCGGAAAGAGAGACTGCTGGCTGATTTCTTGACACAGCTGCTCACATTGCTATCATGACCCCCTTTCACTTCCGATTCCCCCTTCACCTGCAATCCCCCCTGACCTCTGCTGGGTGGCTTCCTGTCCCAGCTGCCCATATTGCTATCACAATCCCCCTTCACCTCAAAAAGAATAAAGATTGAAGATTTTTCCCTTAACCTGAATTCCTGACTCTGGATGATTTTAAATACACGGTCATCACAGTAAATGACCAGAGTAATCTAATATTTAGTAAAACAAATATTTTAGCTTTTGGGATAAGAATTAACTATTTGACAAAAATTTCTTATACTATATACTGAGATAAGGTCAAAATGGATATATGATTTAGACACAAATGGCATTATCATAGGGAGTATGTTCTTGTTATAACTATGGATAAAAAAGAGTTTTTGAACAAACAAGATATAGAGGGGATTACAGGAATTAAAATAAATAATTTTAAGTTCATGAAATTAAAAAGCTTTTGCACAAGCAAAACTACCATAACCAAAATTAGAAGAAAAATAGAAAACTGTAGAGGGTGAAGAGTGAGGAGGGGGGATTATACCAAGTTCCTTTCACAAAGATCTTACTTTCAAATATTTAGAGGATTGAGGAAAATTTATTAAATAAATAAGAGCCATTTACCCAGTTGATAAATGGTTAAATTATACCAATAGTCAGTTTTCAGAATAAGAAATTAGTTACATGAAAAAATTCTCTAAATTACTATTTTTTTGTATGTGAGGCAATCAGAGTAAAATGACTTGTCCAGTATCACACAGCTAATAAGTGTCAAGTGTTTGAGGCTGCATTTGAATTCAGGGCTTCTCTATTTTACCACCTAGCTGCCCCTCCAAACCACATTTGATTAAAGAAATACTAATAAAAATAACTCTGAGATACCACTCTGACCTTACACCTTTATACCTATCAGATTTGTTAACACAACAGAAAAGGAAAATGACAGATGTTGGAGAAGATGTGGGAAAATTAGGACACTAATCCACTATTGGTAATGAACTGTTCAACCATTCTGGAAAACAATTTGGAATGACACCCAACAGCTGTGCATACCTTTTGACCTACTAGTAGATCTGCATTCCAAAGAGATCAACAAAAAGGGAAAAGGAGCTATTTGTACAAAAATATGTATAACAGCTTTCACTGGGGGGCAATGATTTGGAAATGGAGGGGATGCCTATCATTTGGGGAACGGCTAAACAAGTTGTGATATATGATTCTGATTGAACACCATTGTTCAATAAGAGGATATAAGCCAAGTAGTTTCAGACAAATCTGGGAAGACTTATATGAATTGATGTAAACCGATATAATCAGAACCAGAACACTGTATACTGTAACAGTAATACTGTAAGGATAATCAACTGAGAAACATTTAACTACTCTGATCAAGACAGTGATCTAAGAAAATTCTGAAGGATCCATTATAAAAATACTCCACTCCAGACAGAGAGCTCATGAACTCTAAATTCAGATTGAAACATACTTAAAATTTTTTGTATTTGTTTTATTTTAGTGTGTTTTCTTTTGCAATATGACTAAATGGTAATATTTTGCATGTCTTCATATATGTAATCTATATCAAATTTTTTGCCTTATTGAGGAGAGAGAAGAGATTGGAAAGAAAGAAAATTTGGAAATTAATTTTAAAAATTATTCTTAAAATGTTTTTATATATAATTAGAAATTTTAAAATAACTAAATAAAATATATTAAGAAAAATTGTTTTAATTTTTAAAAGAGTTGGGCTTGTCATTGGCCAATTCCTTTGTTTAAAACATAGATGTCTTTGGCAAATTGGCTAATTTATGTAAAATTATGTAAATTATGAACACAATCTACATCTCCTGTCCAAAGTAGTTCTTTGCCCTAGGGAAGCAAAAGCATTTTCCTTTTATTTGCTTGCCCAATTCCATCTAGGAGTGTTGAAATAGTCAACATATTAAAATCTTACATGTAAAGGTGAAAAATCACTGCTAGCACTGATTATCAGGACTTTCAACAAGAAGAGTTATGATGAGAAATCTTGATATTGATGCTAAATACAAATTAGCAAACTGATGGAAAGCTATCCCATATCTAGCTGTGGAAAATACTAGGTATTTTGCCCATTTACAAAGTAGCCACTGAGATTGCTGGGACCTAGTAAATACATTTTATCAAAATCACATTGTCAGTTGTTGCTAAAGTTGGTCTCTCAAGTGGGTAGGTTGAAATGAGGAGAGATCTTTTGACTGAAGTGAAAAGAATTGAGTGCGGGTAACAAATATTGTCTGATTCAGAAAATGGTTTATAAAAAGACATTCCAAATGATGAAATAAGTATGTTTTATATCTCATAACTAATTTAAATGATGAGAGATGATTGAGTTCAGGGATAAATGATTTTCTTCCTATTACTTCAGCCTTAGAATCTCTTCAGGCAGATGTGTCAAACACACATATATATACACACACACACATACACCTCTCTGCAAAAGTATTTATGCATATTCATTCCTCCATGTGCTATTAATCAAAAGGATTTCACTTGATTGCAATGGATTCAAAGATATCAATAATAATTTTAAATTTGAAATCTGGAAACAAAGACTAATTGTGCTAATGAGATATACATTTTCAATAAAAGACAAATCCATTAAATGTCTTTGTCTTAGAAAAAATTAGTCCAGTGATATATCTTATGAAAGCTTATACTTGGGTTCTTCATATTTTCAGGAGCACAGTATGCTTCTATACCAAGTTTTATATTTTGTTTGTTTTAGCATGGCACACTGGGATCTTAATTCCATGTTATATGAGTATTGATCAAAGGAACTAGAGCTCTTTGCCCCATAGAAGAAAAAAACTCAAGGGGAGCAGGAGGTAAAGCATTATAGCTTCACACTGATTTCACTTGGGATTTCTTCATGCATTAGAAAGAATTTCATATGGAAGGTAGATTAAATTTATTCCTTTTTTTTTTTGGTCTCAAATGACAGAAAGTGAATTTCATCCCAGAACCTATTCTTTAGGTAAAGAAATAGAAGAATTAGAAGTATAGATTACAAGAAAGTTTCTGTAGAGGAAAAAAAGGGAAACAAAGTCTATAAATAATAAATGGTTAAATTAATAAATTAATAAAAATATAATAAAGCTTTTTACCTTTAATTTTTATCTAGGAGTCTATGAGAAAGAATCAACTACACAGTCTTCATCTAATTCAGTAAGACACAGTTGGCAGAAGTAACCTTTTCTCTTTCATGGCTTTACTGGTAGCTTTGCAGATACAAATTGCTTTCATTAGGGCATTAAAAGGCTTCTAGCTGCTAGTCTCAAAGAATCTGTTGACTTATCCTGATGTGAAAATGTCCAACATGCCATTAACTGCAATTTAACCTTTAGGAAAGAAAGGAAGCATACTCATAAATACTTGTAGATAATCCATATCTATATGAAAATTCAAGAGTCATGTAAGTCCCATGTAAGACCAGAGAGTACAAAAAGTTACATTCAAGAGTGGAAGGAGAAAACATATCTTCTTGCATCTTTAATCAAGAAATATTAGATATCTTATATAATTCAACCTTTAGCCATTTGGTCTTAGAAATTTTTCTGAATTGATAAAGTAGGAATAAAGCTAACAGACCAGGAAAGGACATTGATGACATAGCAGTCTACAGTATCACTCTACTGTCTAGATATCTGATGTGCTTAACTAGATAATTTTAGCTGATGGCTCTCAGGTAGGCTTTGAGGAAAAAATAGTGATAATCATAGGCCCTCCTATCTACAATATTTAGAGGAGAGATATAGGGATCAAAAAATCTCAAAGGTGAGCCATTCATTTTAAAGACTGGGCAAGAAAACCTAAGCTGTGACATCCCCAAGCTCACACAGGTTGTAAATAGAAAAGCAGGCTCTGTAATGGCAAGTTCTTTGTTCTTTCTACTGCAGCCCACTATCACCCATACTTTGATGAAGCAAGAACTATAGAATCACAGAGTTGGAAGTTCCCTCAGAGGTCATATAATCCAACCTTTATTTACCACATAAATTTTGCAGCATCCCCAACAAGCCTTCACTTCATGACTTCTAGGGCAATGGAATTCATTACATTTTGAGGTAACCCACTTTACAGAGGGACAAACCCTGTGGCTTCACTTGTTTCACCAGAATATAATTTGAGTTTTGATGAAAAAGACCCTTTTCTGTTTGAAGTTTGACCTAGCTATTTTAATCAATTTGAGATAGAACTTTTATCCGAGCTTTGGAAATTCATTGAAGCTTAGCAGCATGATACAGAAAAACAATTGCTAATTGTGGAGTCAGACAACTTAATTTCAAATACTACCTTGGATATCTACTATTTGGCTAAGTCACTTGCTTCTCTGTGCCTTTGTTTTCTCATCTGTAAAATGAGAAGACTAAGCAAAATTGACTTAGAGATTGCTTCCAACTCTAAAGTTAGGACATTATTATGTATATGCCTCTGTGAGCACATATATAAATAATATGTATATATAAAACATAGCTTATATATTGATGTTTGATTATATACTTATGTAGATATTTATAGACATATGTAAACACATTTACATTTACATATATTTATAGATATAAACAAGTAGATATAAACACATTCATACTATATATGACATATATTATATATGTGGGGAGGGAAGAAAGGGTAAGAGAAAATAGCTTTAATAATTTCAAAATGCCCTAAGATTTTTTAATGATTTTAAAGTTCAAAATATACTTTAAATGGCTTATGTTATTTGATTTTATCAACAACCTTATAAAGTAGCTGTTACATGAATTACTATTATTAAAAATGTGGAAACTGAGACCCAGAGAGGTTGTGACCTACACCATGGTTACATAGTGTCAAGCCCAAGTCAGATCCAGGACTTTCTTACTACAAGTCTATCATTGTGCCAGTTTTCATAGGGGTGAGGGGAAATTCAAATTATTATTATGGGATTGAGCAGATTTTTGAATGGGAAGAATAAATTTGACTTGAAATTTCTTCACTTACTATTTTTTTATATTCTTTTTTCATATCTTCTAAAAAAGTCATACTTTGCATAGGAAACTGAAATTTTTCTTTTTAGTAATATTATAGTGTACAGCTGCAGAGTATACAAGAACTTAGAATAGGCTATTCCCCTGCTTTCACATATTATAGATGAAGAAGCAAAGGTTTAGTACATGAAAGTTAAGGACCTTCTGCAAGGGCACATAACAAATTAAGGCAGAACCAGGATTAACTTCTATAATATTTAAATTTCTGATCTGTCCCCTACTTATATCACTCTGCATACTATTGTATCTGCATCCTTTTTAGCCCCTCATGGACACAGCTAACTTAGCCAGCCTGTTAGAATTCCTTCTTAATAGAATTTCCATTGTTTTTTTTTTTTTTTTTTTTTTTGCAATGCAGTTGTCTTTAAGAAAGATCCTGGAGAGAGACAATATAAGATTCTGTATAAAGAGCCAAATTTAGAGTCAGCAAGAATGAGGTTCCAGTCTTTCTCAAACTATAAGCTGCAGAGAGCCAGTGCTGAACTATATTGGCAAAGGGAATATACTTCATGGAAAGTGCCCTGTACCAATGAAATCGTAAGTCAAATTCAAAAGCAAAATGCTATATTTGATCCTTTGCAGAATCTTTTAATGAACCCCCCCCCCCAATTACAATGTAAGCTCACTGAGGGCAAGGACTATCTTTTGACATGATCTTCATTAGATCCTTAACTTTTTTGACTAATGCTAGCTGCCTTTCAGAGTGCTAATCTTAGGCTTTTTGACTTTAAAATCTTTAATTTAATTTGAAGTATGATATAATAGGGGGAAATCCTCCTGAATTAAGAGTCAAATGACTTTGATCTAGTCCCAACTCTATATTAAATACTTGTATGGCCTTGAAAACATCACTAATGTCTATGAGTTTTAGTTTTTTTGTAAAATGAGGGGAATGTTTTAGTTCATCTTTAAGGTTACTTCCAGCTCTAATATTGGCAGCTAGATATTGCAGTGCCTAGAATTCTGGAGTCAGGGAGACCTGATTTCAAATAAGGTTTCAGATTCTTACTAGCTGGGTAATCCTAGGCAAATCACCTATTATTTCTTTGCATTTCCTCATCTATAAAATGAAGATACTTATAATACCTATCTCCCAGGGTTGTATCAAATGAGATAATATTTTTACAGCTTCTAGCATTTAGTAGGCACTATATAAATAGTGGTTGTTATTCTTGTTTTGCTACTATTAGCATTCTATTTTATTTCTTTGGGAAAGGGGGATGTCCATATCTGTGATTTCATCAGTTTAGGTAATTTGTGTTGTAAAGACTCCTTCCACCAATATAGCCTGGCCATTTGCTTATAATTTATAAACTTAAAAAATTGTCTGAGAACACTGAGAGAGTAAGCAATGCCCTCAGTCACCCTGATAACATGTAGGACTCAAATCTAGAATGCACTCTGTTATAATGCCGCTAAAATAATTCGTGTCTATATAAATGAGATAGTCTAAGCAGCCTTATTCTTGTGGTTGTGCTGATAAAGGGATTTTTTTCATTATCCTTTATTGTTTAGTCACCCTCAAGTAATAGAATTTGTTTCTATTGGGTTATTTTCTTCATCCATTCCCTTTATGTCAAAGTAAAAATTAAAAGCTTCATGATCTCAGAGCTGTTTCGTATTTTTAATTAATCCGTTCATCACAATGTAATGCCAGCACTTCCAATGTAGGGCCCATAGAACTACTCTAGATCTTCCTCAATTAAGAAGGCATTCTAAGACATTGTGCCTCCTGATTACAAAAGTTCTATAACATCAACAACACAAAGAACAAAGCTGATCCTTATTATCTATGGCTAGCATAAGTCACGGAGCAACTAGGTGGCACAATAAGTACTGGCTCTGGAGTCAAAAGAACTCAAGGTCAAATACGGTTTAAGACATTTATTAGCTCTGTGACCCTGGACAGGTTTACCACAGTTTCTCATTTGTAAAAGGAGATGGAGAAGGAAACAACCAACTACCCTAGTGTCTTTGCCAAGAAAATCCAAATAGAGTCAGGGAGAGTTGAACATGACTCAAACAACTCAATGGCAACAAAAAGGTGAATCATCCAATATGTACAAAGATTAGAAAACTTGGTTAGAGTCACACACTAGTAGATTTCAAAAAAAGATCTGGACTCAGGTCTTCCAAGGTCTATTCACAATCCCACACTGCTTCTTGGGTCTCCACAAAGACTAGAAATATAAAATGTTTCTAATAAATAATATTTCTAGTAAAATATATAGTATACATATTAGAATACATTAGAAATAAATGCTTGAGATAGTATTATATATGAAATGTGACTATAAAGTAATCATTTTTTATAACAAAAATAGTAGAATTTATATATGTAAATCAATGTTGTTTCTCCCCCTATTGAAAAGAAGTTACCTTAGAGAACTTTACACCTGTTACAACAGTATGTCCATTTCCCCTCCCAAACATTTTGGAAATTTTGCTTTTGAATTACTTTCAGAAGTAGCAGCATATTTTGGGAAACTCTTCATCTGTGGCAAAACCTTATCCTTTGAAAATCATTCAATTTAATATTTTGAAATGAAAGAAAATAATTTGAAGCAAAAACTAATATATAAATTAATAAGATTAAATTGGTAATTCATGATTTGAGGAATTTTTTGAAGAAGGAAGTTAGTTAAAGGAAGACATGAAGAATGTAGTAAAACTTATAAGTTAATAATCACTTATTAAAAGTGTACTGTGTTAGATATTGTACTAAGCACAGAAGATACAAAAAAAGCATAAGTGCTACGGCCTAACTAGGGAGACAAAGCAAATAACTTTATACAAGATAAATTTAAATTGAGCAACAGAGGAAACCAAAGAGGCCAGGAGAAAGAGATAGAAAAGAAAATTCCAGGCCTGAGGGATGGCCAGTACAAAATCCTAGACTTGATAATGGAGTCTCTTGTGTGGTAAACAGCAATTAATCCAATGTTAAAGGATCATGGAGTACTTGGAGGGGCAATAGTGTGTAAAATTTTGGATAGATAGATTGGGTCCAAGGCATAAAAGTCTTTAAATAACATTTTATATTTGATCTCAGAGGTAATATGGAGCCACTGGAGTTGAATGCATGGGATGGAGTTGACCTTGGAGCACTGCTTTAGGAAAATCATTTTGACAGGCTAATTGGAAAATGGACTTATTTAGGGAAAAATTTGAGGAAAGGAGACCAAGGAGAAGACTATTGTAATAGTGCAGGCAGGAAGCAATTAGAATGGGCATCAAAGTAATGGCAATGTCAAAGGAGGAAAGTATACGTATATGAACAATATTGTAAAGTTAGAACCAACAGGTTTTGAAAACAGATTAGAAGAGGGGGGAGGGAGATGAATGAGAAATAAAAGATCATTTAGGTTTTAAGCTAGAATAACTGGAAGAATGGTGTTGTCCCAAATAATAAGAAAGTCAGGAAAAAGGGAGGCCTTAAAGTATCCTAAATATATACACACAGAAACACATAATATAAATACATATACTGTGTTCATATATTTATATATAAACATCTATACACATATATATTATGTGCATAGATGTGTGTATACATACATGTATATATTATCTGAAATATTCATGATTAATAATATGTGAAAGAATTTTTTTTAATCATCTATTTGAAAGTTAGGGACATTCTGTTCCAGAGTGAGAAAGTAGAAAAATGAAAGACCTTTATTTTACTCCTTTATAGATTAGTGGAGCATGCAACCTTTTGACAGATGCTTGAACCAGATATTATAGTTGCAATTCTGTTTCATCCAAATTCATTTTCCCATTAAGTGATATTTGCAGTTTCATTTGTTTTAAAAATAATAAGAACTTTTTTGAATGCTAAAAAGTAAAATTAAAAGCAGATGGGTCCTGTAACATTTGGCTAAGTTGTTCATAAAAATTCTATGCAGGCCTGAAGGCATGTAAAAATTAAATGTGGTCCCAGGATGAATTTTCTCTGGAATCTCTGGAGATCCTACGTTTAAATTTCTCCTTAATGCTTATTATCTTTGCAAAAGTGCAAGCTTTTAATCTATCTGTGCCCAGTTTTTTTTTTTTTCTCTCTGAAATAGGGTGGGGTCAGGCCAGATGTCTCTGAGATTTCTTCTAGTTCTAGATCTATGATATTATGTGTCATTTGTATGTTCACAAAAATCTAAGTTGCACTTTACCTTGTTTTATTTGCTTTTTATTTTTCCAAATACATGAAAAGGTAATTTTCAACATTAATCTTTGCAAAACCTTGTGTTCCAAATTTTTCTCCCTCGCTTTTCCCCAACCCCTCCCACAAGACAGCAAGCAATCCACTATAGGTTAAAATGTGCAATACTTCTAAATATGTTTCCATGTGTATAAGAAAAATTAAATGAAAATGTAAAAGAAAAAAAATGAGCAATGCAAAAACAAAAAGTGAAAACACTATGATTTGATCCACATTCAATCTCCATTGTTTTCTCTCTGAATGCAAATGGCTCAATTGAAACTGTCTTGAATCATTTCATTGTTGAAAAGAGACAAATCCATCACAGTTGATCATCACATAATTTTGTTTTTGCAGTGTACAATGTTCTCTTGGTTCTACTCACTCCACTTAGCATCAGTTAATGCAAGTCTTTCAAGCCCTTTCTGAAATCAGCCTGTTCATCATTTCTTATAGAACAATAATATTCCAGTTCCTTGCCACCATCAAAAGGGTTGCAACAACAATTCTTGCACATCTGGGTACTTTTCCCCTTTTTTTCTGGTCCCTTTGGAATAACCAGACTCAATAGAGATATTGAGAGATCAAAGATTATTCACAATTCATCACAATTTTTATCTCTCTGCACTACTCTCCCAGAATGGTTGGATCAAATTCACAACTCCACCAACTATGCATTAGTGTTCCACTTCACCAGTGTGAGAGGCAGCATAATATACTAGATTGGAACTAGATAGATCTAGACTCAAATTCCCTCTGACACTAACTGTGAATCCCTGGAAAAGTCTGATAACATTTTTGAAATTTAGTTTCCTTATCTGTAAAATAGTCCTAACTCATAGTATTTTTGTGAAGACCAAACAAGACATTGTGTATAAAGTGTTTTGCAAATATTATTATATAAATATTGAATTTCTAAAATTAATATTTAGAAGTTTTATAACATCTTCTTTTCTCAAAATTCATAACATCTAATAACTATTTCAAAAATGTATGCCTTTGATTTTAGAAAGACATGGAAAGATTTACACAAACTAATGCTGGGTGAAACAAAGCAGAACCAGAAAAACATTGTATACAGCAACAGCAAGATTGTGCAATGATATACTTGATTATCCTCAGAGGTTCAGTGATCCAAGGCAATTCTAATAAACTTTGGAAGGAAAATGCCATGTTCATCCAAAGAGAGAACTATGGAGACTTAATGTAAATTGACACAGAATATGTTAACTTTTTTTCTTTTTCTTCTTTGTTTTTTCTCTTATGATTTTTACCTTTTGTTCTGATTTTACTTTGCCAATTTCATTCATGAGGAAATGTGTAAAAAAAAATGAATATATATGTATACAAAAAATGTTGTTTTTATGTGTAACTGGCAAAAATAAAAATTAATTTTTAAAAAGTTAGCCTTTAAGATTACATCTTTATTTCAGTCAAGACAGAAATCACTGGTGTAGATATCTTTTCCATTGGTGCAAATTACTATCCATATCTTATTGTTCTTCTGTATGATTTGTGTCTATATTTTTCTATAAACCTTGCATAGAGGTTTTTTCCAACCTCTTGGAGGTCTTCCTTTATATCTTTGGATATATCATAGATACCATTGAAACACCTGGGCTATCTATCTATTATACATCTTTTGATATAGCTGATCCATCCTATGGAGAGTTATTCATATCATGGGTAATTTTTATTAGACCATTTCTTGCATGTCATTGTCATTGTTGTACTTTAGCCAATTCACACCATGCGGCTTTCCTAGATGATATTTTGGTTAAATAAATTCAGTAACATTTTTAGAATATAGAAAAAAATCCAATTTTTACTACTTTCTTCATGCATAACTAAAAAAAAAAACTGATGTATTTTAAAAATCTCAAACTTCTACATTTGGACTTCCCTAAGGAATAGCTATTCTATTGTTAAAAATAATGATACAAATGATTGCAAATTTGTTCTCATGTGCACTCAGAAATTTTTTGCGCAATTTCCCATCTTGTTTTGAGCACTGTGGAGTAGATCCAAGTATGAATCTCTCTCAGTAGTCAATAATAATACTAAGTTTATATTAATTTTACAGGGAAAGTAAAACAAAATAAGGAATGTGTCTTGATTATTTTATCACTTTGGGATATTTGGTTATTTGTCCCTTCTTTTGAAGAGGCCCAATGACATCGTACGTGGACTTGGATTTAAGTGAGTCAGAGTTGTACAAAACATCAGCCTCACTCTCTCTTTTTGAAGTCCAGTAAAAGGACAAAAATGATTAGAGATGGCTTGGGATGCAGTGGATAATATTAGTGTTTTCAAAGCCTAAGCTCAAAGTGCTCTGCAGAAACTGCTTCAACTACCTCCATGTTATTTGAACAAATTGTTCTTATCTACTCATTCTGCTTGAGAAAGTCTTCATATGCTTGGGGTAGAAATCCCCCTAATTCACCAATAGGTTTGAGGCCTGTAGTTTACATTCAATCTGAGAGTACACTCCTCTGAGACAGTTTACTTGTGACTACTGAGCATGTTACAGTTTCTTAGAGCCATAAGTAAGAGTTGGATGAAGGTGGGACCAAAATTGATGAGTAGTCCTGAAAAGGTCTTGTCAAGCCCTCACACAAAAGGTGCTACTCCTCTCTGAATATCTCATATAATAACTAGCATGTAACTCAATATGGATCCTAAAAGATTCCTTGCATCTATAGGTTCACAAAGTTTTAAACCTAGTGTCACATAAAAACTAGCCAGAAGGTAAGGGTTGCTAGTATTACTCAAAGCATTATAATTTTTATTGCTTTTAATAATATTTTTTTCCAGATAATGACAAATATCGGAGGGGATGTGGGAAAACTGGGATACTGATACACTGTTGATGGAATTGTGAATGAATCCAATCATTCTGGAGAACAATTTGAAACTATGCTCAAAAATGACCAGCATCAGGAGATCATTATACATGGCAACAACAAGACTATATGATGATCAATTCTGATGGACATGGCTCTCTTCAACAATGAGTTGATTCAAACAAGTTCCAGTTGTCCAGTAATGGAGAGAGCCATCTACACCCAGAGAGAGAATTATGAGAACTGAGTGTGGACCACAACATAGCATTTTCACTCTTTCTGTTATTGTTTGCTTGCATTTTTGTTTTCCTTTTCAGGTTGTTTTTCTTTCTAGATCTGATTTTTCTTGCAGCAAAATTGTATAAATATGTATACATATATTGAATTTAACATATTTAACATGTATTGTACTACCTGCCATCTAGGGGAAGGAGTGGGGGGAAGAGGGGAAATTTTGGAACAGAAGGTTTTGTAAGGGTCAATGTTGAAAAAAATTACCCATACATATGTTTTGTAAATAAAAAAGATATAATAATAAAATTATTTTTTCCCAAATGTATGCAAAAATGCCTTTGCAAAACCTTGTGTTACATTTTTTCTCCCTCCCTTTTCCTTTCCCCTTTTCCTAGACAGTAAGCAGTCTGATATAGGCTAAACATGTGCAGGTCTTCTAAAAAAATTTCCATATTCATCATATTGTACAAGAAAAATCAGATCAAAAGGAGAAAAAGGTGAGAAAGAAAGAGAACAAGCAAAATTAACAATAGCAAACAAGGTGAAAATACTATGCTTTGATCCACATTCAGTCTCCATAGTTCTTTCCCTGGATGTGGACGACATTTTCCATCACAAAGACTATTGGAATTGCCTTGAATCACCTCATTTTGAAAATAGCCAAGTGCATCACAGTTAACCTTATTGCTGTGTTCAATGTTCTCTTGATTCTGCTCACTTCACTTAGCATCAGTTTATGTAATGTTTCCAAGCTTTTCTAAAATCAGTCTGTTAATCGTTTCTCATAAAGCAATAATATTTCATTCCATTCATATACCAGAACTTATTTAGCCATTCCCCAATTGATTGGTTATCCACTCGAATCTTCTTTTCCCCTTTTTTATATTTTCTTTGGGATATCAACCCAGTAGAAACATTGATATCAAAGAGTGTGCAGAGTTTAATAGTTCCAAATTGTTCTCCAGAATGATTGGATCATTTCATAGCCTTACCAAGAATGCATTAGTGTTCCAATTTCCCCACATCCCTTACAACATTTATCATTATTTTTTCTATCATCTTAGCCAATCTGACAGGGAGTGAAGTAGCAACTCAGTGTTGTCTTAATTTTTATTTCTCTAATCAATATTGATTTAGGGCATTTTTTATATGACTAGAAATGACTTTAACATCTTCATCTGAAAATTATCTGTTCATATCCTTTTGACCATTTATCAATTGAGGAATGACTTGTATTCTTATAAATCTGAGTCAATTTCCTTTATATTTTAGAAATGAGGCCTTTATTGGAAATACTGGCTGTAAAATTTTTACCCCAGCTTTCTTCTTCCCTTCTAATTTCGGTTACATTGGTTTTGTCTGTGTAAAATCTTTTAAATTTAATATGATCATAATTATTCATTTTCAATTTATAATAAATTCATAATTCATTCTTCTTTAGCCATAAATTCCTCTCTTCTTCATAGATTTGGGAAGTAGACTATCCCTTGTTTTCCTAATTTGCTTGTAGTATCACCCTTTTTGTCTAAATCATGAACTCATTTTGACCTCATCTTGGTATAAGGTGTTAGATGTTGATCAATTTCTAATTTCTGTCATGCTATTTCCGAGTTTTTCTAGCAATTTTTGTCAAATACTGAGTTCTTATCCCAGAAGCTGAAGACTCTAGTTCTATCAAACACTAGATTATGATAGGGAATGCAAGGATATGTTCAGGGGTGAGAACAATTTGTTCCAAAAACCATGAAGGCATATGAAGCAGGTGTTGTGGGGCACTTAGAGCTTGGTTAGACATCAAAGACACCAAGGTCATACACAATATCTCGAGTCATCACCAGTCATCTTGACTCTTTTCTGCCACCGAACAATTGTGGCTCTGGAAGAGAGTGAAGCTAATGACTTTGTACAACTCTGATTCACTTAAATCCAATTTACACATGAATCAAAAGATATCACCATATAATTTTATCATCCCTACCCTTAAGGTCCTATGGTGATGGAGGAGTGGCTAAGCAGCAGGTGCAGATATAATGGAAGTTACAACCCTGTACATAGGTGGCCCAGGCCATAAGATTGTTTCCTCACTAGAAAAAGCAGTTTTGATTCACCATCCCCCTAGTTGTCTGAGCAGCCTTTTAAAGATCACATTGCTTAGCTCACTGTGTGAGGAAGGAGGTAAAAAATGTGCCCTAAAAATTGTCTGCTTTTCTAAACTTGGTCTCATTAGTGCCACAGTCAGGGATCTCACATTAAGATGTAGACACTAAAAATGTATAAAGATTCCAGAAAAGTTGATTCTACTCATCATCAGTACATGGAATGTGCCCATAGTTATAGACAACACAAAATCCAGTAGATCTGAAAGAACAGCTCTTGTTGTGAGAGAACTAAACAGGTATCATATCCAAATAGCATCCCTGAGTGAAATAAGATTGGCAAATGAAGTAGAAGCCAAATACATGTTTTTCTGGAGTAGCCACAGTAAAAGGGAGAGCGATGAAACTGGTATAGGTTTTAGAATCAAAACTAATCTAGCAAACAAGCTCACATGTCTTTCAAAAAGAGTGAATGACAGGCTTATGACAATGAATTTTGTCGCTTTCAGGAAAGTAACATGACACTATCGTCAGTGTCTATGCTCCTACCATGATGAACTCTGACGAGATCAAAGAAAAATTTTATGAAGACCTGAAGACCTTTATCATTCATTACTGTGCCAAAAAAGGACAAGCTTATAATTTTGGGTGACTTTACTGCTAAAGTAGTCTCAGATTACCAGACTTGACAGGGAGTGCTTGGGAGGAATGGAGTTGGAAACAGCAACAGCAATGGTCATTTACTATAAAGCTTTGTGTCCTGTGAACTTAACCCTTTCTGCTGATCCACAACTCTATTTTTTAGCCAGTATCAAGTAGTTTTGATGACCACTATATATTTTTAGGTCTAATACAGTTAGATTACCTTCCTTCACTTTTTTTTTAATTTCCTTGAATTCTTGGCCTGTTGTTCTTCCAGATGAATTTTCTTCTTATTTTTTTTTCTAGCTCTATTAAGTGATTTCTTAGCAGTTTAATTGTATGGCACTGAATAAGTAGATTAATTTAGGTAGAATTTTCATTTTTATTATATTAGCTTGGTCTACCTATGAGCACTTGATATTATTCCAAATGTTTAGATTTAAGTTTATTTGTGTGAAAAATATTTTGTAATTGTATTCATATAGTTCCTGGCTTTGTCTTAACAGATAGACTTCCAAATATTTCTCTTTCTATTTTTTGCTGCTGGACTTTGTTGGTAATATATAGAAATGTCATTGATTTATGTGGGTTTATTTTATAACCTGAAACTATGCTTAAGTTGGTAATTGATTCTAGTTGTTTTTTTTTATTTGATTCTCTAGAATCCTCTAAATATACCATCATATATCATCTACAAAGAATATTAGTTTTATTTACTCATTACCTGATGTAATTCATTCAATTTCTTTTTCTTATTGCTAAAGCTAATGTTTTTAGTATAATATTGCATAATAGAGGTGATAATGGGTAATTGTTTCATCTCTGATTTATTGGGAATGCTTCTAGTTTATCCCCATTATACATAATATTTCCTGATGGTTTCAGATAGATGCTACTTATTTTGTAGAAAACTCAACTTATTGCGGTTCTCTAGTGTTTTTAATAGAAATGGGGGTGGTATTTTGTCAAATGCTTTTTCTGTATCTATTGAAATAATCATATGATTTTTGTTAGTTTGGATATTAATATAAACAATCATGCTGATAGTTTCCCTGACATTGAACCAGCCTTGAATTCCTAGTGTAAATTCCTCTTGGTCATATTATATTACATTGGTGATAATTTGCTATAATCTCTTTGCTAATATTTTATTCAAAATTTTTTCATCAATATTCATTAGGGAAATTGCTCTATAACTTTCTTTCTCTATTTTGGCCCTTCCTGGCTTGGCCTTATAGAAGGCTATAAGATGCACAGTACCATATCTGAAAACACTATAATTATTATGTTCCTTTTTCTATTGTTAAGAAGAGTACCTATAGAAGGGTGGGAAATGTGGTTATATTCAAAAGTCATTATTTATGTAGATCAGCATGTTTACTATCTATTTTCTAGGATAAATATCCTTATCAATAATGCATGTATACTTATTTCACACACACACACACACACACACACACAAAAGATGAATGTATGTAGTTGGAAACGTAGATATATATCTTAATAGTCATTTATGTTCTCTCAGACATTTGACTGTGGAATTAATGTGGTCCCAGATTTTTTTTTCACATTTTTACTCTTTTCTTCAAAGACCTTATGAGTTGATCTGTCAGTGCCCTCAAAGTTATATTGTCTATATATACAGTTATTTTCTAAATGTGTGTAGTTAAATATGGCTCTTTTTCCTCAATTTCTCTTTAGTGCCATTACCATTTCTTCTTTAATCTTATTTGGAGCTGTAATTTTACTGAACAAGTATAATAGAAGCTATAACAGTTCTAAATGGCATAAAGTGTTAGTTACAAAAAATCTTTGCAGATCTTTTCCATTTTTTTCTTTTGTTTATTTTCATCCTCATCCTTAAATACTCTTGGGATGACTATTAGTGAGTCTAATCTCTAAATTAGTTTTTTTTTTTCTTCCAGGGAAGTGGGCCTATAATTTTCCTTTTCTGTTTTGATCTTACCTGGTTTAAATATCAGCAACATATCTGTGTCATAAAAGGAATTTGGTAGGATTTCTTCTTCCCCTATTTTCCCAAATAGTTTGCATAGTATTGGAATTAATTGGTCCTAAAATGTTTGGTAAAATTCACTTGTAAATCCATCTGATCCTGGAGATTTTTTTCTCAGGGAGTTCATTAATAGCTTGTTCAATTGCTTTTTTCTAAAATGGACTACTTCAGTAATTTATTGTCTCCTTTGTTAATCTGGACAATTTATATTATTGTAAATATTCATCCATTTCACTTACGTTAATAGATTTATTAGCCAAAGTTGGACAAAATGGCTTCTAATTGTTACTTTAATTTTCTCTTCATTGGGGACAAATTCATCCTTTTCATTTTTGATACTGGCAATTTGATTTTCTTCTTTCCTTTTTCTAATCAAATTAACTAAAAGTTTATCTATTTTGTTGTTTTTTTTTCATAAAACCAATTCAGTTTTGTTTATCAGTTCAATGATTTTCTTACTTTCAATTTTATTAATATCCTTTTATTTTCAGAATTTCAAATTTGGTATTTAATTGGGGGTTTAGGGATTTTTAATTTGTTCTAACTTATTTAGTTGCATGCTCAATTCATTGATTTCTTTCTCTATTATATTCAAGTAAGCTCCTGGAGATATAATATTTCCCCCAAGAACTGCTTTGGTTGCATCCCATAAATTTTGTTATGTTGTTTCATTTATTGTCATTCTCTTGGAGTATTGTTTCTATGGCTTGTTGTTTCACCAATTCATTCTTTAGCATATCAGTTTCCAATTATTTTTTTATCTCTTTTTCCTTGACTCTTTATTACATATAATTTTTATTTCATCATGATGTGAAAAGACGCATTTACTATTTCTGTCTTTATGCATTTGATTTTGAGGTTTTTATGTCTTAATACATGGTCAATTTTTGTGTATGTTCCATATACTGCCAAGAAAAAAAATATATTTTTTCTGTTCCTAATCAATTTTCTACAAAGGCTATCATACCTAACTTTTCTAAAATTTCTATTTACCTCCTTAACATCTTTCCTGTTATTTTGTGGTTTGATTTATCTAGTTCTGATAGTATAATTTTGCCATCTATTTCTTTTTGCAATTCTCTGAATTTCTCCTCTGATAATGTGGATGCAATACCACTTGGTGCATATATGTTTAGTATTGATATTACTTCATTATCTATGGTACCATTTTAGCAAGTTGTAGTTTCTTTATCTCTTTTAATTAGATACATTTTTGCTTTTGCTTGATCTTAGATCAGGATTGCTACCCCTGCTTTTTTTTCTTTTTACTTCATCTGAAGTATAATAGCTTCTGCTCTAGCTTTTACCCTGTATATGTCTCTCTGCTTAAAATGTGTTTTTTGTAAACAACATATTGTAGGAGTCTGGCTTTTAAACAGTCTACTATCCACTTCCGTTTTATGGCAAATTCATCTCAATAGCAATCCTTTCAATAACTGTATTTTTCTCCTATTTTTCCCATTATACTCCTCTTCTGATCATCACCTCCTCAATTTGCTCCCCCTTTTTTAACCTCTCCTCTTTCTTATTCTTTTTCCCCTTCTACTACTGTTCTCCCTTCTATTAGCCTCCTTATTTCTTTCCCTTTCTCCCTCCTACTTTTCTATAGGGTGAGACAAGTTTCTATATCAAACTAAATATGTCTGATGTTCTCTCTTTGAGCTAAATTTGATGAGATTAAGGTACAAACAATGCTTACCCCCCTTCCTTCTTTCCCTTAAGTGTAATAGGTCTTTTTGCCTCTTCATGTGATGTGATTCATCCCAGTTTACCTCCTCTTTTCTCTTCTTCCAGTACAATTCCTTTTTCATCCCTAGTTCCTTTTTTGTATATCATCATAATAAAGTCAAATTATACCTTTACCCTCTAAGTATACCCCTAACAAATATACAATTCTCGAGAGTTACACATATCATCTTCTCATGCAGGTATGTAAACATTTTAACCTTTAAAAACATAGTTTTCTCTTTGCTTTTTACCTTCTTGTGCTTCTCTTGAGTTTTGTATTTGAATATCAAATTTTCTGTTCAGCACTGGTCTTTTCATTAAAAATAATTGAGAATTCCCTATTTCATTGAATGTCCATATTTTCCCATGAAAATGCGAATGCTTTGTTTTGCTTAGTTTTGCTGAGTAGTTGATTTGTGGCTACAGTCCAAACTCCTTTGTACTCTGTAATATTATATTCCAGGCCCTTCAAAGTAGAAGCTGCTAGGTCCTGGGTAATCTTGATTGTGGCTCCTCAATATTTGAATTATTTCTTTCTGGCTGCTTGTAGTATTTTCTCCTTGATCTGATAATTCTGGAATTTTAGCTACAATATTTCTTGGAGTTTTCATTTTGAGGTCTTTTTCAGGAGGTGATTGGTGGATTCTTTCAGTGGCTATTTTACCTGATGATTCTAGGATATCAAGGAAGTTTTGTTTGATGATTTCTTGAAAGATGCTGTCTAAGCTCTTTTTTTCATTATTGTTTTCAAGTAGTCCAATAATTTTTAGATTGTCTCCCTTGAATCTATTTTCCAGGTCAGTTGTTTTTCTAATGAAGTATTTTATATTTTCTTCTTCTTTTTTTTCATTTTTTGGGTTTTGTTTGATTCTTGATATGCCATTAAGTCATTGACTTCCATTTGTTCAATTCTGATTTTTAATGAATATTTTCTTCAGTTAGCTTTTTTATTTCCTTTTGCATTTGGCCAATTGAACTTTTAAAAGAGTTGTTTTGTTCATTGGAATTTTTTTCCCATTTCACCAATTTTAGTTTTTATATTATTGTTCTTTTTTCCCCACTTCATCAATTCAGTTTTTCAAGGAGTTGATTTATTTTTCCATTTCAGCAAATACATTTTTTTAAGAAATGGTTTTCTTCAGCATATTTTTTTCCATTTCAACAATTGTATTTTTTAAGGAGTTGTTTTCTTCAGACAATTTCTGTGTTTCCTTTTCCAAAGCTCTCATTTCCTTTCCCCCATTTTTCTTCTCATTCTGTTTTAAGATCCTTTAAAAATTCTTCCAAAAGAGCCTTTTGAATTGGAAACCAAATCATATTTGAAGCTTCATATGGAAATGTTTTACCTTTAGTGTTCTCAGAGTCTAACACAATTCTTCCCTGTCTCTATAATAGCTAACAATGGTAAGAGTTCTTTTTGCTTTCTTTGATTATTTTTAAAGGTTGAGGTCTGCTCCTACGGCAAAGGAAGATTGTCCTGAGATTCTTTTATAGGATGACAGACAGAGGTTTCACTTTGCCAGCTTCTTTTCCAAGCTGGTGGGTGTGGCCAAGTACCTCATTATGCTGGGGTTCAGGGGTCACTATTTGTCTTCTGTAGTTGTATTAGAGGTCTCATAGCTAATTTGCTAATCTACAGTCTTTGAACCAGGACACAGTAGCCAAAGCGGCTATATTTTGGCTAAGAGTCTCCACCACATTTCCTACGGGGAGTCTCTTTCCCCTGGGCCTCCCTATGCTGTGCCTGCAGTAGGCCAAATTCCCTCCTGCCTGATTGAAATAGACCTTTTATGAAGTTCTTCTAAAATATTTTCTTCTGGAAATTTGTTATACTCCAAATATTTGTGGATTCTGTCCCTCCAAAATCTATTCAAAGGCTTTAGGTAATGATTCTAAGGGAAGCCAGGAAGACCTCAGACAAAGTCCTGTCTCTTCTCTAGGCTACATTTTCTATCTCTGTACCTTTGCACTTATTGTAACTTATGTCTGGAAATTATTCCCTTCTTATTTCTACCTCAGAGAATCCCTCTCTTCCTTTCAGATATAGTTCAATAACCATCTTCTGCATAAGGCTTTTTTTTTAAACTTTTTTTTATTATAGCTTTTTATTTACAAAATATATGCATGGGTAATTTTTCAGCATTGACAATAGCAAAACCTTTTGTTCCAACTTTTCCCCTCCTTCCCCACACCCCTCCCCCAGATGGCAGGTTGACCAATACATGTTAAATATGTTAAAGTATAAGTTAAATACAATATACGTATACATGTCCAAACAGTTATTTTGCTGTACACAAAGAATCAGACTTTGAAATAGTACAATTAGCCTGTAGCAGGTGGACAAAAATAGAGGGATTGGGAATTTTATGTTCCCAGTGGTTCATAGTCATCTCCCAGAGTTTTTTCATTGGGTGTAGCTGGTTCAGTTCATTACTGCTCTATTGGAACTGATTGGTTCATCTCATTGTTGAAGAGGGCCACGTCCATCAGAACTGATCATCATATAATATTGTTGTTGAAGTATATAATGATCTTCTGGTCCTGCTCATTTCACTCAGCATCAGTTCATGTAAGTCTCTCCAGGCCTTTCTGAAATCGTCCTGCTAGTCATTTCTTACAGAACAATAATATTTCATAATATTCATATACCACAATTTATTTAGCCATTGTCGAAATGATGGGCATCCACTTAGTTTCCAGTTTCTGGCCTCTATAAAGAGGGCTGCCACAAACATTCTTGCACATACAGGTCCCTTTCCCTTCTTTAAAATCTCTTTGGGATATAAGTCCAGTAGTAACACTGCTGGATCAAAGGATATGCACAGTTTGATAACTTCTTGAGCATAATTCCAAATTGCTCTCCAGAATGGCTGGATGTATTCACAATTCCACCAACAATGTATCAGTATCCCAGTTTTCCCATATCCCCTCCAACATTCCGCATTATCTTTCCCTGTCATTCTAGCTGCATGAAGCTTTTCTTAATTCCTTCCAAATCCTTGTGCCTTCCCTTACAGTTTCACTCTCTCTGTCTCTCATAAGCAGCTTGAGAATAGGGATTGATTCATTCTTTGTATTCATATCCCCAGTGCTTACCAAAGTATCTGGCATATAATGCTTAACAAATATTCACTGACTGCTTTGTTGATCTCTCTCTGGAAGATTTTATAAAGAAAGCAAATAGAAGAAGAATGCCTATTGTCCAGATTATGACTTTCAAATAAATGGGCAAGCTATAAGACTCATTCATCAGTGTAAATATCTTATATAGATATTGTAAATGTACAATAAGTTGGGCCCACATTTAAATAGAAATAGAGTAGGTAGACTCCCTTCAGAAATTTTCAAAATTACTTTAATGATCCCAAATCTCTCAGAAACAGTGGCTCATCTTTTTAATAATAATGATCTATCAGTGTTGTTCTATAGTTGAGAGCAATGAAACACTTCAATCCATAAATAAAACTGTGTCACTTGGAGAGTAAGGAAGATATGCCTAATATATGTGAGGAAGTTGTCACATTAAAAAAAATAAAGAACCATTTACAAGTAATAAATGTCAAAGGAATAGACAGGAAATTCTCAAAGGAAGAAATAATTTGAGATATGACAAAGCACTTCTGTGGTTAAATCTCATACTTTTTAAATTTGTAAAGCTGACAAAAAAAAGAAAGAAAATGACATGTGTTGGAGGAGCTATGGGAAAACAGGCACATTAATGCATCTTTTGTTGGAGCTGTGAAATGGTCAGGTATAGAGGGTGGAACTTTGGAGAAGTATACTTGAAACAAGTATATTTGAAACAAGGTATTAATTCAGTGGAATTGATAAGATGATTGTTCTCTAGTTCACATATATACTTAGTATGGTGATGTAATGGTTCTCTAAGTTCACATATAATCAGTATGCTATAAAGATGTAATTAAAATAAGGTATATAAGAGCTAACAAGGACTGACAAAGATAGACATTCTATCTTTGATCAGCCTCATGGTGGTTCTCCTGCCTCCTGAACTACAGGGGGAGACTGGTTAAAAGTGGGAAACTGAAGGAGACAATAAAGACTTTGGACTTTATAACTGACTATTCTTGTGGTGATTATTCTACTGAGACCAAGGCTGGTCCCAAGGCCCTCCAGAAAATCAGCCCGAACATTACAGTCAGGCATTCTGAAAAAGATTCTGGAACTACATCCAAAAAGTTATTAAACTATATATCCTTTGACTTTTTAATCTCACAAGTGAGCCTACACTCCAATATTTTTTAAAAAGATAAAAAGGCCTACTCATTTTTATTTTGGAAACTAACTGAAAGTTAGAGGGCCTATTATTTGGGGAATGATTGAATAAATTGAGTGTGTGTGTGTGTGTGTGTGTGTGTGTGTGTGTGGTATAACTATACCTCAATATAATATTGTGCAATAAGAAATGATGAGAGGGGAGATTTTAGAGAAACCTTAGAAAACTTTTATGAATTGATGCAGAGTGAAGGGAAAAGAATCTAGAAGACAATCTATAATTGCAAAAAATTAACAATTTTGAAAAACTTGAGAACTCTTATCACCAAAATGATCAATCATGATTCTAGAGATCCTTCTGAAGGATACTGCCCATCTTCTGACAGAGAAGTGATGAACTCAAGATGCAGAATGAAACATACTTTTAAAAGACAGGACCAATATGAAAATTTATTTTAATTGTTTACATAATTTTGTTACAAGGAATTTGTTCCCCTGTGGAAGAAAAGGAAGGGAATTAATCTTAAAAAATAATTTAGATATAAGGAATTATTAAGAAGAATTAGAGGTAGTAACTCTTTAACTTAATCTCAGTCTCGGACCTCCAGTAAATACAATTCTGTAATGCCTCATTTGAAGTTAATAGTCAATGGATAATTTACCAAAGTTATCTTTGTTCTTATTTTCACTGAAGTGCAGGTTTGATCATGACACCCCATCCATCCATTTAGTACACTCCAGTAGTTTCCTGATTTCTCCAGGATCCAACATAAAATCTTCTGTTCATCTGTTTATCTTTTAAATCTTTTTTGATCCTCTTACACTTTTTTTACCTATGTGTTTTCTGTGTGACACCAGCTAGCTTACTGTACCTGGCACAGAAAACTGCATTTAGAGATTCTGAAGCATTTTTACTCACTGTCATTCATGTTCTCCCTTCTCATCCAGCCTTCTTCAAATTTCACCTAAAATCTGACTTTCTGAAAGAAGACTTTTCCAGCTCCCATTAACATTAGACTTCTCTCTCTGACATCATCTTCAGTTTATCCTGTATATATCTCTATGTTCATAATTGTTTAAATGTTGTCTCTTCCATTAGACTATAAACCACCTGAGAGGAGGAAATATTTTTTGCTTCTTTTTATCCCCACAGTTCTTGGCACATAGTAGGGACTTAATAAATGCATTTTGAATTGACTTGTTCATGTTTCAAGCAATCCTGTATAATTTTAACCTAGGAATGAGACACAATCCTATATAATTTTAACACAGAAATGTTAATGGAGGAGAGTATCTTTGATAGGATTTTGCTCTACCAAACCAAAAGCTCTTTTAAAAAAGAGAAAAACAAACTAATTAGTCAACCACAACAAATATTTAAGTTCTTCTGAGGTATCAGGAATGGTGCTAAATGCTGGGAATGCAAAGAAAGGCAAAAACAATTCCTGTCCTCAGAGAGCAAACATTCTTATAGGGGAGAGATTTTATAAATAATCACATACAAAAAGATTTATAAGCATAAATAAAAGATTATTGCAGAAGGAAGGTGAAGTTAACCAACAATAAGCACAGTGGAATCCTAAGTTCTCCATATCTTTCAGTCAATTGTGTTATTGTAAAAATGTGTTTGACTGGAATATTACTTGCCAAAGCCTGCCTGTTTCCATTATAAAACCTTATCAAGAATGCCCTTGATCTGTGTGTAGATTAATCTCAAAAATTTTGTATAGCTAGAAAAATTGGTGCATGGTTCAGTAGCTTTTTATATTCTCTTATTAACTTTTATCCCTGCTAATATTAAGACCTGGTGTTTTTTCCCCCTAAGCTTTTGTTTTCCTTTGCTCTTTCACATATCTTGAAAACTGCTCTCTTAATGCCTTCATGGTTATGTCACCTATAGCCCAGACATCCTGTGCATAAGCTCATGTATTTAAAGCTAAAAGAGACTTTATATTATCTTGTCCTGTTCCCTCATTTTGCAGATGAGGAAACTGCATCCAGAGAAGTTTCTTGTCCAATGTCTATATGAAGCAAGTAAAAGAATAAAAATTTGAACCAGATCTTTTTTCTGTTTACTTCCTTTTCCAAATATTGCTTGCCCCTTTTTCCTGACTTCAAGACCATAGTTATTTCTTCAAAAACTCATTTGGAACTTGATGTTATCAGTCAAATGTAGAAACTCTGCTGTCCATGATGGTGAAAAAGACTGTAATTAAAAATCTTTATAGATGTTTTCCATTTTAAAAAGTATGATTTCTGTTATATTCTTAAACACACTTAGGAAACTTTATGTTTCTCACCAAGACTTTTTTAAACTATTTTTTTTCCTTCATGATTTCTCTCCATTTTATGTCCCTAATTTTTTACAATCTATCTTTATATAATTGTACAAATGGTAGATCTTTTAAAGCTACACTGCTTTTGACTTTCTTTGCAATTTTCCATCACACCTTCTTTCCCCAGGAAACTCATTATTGGGAAATCTCATTATTCTGCAAGATTGAATCTATCTGTCACTCACTTCTCATCAGTACCCTCTGTGCCTCTGAATGGACCCTTTAGCTAGAAGACAGAGCCATGAGCTCCAGGACCTCTATTTAAGAAAAAAGAGTTATAACACAGTCCCCATTTTGCACCAGTAATACTGCTTTTGGATTTCTCTATCATGTACACTTGTACTTGGTATCTCTGCCCCTTTCCAATTCCTTTTGTATGTTATCTCCCACATTATATTATAAGGCTCTTGAGAGCTGAGATTGCCTTCTTTTAAAAGCTGTCTTCGCATCTGTAGCACTTAACACAGTGTCTGGAACGTAGTAAGTGCCTAATAAATGTTTGTTGATTGACTAAATCTAAATTGAGTTTTCTTTGCTACTCCACTGTTAACACTTCACTTGGCTAACAAGCATTGGTCTACTTGTTTTGGCAATTGACATTGATTAAAGTTCAATGAGAAGAGGGCAGCTAGATGACACAGTAGTTAGAGCACTGGCCCTGAAGTCAGTAGGCCCTGAATTCAATTCTGGCCTCAGACATTTAAAATTTCTTAGCTGTGTGAATTCACTTAATCCCAATTGGGAAGGAAGGAAGGAAGGAAGGAAGGAAGGAAGGAAGGAAGGAAGGAAGAAAAGAAGGAAAGAAGAAAGGAAAGGAGAAAGAGAGGGAGGGAGGGAGGGAGGGAGGAAGAAAGGAAGGAAGGGAAAGAGAGAGAGAGAGAGAGAGAGAGAGAGAGAGAGAGAGAGAGAATTGAATGGGAAATTATTGTAACTGATGTCAATATACATTCTTTCATGCATCCTTCCCCCCTTTTTAGCAATAATAAATTATTAAAATTACTGAAATAACAAAATGGAGTTTTGTGTTCTCTAAGTGCATGCCAATTTTTTTCTAACTTCTTTTTTCTTTTAATTTTTTGTTAATGTTGAACTTTAAAAAGTTGGCATTTGGATATACTCAGAAAATTGATTCAAAAATCATTCTCATATATACTGAATTATTCCTTCCTATTAAAACAGAATAAAAATCCTATTTTATGTATTTTTTGTTTATCATATATTATACCTTCCAGTTTTTTTTTTGAAGAAAATAAACATGATGTAGAATTTGAAAGATTCTATTTGATTATGCCTCAGGAAATTCAGTATAAGGATAACCTCATTATCCTATAAGATCCTATAAGATCTCACCAATCTTAGTATTCTACCTCACCACTACCATCTGTATCTCTGATTGGAGGGTTGGGCCATGAATTCCAAACTTCTATTTAAGGAAGAAACCCAAAGTCATAGGATTATCAAAGATGATCTATAACCCCAGAGCTAAGGTTATGCTTTTATTTGATCTCTTTCTTTAATTTTGCCTTAATATCTCAGGGAAATTTTTTGGCTCTTTACTTATTAGCAACTTGTTTAAAATTATTTTTAGCATTTACTAACAATTTTACATTTTAACGCTACACAATTATGATTTGTAAATATGCCTGTACACATAAATAGACTTTAATTATGAAAAAGCTATTAATTTTATACTATGGATGTTATAAAACACTATATTTTTTACCACTCTCGATTGATCAATCAATTAGCATTTGTTAAATGTCTACTATGTTCCAGGAACTATACTTGATGCTAGGAATAAAAATATGAACAATAAAACAATTCCTACTCTTAAAGAATTTATATTCTACTGGGGAATAAACACATATAAATACAAATAAATACAAAATAGTTACATGTGAAGGACATGACAAACCATTCTTTTTCATCTAATTAGCTGTCCTGTAAGAACTAAGATACTCTATTCCCAGTGTTTGAATCTATATCTATATATGTATACCTACATATATGGTTATGTACATATATAATTAGTCATGATATTGATTCATTGTCTGTGGTATGCAGACATACATATATATATATATATATATATATATATAGGAGTTTCCTGTTTTTCTTGTTTGAAAATGCTTTATCTGAAGTTATTGCAACCTGTTGCTTTGGGGAAATTGCCTAAAGCATGAAAAACATCATTCCATTCTCTTATTTAACTCAGTGCATATCTTTAAGTTTTAAGTTATTGGTTTTTGTTTGTTTACCCATTACAATGTTCTCTTATGTTTAATCAATTCATAGTTCAGGTCATTATTCTTTTTGTTTTCCTCCTTTAAATTCTCTTATTTATGTTAATTTTCCCTTCTTTTAAAACAAAGCCTAGGGCTTTTTGTTTTATTTTTTATTGTTTTACTTTAAAATGAGTCATATTTCTTGAAATAAACATTCCTAAATCTGCACAAATCTAAATTCCTTACATCTTCTTTCTTTCTTTCTTTCTTTTCTTTTTTCTTTCTATCTTTTCCTTTCCCTGACCTGAAAAAAAAGTATCATGATTCATTCTTAGCCTCATCCAACTCTCCCTATCTAGCTCCTTAGTTTGAACAACATCCATTTATGAAACTCTTTTCAAAGACAGTTTTGCTCAATTCATCTGTTTTTTTGACTGTCTTCCACTTTGAGGATATGTTTCCTCAAACTTTTTAAATAGGGGGCCAGTTCACTGTCCCTCAGACTGTTGGAGGGCCAGACTATAGTAAAAACAAAAACTTTGTTTTGTGGGCCTTTAAATAAACTTCATAACCCTTGACAAAGAATGAGAATCATAGCATAAGTTGGTGATAGATTAAGTGCCTGCCACTAGTGTAGATTGAATAGACATTGAAACTAATGTCCCTTCCTGAAGAATGAAATCAAGTAGGCCTTAAGAATCATTGTTGACAATAAGGCTAATGGAGGTAATGGAATTCCAGATGATCTTTTTAAAACCCTAAAAGATGATGATGTAAAAGTGTTACACTCAATATGCTAGCAAATTTAGAAAACACAACAGTGACCACTGGATTGAAAAAGCTCAATTTTACATCCTAATCCTAAAGAAGAGTAATGTTAAAACTGTTCAAAATACTGAAAAATTGCACTCATTTCACAGACCAGCAAGGTTATACTTAAGATTCTGCAAGCTAGACTTCAGCAAAATATGAATCAAGAATTATCAGAAGAGCAGGATGGTTTTTGAAGAGGCAGAGGAACTAGGGATCATGAAGTATTATGGATTATGGAGAAACAAAAGATTTCCAAAAAGACATTTCATTGACTACATTAAAGCCTTTAACTGTGTGGATCACAAAAAATGTAGCAAGTCTTCAAAGAGATGGGAGTCTCAGAGCATCTTGGTTTTTGAGAAACCTATATGTAGACAAAGAGGAATAGCTAGAAATAGACAAGGAACAACAAATTGGTTTATGATTAGAAAAAGAGTCAACAAGATCAAATATTGTCATCTTCATTTAATACACACTCACACACACAGACTCACATAATACACTATGTGAAATGTTAGGCTGAATGAATAAAAAAAAAACTGGTATTAAGGATAAAGAAATATCAGCAGTCTTATATGTGCAAATGATACTACTCTAATGGCAGAGAGTGAAGAGAAATTAAGAAGCCTCTTGATGAGAGTGAAAGAGGAGAGTGTAAAAGCTAACAAAGTTTGACATAAAAAAAAAAACCTAAAATCTAAGCAACTTGTTTCATCATTTCATGGCAAATAGAGGGAGAAGAAATGGAAGTAGGGTCAAATTTTATGTTCTCGGTCTCAAAGATCACTGCAGATGGTGACTGCAGCCATGAAATTATGAGATAGTTGCTCTTAGGAAGGAAAATTGTGGCAAATGTGGACAGCATAGTAAAAAGCAGATCCATTGCCTTGCCAACAAAGATCTATATATAGTTAAAATTATGGTTTTCCAGTAGAAATGTATAGTTGTGAAACTTGAACTATAAGGAAAGCTGAGCACCACAAAATTGATGTTTTTGAATTATGGTGCTGGAAGAAGACTTTTGGGAGTCTATTGGACAGCAAGAAGATCAATTTAGTCGATACTTTTAAGAAATTAATTCAGACTGTCCACTGAAAGGTCAAATACTGAAGTGAAGATGGAACTCATTGGAAAAAACCCTAATCTTGGAAAAGATTGAATGCAAAAAAAGGGGGGACAGCAGAGGATGAGATGGATGGACAGTGTCATGGAAACAAACATGAATTTGGACAGTCTTCAAAAGATAGTGGAGGATATAGGGATCTGGCATGCTATGGTCCATGGGTCACAGAATCAGAAATGACTGAATGACTAAATAACTAATACCTGTGTCAGAAAGTGATTTCCAATTTCCTGACTTTGCACATATTCAAATGCACACTATCCTCATTTCTCCTCTTAGAAGCTCTAATTTCCTTCAACATTTGGCTTAATTGCAACCGTTTCCCCTTCTCCCATTTCTCTACTCCCAGCTGATAGTGCTTCCCTCAAAAATATATTGTATTTATCTTGTGAAAACTTATGTATATTTTTTCCTCTAGTAAAAAGTAAGCTCTCTTGAGGATATTTGTTTTTTAAACTCCATGAGCACACAGTTCCTAGCATTTGTGTTTCATAAATGCTTATTGCTTGATTTCAATGTCCAAGGAAAATGGTAAAAATCTTCCAAATAGATGTTTTATCAGAAAGGCAAACTTCTAAATCTAAATCTAAAGTTTTCATAAGAGAAGAGAAAGCAACTAGATATTGTAATTCCACCATAACTTCAATGTGTTTGCATTTGTGAGTTCATGACAGCTATTATTTGAGTAAAATGTTTTTTATTGTTGTTCTCTCTTTAGTTGTTTCACTCCCATCTGCCTTTTCATGACCTTATTTGGATTTTTATAAGATAAGATACTGGTGTGACTTGCCATTTTTTTCTCTAGCTCATTTTACAGATGAGGAAACTGAGACAGAGTTAAGTGACTTGCTCAGGGTCAAACAACTAATAAGTTTCTAAGACTGGATGTGAATTCAGATCTTCCTGACTCTCAGCAATGCTCTATGCACTGTATCACAATGATGCAGAAGAAAGAAGAAGAGCAGGAGGAGGTGGGAGAAAGGAAGGAAAGAAGGAAGGAGGGAAGGAAGGAAGGAAGGAAGGAAGGAAGGAAGGAAGGAAGGAAGGAAAAAGGGAAGGAAGGAAGGAAAAAGGGAAGGAAGGAAGGAAATGAAGGAAGGAAGGAAATGAAGGGAAGGAAGGAAGGAAGGAAGGAAGGAAGGAAGGAAGGAAGGAAGGAAGGAAGGAAGGAGGGAAGGAAGGAAGAAAAGAAGGAAGGAGGGAAGGAAGGAAGGAAGGAAGGAAGGAAGGAAGGAAGGAGGGAAGGAAGGAGGGAAGGAAGGAAGGAGGGAAGGAAGGAAGGAGGGAAAGAGGGAGGGAGGGAAGGAAGGAAGGAGGGAAGGAAGGAGGGAAGGAAGAAAGGAAGGAAGGAGGGAAGGAAAAAAGGAAGGAAGGAGGGAAGGAAGAAAGGAAGGAAGGAGGGAAGGAAGGAAGAAAGGAAGGAAGAAAGGAGGGAAGGAAGGAGGGAAGGAAGGAGAGAAGGAAGGAAGGAGGGAAGGAGGGAAGGAAGGAAGGAAGGAAGGAAGGAAGGAAGGAAGAAAGGAAGGAGGGGGAAAAGGAGGGAGGGAGGAAGGGAGAAAGGAGGGAAAAAGGGAGGGAGGAAGGAAGGGAGAAAGGAGGGAAAAAGGGAGAAAGGAGGGAAAAAGGGAGGGAGGGAGGGAGGAAGGAAGAAGAGAAGGAGAGAAGAAGGGAGGGAAGAAAGGAAGGGAGGAAGGGAAGGGAGGGAAGGAGGGGAGGGGAAGGAAGGAGGGAGGAAAGAAAAAAGAAAGAAAAAAAGAAAGAAGAAGAGGAGGAAGAGGAGAAATTAATGTTCCCAGATTGCAGTGTGTCATTTGATCATTCTGAAATCAGAATGATTTAAAAAATATGTCCCAAGTTAAAACTGGAAAAGAATATATCAGAAACTCAGCATAGACTTATATCTCACACTCCATACCAAAATAAGGTCAAAATGAGTACATGATTTGGATATAAAGAGTGATACCATAAGCAAATTAGGAGAGTAAGGGATAATTTACCTATCAGATCTTTGGAGAAGAAAGGAATTTATGACTAAAGAAGAACTAGAGAACATTATGAAATGCAAAATGGACTACATTAAATTTTTTGACACATTAAATTAATAAGATTTTGCACAAACAAAACCAACAGAAATAAGATTAAAAGGGAAGTACAAAGATAGGAAAAACATTTTACAGCCAGTATTTCTGAAAAGGGTCTCATTTCTAAAATATATAAAGAACTGTTTCAAATTTATAAGAATACAAGTCATTCCCCAATTGCTAAGTGGTCAAAGGATATGAACAGACGATTTTCAAATGATGAAATTAAGGCCATCTATAGTCATATGAAAAAATGCTCTAAATTATCTTGATTAGAGAAATGCGAATTAAAATAACTATGAAGTACCATCTCATACCTTTCAGATTGGCTAAGATTACAGGAAAAGAAAATAATAAATGGAGGGGATGTGGGAAAACCAGAACACTAATGCATTGTTGATGGAATTGTGAACTGATCCAACCATTCTGAAGAACAATTTGGAAGTATATCCAAAAAGCTATAAAGTTGTGCATATCCTTTTACCCAACAGTGCCAATACTAGGTCTATGTCCCAAGGAAATTGTAAAGGAGGAAAAAGGACCCACATGTGCAAAAATGTTTGTAGCAGCTCTGTTTGTGGTAGCAAAGAATTGGAAAATGAGTAGATGCCCATTAATTGGGGAATGGATGAATTAGTTGTTGTATATGAAGATAATGGAATATTATTGCTCTTTAAAAAATGATGAACAAGCTGATTTTAGAAAAGCCTGGAAAGATTTACATGAACTGATGCTGAATGATGTAGAGGGCTACAGACAGTGGGGGAACTCTGGGCTAGGTATAAAACCCTTCAGGCCAGAGGGAACTTGCTAACAAAGTTTGGTTTGGCTCCCCATCTCCCCTAAGGGCTCTCGCCTTTCTTGAGAAGTCAGGAGGTGGTAATAACCTGTACTATGATTGAAGCAGAGTGATACCAAGTGGAAGTGATACTAAGTGGCAAACCAAGTGGCATACAATAGCAAGTTGTTCATGAGGTCCCACTTGCACAATATATATTTAGTGCATGCATATTAGGGTATATAAAGGGGAAAGACCTTGGAATAAATGGACTCCACATTTTAATCATCCTCAGGAGTCTCGTCTCATCACTCTTCCACTAAGACAATATGTTTTTTCATTCCAGTGTGGGGGCACTAGAAAGCATAGTATATTTTGTCATCCCAACTTGGGGATTCTAGAAAGCAAGACACAACAGAGTGAAATAAGCAGAACCAGAAATACATTGTATATAGTTATAGCAAGATTATGTGGTGATGAAAAGACTTGGTTCTTCTCAGTGATTTAGTGATTCAAGGCAATACCAATAAATTTTGCATTAAAAACACCATCTGCATCCAAAAAGAGAACTATGGAGATTGGATATAAATCAACACATGCTATGTTCACTTCTCTTTTCTGTTTTATTCTCTCCTGTGTTTTTTTCCCTTTTGTTCTGTTTTTTTCTTTCTCAACATGATTCACAAAGAAATGTGTATTAAAAAGTTAACATACATGTACAACCAGGAAAAAATAAATAAAATATTTTTAAAATGTCACATTTAATAATTAGCACCTTCTACTTGTCATCAAGTAGAGGTAAGTTCCATCTACAATGAGATCCTAGATGGTAACTAACCCATTGATGCTGATATTGTTTCCTGAAAATTTAGTCCTGAAATTAGTTAGAAATTTAGTCTGCTGCTGGGGCAGCAGTTGGTGTAGTGGATAGAGCATCAGCCCTGAAGTCAGCAGGGCCTGAGTTCAACTCTGGCCTTAGACACTTCCTGGCTGTGTGACCCCAGACAAGTCACTTAACCCCAATTGCCTCAGCAAAAAACAACAACAAAGACATTTAGTCTGCTGGGATAGACAGATTTTAAGTATTATTGACCATATGATATTTAAACAGCTTCTGAACAGAGAATCAAATATGGAATGAATGTCAAACAACAAGGTAGGACATGAAAAAACCTATCAAGATTTACTAAATTAAAAAAAAATCTTTAAACAGTATAACATAAGCTGTTTCTAAGACAAGATAAAATAAAGAGCAAATTATTCTGGCAAGTAGTCCAAAGAGACTAGGCCATTTATTATGATCACATAGAAATCAAAAATCTCCTAAGGAAAATCAGCAGCCTAAGCTTTTTTCAGTCCTTTCAAGGAGAGGGTCAATCATTCCCAACTCAGAAGACAAATAATATATTATGTGGAAAAAAGTTGTGGGTTACAGAACCAATCACATATGTGAATAGTAATACCATTAATGTAATTTTCTAAAATGAAAGATAGAAAAAAAAATGCTTCCCACGGAATAGCAAAATGTATTCCCAACTTATTTATATAGAAATTTAAAACAATACATGGGAGTGGGGTGCTAAGATAGGGGGAGGAAGAGGAGCAATGAATCAAAAATCAAAGAATTTTCTAAAATATGAAACTTGAGCTCAAAAGTTTATACAACAAATTTAAATTCTGGAAAGAAAATTCTATTTCATTATAAAATCTAATTTTTAAAATTTCTTCCCAACACTGAAATTCAAATGTAAACCTCCTCAGAGAACTTCTCTTTCCCAGTCCCTCCCTATTCTCTCTCTTTCCCAGCAATTCCACTCCAGATTCTTATTCCTCAAATTGCTCCTCACATCCCAACTCTTGTAGTATCTATCCTTTACAGATGGTTCAAATGAAGTCCTTGAGTCTACTCAGTTCAGCAGCTTAATTTTTACAGCTAATTCTCCTTTGAATCCATAGTTAATTCTCTTTATTCTGCCCAGAATTCATCAAAGAAGATGCATAGTTAATTTATTAGTTCTTCCAGCTTTCTAAGCATATAACTTGAAGAAGAGTTGATGATTTGTGTCAATAGTCTCCCATTAAGAGGTTCCTACATATATAAAATCACATATCTGTTTTTTTAAAAAGCCCATTCATTCATAGACAGATGTGTCAAAGGATTGAGTAGTTATTTTTTTTTAAAGTACAAAAGGGGTGGGGAAAAGAGTTTATCCTCCTAATTATTATAAATATATTTAGGAAGAGTTCATCAGAATACCCATCAACTATTAACAATCAATCAAAAATTCTTGATTAAGTAGCTATTATTGCCAGGCAGTATAGTAAGCCTTCGGAATACAAAGATAAAAAAACCTCCAAGGAGTTTACATTTTATTAGGGAAGACAAGATGAATGGCCATAGAAGAACATATAAAATACAAAATAACCATGTCAAATATTAAACAAGGGTCAGCTTAGACACACCAAGCCCTACAAATTGAATAAGAATGGAAAATATATATTAATTGCATAAATTGAATGTTTTCATTATATGTCTTTAATTTCTTAAGACTATAATTAGCAGAAAGTTTGCAGACATTTATATTGTAAAAGAAATTTGCTATTTAAGAGTTACCTAGGCCAATGAAATCAAAATATCAAAATTTTAAAAAATCAAATTATGTGTTTTCTGAGCTGATGATTTGAAAAGTTGAAAATTCAGACCAGAATAAAAGGCAGGATAGTAATTTTTTTTTTACAAGGAATTAGAAAAAAAAATAAACGAACCATTGAGAAGATGTGATGTGATTTTTTTCTCAGTAACAGAGACTCGAAGAGCTGAAAGTAGAAGTCAGAGAATTTTTCAGGAATAAGATACAACCTGGAGAAGACTTACAGGTGTGAGTAGCATAATTGAATAAAAGGAAAATTGAGAACAGCTGCCTAAGAAGAATAATGGGGATATGCCGACTAAGTGAGGTTATAGGACATCATGGAAGATCATGGGAATGTTTTACATGGGAAACCATTATGATGTGCATTTGTTATTGACATAATATCTGCTGTCATTGTTAATCATTTCTTAATCATTGGTATTTTCAAACTAATAAGCATGTTTGAAACTATCATCTATTGTTATATATAACTCAAAAGTGAATTTTGATATGTATTCTTCCCCACTATAATTTGAGTGCTGCTACTTCTATTGTTACATGTTTCTAGGTTTAAAGTATAATGACAATGTCTTTAAACATGAATATTTTAAGAATTAAAAATAAGTTTCTATTTCAGGTGAGAAATAAGCATCATGAGCAGATGAACTCCTAGCAACAAGGAAATTGTTTTCATGCAAATATACTTAGTCATTGAAAAAGAAACCAGGAAGTATTTTTTAAAATTCAGTGCATTGCCCATTTTCCCACAAAGTTCTATCATGATGACCACATTTATAATTATGATCAAATAATGTTTGTCAACACTGGCAACCATAGTGGTATGGCTGATTTTGCAAAATGTAGTACATTACTTCAATGTACTTATGACTTCACTGATGTGGCTATTCCTTTCAACAGTGTAAGTGGTTGTGGGTATAGTGGATAGAATAGTATCTCTAGAATGAAGAAGACCTGAATTCAAATTCAATTCATGTTGATTAATAATTGTGTGATCTGACACAAATTACTGGGCTTGTTTTCTCATCTATAAAGTAATAGGAATTGGATTAGATAGCCCCTGAAATATATTCCATCTTTAAAGCTATGATCTTAATAGATCTAATATATAATTTATAATATTATATTTTAAGCAAATATAGCATAATGAATTGAAAGCTGACTTAAGAGTCAGGGAGATCCCTGACACATAGTAAATAGATAATTCTTTGGCAAACCACAAACCTGTGACTCTCAGCACTATAGTCTTATATTTAAAATCTATTGCAGAAAAAAACTGCATTAGTAGAGGAAGTACCAGGTACTGTACTAAGTGCTTTAAAAATATGATCTCATTTTATTCTCAGGAAAATACTGGGAGGTAGGTATTATTATTATCTGCATTTCACACTGGAGGAAACTGAGACAAGCAGAGATTAAGTGATTGCCCAGGGTTATATAGCTAATAAGTACCTGTTCCATATTTGAACTTAGGTCTTCTTGACTCTAAGTCCAGTATTATGACCATTGTTTCACCTTACCAGGAACTTCCTACATCCCAGTTAAATCATGTCCACTTATACACTAAAAAACATATTTATACATAGGGGAAATATCTAATATTTATATATATATATATGTTTAAAGAATTATGATTCATAAATACCAACATTTTGAAAGTAAATGACAAATATAAATTTCTTGGTTGGAATTAAAATAATTTCTTTCAAAGCTATAAATATAAGAGATACCTCCATGTATATATTTTTACTAGGTTTAATGAAAGAATTCAATATTTTGAATAATTCATAGGCCAAATAATTTTTAATTGTTATTTAACATATTTTGAGCAATAATAAAAGATTAAATTTACCCTAACCCAAGGCAGATTTGACAGTCCCCTAAAGGGCAACACTGAGATCTTTTATATATGGAGGGAAATGCAACTCCTAAGGAGCTGAGAGACTTTGGGGAGAGAGAAACAAAGTAAAGAAGAAAGAGAGAGAACAAGAAGAGAAGACACAGAATTTGAATGGTGAACCAGGGTTGGAATTCCTGAGACACATTAAGTGTCTGAGGCTAGTTGTGAACTCAGGTCCTCCTGACTTCAGGGCCAGTGCTCTATCCACTGTGCCATCTAGCTGCCCCTATATATGTATAAATATGTTTTTTAGTGTATAAGTGGACATGATTTAACTGGGATGTAGGGGCATTTTTAACAGAGACCTTTGACAAGCATATTTCTACTTGTTTTATGCTTCACTTGCCATGAGAAGAAGTTGCCAGTCTAATGTATCCCTTCATTTCCAGCATGTCCATCACAAAAGACTACTAAGATAAAGTTTCACATATGAAGTAATTGTCTCTTCCTCTCTTCATTTGAGCTGAGGTTTCATTTCTCAACCTTGTCACAGACTCCCCTGTTCTACTCCTATATATTCTATTGCCTAAACTAATCTATACTGCTTCCTTAATTACTATTTTGCTTTCTTACTTTGATTAAATATATACTTACTATGTGAATCTTTTGTGTTATAAAGATTTAGTGGGAGTAAAATTAAGCTTTTACCTTCTAGATATGGAGGAAGACTATTCCCCACAACAAGCATCCAGTGAGAGTGGTTTTTATGCTAAACCCCAAACAGAATCATACCTCTAGGCTGTAAATATCATATGTAGAATAGATAAATTTAATTCCAAACCAAATAATTATTTTAAAAATAGATAGCTAAAGGACATATAGATCACCTAGTCCTTCAATTCATGATCTACTTGTTATATGGCCATTTTTTTTCCTTTCTTTTTTCTTTTCTCTTTTTTCCCCTGAGGCAATTAGGGTTAAGTGACTTGCCCAGGGTCATACAATTAGGAAGTATTAAGTGTCTGAGGGTAGTTTTGAACTCAGGTCTTCCTGACTTCAGGGTCAGTGCTCTATCCACTGTGCCGTCTAGCTATCCCCTATAAATGGCCATTTTAAACACAGATCTTTGATAAGCATATTTCTACTTGTTTTATGCGTCACTTGGCATTAGTTATCAGAATGTTGTTGAATAAAGTTATTTGTTCTTAAAGCTTTCAAAAACTCTTGTATAGTTTTGTGATGTTATATGTGAAGGAGACATTCAGTTGAGGGAGATTGTTTTCAAGACAATGTTTTGTCCTTTTGAACCTTGATAATGATACAGATAGAATAAATACTAGATTCCTGAATTCATAGGTATAGGGAATTACAAAATGAAGAAACCTCCTCTTCAAAGGCAATTTGGAACCTTCTCTACAATTCAAAGTCTTAGAGAATTGCCTAGAGTATGATAAGTTAAGTGACTTGATCCAAGGCAGACATTTGGTATGTTGAGCCCCAGTACACTTGACATGGAGGTCATTTCTGTATCCATTCTGCTATGATGCCTCTCAGTGTGAATGCTGAAGGTTTTTTAAAAAATAGATAATAAGCAATAGGTAAAGTGGGATCTTAAAATCAACATGGCATCACAGATAGAGTTCTGGACTTGGAATTAATAAGACTATCACTAGCTATATGGTTTTGGATAAGTAATTTGTCTTTTCCTAGACTAATCTTTCTCATTTGTGAAATTAGAAAAGAGGTCAAAATCGGAGAGAAGCCACTAAAACATATAAGGATAGGTGAATAGAGCATGTTGCATATTGACAAGAAAGTCACATATTAACATTATCTATGTTCCATTGTATTTTGTTAATTATTCCCCAATAACATTTTAATTTGCTAAACCCCTCATTTGAGAATGTTGTAGTTTCAATGTGCAGGTGTTTGACAGTCCTACACTTGATGACCTTTAATTTCCTAACCAATTCCAGATCTATGATTATAGGATTTTAAAAAATTTTCTACATTGCTTAGTCAATTGTGTGATTGTAAAGATGTGATCTGCTATAGAAAATTATTTTCAAAAGCCTGAATTTTCTTCCATCAAATACATTCTCAATGTCTGTAGAGATTATTCTCATGAAAATTTTGTCATCTTATCAACTTTTAAGGAATTAGAAAATAATAATAATATATATGTATATATATATTGATTATATTATTATTAGATTATATTGAATAATTTTTATTGTTCCAAGACAGTTTAATTTCTGATATCAGCATGAATGTCAATTATCAATGAGATAAACTGTTGATTGCCTGGGGGATCCAAAACTGCGGAATATTTTTTGCTTTAATTTTTTCCTTCTTATAGGTGGAGTACCAGAGAATTTTATGATCTTCAAAAATTTAGAATGAATGCTAGTGAGCCACCAGATATCTTGGAGCCATAGCCCTTGGCAAATTTATAAGCAACTCAGTTTGCCAACAGTAAGGCCTCAAGTTATGAGGATCCCAAGATCACTAAGACCCAGATAAGTGGTGGGTGAAAGAGCCACCACTCATAGTGGGTAGACCACATTTGGAAGTGAACTTGGTGGGTACAAATGCAAAATTTAAGTTTGAGCCAAATCTTTTCATGGACTAAGAAGAGATGGGGGAGGGTATTCCCTTCAAATATTGAGGGAAAATATCCATAACTTCTGATCTTACTAAATGATAAATGGTAGTGGGGTACTAATCATTGCCAGATAACAGTGGAGAGAAGTTAAACTGATAGCAATAGAGAAAAATCATTTTGACCCTTCAGGAGTACTCCTAGGACCTGAAATGTAGTTGGCCTTATTCTAAGAGATGGACACAATTCCCATATAGAAAATATACCCTGGAATGGAGACTAACAGATATCAAATGGGAAGGCTTGAGGTCTCTCCCCATCCAGAATGTATAACATATCTTTTTTACTTGAACATTAGAGAGCAAAAATCCAGAGCAAGAGATTCACTTTGTCTGGTTATTGCCTTTTGAACGTTCCCCAGTTTTGGCTCCACAACCATCAAATATTTATCTCTTCACTACAGTGTTAGCAAACTACAACAATGGGATCAGGGCCTTTCTACTATATATCATCATGTCTTTATGGAAGCAGGCTCTCCAGAGTATCTTTTTTTACATGGTGATTGTATCATCTGAGCATACTGCATGTTCTTCCTGAACTTCCATTATATCTGCTACTTCTTGCAGAATCTTTTTCACATGAGGATCTTTTAAGGCAGAAAATGCAGATGTTATGGTTTTTATTTAAATAGGGGCAACTGAGTTTCAATGAAGTTAAATTCTTTGACTGAAGTCATCCATTTGGTAGTTGGCAGAGATTGCGAGTTGATATTGAGGGAGATACAGTGCAAGACCTGTATTCAAATTCAGATTCAGACTTAAAATCTAGGTGATCCTGGACAAATAACTTCTGTTTGCCTTAGTGTTTCCAGCTTACAAGAGGGCTAATAATAGCACCTGTTTTCTAGGGTGGTTATATCAAAAGACATAATACTTGTAAAGCATTTAGCATAGTGGCTGGGGCTGTGTAGGTTCTTATTATTAGCAGGTGAATTATTAGCAGTATTATAATTATTTTTTCCAGTTGACAGCATCTATGAAAGTTTTCATTCCCCTGGCATAATCTCATAATCTCAAAATGTCATTTCTATCATCATTATCATCATCATCATCATCATCATCATCATCATCATCATCCATCATCATTACATGGAATTCAAGCCTAGATTTTATATCTCTAAATTTAAAGCTCTTTCAGAGCTACTTCTTCCAAATATTTATAATACATTGTGCTAAATATTTTGGGGAAAATACTAAGGATCAATAAGACACAGTCGCTCCACTTAACGAATGTATAGTCTAGTTTTTTTGCACACTAACACTAATATTTATACTAGTTTGTACTTTCCTTTTAAATAAGAATGTGGGACAGACAGCACCTGAACATATCACCAGGCAACTGAGCCAAGACAATACCATCATGGAAATTTCTCAATGATTTCCTGAATTAAATTCAATCATTTTGAATAAGAATAGAGAAAATTACAGAAACAAAGAAGGATTTTACATATAAGCTATGCATGAAATTTTAGATAAAATATTGTTGGAATACCACCAAAATGTTATTTGATACCTCATTATTGTATGAAGTTGATATTTTGAGTTTAGCCAGAGAAATGAAAAACTTTGGTAGATATCACCAACTGGAAAAGCTTTGAGGTACAGAATGAGGCATAGATTTCTACATTTTCTATCTGAGCATAGACTTAGATAAATTCACAAAGGTTCCTCTCCAAAGGGTTGGATAGCCAAGTTGGAGGGTAAGTGTAATGTAGCAGATAAAATTGTAGACTTAGAGTAAGGAGCTGTGTTCAAATTTTACCTCATACTTATCATAACACTATATAATAACTCTATATCTGTAATCCTGTTATCTATAACCCTATCTTTATTTTCTCCTTTGTAAGAATGGTAGACTTTACCTCACAGGATTGCATAAAAGTCAACTATTATTATTATTACCAAGTTTAAATGTTTTGGGCTATATATAACTCATTAAATTGTTTATTATGATATGGATGGATTGCATTTTACATTGGAAAAGGGAAGTGCTTACTCAAAAGAAATCTTTAAAGTGTTTAAAATCACATAACCCTGACATTTTTTTTGGGGGGGGGGAAACTTATTGTCAAATCTTTATGTCAATCTATTAGCTAGACAGAAGAAATTTACTTGTTGACTGATCATTAACTATGGCTAATTTGAAATTGAATTTGAAATTCAATGAAGACTTAAGAGTAACAGAGAATAGGGTTCCATAATACACCTAAAAAGTCCCCATCAGAGGAGAACAACCTGATATATTAAAAAGAGTTAGAAGGAATTAGGAGATCCTATTTTAATCCCAGCGTTAGCATTCACTGAATTTCCTAAAATAAGGAAATCACTTACCATCTCTGGGCCACAATTTGCTCATCTTTAAAAGTGAGGAGCTGGGGACTAAATATCATCTCAAAAGTCTTCTCCATCTATAAAACTTTATGATTTAATGATTTATTTGATTAATGGCCTGGTATTACTTCCTTTGAAGCATTGACTCCGATAGTCCGATCTGGTCTTATTGGCTACAAAATAATACGCCCATGTCTGGGAAGGCTTTTTACAACATGCCTATGCACTAGATATTACATAGATAAAACCTTCCCTTTGCTATTGTCCTTTCTTCTTATATTTAGCATTTGGTTAGCGAAGGAGGCCCTGTTACTTCTAACAAATGGAAAAATTGTGACTGGTGTGAAACTGGAAGAGTTCATGCATAGCTGCTAGCTCTGCACTTAGTACCCTCAGGCTATACCCTCATCTTGGGTAGAGTTGCTGGTGTTATGCTTGAATTTCTTGTGCTTCCAAGTGTGAGAAAAGGCAATAAAGATATGTTTTTTCCCCATTCTTTATAGAACCACTGACTACTGTTAAAGTGTCCCTGTATAGCTTTATGACAGCTCTTTCTCTCCATTTTATTCTTTAAAATTAGAAAAAGTTCAACAAAGCCAAATTTTTGAAGTTCCATTAATAGACAATATAACTTTTTAATAAGACCTAATTCATTAATTTTTATGTGTTATAATGTCAGTAAAATTGGTTGTGAAGAAATTGCTTTGTAAATCTTAAAAAAAACTATACAAATGTTGTTATTGTATTCTTTTTACTGTTAAGGTTTATGGAGGAATAATTGCACCTTTATGATCTCACATTAAAAAAAGAAAACTACTACTCAGTTTCTTGTGGGATTTTTATAGGGACTGACTAGCAGAATAGAGAATTAAAACAAAAAAATCTACAAAAACTTAAGACTTATCTGAAAAAAAAACCCTCAAAAAAGAAAAATATTTAATACTTGCTAAATAGATATGATAAATGATATATAGTTTTCTTAAATATCAGCAAATCCTTTGTTATATGATGCTAGTGAATTAGATGATATGAGCTATCAGTGAGCTCGAGAGTATAGTTATATGTTTTGGAACTAATTGAATGACTAAACTTTAAGAACAGCTATGAACATTTAATGTTAATTTAGAAAGACGTCTTTAATCCTAGAAATCTGTCCTTTGCTCTGTATTACTCAACATTATTATGAATGACTTAGTTGAAATTCATATCAAATTTGCAGGTGACACAAACCTGATGAGGACATCAACACTTTGAATGAAAAGTAAAAATTTTAAAATACCTAGATGATTTAGATTGATGTTCAATTATTTTTCAGGCATGACTGACTCTTCATTTTGTTTTTGTTTTTGTTTTTTTGATAAAGATACTGGAATGATTGCCATTTTCTTTTCTAGTTCATCTGACAGATAAGAAAACTGAGACAAAAAGATTAAATGACTTGCCCAGAGTCACATAGTGTCCAAGGACAAATTTGAACCAAATCTTCCTGATTCTAGGCCAAGTTCTTTATCTACTGCTAACTATCTGCCTCTAGAATGATGACCTTACTCTATTTAAAGTTTTTTGTTTTTTTTTTTTACCTGAGTTTTAAAAAAAATCAGCTTCAGAAACATAAGATCTGGGAGGAGTGGCTAGAAAGCAATTGCTCTAAAAAAGATCAATTTTGTTGAATGATAAAAACTCAACATTAGTTAACAGTATTCTATAGACAGATCAAGATGCTAATATAATTTTAGATATGAAATGTCACACTACTATTAAATGTCATTTCTGGGATTTAAATATAATTTTTCTTACTCCTGGTACAGTTAGTACTCTTTCTACTATAGACTACAGTATAGTCTAGCTACTCTAGACTGAATCATGAATTTTTGTTTTGACCATGCCCCATAAACCAGTTGTTCCTGATCTTTAAAAAGTCAATTTATTTCTCCAGGCCTGTTTCAACATCAAATTGGTTTAAAAAATAATTCTCTGAAACTATAACTTTGATTTACTCAAGGAAAAGAAAAACTTGGCACAAAGAGATTGATTGTAAAATATTGATCAATTTGATGTTTGCATATAAAAATTTACATTTATATATGATTTTAGATGCAACATGAGAGGAAATGTATATAAGGAAAATGATAATTTTCTTATTCTCTGCCCTGGTCAGCTCATAATGGAATACTATATTCAATTATGGGTGTTACATTTTAAGAAGCACATTTATAAACTAGAAAGTGTCTAGGGGAAGGAAAAGGAACAGTGAAGATCATCAAAGTCGTGCAATACGAAGATCAATTAAAAGATATGTGTAGCTGGGGAAAATGAACAATTATTGGGGATAGACCAGGATAATGATGGAGGTGATGTCATGATGTTGTCTTAGGAAGTAAAGGGTTTCCCTTCATTAAAGGTCTTCCAGTGAGGGTTATGTAGTCAATTCTAAGTATGGATAGCTGTGAATCCTAGTCAGGTATGGTTTGTTTCAAGAGGCCCCTGAAATCCTTTCTAATTCTGTGACTGTGTGATTGTTTGAAATAGGTAGTATTAATAAGGGCAATAAAATTTGGGTGTAGCCAAGAGGAGATGTCAAGATGAAAGGCCCTGTCACAGCAATCAACCTCACTTGACATCATCACACGGTGCTAAGACAATAAACATTTTCCTTCCTGAGAGGAAAAAAAAAAGTATCCTTTTTCTTTCTTTCCTTCTCTCCCTCCCTCTTTCTCTCACTCCTTTCCTCCCTCCCTCCCCTTTCTTCACTTCACATTTCTTCTTTCCTTTCCTTCCTTCCTTCCTTCCTTCCTTCCTTCCTTCCTTCCTTCCTTCCTTCCTTCCTTCCTCCCTCCCTTCCTCCCTTCCTTTCTCCCTTCTTCCCTTCCTTCCTCCCTTCTTCCCTTCCTTCCTCCCTCCTTCTTTTCTTCCTCCCTCCCTCCCACTCTTCCTGTAGAGGGCTGAAACTACTGAGTCAATGCACTGAGGTCAGGACTGCCAAGCACTTGAGGCTAACTACTGATTAGACAATACTCTATGAGCACATGCTTGGAAAATAGTCCTTCCCACTATCCTGTGCTGGCTCAATGATTAGTGTATACAGAGGATTGTAGGAGGGACTAGAGGGTGGAGTAAGACTAGCCAGGGTCACACTTGGGCGGTAGATGAGGAAGGAGGAAGGTCTCTGAGATTCTTTTTCCATTCTGTTCAATCGTGTGTCTAAGGACCAAGAATAGAGACTAAGGACTTTTGCTTATCCTGCCTCTGGTTGATTCTGAGGTATGCTGGGTGCTAGTGTGGTCGTCACACCTTCCTTCCTTCCTTCCTTCTTCCTTCCTTCTTCTTCCTTCCTTCCTTCCTTCCTTCCTTCCTTCCTTCCTTCTTCTTCCTTCCTTCCTTCTTCCTTCTTCCTTCCTCCCTCCCTCCTCCCTCCCTCCCTCCCTTCCTCCTTCCTTTCTTCCTCCCTCCCTTCCTCCCTTCCTCCCTTCCTTTCTCCCTTCTTCCCTTCCTTCCTTCCTTCTTCCTTCCTTCCTCCCTCCCTCCCACTCTTCCTGTAGAGGGCTGAAACTACTGAGTCAATGCACTAAGGTTAGGACTGTCAAGCACTTGAGGCTAACTACTGATTGGACAATACTCTATGAGCACATGCTTGGAAAATAGTCCTTCCCACTATCCTGTGCTGGCTCAATGATTAGTGTATACAGAGGATTGTAGGAGGGACTAGAGGGTGGAGTAAGACTAGCCAGGGTCACACTTGGGCGGTAGATGAGGAAGGAGGAAGGTCTCTGAGATTCTTTTTCCATTCTGTTCAATCGTGTGTCTAAGGACCAAGAATAGAGACTAAGGACTTTTGCTTATCCTGCCTCTGGTTGATTCTGAGGTATGCTGGGTGCTAGTGTGGTCGTCACACCTTCCTTCCTTCCTTCCTTCCTTTCTTCCTTCCTTCCTTCCTTCCTTCCTTCCTTCCTTCCTTCCTTCCTTCTTCTTCCTTCCTTCCTTCTTCCTTCTTCCTTCCTCCCTCCCTCCTCCCTCCCTCCCTCCCTCCCTTCCTTCCTTCCTCCCTCCCTTCCTCCCTTCCTCCCTTCCTTTCTCCCTTCTTCCCTTCCTTCCTCCCTCCTTCTTTTCTTCCTCTCTCCCTCCCACTCTTCCTGTAGAGGGCTGAAACTACTGAGTCAATGCACTAAGGTTAGGACTGTCAAGCACTTGAGGCTAACTACTGATTGGACAATACTCTATGAGCACATGCTTGGAAAATAGTCCTTCCCACTATCCTGTGCTGGCTCAATGATTAGTGTATACAGAGGATTGTAGGAGGGACTAGAGGGTGGAGTAAGACTAGCCAGGGTCACACTTGGGCGGTAGATGAGGAAGGAGGAAGGTCTCTGAGATTCTTTTTCCATTCTGTTCAATCGTGTGTCTAAGGACCAAGAATAGAGACTAAGGACTTTTGCTTATCCTGCCTCTGGTTGATTCTGAGGTATGCTGGGTGCTAGTGTGGTCGTCACACCTTCCTTCCTTCCTTACCTTCTTCCTTCCTTCCTTCCTTCCTTCCTTCCTTCCTTCTTCCTTCCTCCTTCCTTCCTTCCTTCCTTCCTTCCTTCCTTCCTTCCTTCCTTCTTCCTTCCTTCTTCCTTCCTCCTTCCTTCCTTCCTCCTTCCTTCCTCCTTCCTTCCTTCCTCTCTTCCTTTTCTTTTCTCCCTTCCGTCCTTTTCTTCCCTTCCTTTTCTTTCCTTCCTTCCTTTCTTCCTTCCTTCCTTCCTTCCTTCCTTCCTTCCTTCCTTCCCTTCCTTCCTCCTTCCTTCCTTCTTCCTTCCTTCCTTTTCTTTCTTTCTTTCTTCTTTCTTTCTTTCTTTCTTTCTTTCTTTCTTTCTTTCTTTCTTTCTTTCTTTCTTTCTTTCTCTCTCCCTCTTTCTCTCTTTCTATTGTATGTGTTAGCTTGATAACTTGAATCTAAGTAAGAAGTCCAGTGTATTCCAGATTAAGACCACTAATTAGTCTGTCTGAACTGTGAATATTCATTCTTTATCTTTAAGCAGTCTTATGATAAATGCTATTTTTCTATTTATTGTTGCGTTAGTTTTTGGTAAAAATGCTTTAGAAGTCTAGGGAATGGTAGTCCCCTAAGAGTAACATTTCAGATCCTGAATCCACATTGTTAATTAGAAATATAATTGATTGATTTGTTCTTTGTTTTTCTTTGAAATCATCAAGTATTTTAAATGGATTGAAAAGCTTATTAAGCTCCGGGGCATAGTATAAGACCTATCTTTATAAGATGGCTGCTGCTTTTATATTTTATGGCATTTGTCATTTTTTTTTCCTTTTGCAAAGTGTTCTTTTCCCTGCACATGGATCTGAACAGTTTTAGCTAAAGATAAAAATTATAGAAATAAGAAGACATCAATATGTTCAGATGATTATATGGAAATTCTAAAATCAAAATACTGTTGCTGACTTCTAAGCTAAATCTAAAGTTGCTTTTTCCTTTTGGTAGCTTCCTTTATCCTGAAAAAAACTCACATGTAAGCGATATATTCTTCATATGTGATCTTATATAGGATGGACAAGAAAAAATAAGGGAAAAAATATATATCCTAAGAGAAAAGAATAAAGGAGAAAATGAGAAAAAGAAAGGAGCCAAGTACATTCTAGAAATGGACTAAATTTAATTGGATAAGGGAAAATATTAATGGCTTAATTAGAAAAAGTACTGAGAAAAAAATATTTTTTCTAGGGTCATGGTAAAGAGTCTAGTGAAAACTGATGTTTTACAATCATGTGTGGTATGATTGGAAAGGGGAGAAATGGGAGGTCAGGAAGCCAATTATGAAGTAATTCAAGTCTAAAGGGTGGTGAGGAGCTGAGCAAGAATGGTGGCTATGTAAGTGGAGAGAATGGGGTGGTGAAGGTAAAACTGACAAGACTTGGTACACTTTATAAAGTATCCCCGGTATGTTGACATAACTTCCAGATTGCCAGAGAATAAAACAGCCTATGTGGACCTTTAGGTGCCCTCTAATTCTTAGCAGTGGACAATGATGGAAAAATCAGGAAAAGTAGTTTTTATAAGTTGACTCAGGCAGAAGTGTCCCAATTGCATACTACTATGACTAAATATTTTATTAATTATTATTATTTTATTAAATATTATTTTATTTTATTAATCATTCAATACCCTACATAAACCACCAGGGAACTAGCTTGGGTCAGGTCCAGTCCAGAAAAAAGACCTCAACAAATTTTGACATATGTCCTAAATTAGGTGAGGAATTCTTTGTTCAAGTTAACCCGTGAAACTAAGAAAAATGGAAAATGGCTCTCAATTCTCCATGGTCCTCTTCCATTTCTCTGTTGATGGTGGAAGAGTGGGAGGATTTTAATCAATATATAACAATATATAATCACTTACCTAACTTTTTAGTCATCTTTTTTGCCTGTGTTTTTCATGAGCACAATAAGATGACCCCCCAGTTTCCCTTGATAATTTCCTTTGGCTTCATGATATAATTGAATCACAGAAACTCCTTTGTTTGCCTATCCAAGGAGAGCCTGTGAATCAGATTTTCCCAGTTAACTTTCACTTCTTTTTAACTTCTGTTTTCATTTATAGTAAGAATATCAGTATTTCTCCAGAAATATGTTGTCCCAGGAAAAGAATCTCATACTTAGAGTACCAACAAATTAGTTGATATTTAAATACTGGTAGTACCTTTCAGAATTTGTAATGTAGATTACCAGTAGTGGTATAGTCTTTGAAAATCAAAGATCGTGTCATGAAGCATTAGGGTAGGTTTTTGTGAAGGAAAAAAAATCTCATATTAAAAAACAACAATAACAATTTCCTGATATAAAAAAAAATTAATGCTTAAAATCTCAGAAAAATACCATATTAAATTTAATTAGATATATAAAATACCCAGTAGTTATAGTTCTAGAGCTTTTGGAAAGATGACTTGTAATGGGCTGAAGCTCGAGTTGATGCACTGAGGTCCCAAGCACCGTGAGGCTAAATAGCAATTGGACTATACTCTATTAATATATGCTTGGAGAAAGAATGGTCCTGCCCACTCTCTGTGCAAGTTTTGATGTCTTGTATAGGAAATGACATAGAGATGATTTTGGTGGGTGGAGTGAGAGAGGCATCAGTGCATCAACTCGAGCTTCAGCCCATTATATCTCCCGCTTTCTTTTGTTTTACAACACAGGTGGTCATGCCATCCCTGACTTCTCAGAAAAGGAAGTGAAAGCACCAAAAAGGAGGTGATCACACTGAGAACCCCATAAAAAGGTGAAGGGTGGGTGTGATTACATGCTAATGGGTTTGTGCATACCTGTTTCTAATAAGACCCTTCAGCCCAGAAACCCTCTAGCAACCTCCACTTCCCTTTGGTGCTTTTCATCTCCCTTCCTGAGAAGTCAGGGATGGCATGATCTCCTCCTTTTCGGTGCTTTCACCTCCTTTTCTGAGAAGTCAGGGAGGGTGTGACTACCTCCCGTTGGGGCTCTCACCTCCCTGAGAAATCAGGGATGGTATGACCACCTGTGTTCTAAGACAAAAGAAAGCGGGAGATGTAATGGACTAAAGCTCGAGTTGATGCACTGAGGTCCCAAGCACCGTGAGGCTAAATAGTAATTGAAAGATACTCTATTAATATATATGCTTGGAGAAAGAATGGCCCCGCCCACTTTCTGTGCAAGTTTTGATGTCTTGTATAGGAAATGACGTAGAGATGATTTTGGTGGGTGGAGCTGAGAGGCAGGGTCATTGTTTCTCCAAGCATATATTAATAGAGTATCATCCAATTGCTATTTAGCTTCATGTTTTTGGGACCTCAGTGCATCAACTCGAGCTTCAGCCCATTACAATGAGTACTTCCTTTTTATCTGCATTGTAGAAGTAATTCAACTCAATAAGAATATTTATTAATTTGTATTGTATGAGTAACATTTTAGCAATCTCTAAAACTTTTAGTAGCTTTGCTATTGTTTTTTTCCTCCTAGTCTCTACCTTAATGAATTTAATTTTACTTCATTATTTTTATTATGGTTTTTATTTTCATTTTGATATGATCACATCACTTAAAGTACATAGAAATGTACTTCCCTCTTAAAAATAAAATTTATTGATATCACTTGTATTTGTGTCAGTCATTTCATACTCCTCTTTCCCATGAATACTCTCTTGAAACAAACAAACAAACAAAAAAAAATTGAGCAAAAATATTTCATACAGTGACTATATCTAACAATTTATGCAATATTCTAACCTAGCAATCCTCTACCTCTCTACCATGAAGGAACAGGCATGCTTCATTTTCTGTTCTTTTAGACCTTCATTGATTTTAAAATCTGAATTCAACTTTATTTTGGTGGTCTTTTCATTTATATAATTTTAGTCATTGTATATATTATTTTCATTCTACTCAATTTCAGTTTGTACAAATAATTCCTCTTTTCTGTCATTTTGTAATAGAGAATAACATCCCATTGAATTAATATAATAATGATGATACCATAGTCTAAAAGCTATGCTATATAAATGCAATGGAATATTAATAATTGAAAACATTCATTCCCTAATTCATAGATACCTGCTTTATTCTAAATTCTTTGCTATCTATTATTGTATATTTCAGTTTTGTTTTTCTTTTATTTCCTTAGGGAATAATGCCTAATGTGGGATCTCAGTCAAAGAGTATGGATAGTTAAATCCTTTCTTGAATAATTCCAAACTGATACCTCAAATGGTTGAACTACTTCACATTTCTACTAACAGTTTATAAGTATTCCTAACCTTTCTAGTATTTCAGTACCATTTTTTTGGTCATCTTTTCAGTTTGCAAGGATCTGCAAAGAAACCTCAGGATTGTTTTTATTTTCATTCATCTTACTACTGGTGACTGTAAGTATTTTTTTAGATATAGTTTGCAACTCTTATTTTGAAAGTTATTAATATTGTAACCAGATGTTTAATGAAGAATGATGGTATTTTTGTCAATTCACTTAATATAGGGTAATCTAAAAATCTTCCTGCAGTTTTAAAGTAGCTTAAAATTTCAGGAAAACTTTTAGAACACCCTGTATTTTAAATATCACACTTTTACCAGTAATAGTTGATGAAAATACATTCCCTACTATTTCTCTTGTAATTCTATCTTTATTGATTTTATTTGTACAAGAGCTTTTAAAATTTACTTATTTAATTAAGAATTCTCTCTCCAACTGTAATTGTGAGAGGTAACTAAGCTCATCCTCTATTTTTTTTTAATGAAATGATCTTTTATATTCATATCATTTTATTTTGAGCTTTTTGTGATATATGGTGTACACTGTTAAATGTAATTTTTTGCCAAAATATTTTCTAACTTTCCCAGAAGTTCTTGTCAAAAAGGGAGTTTTTCTTAGAGAAATGTGTGCTGGATCTCTTCTATTCACTCACATAGTTGCCATCCTAGCATGTCCTTTTCACCATTTAAAATTTTTTTGTACTATCAAAAAACCTAAACTGATCTACCTGCTTCAGCCCTCCCAATTCTAATTATCTTCCACCCAGTGGCAAGTTGAGTGCTGATGAGCTCCAGTGGTACCCTATTATCAGCAGAATCAAAAATAAACTTTCTTGTTTGATATTTAAACTCTTTATAGGGTGTCTCCTCCCTATCTTTCTAAGCTTACACTTTACTTGCTTCCATATAATTTACAGACCTACTATATTAGCCTTACTATTTCTCAAATATTTCTCTCCACTTTTCACTTCTGTACTGGTCTGCATTGTTGGAACTGTGTGCTTCCTCACTTGGCTTCTTTTTGGATTGAGCTCGTCTAAACTTCTGTACAAGGTTTTCTCATTTCCTCCCCTCTATCCTCAATAGTATTGCCTTTTGTTCTCAGATTATTTTTGATTCCACTCAGTATATATCTTTTATGTATCTAGTTATTTACAAATCCTCTTTCCACATTAGAATATAAGGTCCCAGAAGATAAGGACTGCTTTTTGTCTGTTTTTATATCCCCATTGTTTAGCAAATGCCTGGTACATAATAAGTACTTAATAAATTATTGTATGACTGATTGGGTTAACTAATCACTAAACTATTGTTTTCAATTATTTCATTGGTTCATTTGTTCCACTGATTTTGCATGTGTTTTTAAACTGATACCAATTAAATAATTTTGGTGATTATTTTTTAATACAGTTTGAAATCTGGTACTATTTTATTTCTACATTTATTCATAATTTCCAAAATGGACCTTTTGTTTTTCCAAGTTAATTTTTATTATTTTGATTAGTTTTATATATTTTCTTAGAATTTTGATTGATATAGAATTGCCATTTTATTATATTGGCTCATCCCAAATAGGAATAGTGAATATCTATATTTATTTCTGCAAAAAAAATTTTAACCTATATTTATATAACTTTTTCATGTGTGTTGGTGGGTTCACTCCCTGAGATTTCATGTATTTTATAGTTATTTGGAACGGAATTTCCTTATTATTTTTCTTGTTTTTCACAATATTCAATAAAAGCAATTGCTTTTATATTTATTTTTAAATTTGCTTTCATGTTCTGCTGATGTTTGCTAGATACATGTCTATGTTTCTCTTTTTTTTAAAATAGTATACTTGGTTGAAAGAAAATTGTAATGCATACAATTGACTGAAATGTTCAGTTCTTGTTTAACAATGAAGACTCACTCCAATGTTTGTCAGAACATGTAATTATAACAAAATAGGTTAAAGTCTGGCAAATATGATGATTTATTAGACAGTACCTGCCTTGATTATTTTGTCCCCAACCTTATGGTTTGTTTACTTAGTTGATAGCGTTTAGTAAGCCTGCCAAAGTCCTAATCATTCTTGGACATTAGCCAGTTGCTATAAATAGGTAGATTGACCATAATACATATACCAGGTGGAGTTGATAACAGCAGGATCAAAAGTTAAGTGCAGCATGGCTTATACAATCCTTTAATTCCTAAATTTGAAGGATGCTATTTCTTAGAGTGAATGTGACAAATTCAGATTTCATTAAATGAAGAGAGGAACACATAATTTCATGCACAAAACAATGGTTAGATTGGCAATGATCATAGGATCGTATATTTTGAGCAGGAAGAGACTTTATAAGCTAATTAGTCCAATCCCTCATTTACAGATAAGGAAACTGAGGCTCAGAAAGATTAAGAAATTGAGACTTGTCTAAAGTGATCCAAGTAGTAAATGGAAGAGCTGAAATTTGAATCCTCTACATCCAGCATCCTTTCCACTTACAAAGTAATTTGTAATATTTCATTAGAAGTACATACACTGTATTATCCAGAAAGTTTCTGTCAAGAATAATCTTCATTTTTTTCCCTTTTTAGTCAGCTTTCAGTACATTGGAAGTAGCTTAAGAGGCTTCTCTAAATATGCAGGAATGGGATAGAAATCAAAAGGAAGACATTTATATTTATTTTAAATTCCTAGAAATAAAACCATTATTGATACTGTGAACAAAACAAGATTAACCATTCAGAACAAAAGTTAAAGTAAGGTACCTTTCTTTTCCCTTTGGAGTAGTTCAATGGAAACAGTACTGAATTTGGAAATGGATGAACTAGGTTCTATCTGGCACTATCTGTATGGTCTAAAGCAAAACACTTTACTTCTCTTGGTCTTAGTTTCCTCACCTGTAAAAGGAGGGATTTGAACTAGACCTCTATTGTTCTTTTCAGCCTTAAATATGTGGACCCAAGAGATAGAAAATATGATTCTTCTATTTCAGAAAACAAGGACAGAAGCAGAGAACTAAAATTTTGCATGAATAAATTTACAAACACAAAGAAAGTGAAATAAGGAAGAACCCAAAATATTTTTATATAATATTAAAGTGTTTAGCATAATAAAATTATAAATAACATACTATTCATATGGTATATACTTTGAAAGATCTTCAATTTCATTAACTATCATCAAGGTAGGATGAACTATCATGGAGAAGTTTCAATCACCACTATGTGCAATACTTCAAGGATTCATGATTTCCTTGAGATGGATTTTTTTTTTTTCAGGGACAAAGACTGCAGCCTCTCTTATTCTTCAATAGAAGGTGCTCCTGAGTTGCTATGGCAGGAAAAAATATCCCCTAGTGGCCAACCTTCTGGTGGTAATATGCCTCTCTATGCTTAGCTAGGGAGATGGCAGACGTACAGTCTGTCACTGCCAGGCTGTACTTGAAGCCTTTCCAGTTTGAATGAACCTGCCAGGGCTTTCACTCTGCTGCTACAACCTTTGAGAACTCAAGGTTGCTTCTATATACAATAAGGCATCAGGGTTGCATTTTAATGGTTAATAGCCTGAATTACCTAAACGACTAGTGGTAAAATTTGAAAATTGGAGAAGATTTTTGATATCTTTTTCTTATTACACTATTTGAATTTATCAATATATCTGTGATCTCATTGGCATGTATGCTTTTTCCAATGGTGCAGTTGGCAACTCACCTTTGTCTTCTATGATTCCTGTAATTACCCAAGAGAAAATCAACTTAACTCATAGGGGTTCTTATTTTTAAAAATCATGGCTATTGTGAAATATTTATACTACCCGTTATCACTCAGTTTTACAAGATTACTTTTTCTGATCATTTATGTCCTTGTAATTTTCTCATGCCACTCAGAATAAATCATTAGTAAAATGCTACAACTTTTGTATACTATTTCTTTGTCCTCTCCCCTCTTCCCCATGCCTTATCAGTGATCTTTGGATGATTAGAAAAGGATCATTCTGAGATAGTGTTGTTCCATGATTCACAGTCTTATGTCTTGAATATAATTTATAGTTTTAAACAGTTGCCTGAGGCTCACAGAGATTATGTAACTTGCCATTGGTCATACAGATAATAAATGTTGGAAGTTGAACTTGAACTCTGCCTCCTTCTTCCTGACTCTAAGTTCAAGATTTTATCCACAGCAGCATGTTGTTACCAAGAAAACAATCTTCATTAAAAAGACGAGTCTTTGCAGCTTTGAGAAATTTGGGATCATTGAAAGCACTATTCAATCTCCCAAATGTAAATCCAGTCTACTCCTGTTTGATTTGGAGCCCAACTCACTGACTCTGATGTGGAAATATATAAATATATTTTTTTGATATTCAAAATTACTATATTGGTACAGACATAAGGATTTTGAAATCTCCATTGAAAGACTGTAACAGGTTAAAGCTCTCTCTTGGTGGATTAGGTATAGTCTGATTGGAAAATTGGGTTTATATTATGTTCACACCCTAAAAATTCTTCCAGCTCTATAATCCTTAACAAAAGTGAGATAATTTATGTCCAGTAACAAAAAAAAAATGAATATGGGAAATATATTATCTGAAATGTGAGGGATAATCTATTAAATTTGTTATTTCTCTTACTTGGGCTAACCCTAGGGAATTAAGTAGATAATTTGCTTTTTATATTTTGCCATTGCTTCTTTTATGCTGCTTCTTTAGCTACATGAAAAGTTCCATGCTCTGGACTTTTACCTTTTTTCCTTTATTCCTTCACCCTGAAGTATTGTCTTTCCTGTGCCTTCCTTTTCTTTATCCCTTCCTTTATCTTGTCCTTTACTCCCAAAATATTGCTTACTCTGTGCCCCCTTCTATCTGAGCATAACATGGCATAATGGAAAGAGAACTGGATTTGGAGTCAAAAAACTGGACTTCAATCTGGCTCTTCAATCTTCTTAATTTTGCATCTTTGGAAAAGTTGCTTAAGTCTCTTGATTCTATGTCAAATGTAAAAATGAATAATAGTTAACATTGTTCATATAGAATTTTAAGATTTGTACGCAGGCAATGAGCTTCAAGGTTTCTTTCAGCTCTAAATCCTGTGTTCCTATGATCTGGAATGAATCCTACTTTCAAGGCAAGTCAGTGTAAGGAAAATTTGATAGATGGCAGAGGGTAATTAATGAACTTTGAGGATTCCTCACACCACAAGATGTATGCCTATTCTGTCTTTAGGGCTGGTTTGTTCCTCTTTAGCTTAACTGTTTTTAGCTTCCGGACATTGTAGATACATTGGAGACAATATATGAAGAACAAAAACTACCTAACACCACCACTACAACATAATAGGTAAAGAGTTGCCCAGAGTCAGAAATATCTGGAACCAAGTTTCCCTGTCACATATTGGCTATGTGAGCCTCTGCAGATCACTTCACTTCTCAATACTTGATAGCAGTGATGTCAGACTCAAATAGAAACAGAAACTAATTTGTATAAAAGGATCCCTGGGAGCAAAATATTGACTTAATTTTGAAATCTAGTGTTACCTATATGTTATATTTTATTTGTTTTGTTAAATATTTCTCAATTATATTTTAATTTGGTTCCTGCTGGCCGGCGTTTGATATCACTGCCTTCGTTAATTTGCTAAGACTTAAGTGTCAGAGAAGGTGTAGATATGCTTTTTTCATCCTAGAATTCCCTATGTAGTCATAGATCTATTGCTTGGCTACCTATGTAATTGTTATCTCTAGTTCAGGGAAACTGCACATGTTCAATAAACATTAAAAAAGAAAACAGAACATTTCCCTAGATCCTACTTACAGAATATATTCTCCCTTATCCCATCTGTGAGAAAAATCTATATGAACTACACTTCCCAGAAATCTCTGGGGCCAAATCCAACAGGCCAGGCCAATTAGTTCTGAACAGTTATCCCTAGTAAGCAAGAGGAGAAAAATTGACTTAGATCAGAGCTACTAGTTATAGGGTAGAAGGTACAGATACTTATTTCCGTTCCTTTTCTTAGTAATCTTTTAGGTTTACCAAGCACTTTTGACTCCCAACCTCTCCATTCCCACAACAAAAACTCAAGCAACCCAAATATAATATATTTGAGTGGATTTTATCACATTATTAGTATTGGCAGCATTAATTCTGAATACCAGGAGCATAAGGCATACATTTCCCCAACGCCCTGAAATCCTCTCCTTTCTAGTTAATATGTATGTATCCTTAAACTTTACCACATTGAAAAGAGCCATCTCAGCTGTCCTGATCTATATGTTGTCCCTTGACCCAAATGGCTGGGAAGGAGAAAGTGAGACTGGTGACTTTGCACAACCTTCCCTCACTTAAATCCAATTCACTTGCATGTCATCACTTCCCTTTCTTGATGTTATGGTTTTCTTCCAGAAAGGACAAACAACAATTATACTATTCTATTCTATACTGAATGCAATAATTCTGATGACAACTTCAATTAATCTACAACCTTCTAAATTTAAGTTCCTTTGCCTTTGTTTGTGAAGGGTTAGAGGGATCATTGGGATGGGGGGGAAACACCAATGGTTGGAACAAGAACTTCGTACCTTTCCCCTACCTTCACCCCTACTTCCTTCTTCACCTCACCATACAGAAGGGGAATGGGAATGAAGGAAATGAAAAAACAAAATGGTAAAAGGAAGCACTCCATTATATAATATGGTTACAAAAAAAAAAGTCAGGATGGATTTTAAGGATTCTATTAAAAAACAACAGTCAGACTGGAAGTTTAATCCTCTTAACAGCAAATAAACAAATATATGAAAAAAGTTAATGAAGTGGTATATCGCTGTAGTGTCCAGAACAGACACGGGGAGAAACCGATTTTTTAGGGAATCTTCAAAATGCTGATCTCATTCTCTTTGTGACAGTCCACTAGCCCAGCCCACTCCTAAGTGCACAATTCTGTACTTTGCTTTCCCTGGGATTCAGCTTTTTCCTTTGTACAAGGAAGAGGTTGGACTAGATGGCTTCTAAGGTTGCTTCCAACTTTTATGCCTATGGTTCTACAAGGTTGGGAACAGAAACCATTTTCTGGGTTCCCCAGTTCGACTTGCTTAGGGTCCTGGAAAATAGGTGGGGATAGGGGTACTTTAATTTTAAGTGTCCTTTTTAACCCATCACTCCATACCACCCACAAGAAGATAACATGAGGAGATAACTATTTCTCTTTTTTGGGAGATTACGTTGTCTTCTTTTCGCAAAATTAAAGTCGATCTCAAAATCACATTAAGTAAAAAAGATAACCACGCCATCCGCATGTAGTAGGCACACATATTAAAGGGTTGAAGTAGAGTCTCTCTTTGCTAAGCCCCCCTAACCAAAGGCTTGGTATTCATGGGATGCGGAGAAGTCACTCAGAATGAGAGGCAGAACTCTGGCCATTGTCTGGGATTTAGCAGAGGATAATTTAAGATAGCTCTCTGAGAGGGGCGGAGGGAGAAGGAAGAGGGGCGGTTATGGCTGCGCATGCTCAGCAATCCAGCTCCTCGGCCGCCTTCTGCTGCTGTCGCGGCGGCCGCAGTTAACTGTGATTACTGCTCCTCCTCCGGGCGTTGGTGCCGTGTGCGGAGGGAGAGCCGCGTAGCCAGCTGGGGATGGGAGAAGCAGGAAGGCAGCCAGGCAGCTGACGGGAGGCGTTTGCCCGCCTGCCTACTTGCGTGCGGGGCCAGCCAGCCGAGCGAGCTGCAAGGAGTAGGAGGAGGAGGAGGGAAGTGTCAGGATTGGCGATTCGATTCGGGTCGGGTCGGGAAGGCAGCGCTGCTAAAAGAGGGCCCCGGGTGGGAGACTCTGACACTGACACCCGCACACGCCTAGAGTGGGGAGGAACTGCCTGAGACACTGCGGGGGAGGGGGCGGGGGCCTGGAGGGAGGGGCGGAGGAGGGAGTGGAGAGCGCGGCGCAGCTGCGGCCGAAGTCGCATTCTGAGCCCGAGCCGCGGGAGGTCGGGGGAAAGGGAAGTCGAAGAGAGCGGAGGCAGTCAGGGTAAGGGCCATGGACTCGGTGGCGGCTGCGCGAGCCGCCGCGGCGGATGAGGGGATGGTGAGTGGAGGCGGCGCGGTTCGGAGCCACTCCGCCACTAGGTGAAAGATTTGGTGGGGAGAGACTGTCGGTGACAGAGGAAGAGAGACTGAGAGGATCTTGCAGGAGGGCGGACGAGTCGGGCGGACTCGGCTGTCACCCGGGAGCTGCTGCTATTGCCGCTGCTGCCTCCCAGTGGAGGGGAGGAGAAGGAGGCGGCGGCAGCTGTGGCACCAGCAGCCAACCTACAGCAGTCGGGGAACCCACTGGAGGGAGAGAACCGGACCTTCGTCTGTCTGTCTGTGTGTCTGTCTGGGTGCGGCGGCTAAGCTGCCCTTTCAGGATCCGTGTTTGTTTCCCGTCGTCGTGGGATTTCCTGCTGGGATATTTTACTCCTTTCTCCTTCCTTCCTTCCTCTGCTTCCCCCACATATCCTCCGCCTCTTCTTCCACCGTTTTCTTGTCTCTTTAACCATCCTGTCAAAACTGCCGCCCGGGATCGCCCTCCCCCTCCCTCGGTTCACGTACACTGGGGACGTCGCTCGTTGCCCTCTCTTTTGCCTCTCCCCTCCCTCTGAGCTTCTAAGCTAGGGGGCCGCAGAGGCGCTGGGAGGGGGGAAGCCGCGACTACCGTGGGAGGACCAGGAGGAGGAGGAGGAAGTCTGGAGAAGAGGGAGCGCCTGGGGAGACCATGAAGAAATTCAACATCAGGAAGGTACTGGACGGCCTGACAGCCGGCTCGTCGTCGTCGTCGTCCTCGCAGCAGCAGCAGCAGCAGCAACAGCAGCAGCTACAGCAGCCAGGAAGCCGGGAGAATGAAGTGCAGGAGACGCTCCAGTCCGAGCACTTCCAGCTCTGCAAGGTGACTGACCCGAAGGGGCAGCCCGGCGTGGGTAGGGCGGAAAAATGGGAATCTCTAAATGAGTCCGGGCTTTTTAACTGGGGAGTCCAAGGAGTCCCTTATCCGGCTCCGATGGATAGTTCTCATAGTTCTCTCTCTGCCTGTCTCTCTTCTTAGTCCTCTTCCTCTCCCTATCTCTTATCTCTTTCTCAACCCCCTTTTCCGTCTCTCCCTCCCCTCCCTCCCTTCCCCACTCTAACTCTCACCCCCCTAGCACACTAACTCGCCCTTTCCCTCCTTCTCTTCCTCTCTCTCTCTCTCTCTCTTTCTTTCTCTCTCTCTCTCTCTCTCTCTCTCTCTCTCTCTCTCTCTCTCTCTCTCTCTCTCTCCCCCCACCACCACTTTCCTCTTTCTACTATTTATCTATCATCTATTTGCTTATCTATTCATCTACTTATCCATTTCTCTCTTTCTACTCATTTATCCATCTCTCTCTACATTTTTTCTATTCATCTTTTTACTTACTTATCTCTTTACTTCTTTCCACTCCTTCCCCCCACCCCCCTTTTCTTTCTGTCTCTCCTCTATGGAACCCTAGAAAACACTTTGTGATTAAAAGCCTCTTAGGAGACTATTTTCTTCAACTTCTTTGCTGTGAACTCTTTTGACCCTTACATAATGCAACAGTGATTCCAAGATTGCCTCATTTATAATGCTGACTATTAAGTTAGTATTTGGAAGCAGTAATTTGGAAGGTTTTTTTTTTTTTTTTTTTTTTTTTTTTAAGCGTAAGACAAGAATCATAAAACCCTGGTGGCTTCTTTTGGAAATAACTTCTAATGAAGACTGGTTAATAGCCAGGCAGACTTAATTAGCAATTTGGTATTCACCTGTGCCTTTCATTTTCTTCTTTAAAATGTACTGGGAATGATTTTTGATGGATTTTTTTTATGGTATTGGTATAATAAGTTAATATTGATATTCTTGCCTGTAGTGTATAAGTCCTTAAGTTCAGGAAGGATGATGCAGCAAATTAGTTCCCTGTTCAGTAAGACATACAAATTAATTTAAATATTGATATCTTTATCATCTGAAATCTTTATATAGACAAAGTATTTTGAGGATGTGCAAATATACTTTTAGCATTATTGCTCTTTCGTTTATTATGGACTTAATAAAAGTAACAGCATAATTAGGTATACTTTTGTTGAGTTCTACTGTTCCCTTGGAAAGTGTTGAAGTAAAAGGCTTGGTGATTGCTTTATATTTGCCAAAGTATGTCTGTTATATCATTTCCCCTAAAAAGGCATTCTGTAGCATTATCATAGAGTAGTGCTGATGTACTTTTTTTTAACTGGAAAGGTTAAATACAGCTATAAAATTTACTTGTAGGTAGATTTTGGTAGCATACATATTCTAAACATTGAAATTGTTAATAGTGACTTTCATTTTGATGAGGAAAAGCAGGCTTTCCCCCTAAAAAGTCATATGAGTTCTATGAATTCTTCTCCAGTCTTTTCTTTTGCCCTAAAACATAAATCATATTTATTTATATATAAATCTTTGACTCTTCCTCTTTCTCTGTCTGTCATCTTTCTCCACCTATATAATTAGATAATAAGATATTTGTGTGAAAGGATTGTGTTCTTTTTATGTTTCTGTATTTTAGCACCTATCACAGAGCTTTGCCTAAAGAAGGTGCTTAATGTGTGTTTGAATTGAATAAGCCTCTCCCACATAAGTCTGACCCATTGATTCTTTCAAAATAAATATTCTCCTGTTGAAGTTGTTTAATTTTATAAATTGATAGAAACATCATCGTTGAAAGAGTTATTTGAGATTACATATTTTTAAACATTTTTCTAAACTTGAGTAATATTGGTTTTTAGAAAGTAAGCTCCTGGGAGAGAGAAAAAGTGTTTGTTTTTGCCTTTATAGAACTCTGTCTTGAAGGAATTTGACTAAGAGAAATGGAACTTATTTTTCAATTTTTCTATATTAATTTTGATGGCTTCATTAACAGTTGGCTGTTCTTCTAAAAGTCTTTACTCTTCTTTTATTTGTGTAAAAATGTCAAATGATTTAAATGGGAGGCATTTTTTCCCATTTTAGAGAGAACATATCCAAAGAGAAGATATTCTAGGAGACATCATCTGAGACATTAAGTAGAAGTCACAATTTTACATTTTTTTTGGCCAATCTTGAGCAATTTCTTTTGGAATACAAATAGGTGTTTCAGACAGTAGTATTTGTGTTTTTTGTTTTTAACTACATTTCAAATCTTTTTCTAAGATGTAATAATGAATTCCTCCTGTTCCCCCCCCCCCCTTTTTTTTGTCTTGTTATTGCTGTTGATTTCGTCATTTCCTTATCCCAAGACTGTTCGACATGGATTCCCCTATCAACCTTCAGCCTTGGCATTTGATCCTGTGCAGAAGATCCTGGCAGTTGGAACTCAGACTGGTGCTTTAAGGCTGTATCCTTTCATTTTAATTTTTAAAATGTGACTTTGTTGCCACCAACCTCTAATAGCAAATGAACAGTTGGAGTTGCCTTCTGTTAAATGCAGAAATTGAGAATGCGGTTTTTAATTGAGGGAGAAAAGAGGTTTCTACCAACCTTGGTAATAGGCATTAGTCTTTATATTTCTCCTTATCTTGCTGATCTGTGTATTTTGTTGTTTTCATTTGTAGGTTTACAATCATTATATGTAAACATTAGGTTAAAGATCCTATAGTTTGGAATTTTCTTTGAAAAGAGCTAGAAGTTTAAGAAGTGAAGTGGAAATAGCTTAGTAGCATCTTCTTGTAAAATTATGGTTTAGCACAAGAAACAAATATAATTTACAGATTTTTGTTAGTTTTCTGAATATTGTATGTATTAGTGTGGCATCATGATATAGTGAATATAAGAGGGAGAAACTCATTTCCCATCTTAACATTTTCTAGCTATGTGATTAATTTAAACTTCTCTGAAGTCTAGTTTTCTCTAGGAATGACAAGTGCCTGCAGTTTTTCATCTTGCAGAGTAGTTGATTGTGATCAAATGTGGTATGTGTAAAATTCTTTGCAAATATGAAAGAGCTATATTATATTAATTGATGATTAAATGCCATTTTAAATAAATCTGGGATTTTAAAATTGTTTATTAAAAGTTGATGTCTTGTTTTAAAAAAAAAAACACTTGTAAATCTTTTTTTATATTCAGTAAAACTTAGTGTATAGAAAAAAATTAGGTTAGTCAGTTGTATTTGAAAGAAAAACAAGCAAATAAACAATGCCACAGAAATGAAATATATTGCATTGTTCATTCAAAGAAATTTAAAATATCTTGTTTGAAATTTTTTTCCAAATTCCATTTTATACTTTTTGAGGCTTACACTTTAGAGAAAATATTTCTGTTCAGAATTTCTTCTAGTTGGAGTTAACTAGGAAGATCAGTTTTATTTCCAAATATTTGTCTTATATATTTGTCTTTATACTATGTTATTATATGTTACTATGTTACTATACTATGTTACTAACTATAACATTTAACTAACAACACAAATACATTTATTGTCAAAATTTAACTTCAACTCAAGCTGTACAAATGATAGTATAATAGCCATTTCCTGTCCAATGCTAGGTAAATAATATTAATAGAATGTGGAAAGGCACTAGTATTAGCAATAATAATTATTTAGTTAAACAAAGTTAGTTCTCTACTTTTTGTTGTTTGGGGTTTGTCTGATATTAGCTTTCAGAGAAGCACTACCACTGTAGTAGTTAATCCATATCCATTATAATTAAGGACAAATCACAATCTTACTAGATCTACTTTCATAAAATGCTTGGATTATTTGTTTAAATATTAGGCTTTGTTCTGATTTCACAATTAGGGCAAAAGCTACCTTTGCTTGCAATTTTTGAATAATTTAGGGTAAAGCACTTGGTCTCAATTATCTAAATAATTTTATATACCACATTCAAGAATGTCCTTGAATAATGAATCCTGTTTTATGATTTGAAATAAAGGAGGAATTATAACTGAAAACATATTCTTTGGGCATTAGAAAGGATTGATAATATAGCACTTGTTATAGTGATTTCATTTGTACATTATTATATTTTAGCTGTTTGAGGAGTGTAGCCTTTTTTTGTTAGAAAATATTTGGTATAGTTAATTAAATCAGGTATTTGAAAGGATATTTTCTGTTTTTTTCTAGTGAGCAGTTTTTTGTTTTTATTTTTTCATTTCTTTGAATTAATATTGATTTTTTTTCTTGAAAGATCCATGCCTTTCTTTCATAGGTAATTTTGTCTTTTATGTAGTATGATTACTAGTAAGTGCTACTTATGAATCTGTAGTTACAAAACATCAAATCCTGATTGAGTTACAAAGTAAATTCTTCCTGGTATATGAGACAGAGAGAGAGAGAGAAAGAGAGAGAGAGAGAGAGAGAGAGAGAGAGAGAGAGAGAGAGAGAGAGAGAGAGAGAGAGAGAGAAACAGAGAAACAGAGAAACAGAGAAACAGAGAGAAAGAGAATGAATGAGTGTGTGGTATTCCAAAACAGTATGGTTTCAAATACCTTAAAACTGCACTAAGGCTTTTGGGACACCCTCTACATATCTTTTAAGGATATTAACTACTTGGACTCAGAGCTGGGAGAGGGGGAATCAAGGATGTAATTCCTAATAAATTTGATTAGAAATAAAGATAAAGTACTTGTGCAATCATAAGACAATTGGGGAATATTATAAGTTTATGTATTATATTCATTGAAATATATATAGTAAGCAGTTGAAGGATTTCTTTTTTTGAGGCCCTTTATCAGTATATTTAGATGAGATTAATAAACCTGTTTCTGCTTTCTAATTTTGCTAATGTATTTATGCTGTAAATTCTAGATGTACAAGACTAGTTTTCTAACTAGCTAAACCATTCATTTGTTAATTTTTCCACATGTTTAGATGACATGTTTTAGGAAATATATAGTTTCTGAAAGAGGGCAAGCCAGTATAGTGAAAGACTTTGTATCCATGCTACGTGAGGATCATTTGAAGCAACTGGGAATATTTAGCCTGGAGAAGATAAGGCTTAGTTGGGGATATAATAGTTATGTCTACATAATTGCTCTAATTTTTTTTTTACTTCCACTGATTCTGCTTTCTTATGTTATTTTAAATTTTAGTCATAGTAATCTTTTATTAATTATAATGCCTTTAAATTGAGAAAACATATATTAAATACCTACTATGTGCTACTTAGTGGGGGTACAAAGAAAAAAATTAAATGATTCTTTCCATTTGTATTCTACTTGGTATGCTCGGAGTGTGTTAGAGTACAGTCTGTAGATATATAATACTATGAGGAAAAAGAAAGTCGTAAACTAGAAATAAAAAGGTGAAATATTCTAAAATGGTAAGAGGAGAAAGGAATGTATTTAAAGTATGGGGACTAATATAAAATATAGTGAAAGAGGTGAAATGTAGACTTATATGACTGAAACAGGGCATATGAAAGAAGGGATAATATGATATCAAAGTAGAAAATTAATTTGAAGACAAGTTGGATTGCTTCATATATTAAAGCATTTGTATTTCATCTTAGAGGCAACACTGTGTCATTTAAGATTTTTGGATTAGAGTATAATATGGTAGGATCTATATTGCAAACCTGTTTATTTACTTGATGATGGTGGTTGTTATTTATCCATTTTCAAAGAGGACTAATGACATCTCAAATGAAGTGTTGATTTATGGGTGAATTGTATTAAATAAGTGAGGCAGAGTTGCACCAAGTTGTCATTCTCACTTTTTTATTCACAGTCATTGGAATCCAGTGGCTGGATTTGTAATGGTTAGTTAGGTAATAGTATCCAAAAAGTAGCTATCTTACTGAAGTGAGAGAGACTGATGTGTAGCAGGAATAGGGGATAGTGTCAGTAAAGAAAGCTCCAGAGATATAAAATAGGATGAACATTGAGAAAACACCATTTAATTTAGGAGTTGAGATTCCTGATAATCTTAGAGAATAGTTTCATTTGAGTGGTTGTGTTGGAAATTAGCAAGGAGTCAAAAAGAGTTGAAGAAATAGAGGCAATCAATGCAGAAAACTCTTCCTAGGAGATTGTCTGTGAAAGAGAAAAGAATCACAGAATTTGAGATTTGGAAGAGACCTCTAGTCCAACTCATACATGAAAGAATTTCCCACTGTAATGCATCAGTCAAGTGGTTATCCAATCTTTGGAGGTCTTCAAAGGGCAGCCAACCCTTTCTAGAAATAGTCTTTTGGAGACCTTTATTGGGAATATTGGGGGAGGGGGTGGTGTTTGTGTGGGGGTTGGTTTTTTTTTTTTTTTTTTTTTAAGCATCAAGCTTAAATTACTTCTTTGAATCTTGTACCTATTACTTCTCATTTCAGCCTTTTGGAACCAAATAGGACAAATCTAATTCTTCCTCAACTTGAAAGGCTTTCGAATGCTTGAAGGTAGCTATGGTGTCCCCTTGTCCATTCTCTTTTCCAGGTAGTTCTTTCAACTGATTTTTATAGAGCATGTACTGGGAGTTCTGTTTGCCATTTTCAAAACTTTCTAGCTTACCAGTATTATTCTTAAATTCTGATACCTAAAACTCAACATAATAGAAAGACATTGATGGGGGTAGACTACAATGGGATCTTTCTGTTTTGGGAAACTAGATCTTTTTCTTGAAACCCAAGATTACACTAATTTTGGGGGGTTACTAATTCTTTGAGATTTCAGTTCCCTAAAACCCCTATAAGTTTTTCAAACCTACTGTCTAATCATATCTCCTTCATCTTATATTTAGTGAAGGTTTTTATTGTTATTTTGTTTTTTTTAATCCAAGTGATATAGGAAAGATATCTTATAAGGTATTAGGGTCAAGAGAAATTTTTTTTTTTTAAAAGCTTCAGAGTTTTGAGCAAGTTTTTAGGTAGTAGAAAAAGGAGGTTGATAATAGGTAAAAAGATAAGAGATTGATGTCAGAGAAAAAGAATGTTTAAAGTTTAAGATCTTTGAAGAAATGAAAGGGGATATAATTAAGTCTAAAAGAAAAAGGAGCTATCTCTTTCTTAGAGAAGGAGTAGAAACTAGGGAATGATGTTGAGTATGGAGTATGGAAAAAAGAGCAGCTCACAATGAATGGCTTCTTTTCTTAGTAAAATAGGAGGCATGAGAGAAAGATGGTGAATGTAAGGAGCATGAGGAAAAAAAGAGAATAGTTATGGGGTATATGATAGTCTTGTTGCCTGACTTTAATGTGAATCTCAAAGAACATAGCAGGAGATAAGTAGCAGCACACCCAGTGAGCTATAAGGAGTTAATACTGGATTATTATTTGGCAAGTTTTGAGCATTAAATGGAATGAGATGGTAAAGAACTCAAAGTAGAGTTTAGTGTGTAGTGGCACTGGTCAGTCATAAATCAAGACAGAAGAGGTGATAGTTTGAAAGAACAGGTAAGGTGAAGGGATTGGTTAGAAGTCACAGTGAGGGTGAAGAATAAGGTTAGCTGAAATAAAAGAGAAAGAGTTGGAAGGACTGAAAAATTGCAATCAGAGAGAAGAATTTCAGAGTTCTAGATCATGGAGGTACTACCTATCTGTCAGTAGCTATTACATTTAAATACTTACTATGAGCCAGCTATTTACTAAATAGGGAAGATAGAGAAAAATATGAACCAATTTTTGCTTCCAGGGTAGTTAAATATTCTACCATAGAAACTGGTAATAATGAAACACATGATCTGATCTTCCCTAAAAGTTACTGGGGAAAGTTAAAAAGTTAGGTTATAGGAACTGACGGAAATTAAATGAACTGGAAATTCAGGATTTTAGAGGGTTCATCCACATATCAGTATGAGGGTAGCATTTGGAGTGGAGTGGGGAAGTTATTAAGGAAAAATTTGAGTCAGATACTGATTTCTTTGAGAAAAGAATTCTCTTAGGGTTGATAGGATGGAAATTTGGAAGATGTAATATTAGATTATTAGGCAAATGAATGTGTAAAGAGGAATTTTAAGCACTGTTGTCAAATACTAGGGATACAGATATGAAAGTAACACTACCTGCTCTTGAAGATATCAATATTTTAATAAAGGAAAGCAACACACGTAGGAAGCTCCAGCTACAAGTCATATCAATGTTCAGTGATCCTTAATTGCAATGACAAGGCAAATAGTAATGCCTCTTTTTTTGTGTCTTTTAATTAATAAAACCCTATAGTTTCTGATGTTGGACTATTTGATAGTGTCAAGGACTTTAGTATTGTAATGCTGGAAAAACTGAGGCGAGATAGAGGTTAGAGAGTTATTATAATTTAATTTATTGGAGAGTAAGTCAATTGACTGGATTGGATTCTTGTTTCCAAGTACCCAGTCTCAAATGTGGGGTATAGAGATTCTTTATAGGGAGACAGAAACAATGACATAATGGGGAGAGGATGGAGATGACATAATGGGGAGGCACTGGAGATGGGAAGATTATTTGATATTCTGATGGGGAAAAGTATTTGATATTCTAATAGATTGGGATGAGGAGCAGCATCTGATATTCTAAACTATAAGATCTTTTGTCCTTATCAATTATTCTGATGATCAAAAGGGAAAGGTGGTATGATAGCCTGAGGTTTGGGGCAGAATGACCGAGGTAGGGCAGTTAAGAAGATTTGTGGCATTACAGTATTGTGAACTTCCTTGTTCTCCTAAATCTGAGTAAACTGTCACTAATCCGAAATATTGTAGGATGAGGCATGCTTAGCATACACTTGCAAGTGGAACATTTAAGTTTTCTCAGCTCTATGTTGATAATATTGTAGATATTTTTGATGACTATGCAAAGTTAAACTACTTTAAATAAAGTAAAAGCAGTATTGCTGGATTTAGCTAATACTGTCTATAGAGTAAATCTGAGTATTTGAATAATTAACCTATTTATTGAATTCATATTTGGAAACTTATTAAAAACACTACAAATATGCATATTTAAATTCTAAATTCCAGAAGAGCATTTGAAAGAATATTGGCTGAAATTAAAGAAAATAACAATTATCATTTGCATGGGCATAAAATTAAGAAGATTTTAACTGAAAAGTAAAATAAAATTTCAAAATTATCTTTGATATCTTTAGATTTTCCCTATTAGAAGAACCCCAAACTGGTTCATATTGCATTATATTTGAGGGCATTGCAGGCATATATTTTAAAGAATGGATAGAAAGTTTTAATAATATTTTTACTTTCTTTTTCCTTTACATAGTCCATTTTCATAGATTAGATAATAAGTTCATTTTAGTTTTTAACTACACAAATATTATTGGGTTATTAGGTAAATATAACATTTGTGCTATATGTACATATTTACACACGTATATATATGTACATATATACATATGTTAATGGTCTTTTGGTTTATTTTTATGGCATAAAAATTCAATAGAGATACATGGAATCTATTCTTTGGTTTGAATTGCACTTTCTTAAGCTTTTAAAGGTGACTGTATATTATTAGAATTTTTTGTTGTATTTTATAAATGTTAGGAAAGAAATAAATGATTCCTTCCCTTCCAGTCTAGTTACATAGTTGAGATATAATAGTATCAAATAGTATGAGGATACAGTAGAAACTGCACCAGATTTGTTGTCAAGATTTCCTTTAAAGTGGCAGTTGACTGTTTCCTTCCTATGGGACCTTATATAAGTCACTTAGTCTCTCGTGACCTCAGTTTCTGTATATGACTTAAGGGAGTTGGACAAGATGAATTGTAAGTTTCTAGGTTTAAATTTATGATTCCAATGGAGTGAGAATACTCTCTAGGAGATTGAAAATAAAGGACTTTTATTAGATATCAGAATTTAGGACTATCATCCCAATTTTTTTCTAAATGCTACTTTACTCTTAATCTATAATTTTTTATGGATGACATAAATAAAAGGAAATCCCCATTTTCCTTAAAGGTAGTTTCCTGGGTTATGTAGCTAAATCCTGCCTTATTTCCTAACTTTAAAAAATTTTAAGTAGATAAATTTCACTTAAATAGTATTCTAAAACAATTACTAACATTTATTTCAATTATGCAGTTGATGTACATATTATTGAATAAAATTGAATTGTAAACAAAAATCAGAACAGGCTTTATATCAAATAACAATTGCCATTAGTGTTGTAAGTTTATCAATGGAATTGGTAAAGAAGCTTCATAGAACAGATTTACATATTATGGCATTTTTTTTAACCTAACAAAAACTCTTGATCGCATTGTAATGGTAATACTTATAAGAAACACAAAAGAATGGAACATTGTTTATTTACTATTTTTCTAGAGTTACTGGTTTGCATTTAAATAGGAAAGTTAATAGTGCAGGTATGTGTTTTGGCCAACTTCTGCTTTGGCCTCTGTGAACTGAAGTTAAAGAGAAGAAAGAAAGTCATCCATTTAATCCTTTTTATGTTTCTAGAAGCTTTGTGTCTTTTGCTTTAATTAAGTGAACAAACAATCATATTCAAAAGTCAAGAGTGACTTTTTCCCAAAAGTGATTTTAATCAGTACTTTATCCTAGCTTTATAAACAGCATTTCTATTTTAGATCTATTGTTTAATTTATTTTTTACTTAAATCATATTCAGATTAAAAAGTAGTACTATATCATGAAATAAAAGGATATATAAAAAAGCTAAAATCTTTGCTTGTATTTTTTATTAATTATATTAAACATTCTTATCCAGTAAGTTATACTTTAGGACATGAGAAGAATAAAAGTTTGTTGGAGGGAACAAGGAATGGGATAACCTTCTGAATGTTAAAGTGGTGCTTTGTAGCATCTATTTTTAAAGTACCTTCCCTGAATGAGGTAATCCAAATCTCTGGAATAATGATTCTGAGTATTTTTGGAATTATTCTATTTTTTCATTTTCTTAAGAACTTTTATAAATATAGATTAATATAGATTGAAAGAAATATAATTTCTTCTTCTTTTTTTTTATTAAAGCTTTTTATTTTTTAAAACATATGCATGGACAGTTCTTCAACATTAGTCTTCCAAAATCTTGTGTTCCAATTCTCCCCCCCCTTCACTCCCTCCCCTACATGGCAAGTAGTCCAATATATGTTAAACCCAATATATGTATACATATTTATACAATTATTGTGCTGCACAAGAAAAAAAAAAGAAGTAAAATGAAGTGCAAGCAAACAACAACAAAAAGAGTGAAAATACTATGTTGTGAACCACATATATAAGTTCCTATAGTCCTCTCTCTGGGTGTAAATGGATCTCTTTATCACTGAATAATAGAATCTGGTTGGAATCATCTCATTATTTAAGAGAACCATGTCCATCAGAACTGATCATCGTATAATCTTGTTGTTGCTGTGATCTTCCTGCTGTTGTTCTGCTTATTTCACTTAGCCTCAGTTCTTGTAGGTCTCTCCAGGCATCTCTGAAATCATCCTGTTGATTATTTTTTGAAATGTAATTTCTTTATGAAACATTTTGCTATCCATTGAAATAACTGGATATACTTGCAGATGTCTAAAAAGCCAGAGAAGAATCACTATTGCATTAGTTTTTCTTTGATTGGAATGAGTGAAGCATTCTTTCATACTATAATGTGAACAACACATCACTTAGCACAGTGTCTGACACATAGTGGGTGCTTAATAAGTGATTAAGGACTGAATGACAGAACGTACAGAAATAAATTCAGTTTCTGTCATACTATAGAAGTTTCTTGTATAGATAGTGTGTAACTGTAACATAAAAATGCAAGTTGGATGTTCAGTTGTTATGTGAGATAGTCTTTACAATGTTTATTGTTGTCTTGTTGAGGAATATCTGTTATATAAACAGTACTTTTTTTTTTTTCCTCTTCCAAACATATTTTTCCCTAATGTGCAAGGCTTTATTTAAGATGTGATATACTGCTTATTACCATGTTAACATACATAGGAAACAGTTATATTGGAAAGATTTAGAAACACTTTTTGGAAAGAAAAAAGAATTGAAACTCAACCAGATTCTCATTTTCTTAAATTAAGGAATAATTGTTTTGTAATGAGAATAACCATTTGCTCATTGGCACTCATAAGTTCTAAAAGGTAAGGCATCAAGAGATGTATGTTCTCTTTTGCTTGTAGGAAAGTGCTTATGCTTTAGGTCAGGGTCCTCAAACTAAGGCCCGCGGGCCAGATGCAGCAGTTAAGGACATTTATCCCCCTCACTCAGGGCTATGAAGTTTCTTTATTTAAAGGTCCACAAAACAAAGTTTTTTTGTTTTTACTATAGTCCAGCCCTCCAACAGTTTGAGGACCCCTGCAAGTTAGATGATTGAGGATCCAAAGTAGGTGAGAAATGGGAACCTTTTTTTACAATCCTTTTTTTTTCCTAAGATGACATGGACTTAAGTAGACATCTAATTTTGAAGCCTTGGAAAATAAGGAAATCTCCTTTGGTTTAGAGGTTTAATCTCCAGTTCTTTCTCTAAGAGAGAAGCTGTCTCCTCTGCCCCCCTCAAAAAAACAAAAAGAGCTAGAAGAACAGGTTCCTTCTTCTTGTGACTTCAGAAGAAGAACAATTGATATATGTTTGGATTTTTCCCTAATTGCTTGCCCAATGAATTTCTTTGAGTAAGGAATGTCCTTTTTGGTTAGAGGACAAAGGCCCATTTTATTGAATTGACAACTTTTCTTTGAAGTTTTACATGTCTATGTTAAGCTGGTTTAGGGGATGGGGAGAATTACTTTCGGGAGCAAAACTCAAAAGTATTTATCCTTGGTCTCTTTTTAATATTTTACAATGTAGAGTGTCTTCATTTGTATACTTTCTCCTATTTGGGGGTTTGAGACTGTTTCTCTATCTGTTTGGCAACTTTTTCCTCAGTCTCTCTTATTAGACTTCATCCACCTCATGCCTATTAATTGGGGATATCCCAAAGCTCTGCCCTTGTCACTTTTCTCCTTTTATATTATCTCACTTGATAATTTTATCATTTCCCATAAGTTGAGATTATCCTCTTTTTGCAAATGATTTCCAGTTTATTTATTCATCTTTATCCATCCTTAGTCTCCTTTTCTCAGCTCCAGGCCAATGCTACCATAGTGCTGTTGGACCTTTTAAATTGGATGGCATAGAGATGAACTATAATCACAAAGAGAGGGAATAGAGATAGACATCTTAGATAGTCTTGGAGTATTTCTGTAGCAAATAGTACATGATACAGCAAAGAAAACAGCAGTGATGGCTACATAGATACGAGAACCAAGGAAGAACAACACTTCTAAAATCTAGTGAGGAAATATTATTCAGGAAAGACAGTGGAAAATAAGCATGCTTATTTTTTCCCTATATTACACTGAAAATAAACTAGTATTTGATAAAATAAATTTCCATCTTTAGTAGCAGCCTGTTATTTTTCCTGTTGCCTATACTTTTTATGAAATTTTTTCTTATATTGAGCCTCAATTGAACCTGCATGGAATATAGTAAGTGATTAATAATTGCTTGTTGACTGACATTTGTAGGTTAATCTGATATCCTTCCTTCATTTGACGATTCTTTATAAATATTTGAAAGCTGCTATTCTCCTTTCACAAATTTGAACATCCTAAGATCCTTTAGCAAATTATATCATTTGTATGGTTTTGAGTGAATTTATTGTCTTGATTGTCCTCTTTTGGATATTCGCTATTTACCAATATCACTCTTGCTTTTATACATGGTAAGAAAACAAGTATTTAAAGAAAATCAGAGATAAATGTCTAATCTATGACAAATTGAGATCCTTTTTGTTAAAAATGCTTTTTCTTTCACATCTGAAACCACAATTTGTTGTTTAAAGAAGAAAAACAATCTACTAATTAGTTTCTATTTTAAAATTCAAAATAAGAAAATTATTCCTTTATTGCTTATTAAAGGCTATATATAATTCTCATTTTTAATCCTTAAAACAGTGCTATGAAGTAAATTTTTTTTCTTTTTTGTCAGATCTGATTTCATTATTGTAAGGAATTGAATACTCCAGGTGATTCTTAGCAATTTAAATTGTTTTGTAATTTTAAAGTCTTGAAGTTGTCTAGGACAATTTAGTATAAGATTTTGAAGATTTTTTTTCATGTAAACACATTAAAAAAATCCAACAATTTTGAATTTTAAATATCTATGAAAATCCTTCTCTCATACCACCAACAGTACAGTCTAGCTCTGGACATACTCTTAAGGAGACAACTGGAATGATAGCAATGTAGAAAATATGTAAAAATTTCTGAGTACACTTCTATTAGTTTTAGCAATAGATTCATGGCAAATTTACTTTTAATAAACACTTTCAAAGATTATTTCTTTTGAGGAAAAATTCATATTTCTTTCTATATTTTACCCTCAGCAGTTAATGTTGATTCATATGCAAAAAATTATTTTCATGGGTGGCCTTTTTTGCAAATAATTATCAGAAGTTCAATACCAGATTGACAGATTTAGTGAAATAATCTTCCTTCTGATTTATTCTCATACTTTCTTGCAGTTTTTTTCTCCTCTACCCTCCCCTCAGTTTTGTTTATAGTAAGAATGCTTCATATACTCAGGACCAGATAGCAGATATACTTAAAAAAGTTTCAATAGTTTCCAGTTATATTTATTTTCCTCTAAGATAGGCAATATAGATGTATTCAACATACTTTGATTTGGGGGCTAAGGTTCTTTATTACTTGCTTCCATTAATTTTCTCTAAAATGGAGTTGGTGCTTTGGACAATTAACTTGTAAAAGATAAAATAGGTATAGTTTTACTATTTTTTTGTATTGATAATTTGTGATTTAGAAGTAGATATGTCTCTGGAGCAACTTTTAAAAAAAATTCTAAAATTTTAAGATCTTATACTTCTTACTCATTATAAATCAGTCCCTATAGAATTCAAGGGCTATATAGTTTTAAAATTTCTATTACCTCCTTCACCTAGTAAAATACCTTTCTTATAATGTAGTAGATATTTCATAAATACTTGATTTGAACTGTTGAATAACTTGTAGGAAATATGTTACGGAAACTGCCTATAATAATTGAGAAATTACAGAGAAGCTATCAGTTTGTTGATTGTTGAAAATATCAGATGAATGTGTTTGTCTGGTACTTAAGTATAAATGATGTTTGTTCTAGAGTTATTATTAGTTACTGGGTTTTGTTTTGTTTTGTTTTGCTTTTGTTTTGCTTTTGTTTTGCTTTTGGCTTTCTTTCATTGCTAGCAGCTTGTTAATTCTTCTTTCTCATGATTTTCCTTCCAAAATATTGACTTGTTTTTTTTTTTTTTAAAGGCATTCCTGGTTAGGTTGTCCATTGTAGAGAATGCTTAATTCTGTCCTTTCTTTAAACTACATTATCTTTCCTTGTAATAGCAATGATTCTGCTTTTTCATAATAGTACCCTGCCAAAAGTGACTATGAATCTAGTAGATATCAACTATATCAGTATTTTTGTGCTAAATTGATTTCCCTTTAGGGTATTATTATTTTTTCCATTCCCTTTTTAAAAAATGGGGGGGGGGAGAAAAAGGCATTTAAACAGTTTCCCTTCGTTTATTATTTGTTATTTTTTTCTAAAACAGAGTTAGTGACTTTGGACAGTTACTTTATAAAAGACAAGTATAGGTATAGCATTGTCATTTTTTTGATAAGCTGTTTGGAAGTAAATAGCTTAAGTAGAATGAGAGAGGCCAAAATCCTTAAGACTACAGAGAAGTTTTATATGTTAAGAGCATGAAGACTCTGTTTAGGAAAAGAATTGGTAGGCCATATTTGCAGCAGTGTAAGAATTACTTATGTGAATGAAGTAAGTGACTGAATGAAATCACATATTCGCAAATATTTCATTTGTGTAGCTCTGAGTAAGGAAACCCCTTTACCCATATAAATCATCAAGTATTTTATAATTCACAAGTTACCAAAGATATTGAGAGATTAAGAGATTTGCTAGGATCTATTCAGCTAGGTCACAATGAAAATTAGACTTGAACCCAGAACTGCCCTCTCAGTTCAGTTCTTTGTCCACAGTGCCACATTAAGTATATTGAATTGCTTTTTATCCTTGTTTCCTAAATGATAAATAACTCCAATTGATTTGTCAGAGCAAAAACAAAGATGTACCATATAATTAGATTACTTAAATATAGAATTATTTTAACAGGTATTCAGCTTTGAGAAATGGGAAAAGAACATTGGAAATAACATCAACAGTGATTATAATTTTATACAAATGTTTAACTACAGTAAATCTGTTGCCACAACAAGTTCAAAAGAACCAAGAAAGTATCTTAGCAAATATTTGACTTATTTATTAAGGTGATAGATATAGTTGGCAGAAGCTATCCTACTTAAGATTATAAATTCATACTTATGAAATTTGATGGATGAGTTTAAATAGTAATGTTTCATTTAGCAGGGAGAAGTTATGGATATAAAACTAGTTGGGAGAATGCTTGGCAATGAGATCTAACTAAGCAAAGTCATGCCAAGTACATTATTCAAGGATGAAAATGGAGAGACAACAAAGAAGACAAATGTAAAAGATCCACAAGAATTACTAGGCAAACTGTTTTCATCATCAGAGACAATAGAACTACCATACATAGATCAATAAAAATTTCAAAGTTCTGAATGTGTTATAGAGGAGGTAGAAATGACACTCTTTGTATAGAAATAAGAAAATTAGTTGGAATATATATATAAAGAAGATATATGATAAAGCAGAGGAAATTGTGATAGCATTGAAAAATTAAATCACAAGGTATCATATGGAGAGGAAGATAATATATGGTTGTGGAAAAAAATCTCTGGTCACATTAACACTTCTCCTCCCTCTATTCTCTCCCCCCCAAGAAAACCATAACAACTACTGACCTACTGGCATTCTCTCTAACGTATTTAAATCTTTAGTAATTTGTACATGAAATGAGAACATTCTCAAAGAGGATACTATTAGAGCAAAAGCTGGCTTTTATAAGTGATAATCCATAAAGGATCATGTCTTTACTGTTTTAGAAAGAATAGTAAGAGATAGTAATTACAAAATTCTATTATGTAATTGTTGATTTTGAAAAAATCATTTATTTAGTTTGGTAGAACAATAAAGATTCCACCAGTATATCTCTCAATGATACATCAGTTATCATTTAAGATTATTTGAAAGGCATAGCCAGAGAAATAATCTCATTCAATGCCTTTCTGATCATAAACAATCTTGAAAGATATGAAATGGAGATATATAGCCATCATTGTGATAGAAGAGATCGAGTACAAAATCTAGGTTAACAATTGATTCTCTCTGGATGCTAGAGGAATCTCCAGATTTCCCTGATTGCAGATGATACCATGCTGACTGTATCAAACTCGAGAATATTGTAGAATCTCCTAAAAGTGATATATAACTAGTCATGAATTTCACTTAAACATCCACACAGAAAAGACTAAATAGAATGAAGAATAAATTTGAATGATAAGCCTGTTGACTTGTCCGTATCAAAATATACATTTGGAACATACAGTACAGACAGAATAATTGATCCCAGAATAAAATAAGCTGAATGGCCTCAGGACATTATAAAACTTTTTTGACAATCCCAAAATTTCTTTTATAATCTTAAGTTTCTTGTAAAAACAAAGCCTGCCCCCTCCCTCGGCCTTTTAAAAAATATTGACAGTTTCTTGGTGGAGTTATCAACAAGCTATGAAATAATTTCTGAAAAATTAAAGACGAATAATCCATAGACAGCAGTGGAGGGGTGAGTGGTAGATATGACTAAGTTCAAATATATAATCAATGTGGAACTTTGAAGAAGATCTGGAGTAAAAGATGTCAAGAAATTTTGACAAAAAGAAAAAGTGAGTTGATAATATGGCGAGGATGAGGAATATGGGTATAGCCAGAGGTACCCAGTCCTAAATCATTGTAAATGTTAAAACAAGAAAGCCTTTAATGAATTAGATAACATTTCCCCTTCACATGTGAATGTGAGTCAGTTCCACAGGATGCAAAAATACTGATGGATTATGATCTATCTATATTGGAGGAATGCCTAATGTAACAAAATATAGATTTATATGAATATAGTAGTCTTAGTTAATAACTTTTAAGTATAATTTATAACATTCTTTAAAGAACTAATAATGATAAATATAGTTAGATAATGTCTAACTACTAATTTATTTCTATAATATTTAGACTCTGTATTACTGAATTCTGGCATTGACATTTTTAATATATTAAAAATAGTATTAGCAATCAATTATTAGCTTAATTGCTTACTTAAAACCTTGTTTTAATGTTTATTAAATGCTTGTAAAAGACAAAGTCATAAGATACAGAGATTTTTCTTTTTGTGAATAATTTTGTTGTTTGGAATGTAAATGTGATTCTGGGAAAAACAACAATAATGATAAAATTTCTATTGTTTAGAGCTATCAAAAAATGGAATTGCCTGCCTTGAGAGGTAGTATATTCCACCGGTTGGAGGACAATTAGCATTTGGAATATCCATCGTGGCAGATGTTGTGAAAAGTTTCTTGGTCAAGTAGGGTTGGACAGGATGGCCTTTGAGGTCTCTTCTAGCGTTTAGATTATGTGATCTCAGAGCAAAGCAAGAGAATTTTCCTAGACTAGAGAATGGATGATAGTAGATTCCTGGACTGAAATTTTATCTCTACCAATTGGGACTAGGAAGTAAAAAGGCTAGTCCTGAAGCCATTATAACCATTTAAGAGGAGGCAAAAAGCAATACCTATGGAGGAAAAGAAGTCAATAGTTTTGCAGTCTATTTCTTGACAGTATTCACTTGAAGTGGCCTTTTATTGTTTTGCTACCCAAGTAGTAATGAGTTAGAACTAGATTTCAGTTTACATGTAAGAAGTTCTTGGCTATTGTTGGAGGAAAGAAAAGACATCTCACTACAAAGTTGACTTTATTTAAGTGAGTAGTTTTTGAGTCAAACAGTATTTTCTGTAATATTTCTGTATTATTGCTAATCAGTTGGATTATGAATGGAACCTAAAGAGAAATTGACTGTATAACAATAGATTTGTAATAAAACAGGTGTTTTTGAAACATTAAATTTTTATCCTCAATGTTATTTATAGACATTTAAAACTAAAAACTCTTAACCCTTGGCCAGATCTGGAATATTCTGTAAATGAGTTTGTATATATTAACTGTGACTGCCATATCATTCTGCTTGGCAAAGAAATCCAAATGTCTTCTGGCTAAGTTGGTTCTGAACATTTTTGGGGTTTTTTGGAGTCTATGTTGTGGTATTAAAATCTCCTTAAGAAATTATTATTCTTAGAGGAATATCTTCATAAATAGTTGATTTTTAATAAATGCATCTTTATGTTTCCTATTATTCATAATGTAAAGCTAGTTTTGAATTGGTCTCTTTGAATTTTTTATAATTGCATGCAATTATCTTCTCACTTTTTACTGAACTAGGAGACAGCTTTTTAAAAACTATATTTTGATAACTAAATTTTAAATATAATTGGTTTCCTTTATTTATAATTACATATATATTATTTTGAGCATTTCAAAACATCATTCTCAGAATAGATCGATGTACATGAGTTTTTACTTGTCTGCTGAATGGGTCCACAACATCTCTGAATTTCTAGATTGTCAGTCTGTATGTAGCTGATATAGAATTGACTTCAAAATTAATAACCCATTATTTCTGTTCTTTTAAGATATAACCAGTTTTCTTTTTGTGTGCGATATTGTTATTGTTAGCTATTGTCTAAGTTCCTATACTTTAATTGGAAAAAAATCAGTGAGACTTTTCTACAAACCTTTGCTCTCTTTCATTTCAAAATACTAAAAGAAAGAGGGAAACAAATGATTATTGAGTAGTTATTTTGTACCAAGTAGTGCATTATTTTACAAATATGAAGTTTACAAAAATGAGGTTTACAAAACTTCATTTAATTCTTAAAACAACCCTAAGAAGTAGCTATAGTTTTAAGTGTTTTTTTGGTCATCCATCCCTCTGCCTACATTTTTGCAGTTAAGTCACTAAATATCAAGAGATAAATATTGAGTTGGTTTGGATAATTTTTGTCTTATAATTATCAAATCCCGAAATTTATGGATAATATTATATTTGAATATTATTTAAAATTCTTGCTACTGGGGAAAATATCAATATAAACATTTCATTACTCAGTAATCATGAAATTCAGTATTTTGTAACTTTCTACACTATTTTGATTTGAGTCTGATCTAAAGTGTTATTAACTTTTTTACATTAATCATAAGCCATCATTGCTTTTAGATATAAAATTCATTCATCGACACTTCTGACTTTATTTAAGTTTTTGTAGAGTTGATTTTCCTTGACATTTTACCCCAGTCTAGGCTGATAAACTGCATGAAAGGGAAAGAAGCATAATCAGTTAAATTTCTAATATATCTATGTTTATTGGACTATTAAGGTATAATGCCTAAACTCAGTTTTTTGTTTTTGTTTTTGTTTTAAGTTATAACTCCTTATATATTAACCTAAATAGGTAACATTAGCTTGAAACTAAATCTAGAAGCCTTAAAAAACACTTTGCCTCTTAAATATGTTCTAGTTTAAACAGGAAAGTATTTATTTAAGAAGCAAAATAACTTCTTTTTTGCAATGGGCTGGGTGCTAACACGGTCATCACACCCTTTTTAACAGTTTTAGAGTCCTAAAGTTTTTGAACTGTGTCTCCATAGGTTGTCATTTGATTTACCTTTCCTAGCATCTTTTTTATTCTCTGGCAAAAACCCTTACAGAAAGGATTTTTTTTAATATCTAGTTATGAATAACATGATTTTTACTATTGAACAAGACTTTTGTTTTTGATAACATTGAAGAAATAGATACAAATGGTCTTAAATTTCTCTTTATACCTGTGGTTCACATATTTAACAATGTGGGTATGACTTAGGCTCAGGGATAGGCAGAGGGAATAGTATTTAGAAGAGGAGTAAAATAATGAGAACATATCTGAGAAGAGTGAATGAGTATCTGAAACCCAAAATCTTTTGTCCATTAAAAATTATTAAGAAGAATATTTTATTCAACATGCCGTATCTTTTTAAAGGTAGATTACAAATATATATATACAAATATACAAAAAAAGTTTTGTTTAATGATTTTTGTTATTTTTCTCTGTATTCCATTTCTTTACTTCAGAGGATCTTTGATCTTTCATTGTGAATCTTTCCTTCTGTGATACTAATTGCAACCCAGCTAGGCCTTTTCAAGTATGTATTTCCTTCCTTAAATTTGCCTGTATATTTCTCTTTCTTCCAGATATGTTAAGGTTATCCTTAGAATTGGTAAAAAAAAAAAAAAAAAAAGGAGGATTAATCAGATTTTCTTATTCATACTACTTTCTACATTAGCTGCAGTGATCTTCTAAATTAGTTATTTATGACAAAAAAATAAATAGGTCACAGTGTAAATTTTTTGAATTTAAGAGATTTGATGAAATTCCCAGGATAAGTGAGGATAAGATGAAATGCTCTCCAGGCCTTTGTTTTCAGTTGGACCTCCATCAAGTATTTAATACCACAGGGACTTTGAGGTCTTAGATGGCCCATTGGAAGAAAGGGTAATAAGCTTTCCAACTAACTAGAGGTGAAATAGAGGTAGATGATGATCCCCAGGAGTTTGGGGACTATTTCAGGAACAGAGATGACTTTCTCCTATAAAGCTAGGCCAGGAGCCTGCTCAGATTTACTGTTGGGGGATGGATGTGACAGCTCAAATCTCTAGTTTTAGTACTGAAAAACTCCAAATCTTAGTATCCAAAGATGTCTTATGGGTGTGTCAATAGGGGAATTTTGAATGGCAAACAGGATTTTACATTTGATAATGAGGTAATAGAGAGTCCTTGTAGTTTCATAAATAGGGGAGGTGGGTATAACATGGTCCGATTTTTACTTTGGAAAGATCGATTTAATAGTTGAGCAGAAGATGGACTGGAATGAGAGGAGATTTGAGGCAAGCAGTTCCATCAGAAGACTATTGCAGTAATCCAAGTGTTAGTTTGACAAAGTCTTGTACCAGGGAAATGGTAGTATCAAAGAAAATGAGGAGGCATATAGAAGAGTCATTATGGAGTGTAGAATTTATAGGACTTGGTAACTAATTAGATGTGGTGGTAGCAGGTTTGGGGTAAGGAGTAAAGTTGAAAGAGTGAGGAGTCAAGGATGATACCTTTGTTTCAAGCCTGGGTTACTGGGAAAATATTACTTTATTTTATTTTATTTTAATTTATTTAGTACTATTAGAGTTTTATGTTTCATTGCTTGTTTTAGTCTCTAGCTAAACTAATAAAGTCAAGGGGAAAACTTTTAACACTTGATTATCAAGTGAGAATAACAGAGCCTTTCCTTTGCAGGTTTCCTCCTGGCTTTCGCATAAGAATGCTGACTTATGTAGGTTTGTGGGGAAAGGAGAAGCTTTATAAATATTTTGGATGTTAATGGAGATTAAAAACTATGTATTAATATACTTATATAGTTACATATGCTTATTTATATACCTTAGTAAGCAATATTAATTCATTTACCTTTGGAGAGGAAGATTGGCACTTGCAAGTAATTATAAACATCTTAAAAAGCAAACATATATTATAAATAGGGATTTAGAACCTCAGAGACCAGACATTATTAAAATCATTGCAGTAATTAAAATTTTGTTGGCCCTGCAACACATGGTAGGCTCATTCTATGGATACTAGTGGAATATGTGAGTAGTCCACTTGTTATCTTTCACTGTTGCTTTGTAGATTTTCAAATGAGATAAAGTTCTTAGTCTAGGGACCTGCACATAGTAGGCACTCAGTAAATGATTTAAAAAAAAATGCTATGCTGCTAGCCTACTGTTTCCTGGCCATACATTTCTCTGTTTATATCTTTATTTCACTTAGGCATAATTCCTTGTTTGTAATGTGCTTCAGTCTATTCATGCTTGTCCCATATCTGTCTTTTGGATATTTCTTAACCTAATTTCTGCAGTGGCTGATATTCTATGACTTATAACCATAAAACATGACTGGATGAAAAATAGTTATTAAAATGTGAATGTTTGTTTGAAGATAAATCATGGGATCATTGAAAAACCTATTCAATCTCCATTAGGAAAATGGACTTATTCTCCTTTTCAACTGTGGACTCAGCTCATTGTCTGTTATATCTGTTCAAAATAGGAAATTGAGGTCTACTTGTTCCCTTTTCATATCTTCATCAGTGTTACTTCAGATATTTATTGACTCCATCAGTTACTATGCTAGGTAACTCTAAGACTACATTTGAAAATAAGAGCTAATCCTCATTGATGGAATGAATTTCCTAATGAGCAATTGTTAGGTCAGTGAACTCACCTTCTGTCCCAAAAATGGAAGGGGTAGAAGTTCTTTAAGAAATGGTCTTGCTGGTCTTGCTCTCTGTTTCACACTTCATTGTTCTTTTTTTAAATGCATGTCACAGATAAGCAATCTAAAATTGGATTCAGTATTAATGAGCTTAGAACATTTCATTTCATTTTTAATTTTATAAGTATTCTGGTTTTAAAATAATAGTAATAAGGGCAACAAGATTATATGATGATCAGTTCTGATAGACATGGCTCTTTTCATTATTGAGATGATTCTTATCACCTCCAATGATCTTGTGAGGAAGAGAGACATGTATACCCAGGGGACTGTGGGAACTGAGTGTGGATCACAACATAGCATTTTCACTCTTTTGTTGTTTGCTTGCATTTATTTTCTTTCTCATTTTTTCTTTTTTGATCTGATTTTTCTTGTGTAGCAAGATAATTATATAAATATGTATGTATATATTGGATTTGACGTATATTTTTATCATTTTTAACATATATTGGATTACTTGCCATCTAGAGGAGTGGATGGGGGAAAGAGAAGGAAAAGTTGGAACACAAGGTTTTGCAAGGGTCAGTTGAAAAATTATCCATGCATATGTTTTGAAAATAAAAAGCTTTAATTAAAAAAAATTTTTTTAAATAGTATTATATTGCTGACTTCATTCTGAGTGAAAAAAAAAAAAAAACAGCCACATCAAAATTTTAGTTTTACATTTAGCTTGAGACATTTACTAGCTTTGTGATCCTAGATAAGTCACCTAAGTAAGCTCTGTGTTCCTATTTCCTTAAGTATAAAATGTAAGATCATAATAGCAATACTGCCTAGAGTTATTGAAAGGATTAAATGAGATCTGTTTGTGAAGTGCTTGTACTTTATATGTGCCAGACATAATACACACTTATTAACTGCTTATTCCCTTTCTCCCCTTTCCTCTTTGAAATGTAATAGAAATAAAATGGGTATGAATATAAAGATCTGCCCGCTATTTGCAAAAGTATGGGCTCAGTGGGACTGGCTATGTGGCAATAACAGTTGCTATGAAGAAAGAGCTCCAATTTTAGGAAAATGCTAGTTCAGTAGTATGAAGCAGACAATAAAACTAATGCATTCAAAAACTACATAAAATGACATATAATATCCTTTATGAGGGAGGCTCTCTGCTGTAGTCTTTGTTACTTCACACCTACAATATCATGCACATACAGTCTATTGTGCCACAGGTTAGAAAGAAACTTGAGTACATTTAGAAGGAGGTAGTGAGTTGGGTGGGAAAACCATGTCAGCCATGCAGACATTTGTTGAAGAATGAAGATATGAGCCTAGAGAATACTTAGGGATTTAGAGTTGACTTTGTACCTTGTCAGGATTCCTGTATGAAATAGTGAAAATAATAGTAATTGTGATAAGAGTAATTGCATTTATATAGAACTTTAAGATTTGCAAAACATTCTATGTGTATTCTAATTCTATCTTAACTAGCATGTGAAGTGCTATTGTTAGTTTTATGTCTGCAAAAACCAAAGCTGACTTGAATAATGTCATACAGCTGCTCGGTGTCTGAGAAGAGTCAGACTCAGGCCTTTCTGGTTCTTAAGTCCAGCATTCTATTCACTGTGCCATCTAGCTGCTTTAAAAAATAGATTTGGACACTGGATATTGTTGGTCTTCATTCTAGATCTGCTTCATACAGAATTTCTAGTTGGATGTTATGCCATGGTCTCATGTTGATTGGAAGAATGATGGTGCTCTTGACCAAAATGAGGAAGAAGAGCGGGTTTTGGGGTAGAAAAGGCAAAATGAGATCTGAGAAATTTATTGCAACCCATCCATACTTTCTAATGCTGTGTGACTCTCACAAATTTTACCCACTAGCTAGCTATTATTGTCCAGAAGCACAGAGTTTATCTTTTGAGAAATTTATATTGTAATTCCCAGCTGATTCCTGCTATAAGGCAGCTATAGATGCCGTATAGATCCATAAGTGATTTACTGATGAGATGGAGGGGATTTTACTTGCAAAGCTGCTGTAGGTCCATAGGTCATAGTTTATAACTAGCTTAGAGGCTATGAAGCCTAGAACAATTATTGCCATACCAGACAGTGGTAGGAGGAAATGAGATGGGAAAATATTGAAGGTACCTCAAGATAAGCCATCTTAATTAGGTTTTAGCTGTTTCTCTTTTAGTGTAACGGGAAACTGAGGACTTCCCAAGAATAGTCATTTGATAATTCTGAAGGGAACCCCAAAACCTAAACCTCATCAGTTTCAGACCCAATTTCAAGGGTCTGTTAGTTATTAAGGCTCTGGGAAGGAGAACAAAAGATCTGCTCCTCTAGTAGAAATATCTGATCTCCTGGATCTTTACTTAACTTCTTAGAAGAAGCTAACTAATTAATGAACTGGGAGACATTCTAAGGGATCTGTAAACTGGCTGAGGTAAATCAAGTCTCCTTGGTTATCCTAGTTTAATGGATTACTTACCTCTAAACACATCTCTTTGTAAGGGGATTATATGATTTCTTATAAAATAATTAAGGTAGATTGAGATTTAGTTTATCTGGGGAAATGAAATTGGATATCCATCTTCTAACATTCTGAAACATAATGCTTAGAATTAGGATTTTTCCAATATTTCATAACAAACAAAAGAGATGACAATTTTGTTTTCCTTACAATATCAATGAAAATCTTTGGAAATGGTATTTCAGGTACAATTCTTTAAAAAAAGAAAAAGTAATGAATTGCAATTTAGCCTAGCCTCCTCCATCTTGTAAGGGTAAACAGTTATAAGCCATTGCAAAACTGATCATCATAAAATTCAGGTCAAAATTTAACAAGTTCATGTTACTTCCAAGCATTATTCTTGTGGTCACAACTATGTAACTCATTTCAATCTCTGTAGAAATTAACCTCTCTAGACTGGTTTGGAGTTCAGTTTGGAGAAGTTTGTTTTTTTTGCAAGATTCTAAGAATAAATACTTCTATTCTTCATTTGAGATATCTCAGAGTATTATAAATTGGATTTGGCGTACCACACATCTTCATTGTAGATCAGGTCATCCCACACTTTAATGAGGGGATCAAGGACAAAACTCATACTTCATAGGGAAGGGTCTGACTCCAACTAGGTCCTGTTTATTGAGTACACAAAGGTAGGGTCCTACTTGGATAGATTCTAGCTTGAACTAGTTTATGAGCAGATGCCTTGGGATACTAGGGATCAAATAATTGATACAATTAATTGGCACATGGAACTAAAGTAATAATTTCTATAGCCAAAGAAAATTAATGGTTGTGTTGGGAAGGCATATATAAGGTTAAAAAAGTAAGTGAAATGTCATTAAATTTTTTTTCTAGAAATTATTAATTTTGAGACTATGTTTGAAAACTATGCACTATTTGATTATTTAAGATTTGAGTAAAGGGAAATTTTACTAACAGTTCAGTCTATCCAGAGGTATACAACAAGCTAGATTTGGAGGTAAGAATTTCCTTCATTGAAAATTCTCAAACACTAGATTTTATGGGCTGTACTGAGAAGCTTGGTCTCTTTAGAGTAGGTAGTATCTGTGAGTGACATATTTAACTCATGTAGAGAAGAAATGGGGTGGTAAGGAGCTCTCCAATCGATTTGAATATATGAAATTTGAGTTTTTGAAGGTATTAAAGGGATACTTCCTTATAGACTGATCATGCCTACTAACTAGAACATTTTTTGGAGGATACAAGACAATTTCCAGTTTTTTTTTTTTTTTTCCAGTAATGGTGACTTAGTCATTGCTTCTAAAATAAATTAGGTACTTTATATACTGAATAGTGAATAGACTAAAGTAGGCCTACCACTGATTAGCTGATCCCTGGCAGTCTTGCTTGCCTTTCTCAAATTTATTGTAGAATTATTATATATTATCTATATTATATAAAAACTATATATAGAAGTTTGAATATACTGTCACAGGGGAAATTTAAGTAGTAAATAAAATGAGATAATTTCTCTAAGCATATAATTTATCAATAGAGGTATGCAGACCTATTAATAAAGGACTTGATGTTATGTCTCCATTTTTTTCTCTTTGTGAGAATTGGCAGTGGTTGTCTTTCTTCTGATTGGCCCAACATTACATTTTTGGGACTTCTCCTAGCAACCTCATTGGTGGATATTTTAATGAGGAGGTGGACTAAGAGTTATCAGTGCTTCTTTATCTTTGGGAGAGGGAAAGGCAAAGGACTGGTCCTCAGATGTGTGTTATCACACCTCTTTTTTTAATCCTACGGAATGCAAGTTGCTAGCAGTCTTTTTTCCCCTTCCTTTCTCCTATACATATTTCCACAATTATCAAGCTGCACAAGAAAAATCAAATCAAAAAGGAAAAAAATGAGACAGAAAACAAAAAGCAAACAACCCTCCAAAAAGAATGAAAATACTGTGTTGTGATCCACATTCAGTCCCCACAGTGTTCTCTCTGGATACAGATGGCTCTCTCCATCACAGGATCATTGGAACTAGCTTTAATCATCTCATTATGGAAAAGAGCTGCATCCATGAGAGTTGATCATCCTATAATATTGTGGTTGCCATGGACAATGATCTCCTGGTTCTACTCACTTCACTTAGTTGCTAGCAATCTTAGCTAGAAAAGCATAAGCCCACATTTTAATGAAGAGAGCTTCATGGGGAAGGATTTAACTCCAGCTAGGTCCTATTTATTGAGTACACAAAAGTAGGGTCCTACTTGGATAGATCCTGGCTTGAACTAGTTTATGAGCAGATGTCTTGGGAGACTAGGGATCAAATTACTTTGCCTTTTATTGACTATCAGGCCTTTTTAAGAATGAAGTTTTGACAAAAATAGGAGGAAAAAAGATGAATTGCACATTGTGTGTTATTAGTGTGATATTATTTTTCCTCAGTACAATTTACTAGGACATAGTACTAAAGTAATAATTTCTATAGCCAAAGAAAAACATTTGAAAAATCTAAAATAATTTATTCATATTTCTAAAGATCATTGCATTTTAATTTGTGTTTGTAGATCCATTTGTTTTTCAAAAAGGCTTACTTGTTGTTGGGGCATTTACTTTTGGTTTTGTTTTATCGTTGTTTAATTATTTCATTATGTCTGACTCTTTGTGACCCCATCTGTGGTTTTCTTGATAAAGATACTAGTGGTTTGCCATTCAGCTAACCTTAGAGAACTTATAAATTTAGCTCTTTATATAATTTCTCAATATTTGATAAAGATATACTGCCTCCAGCAGACAGGTTTTATAACCCACGAGAAGGGCAGTGTCCAATGTGAGCAGCTCCACTATCTTTACATAATCACCAGGTAATGTGGAGAGATCCAGAAAGTGGTGAATGGAAGGGACCAGATAGGTTAACTGTTTGGGGGAGAGGGTTTGCTTGTATCTCTATAGATGGAGGAGGAATCAGATGGGTGCCAATGAGCCATTTTTGCTTTGTCCATCAGAGAGAGATGGAGCAGACCCTTGAAACAAAGAAGACCCAAAAAACATCAGGTGATTCCATTGCTGATTGTGCCTACCACTGAAAGAGCATGGCTATTATGACAATTGACTCATGGACATCAAAAATTGTTAATGAGATTGATGCAGGACTTTAAAACCCTTAGGAATCATTGGAATCCCTGAGACATGAAAAGATTGTTGTAGGACTTGAAAACACTCAGGAATCATTGGATTCCCTGAGACACGATGAGACTGTTGCAGGACTTCAAAATCTGCAGGAATCATTGCATTCCCTAATACATAATAAGACTGTTGCAGGACTTCAAAAATTTGCAGGGGTCATTGGATTTCCTGACACGTGAAGTAATGGACAATAGATTAGTTTTGGACTATCCCTTGGCTGCTGAAGGAGGCATATGTGTGATTGTTACTTACATACCCTCCTTCTAGGACTTCTGGAATTCTTTTACAATACCATGTTGATTCATATTGTTTGTTATATCACTACTTGCATGTACAATTCATGTTTGTACATTCCCACATTAAGCTTGCATTGCCTGTGGGTCGAATCCATTATTTGCAAAGAGTGATAATTTTATTTCCTCACTGTCTACTCTAATTCCTTCAATTTCTTTTTCTTTTCATTGCTAAAGCTAAAATTTCTAGTATAATATTGAATAGTAGTGGTGATAGTGGACTACCTTATTTCAACTCTGATCTTATTAGGATTGCTTATAGCTTATCCCCATTACATATAATGCTTGTTGTTGGTTTTAGATCTACTTATAATTTTAAGAAAAATTCCATTTATTCTTATGGTCTCAATCAGTATTTTTTGTTCATCGATTTCTTAATAACAGAGAATATATATAATAATAATTTAATTAGACTTTATTGTATAAATATGTAACTGAAGTATGTATTTCAAGCTGTTTTGCATATCTTTTGTCATCTTCTTGACAAAAACTCCTTAATAGAGTTAATCAAAGCTTTGGTCGTCCAGGAGTAGAATGTTATTGCCAGCATGATAGTGGTGCTGCAGTAATCCAGCTCCAGTTCCTGATTAATGAGGTTAGTGAATTACTTTAATCTCTCTTAGTTGTATTAGAATCATTGATACATCATATTTTTCTTCTGGTTTCTAGATTGTGGAGAATAACCAAAAATGTATTTGCAAATCATTTCTCAGTCATAGGATGAGAGACTAAGAGGTGGAAAGGAAAATTAGAGATTATCTGGTCCAACCCCTACAGTTTGCTGTGGTCCAGGGAGTTTGTGACTTGCTCAGGATTACACAGGTAGTAAGGGGGCATAATTGGGATTCAAGCCCAAGCTCTCCGATTTCAAATCCAATGCCTCTTTCCATTATATAATGCTTTGTAAAAATGAACTTAGTTACAGTAAAAATGAAATTTAATCAATGTTAGTTATCCAAGCTTCATATACTTTAATAAATTCCTTCAAAGTATAGGCAGACATGGAATAGAAAATTTGATGAATATTTTTCACTGAAATATTGATGATTTTGAAGATGTGGTCAACTTGTAAATTAAAAAATTAAAGGTATTCTGCATGCATTGGAGTTGTGGTTTTGCTGTTATCTCCCAGTATGAACTTCACTAAATTAGTTAACATGTTTGGCTCTTGGTTTCTCATCTACTAAATGAGAACATTGAGAAGAACCCATAATAGTAACAGTAACTGACATTTACATAGCTAATTAAAGTTCGCAGAATGCTTTGCATATATTGTAGCATTTGATATTAATAACAAGCCTATGGGAAAAATTAAAAGTATTATTACCATCTTACAAATGAAGCTGAAATTCAGAAGTAAATGATTATTATATAGTTAATAGATATTAAAAGTTAAGGATTTAAATCTCATTCTTCCTTGACTACAGGTTTACTACTGATACTCCCTGTATCATGTTTCTTAGATCTCTAAACTCCTATTTAATGCCAACATTCTATGAATCTGTATGTCTTGAAATATATAACATGTAAACAATAAAAGACAGTATTAAAATATTTTTGAAATAGGATTTTGGAAAATAAGTAAAATGTAGCAGTTTATAAGAATTCAGATAAGTAGGGGAAAATGCAATAATTGCTTAATAAAAGAAGGATTACCATTTACAAATCTTCAATGTCTCTGTCTTTATTGGAAAGGTGTAGTGATACTTTGGAAGAAAAGTTGAAGAGAGAAGTGGAGGAAAAATTCCTTGAATAGTCCAGGGATTTGAGACCCTTTAAAAATAACAGTGACAAATAGATCTAAAAATAGAAGTGGAAGGATGGCACAGTGGGGAAAGTGCTGGACCTAGAATCATGAAGGTCTGAGTTCAAAGGCATAAAGTCTAAGACATTTACTAGCTCAGTGACCTTGAGCAATTGACTTAAACTGTTACTTCAGTTTTCTCATATGCAAAATAAAATGAGATATTTGTAAGATTATCAATCTTAAAGAATCACAGAAATATACTATCATTTATAGATCATAAAGACAGGCAAAATATATAGGTGGTAGAAAGTGTTAGTTTGGAATTGAATTAGTTTTCTGATTTATATAGGCTGAGTAAGTCATGGTAATATTTTAAAGATTCAGGGTGGTTAAAAGTTAATAATGCTAGGAAGTTCAGTGCTTCAAGTAAAAATTAATTGAAATTACCTTTAGTTATTTGATCTTTCTTATTCTTTTTTTCTTGTGGTTTACTTGTTATGGTAATTACTTTACATTAGTTAAACTTTATATAAATTATTATAACTTGTGTCTTCCCATTTTCACAAACAATTACTGTTTGAAGTAAAGGTTTGTATTCTTCCAATTGCTACCTTAATGAAATTACTTTATTGCTACTATTTTCTGCTATGTTGTCCCGAGTATTTAATTTGCCCACAGTGATCAGTTTGTTATTATTCTGACGTCTAGTTTTATGTGTTTGTATATCTAGTAGAACATCTATGATTTTTAACTGGGGTTCTAGTGTTAAGGAATTTCGTTTTAAGTGCATGTAAATTGTACTTGTCTTACATTTTGATTAGAGAAAGGCTGCTAAAACTAAATTTCTTAGAAATGGCTCCAGAAAAGGAGTTTGAACTACAAAAGAAATTTTTTATAGATGCTTAATAATGCTTAATATTTATATATGATATGTAATACAATTGATATTATATTAAAGGGAGCTCTTGTGAGTGCCTTGGCTGATGATACTTTACATTTGTGGAATTTACGTCAGAAGAGACCGGCCATATTGCATTCACTGAAATTTAGCAGAGAAAGGTAAGAATTATATCAGTTGTATGATATAGAAAATCTTTGTTATTTTAATTTCTCACTTATTTTTCTTCTCTTTAAAAAAAATACCAATATATTATAAAAGCATAATTCACCTGTATTACCATTTATAATTCTTATAACCTGAAAGTCTGGTAAAGCTAGAATGCTTAAAGCTTTCTTAAGAGATGGGGCACAAAGAATTTAAATGACTTATCTAAGGTCAAACAACAAATCAGTGAAAGAAGATGAGAGCACTAATTTTCATGCTGAAAATAGGGCACTTTGGACGATACTATATTTATTTCATAACTGCTCTAAAAAGCTTAAGGATACCATTTTAAATAAAGTTTACTAGGCAGGTTCTGGCCTCTGGTTTTATTTGTTGTGACAGAGTGAATATGGTTTTTTTTTTTTTTAATTTTGATTATTCTGTAGTTTTGATATAATATTTTAAAAATCACCTTGGTTTTTATTTTAAAATATTTTGTTAAATGTATTACCATATAGTTTGTAATCTTATGTGTTTTATCATAGATTGAAAAATGTTAGTCTTAAGAAATCCATAACAAACAAAAGATAAAGAACACAGGATTTAGTCTACCATCCTCATTTTGTTTATGAAGAAACTGAAACTTGGAATAATGTGACTGTTCAGATTCCCTTAGGGAATAAGTAATAGTAAATATCTAAATATCGCTCCACATTCAATGTTCTTTTTGGTCCCCAATGCTATTGAGACTACACAACTCCAAAAAGTATAGATCTACTGTATATGTATAGTCTAAACCTTTCTTAGTATTTGAATATAGATATTATAAATATGAAGTCATATTTTACTCTTCCACTCCTCACAGTACTCTAAGACATCAATTTTTCCTTATAATTCCTTCAGATGTTATTCAGCCATCTTTCCTACACATCCTAGCTTAGATGATCATTGCAGTTTGTTTAGCTTTGCATATGCAGTCAGAGTCAAAACCCTGTCATTTTCTTACCTTAACTTGGGTACATTTTTAAGTCAGAGTGTGGTTTTAAGTCATATCTTGAGTTATGCTGACTCTTGGAATTATTTCTTTATTAGTATCCTTTATTCAGCTATTTGGTATTATCTTAGTTTCTAATGAAAAGAGCCATATTTATCTTCTTTTCACTTTGTCCTTAAAAACTAAAGATGACATTAAAAAAAAAAAAAAAACTTGTTTAGCGTGACACTGGATAGATTCCATTTATGCAGGAAAGAGTTTCTTCTGAATTTAGATGAACTTTATGCCTATACTGTTTATATTAGCCTTCGATTAGTGATAGCCCTTTACATGGTTATATTCCTTTATTATTATTACCAGGCCTCAATTATTTCTTGTAAATAGTTACATTCTCAAAATTTTGGCTTAAAATCAGAATTGGAAATAACCACAATTAGCTCATTTTCACTAAAGGACTAAACCAAATATGTTGTAGAATTTCCATTTTACTGACTGCCTTTTACAGTAGAAATGCAGATGTATGGAACATAATGTACAAGAAAATTACCATTAAAAATGAACAATGGCCAAAAATCTTTTTTTTTTTTTTTTTTTTTTTTTAACTTTTATGTCACTGGTAATATTTTTACAGACAGAACAATATCACTTATTCTTTGATTTTTAGTTATAGAAAAATGGACTCAGAAAATGATCAAGTTAAATCATCAAGGTTTTATAGAGTCCTTAATGTATGCCTGGCATTGTGCTAAGTGCTGGGGATGCAAAGAGAGGCAAAAGCAATCAGTGCCCTTAAAATTTACTGACTAATAAAGAAGGTAACATTTATATACTAAGTAGCTATTTACTGAGTAAATGAAAAGGTGAACCTTAGAGGAGAAGGCATTTGGGATGGTAAGGAGAGGGAGAGATAATGGGAATTCCCTCTTGTAGAAGATGATGCTTAAGCTGAGTCTTGAAGGAAGCAAATGACTCTAAGAGGTAGATAAGGATGGAAAGTATTTCAGGCATAGAAGACTGCCAATGTAAAGTTTCAGAGATGGGAGATGGAGTGTTATGTGGGAAGAAAGTAGGCCAGTAATATTCGATTGTAGGATGCATGGAGGGGAATCAAGTATAAGAAGACTGGAAAGTGATGGAGAGTTCAGGTTGTTAGCAGCTTTAAACCAAAGAGAGAATTCTATATTTCATCTTGGAGGTAATAGGGAACCATTGGAGCTACTATTAAAAATGTTCCAAGTTGTAACATAATACCAATTGCACATGTATATCTGAGCTATACATGACATCTTTACAAAAAATCCTACCATATATTAAAGTATAAAAATCTGAGAAATGCAAAAAAACCCACATTAGTTACTGATGAAAATGCAATAAAAATTATATTTGTTAGCATATATTTTTTCAAGCTTCATTAATTAACATAACTATCTCATCTGCAGAAACTATTACTAGGTTGAATCTCTCTACAAGGAATTGCTTCCTTGAAGAGTGTTTTTGAGGACTAGGTTTGAAGTAAGGCTGGCTATATTGGGTGTACTATTGCTTCTAGGGATTTTGAGTTAAAGGCCAATTGATGGCGGTTGATCAGCACTTGGTATTGGTAGTAAGTGGGAAAAATGGGCCCCTCTCCATATTCATTGCAGCCCTGAATGATGTCTACAGTACTAGTGGGTAGAAGCAGGGATGATAGTCTTGGGGACACTGTTCTTTCCAAGCCTCATGGTTTCAAAGCCTTGGGGCTATTTCTCTTTTGAGGGAAAGTGGTGATTGAGAAAGTAGTTGTGGTCTGACTTGTCTGGCAAATGTTTCCTTTTTTATCTCCTCCAAGATAATCCATTATTTCAGCTAGGCTCAACTGTTTGTCCCATAAACTAGATTTATAAATGAATTTTATATAACATTCAAATTATTATTTTCAATATTTGCATAAACTTAAAAGAGGAAAAAGAAAGATTTATATTCTTTCTATTATAGAAGAGACAAATCAAAAAATTTACATACCAAAAATATTTCTAAATGCCACTGTTATGAATATTGACACAAAAATTTAAATGAAACATTAGCAAAGAAGCTACCACAACATGTCAAAAAGATTATGTATTATAGCCATGTTGTATTAATTTTAGGCATGTAGTGGGTTCATTTTAGAACAATTGTAAACATACTATGTTATATTAATAACATCACATGATTATGTCAATTGATGGAGAAAAAGCATTTGTCAATATTCAATACTCATTTCTTTAACAAAAATGGAAAGCATGGGAAGCAACAGAATTTTCCTTAATGTGATAAATAATATCTCTAGATATTGAGCCAGCATTATATGCATCGAGAACAAAGAAGGATATTTCTAATAAGATCAAATGTAAAGAAAGGATGTCTATTATCACCACAATTATTTTATATATCGATTGAAATAGGAGTTATATAAGACAAGAAAAATAAACCTAAATATCACCACAATTATTTTATATATCGATTGAAATAGGAGTTATATAAGACAAGAAAAATAAACCTAAAGAGTACATATAGACAAAGACATAAAGTCATCATCTAAAAAAATTAATTGAAATAAGTTTCATAAACTTTGATAAAAGTTTATAAGTTGAAAAGTTGAATAGTTGAAAAGTTATAAAAGTTGAAAGATATTAAAGTAAATCCACATAAACAATTAGCATTTCTGTATGATACTAAGCAGAAAGAGATAAATATATTTCATTCAAAATAATGGAGATTTTACCTACCAGTGCGCTTCCACACGCACACACACATATACACACGCAATTATGATGACAAATGTAAAACACTCTTTGCAAAAAGAAAGACAGACCTAAACAAGTAGAGAAATGTTAATTTTGTTCATGAGTAGGTTAAATTAAAATTGCAATACTATATAAGTAAATGTACTTATTCATTGCCATTTCAAACTACCAAAAGATTAATTATATAGTTAGAAAAGATTGTTGGTGGTTATCTGTTATACTCAAAGAATTTCAAAATGGCATCACTACATTGGGGTCGCTGTAATTATATCTGACTTGATCTGATCAGACCAAGATGACCTTGGAGGGCTCTATTGGTTGGGTACAAATAGCCCCGTGAATATTTGGGATGGAGATGTCTCTAAATATACACATCTCACATTTCTTTTGAGTTTATGGATATACCCTATCAGTTGCTCTGCAATTTTGCTTTGCTCATAGAGTACAGCACCTTCTTTGATACTGGCATTCCTTGCTGGACTGAATAATTATTTGGAAGCCATGCAAGCATGCCATTATGGAACTAGTATGCAATACTAATGAACTCTAGGCAAACAAATTTTGCCTTGGAATTCCACAAGCCCTCACAACTGGCAGTATCAAAGACATTGTTCAGATAAATTAATATTATGTGTAGATTTTTGTTTTATTTCCAGCATTTCTCCTGTAGTTGATGGCTGCTGCAAATATAAACTGCTCCTCAGTCCTTTGTAAAGTTATACTGTTTCTTGGGTAGATAAACCATCTTCCAGGTGAAGGATCAGTCTATTAAGGAGGACTTTGATCAGAATCTTAACAGCAGAAATTAAGAGAGAAATCCCTCCTGTGATTGTCAGAGGACAGCAGTGGAGGAATCCTTGATCTCCTGGGGGATAACTTCCTTTTGCCATTTAACCAGAAGATTTCAGTCAGCTTTTGTATGAGAAGTACATCCCCTACCTTGTAATTCTCTGTCAGAATGGAATCATGATTAGGTGCTTTGATACATGAGAGTAGCTTAATGGTATTCAAAATCTCTTCTTTAGTTGGAAGTTTGACTAGAGAGGTATTGACTTTAGTTTGAGGTGTATAGTCAATAGCTTCAGCATTGGTTAGTGATGATATGTTTGAGAACACTATGGAAGTGTTCAGCCTATCTCTCTAGGATCATATCCTTATCACTGATCAGTGTAGTTCCATCAGCATTGAATTGTTGAGATTCACCACTGATCTTTGATTTATGAATAATTTTCAGAGCATCATAGATGCACTTTATACTATTAATATCAACGTAAAACTGAATTTTCATCTTCCTTCTTATTGAGCCGAGAATTTTGCATTACTCTTAAGCTTTCTTTATACTTTTGATGGAGTTGAATACTTCCTGCTGACAAACTCTGTAGAATTCTCATTTTTCATTTAGTAGCTCTGAATTTCCTCATTATTTTCATTAAATCAATCCTGTATTTGTGAGTGTTCTGAGCCAGATGAGCAGATGTGATGCTGTATACCAAATCTCTGAAAGCTATCCACTTATGTTCCACTGTTGCCAGCCATACATTAGCTTAGTTTTTCCTCAAAGTCAGCAATAAGTAATTCCTTCATGGAGAAGCGCTCAATAAATTAAGAGCTCTTCTGGTATGATTTTGCTTTGGGGCTCTCACTTTTTTTTTTAATGTGAATTTTTAGTTTAGAAAAAATAAGTCTATGATTAATTAGAAGAGCACTCTGTGTCATAATTGTCTTCACCACTCTTACAACTTGTCAGTCCCTCCTCTATCCAACTATGTAGTTTATTAAATGCCAATGTTTACTGATAGGATGTATCCATAAAGTTTTATTACATTAAGATAAACAGAAGACAGTGTTGCTGATGAGAAGTTCAAGAAGCACACAAATCTTCCTTATTAAGTGGTCTTTGCTATTACTGTTTCTGACTATTCCTCCCAAAGATTCCCTGTCATGTCCGATAGTCTTTTTCTAATGTGGCAGTAAAGTCACCCAAAATTACAAGCTTGTCCTCTTTTGGCACATTGATAATGAGGATCTCTATGTCTTCATAAAATTTTTCTTTGACTTCATCAGGATTCATCATGCTGGGGGTGGTGGTAGAATAGATGCCCATGGATGATGGTGGCATTGTGAAGAGTCTGTTGTTTACTTCTTAAACACATCCAGTCTTGTTGGCATAGATTTGAGTGCAAAACCAGTACCACCTTCATGGTGCTCCTTATCATGGTGACCACTCCAGAAAAACTTGTGTATGTAGCTCAGACTTGAATAAAATGGCCTTCATTTGCTAGCCTTGTTTCATTCAGGGATATTTGGATATGATACCTGTTGAGTTCTGTAATAACAAGAGCTGTTCATCCTTCAGGTCTATGAGATTTTTGTGTTGTCCATAATTGTGCACACATTCCATGTGCCAGTGTTGAGTGAAATCATCTTTACAAAAGCTTTTGTACATTTTTGTATTTGTGTATTTCAAGCACAGGATGGGATTCTGCCTACTGTAGTAAGCAGGACAAGGGTAGGTTAGGAGGCCCTGTTCCATAGTTTACCTCTATATAGGTTGTGACTACAGTTCCCAGTGTAGCTGCACCTGCTGTTTTATCACTTGCTTGCCATCACAGAACTTCGGTAAAAATAATAAAATGGTATGGGTGGATGTCTTTTGATTGGTGCATGAAATGGATTTGTGAGGTAGAGTTGTCTTGTTGGCCTCTCTTTGAGAGGCATCAGAGTTGAGTGGCAAGACAAAATTCAAGATGACTGGCAATGGCTTGGCATGTAGTGGATAACTGTGGCATCTTTGATATTTAGATAAACTCTAAGCACTCAATGTGTCTTCATGGCCCATTGGAACAAACTGTTCACATCTGCCTATTCCATTGGGAAAAGTCTTCATGTGCTTGGGGTAGATACTCCTTAATTCACTGATGGGTTTGAGGCTTGTCAGTGCCTGCTGAAATAGTTTTCCCTGGGTGTGGCCATTGTGCCAAGCTACTTTGAGTGACAGGTGGGAATTGGGTGGCAGGTGGACATCAAAAGTGAATGAGCAGCCCTAAAAAGGACTCAGCAAGCCCTCATTCCAAAGGTACCAGTCCTCTCTGAACAACTGTTCACCCCAAAGATAGTAATAATTAATCTGGAGCAATAAAAGGTCAAGAATCTTAAGAGGAATGAGGAGTAAAGGAAAAGGGCCCAGCAGTACTAGATTTTAATCTATTCTATAAACTGAAAATCAAAAAATGAGTACTGGTTTAAAAAAAAGGAAGGTAGATCAGTGAAACAGAAGCAACATATTGAAGTAAAAGAATCTAGTAGTGCAGTGTTTGATAAGGTCAAAGACTTACTATTCTACAAAAACTACTGGGAAAACTGGAATACAGTCTGGTACAATTTAGGTTTAGATAAAACCTCATACCATATATGCCAAGAGAAACTCCAGCTGACATCATAAACATAGGAGCAATAATTACGTTTAGATCTTTTGGGAAAAGCAGTTTATTACCAGATGAAGGATAGAGAAGATCACAGAAGATAAAATGGACAATTTTGATGAAAAAATATCTGTATGTAAATATGTGCACAGATATGTGTATGTGTACATCTTCATATAATAAACACAGATTGAAGAAATGGAACCAGTACATTTACAATTAGAAGGGAGATAAGTGAAGAAATTTTTTGCAACAAGTTTTTCTGATAAAAGTCTAGTTTTTATTGGATTCAAATATATATGAATAAGAGCCATTTCTTAATTAATAGTCAAAAGATGAGACTTTTTAAAGGAAGAAACCCAAGCTATATCAAAAGAACTATTAAAATCACTAATAGAAAAATACAAATTAAAGCAACTCTAAAGTTCTTACATCCTTAGATAAACAAAAATCACCAAAAAAAAGGAAAATAAAAATATTTGAAGGATTTTGGGGAGACAGGCATGCTAATATGCTGTTGCTGGAATTGTGCATTGATCTAAACCTTTTGAAAATCAATATGGTGATATGTGTACCACTCTTTCATATAATAGTATTACTACTAGCCTATAACCTACAAAGATTAAAAAAAGAGAAAAAAGATTCATGTATACAAAAAATAGTTAAAGCAGCCCTTTTTTGTAGTGGTAAAGAACTAGAAACTGAAATATCAACTAATGATTAAACAAATTATGGTATATGAATGTAATAGAATACTATTGTGTAATAGAAATATTCAGAGACTTTATAAGAAAAATTATATGAACTGGGTGAATAATTTATACAGTAATAATATTACAAAAACAGCAAATTTTAGAAGATTTAACAGCCCTAACTTCATATTAGTGAAATGACCAACCATGAATCCAGAAGACTGACAATGAACTTCACAACAGAGATAATGACGTAAAATGCAGACTGAACCATATAGTTTTGGACATAACTAGTGTGAGAACTTTTTTCTTGACTAATCATATTTGATGTGAGGATTTCTGTTCATTTTTTCTTAATGGAAATAGGAAAGAAACATAGATCTAAGAATAGGATTTATCATATCCTAAAAGAGAAGCGAACAGAAGGAATCATAGTTAAGCAGTACAACTTTGAAATGTTACATTTTGAATTTATTACATGCTTGAAAAGACAAGCAGACTCTTAAGTAATAGAGATGTCACATAAATTTTTTTTCTTGTTCTGTTTGTACTCATTTGTTTGGTGTTACCTATCTTTGGAATAAAAAATAAAATAAAATAAGCAGCAATTTATATTTCATCCTAAATAGAGTGTTTGAGTTTTTCAGGAGGGAAATGACATCACCAGACCTTTACTTAAGGAAAATCATTTTGGCAACTATATGTATAGAATAGATTGAAATGGGGAAAAGCTTGAGCAAGGGAGACTCTTTAGTAAGGCATTGTTTTAGTTCCAGCAAAAGGTGATTATACCTTGAATGAAAGAAGTTGCTATGTGACCAAATGAGAAAATTGGACTAAGTATCTATTAAGTGGCAGGCACTGTTCTAACTGGGGATACAAAATTAAAAATTATATGATTTCTGCCCTTAAAGAGCATTCATGTTAGTAAGTCTCTTTTCTTTTAATTTTATACTCTTTCCACCATACTCCAATTGATTGTAGTTATGATACTATATTGTTTTATACTGTCTGATGTTTTGTGGGACATAAAAAAAAGCTGTCATTCATTTTTCTTTATTTTTTGATGGTCTAGTTAGGTATGACAAGTACTACCTCGTTTGTACTCTTTTGATTATTCTTATGCTTCTTGGTATTAAACACATGATAGCACCTTATATTTCTTACTAGCTTAGGTTCTTGGCTCACATTATCTTTTTCTTTTGGAAAGTCTTCATTATTTTTAGTACTGATTATATTACTAATTAATACCCCTTCAGTTTTAACAGAATAATAAAATACTGAAAAGACTACTCTTTGTTGGAATCCTTACTAACTGCTAACTAATTAGAGTTGATCTAATCTTACAAGAAGATGTTTTGGGCAGAACCTGAAACAAGGTACTAAGTAGAACTAATTAATACAAGGCTTGTGTTCACACCTTTACTCATTGGAGTTCAATGAGTTCACACCTCCCTTGAAGCTCTTTGGGCCAGAGAGCACTATGGGAGAAAACCCACAATCCCTCTCTTGAGCATAAATAGAGCTTCAATGGGCCAGTCAAAGAAGTTCTTCAGAGTGAAGAAGCTACAAGTCGAGATTTCACCGGAATGACATGAAGAGTGGTGCTGGCTCTGGAGGCTGAAGAAAGCAGAGGCAGAAGCAAAGGACAAAGCAGCAAGAGCTCTTGGAACCAAGCAGAGAGATAGGCCTCTAAGCTAACCGGGCTATATTGGAGAGAATAAAAGATCTGAACTTTTATGACCTGGCTGCGTTTTGAGAAGAAAAGGCTCACCACATTTCCACATTTTGGCACCCGAACAGGGACCGATTCAGATCCATCTGAACTAGATCACAACAACTCTTATTAACTAATAATAGCATAGCAACTAGTAATCATTATTAGCATCATAAACATTATTTAGGTTGTAATTAATGAAAAAAGGATTATCTTTTGTGATGAAATCACTAGTAGAAAAAAAAAGTTTGATATTTATTCACTGGGTATTGTATTCCTGCTACTTGTATAACACTTATTTAATATTATATAAATTTAGGTTCTGCAATTCTGTTATCTGCTTAACACTGGGATGTGAATATTTTATACATGTATGTGTGTATGTGTGCGTGTGTGTGTGTATGTAAATATATATAAAACAAATTTATATATATATAATATATTATGTGTTATATTATATTATATATTATAACATTATTATATATTATATTATTTTATTATTATGTCATATTATGTATATATTATATATGTTATATTTTATATATTATATAATATATAAAACAAATTTAAATATATAATTTTCTTGGATGTAGTTATGGTCCTGGCATTTTAAATGAGGTATTAAAAATATTACTTTGCTAATGCAGTGAAGTAGTACTGAATTTACTTTGTTTTGCTTATACAGGCCAAAAATAACAAGATATCCTCATTTTCACTGTCCCCTTCTTCCCCCCTTCCCCACCTTAATTAAACCTTTCCTTTGGGAAAAGATAATGTTATAGAATAATGTAAGTAATGTCTTTTCACTGTGGTCTTTTTTTGACAACTCTTTGAAGATATTTCTGTGTTCATTGTTTAGTTAGAATGATTGACAGGGATTGTAAAATGTGACCTCATTGATATAGAACTACTAGATGCCTTTACCAATGCAAGTCAGCATCCTTTCTGCATCACCTAGAGAATTGGAATGCTAAATAATTTGTTAAGTCACTGAGCTAGTATCTATTGCAATTGTGATATTAAAAATATGTGCCCTTTTTTCAAGGAGGAAATAATAAAAAAGTTATTAAAAAGGGAGAGATTAAAAGTTCTATATGATTTTGAAAATGCAACCCAGCCTGTTTGCTTATTCCTCCTCTTTTTTGGTAGAGTGGTATTGTGAATTGAAAGCCAAGGTTAAGAGCCTAGAATATATAGCCTCAACTCTGACATGTCAACTGTGTAAGCCTGAACAAATTAATTTACTTCCCTGTACCCTAGGTAGTTCTGTAAGACTAACTTGCTGAAAAATCCCCATGTGTAAGTTTATGATATATTGTTTGTGGGAAGGGTGGCATGGAAGGAGAGAATTTTGGAACAAAAACATTTTTTTAACGAATGTTAAAAATTAAAGAGGTAATTGGGAAATGTTAATACTAAAATACATTTAAAAAACTTGTAATTATCAGACTGCATTGGTAAATGGGGTTTCTTTGTCTGAACTTGCTTATACCAATGAAATCACAGGTCCAATTCAATGAAATAGGGGATTTTCTTTTCTTTCTTTCTTTCTTTCTTTCTTTCTTTCTTTCTTTTTTTTATCAAAAGACCAAAGCTGAACAGAAAATTTGATCTTCAAATACAGAACTCAAGAGAAGCATAAGAAGGTAAAAAGGGAAGGAAAAAAAACTTTCTTAAAGGTTAAAATGTTTATATCTCTACTTGGGAAGATGATATGTGTAACTCTTGAGAACTGTTTTCTCTGTTATAAGTATACTTAGAGGGTGTAGGTACGTATACATTGACTTTAATGTTATGCTACAAAAAGAAACTAGAGGTGGAAAAGGGATTGTAATGCAAGAAGAAGAAAAGGGAAGTAAAATGGGATAAATTATATCACATGCAGAGGCAAAAAAGATCTGTTCTAGTTGTGAGAAAGAAGGGAGAAGGATGAGCATTATTTGTACTATAATCTCTTCAGATTTGTCTTAAAGAGGGAAAATCATACAGATTTGGTATAGGAACTTGTCTCACCCTATAGGGAAATAGGAGGAAAAATGGGAAAGAAAAGGGGTTTCCTTAGAAGGAAGGGCAGAAGTAGAAGGGGAAAAGGATAAGAAAGGAGTGAGGGGCTAAAAAAAAGGAAGGGCAGAAGTAGAAGGGGAAAAGGATAAGAAAGGAGTGAGGGGCTAAAAAAAAGGAAGGGCAGAAGTAGAAGGGGAAAAGGATAAGAAAGGAGTGAGGGGCTAAAAAAAAGGAAGGGCAGATTGAGAGAGGTAGTAGTCAGAAGCAAAACACTGGAAAGGAGGAAAAGGGGGAAAGGAGACGGGGGAGGGGGGGAGAGAAGGGGAAGAGGCCCGAAGAAAAGAAATGTTCTCTAAGAAGTGGGAATATAAAGAGAAAATGTAAGACAATCCCTGTCCTTCAAGAAACTTATATTTCATTGAGAGAGACATAGCTTTAAGGTGAGTTGTGACTTGATGAGAGCTGTATTTGGAGTCAAGAACATTACACGAAGGTGTGTAGAGTTATGCCCATTTCCACTAGTTGGGGGATGCATGGGTCCTCAAACTACAGCCTGCGGGCCAGATGCAGCCGCTGAGGATGATTATCCCCCTCACCCAGGGCTATGAAGTTTCTTTATTTAAAGGCCCACAAAACAAAGTTTTTGTTTTTACTATAGTCCAGCCCGCCAACAGTCTGAGGGACAGTGAGTTGGCCCCCTATTTAAAAAGTTTGAAGACGCCTGCGACTAGAGGGGAAAAAAGATAAAACAGAACAAATCTAATAATTTTAACACATGACAGGTATTCAAGTACCTGAAAATTGCTATTATGCTGTCTTTCTTGTTGCCTAGAAGTTCAATACAGCTGACATTTAGTTAATAAATGTTTTTAAAGCAGTGTTGTCTAAAAATTTTAAATATTTTGCTGGAATGGATAACTAAGGAGACTCAAAGCAATATATTGATCAGCACTTATGGGAGCATTATATATTTTTATAGGAATTAGAATATATATATATTATATTATATATATATATATATATTTTTCCTTCAAAAAGAAAGTGCTACAACTGAGAACTTTGAAAGCATGCTACAAATAATTTTTGTAGTCTTTCTTAGGATTTTAAAAGTAAGCCAGCTATGAATAAATAAAACTCCCTTTACTCCCTTCCAATATTCGTTATTTATTTTGAAGAGTGAAATCATTTTAAAGATGAATTTGGTTTATCTATAATATTGATGGCATTCTTTTCTTATCTGTACTATTAAGCTAAATTTTTTTAATGACAAGAACTCTGTTGGAAAAATTACTTTACCTCTTTAAGCCTTAGTTTTTTCATTTGTAAAATGAGAGGGTGGAATAGAGAATCTCAAAAGTCTTTTTCTACTCTTAATCTCTGTAATCTGATGATTCTGTATTTTTTCCGTAACATCCAAAATAACTTAGTTCTACTTAACTATATGAGCACTCAAATGTGTGCCTGACTGCCAAATGTTACAAATCTTGTTTATCAGGGATCTTTAAATAGCAAGCTTGCTCTTAAATCTCCACTTTACTTTTTAGGAGCCTCAAAATCAGATTAAAGAATTAGGAAAGTTTAGACAGGCAAGCCTGACTACCTCATAAGAAAGATTTGACATTAATCAATTGTCCTATGAATTCTAGGTCCTATGTATTTTCCTTTATATTTTATTGTATTTTTCTGTGCTCTTCACTATTTTGATATTGTTATGTCTTTATTTCTAAACTAAAAAACTGGTTTAGAATTTTGGGTTTTAAATTCTTCCTTGGATCGTGTGTAAGAGATTTATTTAAAAGTGAGGAAATTTTACATGAATTGATCAATAATGTTATCATTTGAAGAAAGCATAAAATGTAAATTTATTTTCTAAAGTTTTTTTGGTGGTTTATAAATCTGATCTCATGAAGACCTGAAGGGAATGTTTATAATACTAAGTAAAAGAAAATCTAAATATTATAAAAGTAAATCTGTATGTTACATTGTACGTCATCAGGTCAACAATATTTTAGATCGGAAAAATCTACAATGAATATAATCTTTAAAAGAAATATAAAGTCATATTTCAATATTTGTTTTTAAGCTATTCAACATTATTCTTTGATTAATTTTTTTTGTTCATTTAATTGTTTTAGATTATGTCATTGTCATTATCTTGAACTTTGAAGTAGCATCATCATATATATTAGATGACAATAATGAAGCTTATTTAAATGTTCTTAGTTTGAGTAGGTAGTTTTGTACATTGTAAAATAAAAATATTAGATTTCAGGGTCAGAAGACATGGATTTGATTTTTGTTTCTTCATGTGAAAAAAAAAGTTCTTTTAAAGTCTAAGTAGGACATTTTTCATCTAGCTGTTGCCTTAGCCTGAATGTTTTATGTAATGGTTAATTTGCACTATGGTTTTTTAAGATTGACTGAAGTCTTCTAATAGCATTTTTGAATATATCTTCTCTTGCAGGATAACATTTTGCCATTTGCCCTTCCAAAGCAAATGGCTCTATGTGGGCACAGAAAGAGGCAACATACATATTGTCAATGTTGAATCCTTCACACTCTCAGGCTACGTCATTATGTGGAATAAAGCCATTGAGCTGTAAGTTTGATCAAGTAATCCATGTTTAAAATTTTTTATTGCATATGAAAGTATTACATATTAGTTGTTTAATAAATACTTTTTAGAAGAAACTGAATTCCTGCCAAACATTTCTAATGTTAGGTTTATATTCTTTCCATTGGTGATTAACAGAATTCTCACACACACAAAAAAAGTTGACATATTTATGTGAGTCCTTTAAAATTCTTTTAAAGAAATATACATGATCAGCTAGATGACCCAATAGATAGAGTGCTGAGCTTGCTTTGGAATTCAAACACTAATCTTGACACACACTGCTGTCATTTAAACTCTTAAAAACTCTATGCAACTCTCTGAGACTATAATTTGTGGAATGATTGCTGATCTGCATTGGTGGAGGAAGTTTTCTTATTTCCACACTAAACGTTATTTCTTGTTAAAATATAATTCTATAATGGTAGCCTATAAGTCTTTTAGATAGAACTGATTATAATGGGACTATAATAATTTTTAATTTTCCTTTTTCTTCCACTATTTTGTTACTCGCAAATACTGATTTCTATTTTGAAATTCATTATAACTCTCAAATTGTTGTTATATATTTCACTTACTAAGCATTAGTGGACTTTTGATTTTTTATTATATCTATATCTTTGACATAAGAGTAATTTAGTGATATGCTTCTTATTTGTGGGAATAGATATAAGAGACATGAAATTTCAAGCTTTTTTTCCTTTCCCATTGTAGGTATACAATTATCATTGTTGGTATAGTTTTTCATTATCTTTCTGTACTTTCAGTGGAACCCAACTTCAAGTGGGTGGGACTGGTAGCAGGTGTCCATATAATCTCACAGATGGCTCTCAAAGTGGGAGTGGTCTCTCAACTTTATAGGGATTTAAGAATAGGGACATGCTTCCTCCCACTGAATAGGCATCAACTCCACTGTATTTTTAGGGTAGGATTCCACTTCAACAGTATCAGACAAAAATCTAGGTCTTCTTTATATAGATTATGTGACTTTTATTAAAAATGGTTTGAAATTGTTGAAGAAATAATACCTTTTTAGTTTCTATATGACAGTGTGGATTTTTGGTTTGCTGCCTCTTTAAATCAGAAGAACCTAACAAGAATAGTGGGGACAAAGTAAACATCTTATAGATATAAACAGGAATAAATGTATAATAAAAGACATTTAAAAAAAAAGAAAATATATTTTGACATTAACTTTCTATTGATTCACTTAATGAATTCTATAAAAGCAAAGGTTAAAGTAAAACCACTCTAAATATAATTAAAGGTGCTTTGTAATCAATTTTCATTTCCTTTTTTTAATGAAAAAATTAAAAAAGAATTTTGAGTCATTTGAGAGGCCATCTTAAACAATTTTGGTTTCTTCTCTGTATTGTCTTCTCTTCAACCAATATTTAAAATAGGGGTGTTAATTTTCTTTTATGATACTATTTCTTAGCACTGAATGCTCCCAGGTAGAAAGTACTTTCTCTGAGAAGAGTTATAAGTCTCTACTATTCCAGTCTTCATTTCACTCCTAAATTACTCATTAAATGGAATTGTGCCAAACTCCACAATTGAATCACCAAGGACTGTGGTATGAGGCCAGTATTGCAGGAAGTCCTAATAAATCTTAATACAATTTTACTGTTAAAGAGTTTAAGCTTAAAATGGCACTTAGATTTTAGGTTCACCCTGAACAGCTTGCTTTCTTCTTCATTTCTTACGGTAAATCAATTTCATACTATTCTGTTTCCATAATAACAGAAAGATTTCCTAAAAATCATGAAAACTTTGTCACAGTAAATGTACATCAAAAGCATTTGAAACAGAACTTTAAGTTCTTTGAATTAAAGGATTATATATTATTTAGTATTTTACTCAAACATAGTACATATTTTTAACAGAAGTATTACAGTAGTAATAATTTTTATAAATAAGTGAATATTTTTATACTTCTTGAATATTTATTAATTTTTAAAAATTACATATTTAGTTGTATCTAGAAAATCATCACCCAACATGTCCTTCCTCAGTTTTTGTAGTAGCTTTGTGCTTCAGTGTGATGACCAAGTTAGCACCCTGGGTATTTTAGAATCAGCTGAAGTCAAGATCAGCAAAAGTCCTTGATCTTTGTTCTTTGTGGAGGTGAACGGAATGGCAATGTGAAGTGAGAGCAATTGGGGCAGGAATCTGCCAGGAGTGACTCTGGTTTTTTCACTCCACTTACCAAATCCTCCACCCAATCTTCTACACAACAGATCAAACCTGCAGCATAGTGGGCAGGGCCATTCTTTCTCCAAGCATATACTGATTGAATATTGTCAAGTTGATAACTGGCCTTAAGTGCTCTGATCTCAGCGCACTGCTCAGAGTTTTCAGCCCATTACACTTCAGGGTCAATTTTTTTTTTTTTTTTTTAAAAGATCAAAAGCAATCGAAAGGGAGGGAGAAATAGGCACAGAGAATATTTAAACACTTGAATAAGGGAATGCACAAATGCATAAATCTCCTGTAGAAAAGTACTGTGAGCCAATGAAGTATTAAACTTCTTTGTGCTCTTTGAAATATTTTTCAAAAATATATTTAATATATCTAATATCTTTTTCAAAATATTTTGTGATTTTTATGCATTATTGAAGTTCTTTTTAAAGAAAATATTTCCCCAGCTGTTCCAATCTCTAGACCTGACATCTAATAACAAACTCCTGCCTTATCCTTATAATGAAATATTAATTCAGTAGATAATAAATGACTAAGGTATTTGGAGAGGTTGAAGAAAAGAAATATATGAAAAGGTACATTTTGCCAGGAAGTTATGAATTTTAGATTGTTCAAATAAAAAATTGTGATTATATTATATATTAATTACATATCATATATTAATTAAACATCCCAAATTTTGGCTTTATTTCTTTAGTAGAGAGCTTTTTCAAATTTTCTAGAACTTGATGAAACTTTGTCCTCATTCCAAGATTCTGTAGGAACTCATAGCTTTTCAATTTTAAAGGCATAAACAAAAATATATTCTGAAATTTATTTTGAGTTTTATTCAGAATATCCTGTATTACACTGGTTATAATACAGTTATAAGGGAAAGATAAAACAGTATTTCTTTCCTCAGGTTCTATTTTTTTTTTAATCCAGAATTTTCTCCTATGTTTTCAGTAGAATCTTGGACAAGTAGCATAATTGGTCTAAGCTGTATGTAATACCTGCCACTAATTTATACTACACATGATAATATTTAAAAGATTTTTTGCACTGCTTTAGAGGGAAAAAAATGACATTATGGTGTAGTAGGTATTAAAAAGAAGTAACGGGATGTTTTTAACAACAAAATATTCTAGGGAATGGAAAATATACTTCTTAGGTTCATCTTTGTTGTTATTTTTAAAGTACTTTTTTTATAAAAAATTGTGTAGTTAATGTGTATTAAAAAGGTCTAATTCTTAAAAACCTAAATATTTATGTAAATAGAGGGCCCATACTTGACCTATGTGTATGATCGTCAGAGATGACATAGTTCAGTGATTTTAGAACTTACTACTCCAGAGAAAATGAGAAAACATAGGAAGATGTTTGTTCTTAAACCTTTGCTTTCTGATAATAAATACTGTATGTAAATGATGGCCTTTTTTTTTAAACAGCTGTTGATTGGCTTTGAGTCTGGAACAGTAGCATTATGGGACCTCAAATCAAAGAAAGCAGATTATAGGTACACACATGATGAGGTGAGTCTCTTTAATTAAAAATCAAAATATTTTGCTAATGTTTTATTCTTCAATGTTTAGAGTTCCAAGCAAGATTCCCCTAGTACTTAGACTAATTTGTGTTTAAAAATTGAGCATCATTTTCTTTCCTTATCGGAAGAAAAAGGAGACTATGTATGGAACCTTTCAGGAACTATCAGATTTAGTATGTTGGTCATTTTTGCTGAATTGTTTTTTTCCTCCTTTCCTTTTTTAATCTTTTATTATGAGGGGGAATGTTGCTAGTTGAGCATTGAGGGCTTCTATAAGGTTATATAATAACAAAAGATATGTTTTTTTTTTTTAAATACAATAAAACAAATTGAATACCTTTAAAAAAAGTTAGCTTTTTCAGGCCACAGAATATATTTAAACAATAACATATATTAGGTGGTCTTTCCAAGGATTATATTAATATGAGCACTGGAAAAATCTTACTTTTTAGAATTGGATCTTTTAATTTCTGTAGAATGCTGAATGTTAATATGTATACATATGTATGCATATATAATTTGTATACACACAATTACACAATGTAGTTTAAAAATTTAAATTGCCTGACATGTCTACTTTTGTCAGTATGTGTGTTCAAGGAGGTAGAGAACTTATAAGGGTTATAGAAAAATGAAATAATGTGTATGTGTAATATAGGTCCTATTCAGATATTAGTCGTGCTTTGCCTAATGACTAATAATGGTAAATTAATATCTTTTGAAAAATTATTGTTTGACATTTACTCAATACTTATTCCTCATTTCTAGAAATTCCCTTCCTTTTCCTTACCCCATCTTCTGCTCAGTTAATTTCATACTTAGAAGACTGAGACTATCCACTGATGAGTTCATTCAACTTACCTCTTCTATTTCTCAAAAAATCTCAACATTATTAGCTTTTCTCTCCTCCTTCCCTCCTATTTCAGAAGAGGATTCACCATTGCTAAGTTTGCTCATCTATTTATTTTGTTCTTTTTCCTTCATTTTTTTTTTTTTAGGACCTTTCTTTAGCTATTCCACTGTCTCTCTTGCATCATTAGTCTCTCTCCAAATTAGCTTATAGATTGTCTTTCTATTCTTAATAAAAAAAAAAAAATCTTTCCTAAGATAATGACAAATTTTGGAGAGGGTGTGGGAAAATTGGAACACTAATACATTGTTGGTAGAGTTGTGAACTGATTCAACCATTCTGAAGAGCAATTTGGAACTCTGCCCAAAGGGCTATCAAAATTTGCATACCTTTTGATCCAGCAGATTAGAACACAAGATTTTGTAAGGGTGAATGTTGAAAATTATCCATGTATATATTTTGAAATTAAAAGCTTTAATTAAAAAAAATCTTTCATTAATTCTTTTTATCTTACTACTCGGGCTACAGACATTTCTTTTTTTTTTTTTTACTATTCAATGCCAATCTCATTAGGAAAAGTTTCTAAAGCTCTTGCCTTAGTCTACATCTACACTTCTCTTACCCCTTGCAGAAAGGTTTATTTTCTTTCTTTTTCTTTTTTTTTTTTAATTATAATACCTTTTTATTTTTCAAAATACATGCAAAGATAGTTTTCAATATTCATCCTTATAAAACCTTTATTACATAAATTTTCCCCCTCACTGTTTACTTCCTCCCTCCCCTAGACAGCAAGTAATCTAATATAGATTAAACAGGTTCAATTCTTCTAAACATTTTTCTACATTTATCATGCTGCAGAAGATAAATCAGAATAAAAAGGGAAAAAAAAAGAAAGAAAAAACAATCGGCAAATAACAAAAAAGGGGTGAAAATATTACGTTGTCATCTGCATTCAGTCCCCATAATCCTCTCTGTATGGCTCTCTCCATCACAAGTCTAATGGAAAAAGTGGCCTGAATCACCTCATTGTTAAAAAGAGCCAAGTCCATCACAATTGATCATCACATAATCTTGTTGTTATACACAATGTTCTCTTGGTTTTACTCATTTCATGTAGAATTAGTTCATGTAAGTTTCTTCAAACCTCTCTGAAGTCATCCTGCTAAGCTTCTTATAGAACAAAAGTAATCCATTACATTCATTATTCATAACTTATTCAGCCATTCCCCAACTGAGGTACAGCCACTCAGTTTCCAGTTTCTTGCCACTACAAAAAGAGCTACCACATACATTTTTGCATATGTGGCTCCTTTTCCCTTTTTTATGATCTCTTTGGGATACAGATCCAGAGATCTGGATAGTATCTCTACTATATTAGATCAAAGGGTATGCACATTTTATAGTCCTTTCTGCATAGTTCCAAATCAGATCAGTTCACAACTCCAACAACAATATATTAGTGTCCCATTTTTCCTATGTCCACTCCAACGTTTTTGATTATCTAGAAAGGTTTGTTTTCAACCTTTCTATTTAAATTACTCTTATAAAAGTCACCAATGACTAATGATCACATCTGATAATCTTTTTTTTTCACTCTTCATGCTCATTGATTTTTCTGTGTTATTAGATATTTTTAATTCCCCTGCCTTGAGAGATAAGAGGAAAAAATACTTTTTCTCTCCGTTGTCTCCTTTTTTTTGCTCCTTGTCTTTGACAGATGTGTGTTCTTTCTTTTATATGTTTTTCTTTTCTTTTGTTCTCACTGCCATTATTCTAGTGTAGACTTCATTTTTTTTTCCTTTGATGATTTCAGTTTATGAATATGAACATTTACCTATATAGAAACAAACATCAGGATTCAATTATATGAAGTCCCTTTCTGGCTCTATGATATGATTTTATTTATGATCCTTTTTTATTATGTTTTTTTTTTCCCTCACTTGTGAGTTTAAATTAAAAAGTGAAATTTTTACAGTCATTTCCATATACATTTTAAAGTTACTTTTCCTAATTTAGGATTTCAGTTTTTCTATGTCCTGAGCCCACACCTAAAACAAATAATTTGCTTTTACAATAAATCATCTAAATCCATTTGAATTGAGTTTTTCTTTTTTAAAAAATTAGTTGTAGCAGCAAGACAAACTAATAATTTGCTCTTAGATATTGAAATAATTTACATTTTAATATGTTTTGAGCTACTTGGATTTGAAAAATAAAGGACACAGATACAACGTCTTTTTAACTTGTCCTGTGCTAAGGTAGCAGTAAAATGAAGTCAAAATTGTATTCTCAAAAAATTTATTTCTAGAGTACTTCCTTGCATATCATAAGACTTTAATCTCTTGATGTTTAAATATTAAGGGGCAGAAAAAGCATTATAATTAACTTTTTTATTCTATTTACATAAATTATTTATAGCAGGAATTGACAAACTATGGTTTGAGGGAATGCCAAATCTGGTGCAGCCTGTTTTTATATAAATCAGTGAGCTAAGAATGTTTTCTGACTTTTTAAATACAATAAAATTTTATCTAAAATTGTAAAAACATTGTTAGCTCATAAGGTGTAGAAAAACTTAAGAAATAGAACATTTAGCTATACTTTAAAGCTTAAGTCATCTAGATCTGATGAATTTTACCTCTTCATGTGATGATAGATTGATTATATTTAATTATTGATTATTTTGGCCTATGAGCCATCATTTGCTGAACCCTAATTTATGGGAAAGTTCAGAATTTTAGAAATGCAACCAATAGTCCTATATAACTAAAGGCATTCTTCCTTACAACTATACTAGAGATGTTAGCTATTATTACTATTATTATCATTATTATTGACATAGTCCATCACTATTTTGGATCCTCTTTTCTCTTTTTACCCTCTCAAAATGATTTCATTAAATCCTATGGATTAAATTATTACTATGTATATAACTACCAGATCTACATCCAACCTTAGACAGTCTCATGTATTCCAGTTCTGAATTACCAACTGTCTTTTGAAATCTCCCCTACTATATATGCCAGAGACATATCCAAAACAATTTATTATCTTTCTCTCTCCAATTTTTCTATTCTTGTGAAGGTACCACGATCCTTTCACTCTCTCTGGTTTTGCAACCTCCTGAGTTATCTTCAGTTCCACCATTTCTCTCACTCTTTCTCCTATCACCAAATCTCATTTTTCACTTCACAGCATTTCTTACAGTAGACCTCTTCCTTTTATTTACAAGGCCACCAACTTGAGCCCTCTTTATACCCTCTCTCTTGGAATATTCTAATAGTTTCCCAATAATTCTCCATGCTTCTGGTCCCTCTCCATCTTCATTCTCTACCCAGATGCCAAAGTAATGTTTGGCATTAAGTTTGATAAAGTAATTACAAATCTGATTATATTGCTCCCTTGCTCAACAAATTTTAGTGATTCTAGGATAAAATACAAACTATTCTGTTTGTCTTTTGCAAGCTGGCCCCAACATATCCTTCCAGTTTCATATATATTACTCCCCTTTCTTTAATACATGGGCTACTTCAAATAGGTGTTTCTCTCTTTCTTGTATTAGTAGTTCAATTCTTATCCCTTTGTTCCCCCCTCTTAAAAAATTTTTCTTATTACTTAAATACCAAAAACTGATGTCAATTTTCAGTATTGTATATGATGCTGTGGATCTTCATTTCATATTGCTTGCGGAATATAATTTTCACACCTTATTTTCAAAAATTCATACTTAAATGTTCATCCATCAAATCTTGCTTCTGTTATCTTTTGTGCATTTTAAAATAATGTTTCATGGACTCCCCATTTTTTTTTTTTTGGCATTGTTATTATTTATCTTGCTTCACCTGTTTTCCTCTGCAAGTCCCTATTAAAAACAAATGACAGGAAACTTTAAAAAAAAAACATAATTAAGGAAAATGAATATACATAATAGTCATGTCAAAAAATGTCTATCTCTGTGCCTGAAATGTTTCACCTCTTTATCAGGAGGTAGGTAGGTATTAAATTAAACTTCATTATCTGTCTTCTGAAGTCATTGCATTTATCATTGTTTTTAGGTAGTCTTTAGAATTTGTTCTTCTTTTTTTTTTAAAACAATATTGCTATGCTACTATAAATTATTCTTGGGTTCTGCTCATTTCATTCTACAATAGTTCATTCTAACCCAAAATCTGAAATTTCTTTTTTTATAACACAATAATATTTGGTTACATTTACATAACACAATTTGTTCAGCTATTCCCCAATTAATTTGAGGCTTAGCAAATGTTTGTTGATATATTCATTTTTTTGGACAGTTCCTATGGCCAAAATATTGATCATCCCACAGCCAAATTAGGGCAAAGAGCTTCTTTGATCTTAGTTTGGATTTTATCCTTAGATGCAGATTCCTGATTTGTCACTAGGCATATACTGGAAGCATTCCAAGTTTGGTTTAGGAGTTCTTATTCCATTAGAATAACCTTGAAGATTTCAGACCTCTCTCTATATCAGACTTTTTTTTTTTAAATAGCAGAGATCTAGGTCTTCTGTAGAAGGATTGCCTGTCACCATAAGGGTAATTATGTAGATAATTACTCACAAGAACATCATACTTCTAGTTCTCATCCTATCATTTTTTGTTTTTGATTTATCTGAATTTTTCTTGCCTCTATTCTCTTTTAATCATTCACCTACCTTCTCAGAGATGGTCAGCTATGATTTATATGCTGAGCCTTTTCCTTCAAAGTTTAGGTTTCTGCCTTCATTATGTCATCATAATGAAAGGAGAAAAGAGCCCTGAATTTGACTTAGATTTAAAACTTGAACTCAGCTCTTCAGATTTCAAATCCAGACTTTGTACCTACACCATTATATTTTGTTACTTTTCTTGTATTAACAGCTTTCTAGGTGCTATTTTTTTCTCTTTTCTAAGATGTAATGCTTTCTTTCTTGCCTTCACATTTCTGATGGGGTGTATTCTTCCTTTATTCCCTACTTGGGTTGCCTTGTCTTTCCTCTTTCCTATTTATATCTTTTCTACTCCATGAGTATTGTTTTTCCTATTACTTGCTTAACTTTGATCATAATCTAGCACTCTTCTAATTCTTAAGTTGGCAAAAATTAGGGTATTTGCATCTTACTACATAATGATACAGTTTTTCAGTGCAGAGTCTGGACAAAGGTGGTGTGTGTGTGTGTGTGTAAAAATCAGTGGAATAACGTCTGTTAAGAAGCTTCTTAATAGGAAAGAATATTTTATTTTTTTGTTTTTGTATCTACAGTACCTAGCACTTCGTCTAGGACAAGGGTCCTCAAACTATGGCCCGCGGGCCAGATGCAGCAACTGAGGACATTCATTCCCCTCACCCAGAGCTATGAAGTTTCTTTATTTAAAGGCCCACAAAACAAAGTTTTGTTTTTACAATAGTCTGGTCCTCCAACAGTCTGAGGGGCAGTGAACGGGCCCTCTATTTAAAAGGACTTCAGAAGCATTTAATAAATGCTTGATGGTTGGCAGATTTGAAAGATAATAGAGAATCATCAAGAAATAACTATAAACACTTGATGATTTGTATGTAAAGTACCTCATTTAGGACTCAATAAATATTTGTACCTCTCTATTGTCCAGAATGTGTCTGGGCCATTCTCATTAAGTGGCATATTTTTCAAGAATGCTCAGTAATTTTTAATATTAGCCCCCCAAAAAAGAAGAAAAAAAAGTTAAATCTGCTTTTTTGAAAATAAATTTCCCCCAGAATTCAATAGAAATAATACTTAGAGAGTTAAATTATTTCCTGTTAATTGTACTCAAGAATTGGCTGTATATATATAAAATAAGGGAAATGAGGAAATACATTTAGTTTTGTGGTATAAGCACTAGCTTTGGATCCCTTTTTTAATGAAACAAGTAAAAAAAAATTACATTGTTCAGTAGATTTTAGACTTCCATTGTCCTGTGGTAATAAACTTTTTTATAAAATTAAATATTTCCATAAGTGCTTATTTTCAGAGATGCTAATGGAAATGAGTATTTTCAAATGCATTTACTGATGCTTTTAAGTGTTAAGCACTTTGTAAATCTTAAAGCATTACATAAAGTAAACCATCATTATTATAGTGATATACAAATATATGTATAGTATTATACATGCAGTAATACAAATATATACATATGTGTCACTAGCATAATGTTTTCATCATGTTGATTTGAGAATTGAAAAAAAGGGGCAAGAATTAATTATTTACTAATTTCAAATGAAATTTTATTTTTCTTACAGTTAATGTATTAAGGAGTAATATTGCTACTTCTTACAGTAATCATACTGATTTGAGGATATTCTAAAAACTCTAAAATATAAATATAAATAAATAAAGATTATCTTAGTTCTTAATTGCATCTTTAAAAAAATTAACTTTTTCTTCTTCTTTACTCTACATAGGCTATACACTCTGTTGCCTGGCACCATGAAGGAAAACAATTCATTTGTAGTCATTCAGATGGCACTTTGACAATATGGAATGTAAAGTCTCCTACCAAGCCTGTACAAACAATTACTCCACATGGTAAGGCTACTTATGATTTAATACTTACTGTATTATGAGAGGATTTTTTTTTTTTGTATAGTCTCCTTATTTCAAGATGAATTAAAATGTTTTTGACACATGCATATATGCTTTTATATTTTAACAACCCACAAAGAAAAAAATATATATATCTTTTATTAAAAATCATATATTTTAAATCAACTGGTATTTATTCTGCCAAAGATTTGTGAATTTAAGCTTTGGAAGACTAAGGAAAAAAATATTTTTATTAGGTCATTTCTTGAAAATGTCCTTTCTTGAGTAGGCTGAAAAATCAGCTTTGTAATATGAACAAGTAATTTCTTTCTCTGAACATCAGTTTCTTCATTTATAAAATGAATGAGTTGGAATACATGAATGTACCTAGCATCTATTAATGTTTTGTGATCATGACTTTTAGCATGGGGGATGAATTTATATTAAAAATGTAAACTAATTCACTGAACCATTGCAGTTTAGCACCTTTGCAATTTATATACTTAGTTGAGCTTGGAGAAGTGTAGTAACTTTACTAAGATGACACAGCCAATATGAATATGCTTGTGGTGCTTCCTAGATATAAGAATGGCTCTCTTAACTACTTTGCCATGCTGCATCTCAGGAATCTATAATTATTGAAAAATGCAGAAAAAAGTTTTATACTTTCCTTTCTATGGCTTATATGGTAAAGTCAGATACTTTCTAGGCATCTTTAAGGAAGTTATATATTTTGTTTTTTCCAACAGCATATGAATTTAATGATTTTTACATGAAGATTGCATATTTAGAATATTATCAATTTAATCTTGTAGATAATTTAGTTACTATGTAAGGTATCACTGCCCCCCAATAATCCCCCTTCTGACAGATTGTTGTCAGAGAAACAGTTATGCAGAACTGGAAGTCATTTTTTTAATATAAAAATATAAGTACATTATCATAAAAGAGATTTTCACATTCATATTCATAAATAGAGATTTTATATTAAATTATTTTTAAGATAAGTAAATGGGAGATGAGATTTTTTTTTTAACATGGTCTTCTATTGGCTTTTATTAATACTGAGCTGTAGGCATATGAGTTTTAATTTTTGTGCATCTAAGGACATTGCAGTAAAGAAATTTAAGAAATAAAATGGCTTTTACTTTCTGAAGCAATAGGGATTTATAGAAGATTTTTTTTTCTTACAGTGGTTAATTAGTAATATTTGAAGCCACATGATGTGTATAAATTTCTAGCATTTTATAACAGTAGTCACCATTTAGAAATTTGTTTTACATTTTCTGCAATAAAATTTAATGTCAGAAAACATTTTCCTTTGGTAGAAATTTCATCTTATCATCATTCACTAAACATATTTTCTTCTTACACCATCATCCAGTAGAGGGAGTTTGGTGTCTAAATGTCAAGAGCAGCAAATCAAATTGTTTACACAGTAAGCCTTGAAATGTTTGTCCAAGCAAGATTTAAGTTTTGCCAACTTCATTGAAGCCTGGAATGCCATGCAACAGAACATCATGTTAAGAAATTTATGTTATCTCTTTCTAAATTCACAAGAAAATGAAACACAGAAACATCATACCATAGTGAAAAAGAGCTTTGGACTTGATGTCAGGAGAATCTGAATGAAGGCCCCAAAGTGACATTTAGTTATTGTGCATGGGGAAAATCTAATAATCCCTATTGAATCTTATCAGGAAAGTGGAATTAATAATAAAACCCTTAGTACCTTCTTCACTGCATTGTTGTAAGGCTTGAACTACTATGTAAGGGGCTGTGTAAACCTTAAAGCATGTGATACATGTTGCTTATTGTTATTAAGCCAGTAGAAGCTAACTGGTCTTGAGCTGCCTTAAATCTGTATGCTAAAAGAAAAATAGGTAATAATTTAATGATTCACCTAAGTGAAAATTTCATCCTTCAAGAGTAGGTTGTATTCTGGATTTGATACTTATTCTTGGTGGAAAATTAGTTTTTGGGATAGAAATAGGAAATTAGAGAGAATTAACTACTCTGTGTTTTTTAGTTACTGAGAGAAAAGGAAATCTTGATATGATCTGATATGTACTGTAGATTTTGGGAAAGCTAAGTTACAAAAGATTTCAGAGAAAAAAATAGGTAGACTTTTATGTTCTAAAATTTTAAGTGGGAAACCAGACCTGCCCAAGAATGAAATTTTGAAAACACAAACGAAAACAATTCTATTAAGGAAGAATGGAATTGGGGTGGAAGAGGATGTGACAAGCAAGTTTCCAAAAGAGGAACAAATCAGCCTAGGTTGGAAACACAGCAGATTAGAGTTTGTAGGCCGTCAATGTAGAGAACTGGGTTTAAGAGTGTAATCCTGACCTTTCTAGCCTAGGTGAGATAGAAAGATCTAGTCATATTAATGTGTGTGTGTGTGTATCTCTCTTCTATATATATATGTGTATATATATATACACACACACACACACACACACACACACACACACTGTTTTTAACCAGTTTACTGAACAATTGGGTACTAGATATATTTTAAGAAAGATTTTGATAAAGTACCTCATACTTTTCTCATACTATTAGATGTAATTTAGATGATATAATTAAATGGATTAAAAATGTTTGAAGGGCTTCTTGTTGTTAATGTTTCAATATCTTTATGACAGAAAATCTTTTTCAAAATACTCTAGGGATCTGTGATTGTCTGTGTGCTATTTAACATTTTTTCCAGTCATTTAAAGGCATGTAAAACATGATAATCAAGTTTGTAGATGATGCAGAACTGGAAGGGTTATCTAACACACTGGAAAATATAGTTGGGATACAAAAAGGTGATTCTAGGCAAGAGCACTGGTCTGAAGCTAATAAGATGAAAATCCAGTAGAGACAAATGGGAAGTATTAACATTTGGGTAAATAAAAAATAATACAAATACAAAATGGAGGAGACTTGGCTAGACTGCAATTCATTACTTTTTCTTTTTTTAAAGAATTGTACCTGAAATACCATTTATAAAGATCTTCATTGATGTTGTAAGGAAAACAAAATTGTCATCTATCTCCTTTGTTTGGTATGAAATATTGGAAAAATCCTAACTCTAAGCATTATGTCTCAGAGTGTTAGAAGATGGATACCACAGTATACTTAAATAGAATTGCAGTGTTGATTATTCAATTTTACTTTCCTATTTTAAAAAATAAACTATCATTTATATAGTGCTTTCCAGTTTGCAAGGTGCTTTTAATATTATCCCATTGGGTCTTCACTAAGACTGAGCTAGGTTAAGTGATTTGCCCTGGGTAACAAACCTAATTAATGAGTGTCCCAAGCTGTATTTCAACTCAGAACTTATTGATTCCAAGTTTGGGGCTCTAGTTTCTATACCACCTAACTACCCAAACTCTCAACTTAGACTTGTAAAACTTTTTTTTCTGCTTATCTGAAGTCTTAAAATTGATATATTCAGTGAGTACAAAAGGAAATAAAAGCACTAACATAATCTTTCTAGCAAGCTCAAGAAGTGTGGGCTAATAATTGCTGACATTTCAGTTCTATCCATTCCGGTCTTCTAATTACATCAGCATTTTTTTTTCCTGAGGAAATTGCTGTCTTAACTGAGAAGAGGGCATACCAGAATTTTCCAGCTTTGTTCTGCTTCCAGTGTGAACCCAAGTTAGTATATGAAACCAGAAATTTCCATAGTGGCAACCTTTTTGGAATTATAGTCTCACTTTCAGCCTTTTTGGGAATTCCTAATTCTAATTTTCATGAAGTCAAAGTAAACACATGTTAATTGGATTTTGCTCTTTACTAATATAGCATAGCCTTAATAGGATTAAAATGACACCTAGTGGTGAAATCTGATAGCCTTTCCCTCCCAACCCCCTTTTTTGTTTGGTCTTTTTTTTTGTTTGTTTGTTTGTTTGTTTGTTTGTTTAGAAACCACTAGAGGATAACTAGTTTATGGATTCATTGTGCCGATTTTTCAGTATTAAATTTCATGTTCAGGGATTATGCCATCTTAGAAATGCATGCTTTTTTTAAAAGAAAAGATTGGGCAAGTGCGTAGTTGATTACCATTATATAATCATTCCTTAGATAAATAACTCGAAGCACATAACCTACTGGTTGAGATTAAGGTCATTTTCAAGAATGAAGCGCTCACTCTCTTTCTCTCTCTCTCTCTCTCTCTCTCTCTCTCTCTAGATATAGATATAGATATGGAATATTGATTTCTAAAACTTATTTCCTCAAAAATCCGAGTAGATTTGAAGTTCTTATTAACTTTCCTATATTGTGATTGTTGCGTAAGGGCTAGAGAGCTAGCCTTGAAGCCAAGAAATCTGGTTTTAAGTTTCTTCTGACTTCTGAGTCATACTGGTTGTGTGACTCTGGGCAAATTGCTTAGCCTCATTCATAAATTATAGAGAAAGTGAATTTATAGAGGTGATTTCTTTACCCAGGAGCTACTAATATAATGAAATTAAAAGTCTTTTCCCTTTACTAGGTTATTTGATATATCATGATGTATCCCCTGTCTAGACAATCATGAAAAACATATTTTTAATGGATTACTTTAAATTCATCTACCTAGTTAGCCACAGCAACATTAAATAGTTAACCATTGTTGAAAATTACCTTAATAGCTTAATTTTTAATAGTAAAATTCTAGGTATCACTTTTGGGCTATTTATTTCTCCTTGAAAGACCTGAAATTGGAAAAATAAGAGGCTGCTTGAATTTAAGAATCTCTTTTCTAGAATTGCCTTCAAAAGATTATCCCATTATTAACCCTTCAAAAGATTATTATGGCTTCAAAGGATAATCCCTAAAAGATTATCCCACAAAATGATAGCATGGAAAGAGAGTTGTAAGATCCAGAGTAACTACTTATCATTCTCAATTTTACTATATTTAGAAAGAAGATATGGGATTAGATTAAAGTTCTTTATTACTCTTAATTTCAAAGCCCTTTTTGGAAGAAATAACAATTTATATTTGTATAAAATCATTAAGAGAATTTTTGTTGTGTGTGAAGAATTGTAATAAAGGTTTAGGGTCTAGAGAAGAAATGGGGAAGATAGAGGGGACTATTCTTGACACTTGAGTTTGGAAAAGAACACTATATGAAATTAATAATAATTAGAGCTAGAAGTGCTCTTAAACACTAGTCCTTTCTCTCATCTTATAAATGTCCAGAATCTGAGGTGAGAATGGAAGGAATGTGACCAAGGTCATATCTGTAACAGTTCAAACTCATAATCTTTGACTTTAAATCTAAAGATCTTTCATACCACAAGTTTTTTTTTTTATCAAGGTATCTACTATGTTCCAGTTTCCTCTCTCCTCTTTTCTCTGAGCTTCACTACACCTATAGTCTTTAATTACAATGTGATGCCCTGGTACCATACCCTGAACTCTTTGGCAAAAGAATTATGCTAAGTAGTGTACTCATAAGTGAAACAATGTAGTATGAACCAATTCTTGCAATGTCAAGGAGCAAAATAGTGATTGGTAAGCTGAATTCAAGAAGACTTTTGCAGCAGGTAACTTTTAAGTTTTGAAGGAGTTTATTGGATGTGAACAAGAAGGAGTACTTGATAAGGATGTGCTAGTACATGCAGACACAAAGATTGAGGCAAGCAAATTACTTGTGAGAAGCAATAAAACAATTAGCTCCATTAGAGTAGACTATGAAAGAATTTTGTTAACTTGTGATTTGAGACAGCTATTAAAGAAGTATTTTCTGTTATGTGATAATATGGGGGATAAATAGTATATAAGCCAACCATAACATTAAGTGACATCTTAAAATATCTTATCTTAATTTTTCTTTCCACTATATCTTCTGCGCAATAAAATTATTTAAATAAAAACAAACCTGAAGATATATGATATAATGTTTTTTTCCAAACCCAATTACTTCTAGGTTGATTTCCAGTTTTCTTAACAGTTTTTCTCAAATAGGGAGTCTTTATCTTAGTGTTTAATTATTGGGCTCATCAAAATTTTTTCTGTCTTTTTTAATTTCATAGAAACTTCAAAATTACCATTATTAAGCATTTATATTTTTCTCCCACTTCCACAAATTTAAAGAAATTAAAGAAAAAAAAGGAAGGAAAATTAAAGTTGAAAGGAAGGAGCAATGTTGTATTATCATAAACATAATTAAACAATACAAATTGATACTTTACATCCAAAAATGCATTTTCACTGTGTATATTAATTTACTGTGTCACCATCATGAGATGAGCAGCATTCTTTATCACTTCTCTAAATTTATGGCTGATCATTTTAGTTGAATAGAGTTAAGTTTTTCAGGATTATTTGCTTTTGCAATTTTTAATGTTATATTATAAATTGTTCTGTTTTGCTCACTTTATTACTTCATACACATTTTCCCAAGTATTTCTGAAGCTTTTTTTTTCATTTTTTCCAATACATTAATACCCCAATATATTCATATGTCATAATTAGTTCCACTAGTCTCCAGTTGAAAGATACTTCAGGATTTAATTCTTTGATACAAAAAAACTATAATAAGCATTTTTACACCTAAAGGAATTCTTTTCTCTTTGATCTTTTTGGTCTGTATGCCTCCTAGTCATGTCAGTGGGTCAAAGAACACAAAGCTTTTAGTAATTTAAGTATAATTCCAAACTGCTTTCCAGAATGTTTGGACCAATTCACAGGACCATCACTAACACATCATTATGTCAGTTTTTTCATAGCCTCTCCAATATTTTTAAAAAATTTTGTTACCTTTGAAAGCTGATAAATGTAAACTTAAACTAAAGAATTGCTTTAATTTGCATTTCTCTAATTATCAGAGATTTAGAACATTTTTTTCATATAATATAAAAAATTTAGATTTAATCCTTTGAAAATTGCCTGTTCATATCAATAGAGCAAAAACTATTCTTCTTCTTTTTATTATAGCTTTTTATATGCAAAACATATGTTTGCATGGGTAATTTTTCAACATTGACCCTTGCAAAAACTTCTGTTTCAATTTTTCCCCTCATTCCCTCCACTCCCTCCCCTAGATGTCAGGTAGTCCCATACACGTTAAATATGTTAAATTATACGTTAAATACAATATATGTATACATATTTATACAGTTATCTTGTTGCACAAGAAAGATCGGATTTAGAAAGAAGATAAAAATAATCTGAGAAGAAAAAAAAAACAAGCAAACAATAACAGAAAGAGTGGAAATGTTATATTGTGGTTTCTCATTTCCCAGTATTCTTTCTCTGGATGTAGCTGATTTTGTTCATTACAGATCGATTGGAACTGATTTGGATCCTCTCATTGTTGAAGAGAGCCACATCCATCAGAATTGATCATCATGTCGTTTTGTTGTTGAAGTGTATAATGATCTCCTGGTTCTGCTCATTTCACTTAGCATCAATTCATGTATGTCTCTCCAATCTGTATTCCTCCTTCTGGACATTTCTTATGGAACAATAATATTCCATAACATTCATATACCACAATTTATTCAGCCATTCTCCAATTGGTGGGCATCCCTTCAATTTACAGTTTCTAGCCACTATGAAAAGGGCTGCCACAAACATTTTTTCACATATGGGTCCCTTTTCCTTCTTTAATATCTCTTTGGGATATAAGCCTAGTGGTAGCACTGCTGGATCAAAGGGTGTGCACAGTTTGATAATTTTTGAGTATAATTCCAAATTGCTTTCCAGAATGGTTGGATCCATTCACAATTCCATCAACAATGCATCAGTGTCCCAGAAAAACTATTATTATCATAAATTTAAATCATTTTTCCCCCTGAGGCAATTGGGGGTAAGTGACTTGCCCAGGGTCACACAGCTAGGAAGTGTTAAATGTCTGAAGCTAGATTTGAACTCAGGTCTTCCTGACTTCAGGGCTGGTGCTCTATCCACTGCGCCTCCTAGGTGCCCCAAATCAATTCTTTATATATCTTGAAAATGAGATCTTGATTAGAGAAACCTGCTGAAAAAGATTTTTTCCAGTTAACTATTTTCCTTATAATCTTGGCTGTACTAGATTTATTTACAAAGCCCTTTTAATTTAATTTAATGTAAACTAAATTAAAATGAAAACTTTGAGATTATTTTTTAAGATGTGATGTTTTATATCTAGGTCATGTATTTATTTGGAGGTTATCTTGGTACATGGTATAAGATGTTTATCTAAGTTTGATATCTTCCAAATTGCTATCCACTTTACCCAGCAGTTTTCCCTCAATAACAAGGGTCTTTGACTTTATTAAACACGAGGCTATGGGACTTGTTTATTTCTGAATGTTATGTACCTAATCTAGTCCATTAATAGATCAATATTTTTAAATCAGTAACAAATTATTTGGGGAGTTACTACTTTGTATATAGTTTGAGATTTCCAATTACTGTGGTCTCTTTCCCACTTTTTATTTCCCTTGAGATTCGTGAACTCATGTGTCTTCAGATAAATTTTATTATTATTTTTTTTTTAATTTGAAGTAGTACAGAAAAAATTACTTTATGTTCACTTTGTCTTAATTTCTGTAAAGTATTTTGCAGTTTTATTTAAGTAGTTCTTGTGTGCTTCTTGACGTATGTTTCCAGTACTTTATACTTTATATAGTTCTTTTAAGTGGAATTTCTCTTTCTATTTCTGCTTGTCAGTATATTTAGATTCTTAACTGTTAATCAGTGTTTTCACAATTTCTTTCAACTTCGCATATTAGAAAGAGTATTTGACTCAGAGGCAAGAAATTCTCAATTTAAATTTTTGCAGACATTCATTGGTTATTTGACTATGAAAGTCATTTAGCCTTTTCAACATTGTTTCCTCATCTTTAAAATAAGGGTAGTAATACTTGTATCATCTAATTTATAGGGCTATTGTGATGAACAAATAAGATCATATTTACAAAGAGTCAGTCAATAAACATTTATTAAGCATCTGCTTAATAAAGTAGCATGCCAGGTAGTTGCTAAAAGCTGATGATAAAGTGCTTTACAAAACTTTAAAAGTTGTCTAAATGACAGTTCTTCTCTTATGAATTTTAAGAATACCTTCTATTCTTTTTCAAAGCCATTAATAAAAAATATTGAATAAAAAAGAACTGATTACACATTCCTTGGGCACTCTATGAACTATTTTCCTCTAGTTTGACAATAATAAATTAAGTTCTGGGTTTTTTTGGGTATGACCATTCAATCAGTTCTGAATCTATCTAACTGTATTTAGTAGAATAGAATAAATACCTTACTTATTGAAATCAAGAATATATTGCCTTTTGCATTCCTCTGATGTATTAGTTTAATAATGATGGCCTCCAATGAGAGGAAGGATTCAAGTTAGCAATTGCCAAATTTGCAGTCTTAAGAGATTGACAACCACCACCTTTTTCTTGACATTTTCTCATCTCTAGGTTTCTGTGATATTATTCACTAGTTCTCTTCCTGCCTATTAAACCATTCGTTCTGGATTTTTTTTTTTAACTGGATCTTTTTCCAGGTCATGCCACTGCTACTGCCTAAGACTTTGTTCTTCTTTTCCCTTTTTTGGATATCTCATTCCCATGGATTTAATTATCATCATCATGCTAATGATTCTCAAGCCTACTTATCCTGCTTTAACCCTTCTTTTTCCTACAGGAAATAACAAATTAGATGGTGTGTCCAAAATGGAATTCATTATTTTTATCCTTATCTTTTCTTCCTATCTTTCTTATTATAGTGGGGAATGTTACCACCCTTCATATCACCCAGACTTACAGCCTAGATGCATCCTCAATTCCTCACTTATGTCCTTAACCTTCATAACATCTCTTGTGTGCACCTCTTTTTCTCCTCTGACATTGCCAATTTCCCTGGTATAGGCTTTCATTCCTTTGTATCTAGATAATTTCAGTTGACTGCTGACTGATTATTACATGTCCACTATAAATCTCTCCATACTCAAGTTTATCCTCCAATATATCAGCAAAGTGATTTTCTTAAAATAAAGGTCTAACCATGTCATATCCCTATTCCATCAACTCCAATGGTTCCTCCATCATCTCCATAAAATATAAAATCAAATGGTGTTAAAAGCTTTTTATAACCTAGCCCCTTCCTATTTTTCTACTCTTTTTATCCTCCTGCCCTATCCCCCTTACTCTGTGATCCAGTGAAACTGGCCCTATTTGCTTTTTCTCACATAAGACACTCTCATCTCCAAAGTCTAGATGTTAACTGATTTCTTCAGGCTTAGAATATTGTCCTTTCTTGTCTCTGACTATTTTGTTGTGGTAGAGGAGTTTTCCCAACTCAATGAAACTATCAGCTATGCTGTATAGGATTATCCAAGGCTTGTAGTTAGTTCATAGTGGAAAGTTCTAATAAAAGATAATTCACTGGAGAAGGAAACAGCAAACCACTTCAGTATGTTTGTCAAGAAAATCCAATGGACGGTACTAAAATGATAAAGACTTAACATCAGAAGATGACCCCCTCCAGTTAGAAGGTGTCTAATACATATGCCACTGGAGTACAATATAGCTCTTGTACTAATGAAGTGGCTAGGCCAAGGCCAAAAGGAAGTTCAGCTGAGATGAATTTAGTGATTAAAGGAAAGTTCAATATTGTACAGATCATTATTACATAGGAACCTGGAATGTAATAGCTATTTACCAAGATAAGCTGGATAGAGTCAAACAGAAGATGGAAAGATCAGTATTACATAGGAATATGGAACGTTAGATCTATGAGCCAAGATAAGCTGGATGTAGTCTCATACAGGAGAAGGAAAGATTAAACATAAACATTTTTGGTGTCAGTGAAGTTAAATGAATGGAAATGGATGAATTTAATTCAGGTGATCACTACAATCTACTATTATGGGCAAGAATCCTGTAGGAGAAATGGAATACCCCTTATAATCAATAAAAAGTATAAGTAAGGGGTACTTCTCAAAATGACAGAAAAGATGTCTGTTCAAATCCAAGGCAAATTATTCAATAGTACAATAACATAATTCTGTTCTCCAACTATTGATGCTGAAGCCAAAATTGATCTTCTTACATGAAGACCTCAGCATGTTCTAGAAACAACACCAAAAAGCATATTTTATTCATTATGGGGGATTAAAATCTAAAGTAGGAAATCAAAAGATAATTTTCATCCCAGTTCTAAAAAGGGCAATGTCAAGGAATATACCAAACTATTATACATGCCAACAAGGTTATGCTTAAAATTTAACAAGGTAGACTTTACAATATGTGAACTGAAAATTTCCAAAAGAGAAGGCTAATTTTTGAAGAGACAGAGGAACTAGAAACAAATTGCCAAATGATTATGGAAAAAGCAAGGGAATTGCATTTCCAAACTCTCTTGCAAATTCTCTTTTTATTTTCTCACTTTTCTTCTAACTCTCTTTTAAGATCTGTAATGTTCAGGTTAGCTTTCTGGAGGGTCTTCAGACCAGCCTTAGTCTCAGCAGAATAATCACCATGAGAATAGTCAGGGATAAAGTCCAAAGTCTTTATTATCTCCTTCACAGTCTGTCTTAGGATTAGGGACCAGGCTAGCTTTCTGGGGGACCTTCAGATGGGGCTTGGTCTCAGTGGACAGATGCAGGAGGCAGGAGAGCTACCAGAGGCTGGTCAAGTCTTCTCCTTGTGGACGAGTTTGTCCCCAGTTTATATATTCTATTACAATTAAATCAATTCATCATACTGAATATAAACCAATCATATCACTAGGGAACCATTATTTGTTGTAAGATTAAATCAATCACACTGACCTAGAGAACTACTAATCACCATGCTAAACTAGATAACCATTGTATTATCAATTCTACTGAGTTAACACCTTTCTCCAGAGTTCTGGTCCATTACAAATATACTTTTTTAATTCTTCCAAGAGAATCTTGTGAGATGGAAACCAATTTATATCACCCTTTGGGGCTTCATCTGGAGATGGTTAATCTTTAAGATCTTTAGGGTTTGAGGTATGTTCTTCTCTTTCTCCATAAAAGCTATCTATGGTAGAGTTCTTTTTGCTTTTTTGCTCATTTTCTTTTTTTAAAGATTAAGGTCTGCTTAAGGAAAAGGGGAGGTTGTCCCAAGCTTCCTCTATAGGCAATAGCAGTCTTAGGTTGCCCTGAGGCCGGTGCTGCTGACTGATTTCTGATGCTGGGTGGATATGGCCAGGTCTCACATTATTCTGGGGTTCAGAGGCTCACTATTTGCATTTTGCATTTCCTACACCTCCCTGGTTTCTTGTGCCATTTCCCTCTCTTCCTCCCTGCCCAATTGAAACAGATCTTTTCCAAAGTTCTTCCAAATATCTTCTGCTGGAAATTTGTTACACTCCAAATATTTATGAGATCTGTCACTCCAAAACCAGTTTAGAGGCTTGATCTGTTGTTGTTCTGAAGGACACTGGGAGAAGCTCTCCACCATCTTGGTCCCGTCCCTCGGAATTCCAGAAAAAAAAATCTATTCCTGCTTCATGGATCAACAAAATTTGGCAAGTCCTTATAAAGATGGAAGTATTGAATCTTACTTTTCTCCTGAGGTATTTGAATGTAAGCCAACTTAGAATTGAATTTGGAACTGATTGATTTATGATTGGAAAAGGAATATAGCATAGTTATTTTTTGTTACCTTATTTATTAATTTATGTGATGAATACATAATCCAAAATGCCAGGTTGGATGAATCAAAACTGGAATTAAGATTGCTGATAAAAATATCTACAATCTCAGACATACAGATGCTACCATTCTGATGGCAGAAAGCAAAGAGGAATCAGAAAACCTTTTGATTTTTTTTTTTAATTAAAGCTTTTTATTTTCAAAACATATACATAGATAATTTTCAACATTCATCCCTGTAAACTCTTGTGTTGCAAACCTTTTTTCCCTTCCTTCCCTTATCCCCTTCCCCCCCGATGGCAAGTAATCCAATATATGTTAAACATGTGCTTCTGCTGCATGAAAAAAAAAAAAAAAGAAAAACAAAACAAAACACAAACAACTATAAAAAAGTGAAAATACTATGTTGTTATCCACATTCAGTCCCTACAATCCTCTTTCTGGATGCAGATGGCTTTCTTTATCACAAGATCTTTGGAAGTGGCCTGAATCATCTCATTGTTGAAGAGAGGCACATCCATCAGAATTGATCATTGCATAGTCTTGTTGCTGTGTATAATAATATTCTGGTTCTGCTCATTTCACTCAGCATGAGTTCATGTAGGTCTCTTCAACCCTATCTGAAATTATCCTGCTGGTCATTTCTTATGGAACAAGAATATTCCATAACATTCATGTACCATAATTTATTCAGCCATTCTCTAATTGATGGGCATCTACTCAGTTTCCAATTTCTTGCCATTATAAAGAGGGGTGCCACAAACATTTTTGCACATATGTATCCCTTTCCCTCCTTTAAGATCTCTTTGGGATACAATCCCAGTAGAAATACTGCTGGATTAAAGAGTATGCACAGTTGGATAGCCCTTTGAGCATAATTCAAACTGCTCTCCAGAATGGTTTGATCTGTTCAGAGGTCCACCAACAATGTATCAGCCTACATTGGTCATTATCATTTCCAACATTGGTCATTATCATTTCCAATCTTAGCCAATCTAACAGGTGTGTAGTGATACTTTAAGAGTTCTCTTAATTTGCATTTGTCTAATCAATAGTGATTTAGAGCACCTTTTCAGATCACTTCCTGGCAACAGAGGGAGAAGAAATGGAAGCAGTGTCAGATTTTATATTTTTGGACTTGAAGATCACTGCAGATAGTAAGTGTAACCTTGAAATTAAAAGATGTTTATTCCTTGGAAGGAAAAATATAGTAAATCTGAATAGCATACTAAAAAGGAAGATATTACTTTGCCAACTAAAGTCTATATAGTTAAAGCTGTGGTTTTTCTAATAATAATATATGACTTGAGAGTTGGATTATGAGGAAAGCTGAATGCTAATCAATGCTTTTGAATTATGGTACTTGGAAGACTTTTGAGTCTTTTGGACAGCAAAAAGATTAAATCAGTCATTTCTTAAAGAAATTCCTGCTATTCATTGGAAGGTCAAATACTAAAGCCACTTTGGCCACATAATGAGAAAATAAGAATCATTGGGAAAAAACCTTTATGTTGGGAAAGTTTGAAGGCATAAGGAGAAAGTGATAGAAGAGGATGAAATAGAAAGATACTCTCTGTGGATAGACTATAAACTTGAATAGACTAAGAGAGAGAGTGGAGAATAGAAGGACTGAATGATTCATGAGGTCATGAAGAATCAGAAATGATTGTGCTACAACAGCAGCAGCATCTCTACCTTTTGGCTACTCTGGTTTCCTTCATTCTCAGCTAAAATTCTACCATCTATAAGAATCTTTTTCTATTACCCCTTAATGTGCCTTCCTTCTTTTGATTAACTCCACATTATCTGGTATATATTTTGTTTGTACATATTTGCATTTGTCTAATCAATAGTGATTTAGAGCACCTTTTCAGATCATGAACTTAAGAACTTGAAGATTCATATAGAAATTGGAGAAAGCAGGCAAAATCATCATACTATCATATATGTGATTTAAATAACATTAGAGAAGTCTGAATAGAGATTTGCAGTATGGTACATGAGGTAGCAACAATAGCAAAAAAAAAAAAATTCCAAAGAAAGAAAAATAGTTGTCTGATGAGGCTTTACAAATAGCTGAGGAAAAAAGGAAGGGATAAAGGGGAAAGATAAACTGAATTGAATTTAGAATTCCAGAGATTGACGATAAGAGGCGAAGTTTTCTTAAATGAGCAAAGCAAAGGCATAGAAGTCTTTCAAGCTTTCAAGCTTTCAAGCTTTCAAGCTTTCAAGCTTTCAAGCTTTCAAGCTTTCAAGCTTTCAAGCTTTCAAGCTTTCAAGCTTTCAAGCTTTCAAGCTTTCAAGCTTTCAAGCTTTCAAGCTTTCAAGCTTTCAAGCTTTCAAGCTTTCAAGCTTTCAAGCTTTCAAGCTTTCAAGCTTTCAAGCTTTCAAGCTTTCAAGCTTTCAAGCTTTCAAGCTTTCAAGCTTTCAAGCTTTCAAGCTTTCAAGCTTTCAAGCTTTCAAGAAAATTAGAGGTATCAAGGATACATTTCACACAAAAAAGGACATGATAAAGGAAAAAATGGTAAGGGCTTAACAGAAATAGATGGCAAGAGGTAGCAAGAATTTACAAAAGAACAATTCAAGAAAGAGCTTAACATTGCTAATAAACACAATAAGAAGGGTACTGAAGAGCCAAACATCCTGAAGAATGAAGTTAAGTGGGCCTTAGGATTGATTAATAACATTGATAATAGTAAAATGATAGAATTCTTATTTAAAATTCTAAAAAGATGATGCTGTTAATATGTTATACTCAATATGCCAACAGATTTGGGAAGTTCTAGAGTGGCCACTGGAATTCAAAAGATAATTTTCATCCCAGTTCTAAAAAGGGCAATGTCAAGGAATATACCAAACTATTATACATGCCAACAAGGTTATGCTTAAAATTTAACAAGGTAGACTTTACAATATGTGAACTGAAAATTTCCAAAAGAGAAGGCTAATTTTTGAAGAGACAGAGGAACTAGAAACAAATTGCCAAATGATTATGGAAAAAGCAAGGGAATTGCATTTCCAAACTCTCTTGCAAATTCTCTTTTTATTTTCTCACTTTTCTTCTAACTCTCTTTTAAGATCTGTAATGTTCAGGTTAGCTTTCTGGAGGGTCTTCAGACCAGCCTTAGTCTCAGCAGAATAATCACCATGAGAATAGTCAGGGATAAAGTCCAAAGTCTTTATTATCTCCTTCACAGTCTGTCTTAGGATTAGGGACCAGGCTAGCTTTCTGGGGGACCTTCAGATGGGGCTTGGTCTCAGTGGACAGATGCAGGAGGCAGGAGAGCTACCAGAGGCTGGTCAAGTCTTCTCCTTGTGGACGAGTTTGTCCCCAGTTTATATATTCTATTACAATTAAATCAATTCATCATACTGAATATAAACCAATCATATCACTAGGGAATCATTATTTGTTGTAAGATTAAATCAATCACACTGACCTAGAGAACTACTAATCACCATGCTAAACTAGATAACCATTGTATTATCAATTCTACTGAGTTAACACCTTTCTCCAGAGTTCTGGTCCATTACAAATATACTTTTTTAATTCTTCCAAGAGAATCTTGTGAGATGGAAACCAATTTATATCACCCTTTGGGGCTTCATCTGGAGATGGTTAGTCTTTAAGATCTTTAGGGTTTGAGGTATGTTCTTCTCTTTCTCCATAAAAGCTATCTATGGTAGAGTTCTTTTTGCTTTTTTGCTCATTTTCTTTTTTTAAAGATTAAGGTCTGCTTAAGGAAAAGGGGAGGTTGTCCCAAGCTTCCTCTATAGGCAATAGCAGTCTTAGGTTGCCCTGAGGCCGGTGCTGCTGACTGATTTCTGATGCTGGGTGGATATGGCCAGGTCTCACATTATTCTGGGGTTCAGAGGCTCACTATTTGCATTTTGCATTTCCTACACCTCCCTGGTTTCTTGTGCCATTTCCCTCTCTTCCTCCCTGCCCAATTGAAACAGATCTTTTCCAAAGTTCTTCCAAATATCTTCTGCTGGAAATTTGTTACACTCCAAATATTTATGAGATCTGTCACTCCAAAACCAGTTTAGAGGCTTGATCTGTTGTTGTTCTGAAGGACACTGGGAGAAGCTCTCCACCATCTTGGTCCCGTCCCTCGGAATTCCAGAAAAAAAAATCTATTCCTGCTTCATGGATCAACAAAATTTGGCAAGTCCTTATAAAGATGGAAGTATTGAATCTTACTTTTCTCCTGAGGTATTTGAATGTAAGCCAACTTAGAATTGAATTTGGAACTGATTGATTTATGATTGGAAAAGGAATATAGCATAGTTATTTTTTGTTACCTTATTTATTAATTTATGTGATGAATACATAATCCAAAATGCCAGGTTGGATGAATCAAAACTGGAATTAAGATTGCTGATAAAAATATCTACAATCTCAGACATACAGATGCTACCATTCTGATGGCAGAAAGCAAAGAGGAATCAGAAAACCTTTTGATTTTTTTTTTTAATTAAAGCTTTTTATTTTCAAAACATATACATAGATAATTTTCAACATTCATCCCTGTAAACTCTTGTGTTGCAAACCTTTTTTCCCTTCCTTCCCTTATCCCCTTCCCCCCGATGGCAAGTAATCCAATATATGTTAAACATGTGCTTCTGCTGCATGAAAAAAAAAAAAGAAAAACAAAACAAAACACAAACAACTATAAAAAAGTGAAAATACTATGTTGTTATCCACATTCAGTCCCTACAATCCTCTTTCTGGATGCAGATGGCTTTCTTTATCACAAGATCTTTGGAAGTGGCCTGAATCATCTTATTGTTGAAAAGAACCACGTCCATCAGAATTGATCATGGTATAATCTTTTTGTTATTGTGTACAATGATCTCCTGGTTATGCTCATTTCACTTAGCATCAGTTCATGTAAGTCTCTCCAGGCCTCTCTAAAATCATCTTCCTGGTCGTTTCTTACAGAACAATAATATTCCATAACATTCATATACCATAACTTATTTAGCCATTCTCCAGCTGATGGACATCCACTCAGTTTCCAGTTTCTTGGCCACTACAAAAAGGACTACCACAAACATTTTTGTACATGTGGGTCCCAGAAAGCCTCTTGATGAGAATGAAAAGGGAAAGTGTAAAAACTGATTTGAAGTTTAACCTAAAAAAAAGTTCTTAGCAACTGGTCCCATCACTTCCTGGCAAACAGAGGGAGAAGAAATGGAAGCAGTGTCAGATTTTATATTTTTGGACTTGAAGATCACTGCAGATAGTAAGTGTAACCTTGAAATTAAAAGATGTTTATTCCTTGGAAGGAAAAATATAGTAAATCTGGATAGCATACTAAAAAGGAAGATATTACTTTGCCAACTAAAGTCTATATAGTTAAAGCTGTGGTTTTTCTAATAATAATATATGACTTGAGAGTTGGATTATGAGGAAAGCTGAATGCTAATCAATGCTTTTGAATTATGGTACTTGGAAGACTTTTGAGTCTTTTGGACAGCAAAAAAATTAAATCAGTCATTTCTTAAAGAAATTCCTGCTATTCATTGGAAGGTCAAATACTAAAGCCACTTTGGCCACATAATGAGAAAATAAGAATCATTGGGAAAAAACCTTTATGTTGGGAAAGTTTGAAGGCATAAGGAGAAAGTGATAGAAGAGGATGAAATAGAAAGATACTCTCTGTGGATAGACTATAAACTTGAATAGACTAAGAAGAGAGTGGAGAATAGAAGGACTGAATGATTCATGAGGTCATGAAGAATCAGAAATGATTGTGCTACAACAGCAGCAGCATCTCTACCTTTTGGCTACTCTGGTTTCCTTCATTCTCAGCTAAAATTCTACCATCTATAAGAATCTTTTTCTATTACCCCTTAATGTGCCTTCCTTCTTTTGATTAACTCCACATTATCTGGTATATATTTTGTTTGTACATATTTGCATTTGTCTGCCTTACTAACTTGTGAGTTCCTTAAAAGGACGATCAGTCTTTTGCCCTTCTTTGTATCCCCTGAACTTACTATAGTATCTGGCACATAGTAGGCTCTTAACAAATGCTTTTTAACTTGGCTTGACTTTACTTAAGGCTAGCTGTTTTGCCATCAGGCACGTATTGAAAGTTGCTTGGATGATATGTTGATGTGGAATATAAAATGACAAATTTTCAGTACTGCATCCTGTTTTATATGCAGTTAAAATCATTTGCCTCCCAAGAAACTAAGGCAATAGTTATAAATGAAGCTAATATATCTTGCTTTAATTTTATTCTTGTTAAATTTTCTCTCACAAGAGTACTCCTTTTTATGTATAAGAATAAATAGCCTATCCCATACTTTATTCATGTTTTGCACTAAGAGCCTAAATAAAATTGGGATTTTGGGATGGTATATTTGAGTTCTGGAGAATTACAATGATTTAAAAAAAATCCCAGAATTGAACTTTGTCCAAGCCACATCACTGGATCAAGAGTATGAGTGGTACCCTAAGAATGAGTCTTCCCAAAGTTACAATAAAATTAAAAGTTTTAGAATTGAAATCGAGTCCAGTTCCCTCATACTTCAGAAAAGTAAATGTAATAAATTTCCCTAGATCTTTTCACTGGTGTAGGTAACAAAGCCTGGAGTTTGAACCCATGTTATCTGCTATCACATCTAGCTGTCTACAAGTAGACAGGACAATTTTTAAAACTTTTTTATAGCTTTTTATTGACAAAACATATGCATGGGTAATTTTTCAAGGACAATTTTATTTTATTTTTGATACAAATTTATTTAATATTTTCCCTAGTTACATTTAAAATAATTTTTTACATTTGTTTTGAAAACTTGTGAGATCCAGATTCCTGTTAAGAATGAAATTATGCCAAATATTTCCATAGTCATGTTGTAAAAGAAAATATAGATCTCTCATCTTAATAATAATTAAAAAAACCAACATCTTCAAGAAAAAGAAATTTTAATAAAGGGAGAAGAAAAAAAGAGAATGCTTAATCTATATTCAGACACAATGAGTTCCTTCTCTGGGTATGGATAGGATTTCTCATCATAAGTCCTTCAGAGGATTTGTGGATCATTATATTGCTGAGAATAGTTAAGTCATTTACAGCTGGTCATCTCAAAACATTGCTATTACTTTGTATACAGCAGTACATTTCGTTTTGCTTGATTCTTGGAGGACTTTCCAGGTTTTTTGTTTTTTTATTTATTTTTTCCTGAGAGCATACTGCCCATCATTCCCATAAAACAATAATTTTAAAACACAAACACATCTCAAAATTTATTTATCAATTCCCCAGTTGATGGGTATCTCTGGAAAAGAAATTTTTTTTTTGCATCTTTTCTGTCAGTACAGTTGTTTTTTAATTTCCAAGGACTGGTTTTGGTTAATTTTTATTGGTCCCTTATTCATTTACATATTTATTTTTATTAGATAAGATTTTTTTTTTCAGTGAAGGAAGCTCCCTTCAAGAAATTCCCTTTACCAGTGCTCCTGCCATCTCTGTGATGTACCATATTAGATATTTGGTTGGGGGCAATAAGAGGCTAAATGATTCCTTAGGTCTTAAGTTGGTATGTGTAAGAGGCAGGAGTTGAACCTAGATCTTCCTGACTCTCCATTACTATACCACCTGTTTATGTAACACTTGCCCAAATAAACCCAAATCCTTTAATCCATATCTACATAATATGACAAAACAAGTTCTCATATTACCTATAGCTGAAGATGTATGAATTTTTCTGCATTGTAAGTTATTGCCTTTCTGCTAAGAGATGTCATGTGTTTTACTTGTATTTAGTGCATTGCATATAGTTGTAAAATCTTTCCGAGTTGTTTTTCTCTGTGCTATTATTTTATAAGCTGTATTCCTAGATCTGCTACCTTTATTCTGCTTGATAAAGTCTTGATATAAATTTCCTAGTTTATTTGAAATGATCCATTTGATTATTTCTTGTCTATTATGACATAATAATATATTGCATTCATATATTGTAATTTGATTAACTTTTTCTATTAGGAAGACAACCCCTTAATTTCTGATTTTTTGGCTTTTATAAAAAGAGTTGCTGTAAATATTTTTGAATGTATAGATCCTTTCCCTCAGGCTTAATAATGGTGTAACTGGGTCAAAGTCTGTATGCACAGATTGGCAATTTTGGGGACATAATCTCAAATTGCTTTCCTGAATGTTTTGGAGCAGTTCACAGCTCCACCAGCAGTACATTAATGTATCTTTTCCCATAGTCTTATCATTTTTTGTTATTTTCTTCTTTTGCCATTTTTGTTCATTAGTTATGTAGTAGAATTTCAGAGTTTTAATTTTCAGTTCTAATTTTTTAGTGACTTAAAACATTTACTCAGGTGTTTACAGGTAGTTTGTATTACTTCCTTTGAAAACTGCCTACTAATATCCTTTTTTATCATTTAGCTATTGGAGAATGAATCTTAGACTTATAAATTTGAATCAGTTACTTTTATATCTTGAAAAAGAGGCTTTTATGCAGGAAACTTGTTGCATAGGCTTTTCCTTCTCATTTACCCTATCATCCATCTAATTTTTGCATTAGATTTATTTGTGCAAAAACTTTAAATTTTATATAATCAAAATTGTCTATCTTGTGTGATCCTTGATAATTATCTTGGTAAATTATCTTATGTGAATTTCTCTATCTCTTGTTTAGTCATGAACATTTCTCTATCTACATAAATCTGAAAAGTAATTTCTTCCTTGTTCCTCTATTTTGTTTATGATAGGACTTTTAAAACTAGATCAGTGTTATCAGACTCTTTTAAAAAAAAAAAAGGATTTCTGTGGGCTGCATAATTGACTTAGGAAAGAAAAAATATAACCCCAAACAAATTAACATCATCTATGTTGGATGTAATTTTAATTTATTTTGTTTGAAATTTCAAAATTATGTTTAATCTGGTTTGGAATGACACTTGGAAATTTGGTCAGTAGTTTTGATACCTGTGATTTAGAACATGTATTCTTTTGAAGCTACTTTTGGTGCATGATGTGATTTCTTCCAATATATGACAGTTTTTTCACTAGCTTTCACCAAAAAGTATGTTGGCCTCTGCCCCCATTGTAATTGCATCTTTGGGTTTATCAGACTTTAATTTTGCTATGTTTGATTCTGTATATTGTGAAATTAATTTTTTCCACTAATTAATCTTTTTTTTTCAAATCAATACCAAATTTCAGTGATTATTTATTTATAGAGTAGTTTGAAAACTAGTATTGATGGACCCTTTTCCTTCCCACTTTTTTAAATTGTTTTAAGATTCTTGATTTTTTCCTCTATGTGAATTTTATTTTTTCAATATTTTCTACTTATGTAAAATTTGGGAGATTAATTAGTACATCACCACATAAATAAATATTGGAGTCACTGAAAAAGGTTATTGCCCTTGTTGTGTTTTTCAGGAAATCTTATGTAATTTTGATATATGCAAATCAAATGAGGCTTTATTTGAGTAGAATCTTTAAAACTATATTCTACTTTGCTACTTTTATTCCATTGGATTAGCCTATCCCTTAGCAATTAATATTTCTCCAGTTACTAAAGTCTTTATTTCTGCAAAGAATGTTTTGTAGTTAGATTCATATAGTTTTTGATTTAATCTTGGTAGATGCCCTTTTGAATTTTATAGCTTCTGTCATTTTGAATAGAATTTTTCTTTCTGACTTTTCTTGCAGGGTTTGTTTAAATAAAAGAATAATGATGCTTTATATGGATTAATCATATATACTATAATCTTGCTAATGCTGTTAATAATTTTAACTAATTTTTTGTTGACTTGCTAAAGTTCTCAAAATATAATACTGTATCATCAAGAAAAAACATAATTTTGTTTGCTCTTTGCCTTTGCTTATTCCCTAAAAATTCTTTTTTCTTATCATATTGTTATAACCAGCATACAACCTATTCATGAATCCTTGCTAATTCTTCACATTATAAATGTTCATAAATCATCTCTTTAGTTTTTGGCAGAACTCAACACCACATAATTGTATAGATGGATTTGTGATCTCTTAAATTTGATATTCTCCTCTGTGCCTACCATCTTGTATGATTTTTATCCATATAATCCCATAATTCACCATAGCATGTCTATTCACTTTTCTGGAGTCCTTTGTGTTCTCTTGATTTTATGAAGATAGCAATAGAGTGAACAGGCTAACAGTTATCCTTTTACTCTACTAATGTGCCCCAGTACATCTTTTTTTTTTCCTCATACATTTCTTTCATGGTAACTATTCCTATATTTTCCTTGAATAATTCTTTACTTGCAGAAAAATTCAATTTTCATTCTTTGGAAAAACTGGAAAAAAATTTTTAATATGTAAAAGGTCGGCCTTTGTTTCTCAAAGCAATTTGAAGTCATTAAAATAATTTTATGGTTTTCCGTAGGTGGGACAACCTGCTTTTTTCCTGCTTTTAAATCCAGGCCAAATTTCTTGTTCCTTTGAAGTTTCTGCCCAAAATAGCTACATGTTTTTATTTCTATATCCATTTGTGTTTGTGTATGTAATTATGTTTATGTTGTGTATATATTGTTGATACATAAACTAGACCTGTAATTTCCTTATTATAGGATTTCTTTTACAAATAGAAGTGAACACATTCTTTGTAGCTTAAAGATAGTGAGGTTACATGACTTGGCTAGGGTTATACAATCAGAATATCTCAGATTTAAAGCTTGAACTCTACGTTTTCTTGGCTAAACTGTCTCTTGACAGTACAATAATATCTGCATATATTTTTATGTGTACATACAGCACTGATAAAATTAAATAGCTCAATATTGTCCATCCAACAACATGTTATAGTTTGGATAATTGACATTTTTTATTTACTTTGTTTTTCCTCTTTGAATAGGTTTGTAATGATCGTGTATTTTAAATCAGCCGGAGTCAGGAACTCAGGTTAAGGGAAAAAATCTTCAGTCTTTATTCAAGTGAAGAGGTGAACAAAGATTGCGATAGCAAATATAGGCAAGAAAGATTGCGATAGCAATATGGGCAGCTGCGACAAGAAATCAGCTAACAGAGCAAGTGAGGGCTGAGCTCTCCTCCCCTTCCTTTTTCACTCCCCTGCCTCCACCCACCAGAATCGTCATTTCCTATACAACACATCAGGACTTGCACAAAGAGTGGGCGGGGGCCATTCTTTCTCCAAGCTTATATATTAATAGAATATGATCCAATTACTATTTAGCCTCATGTGCTTGGGACCTCAGTGCATCAACTCAAGCCTCAGGCCATTACATAGGTTGACCAAATTCTTTTGAATTATTGTTAATATTCTTGAGACCCTAAAGTTTTATGGGGCTTGAAGCAGACAGCACAGTTTCTCTTCTTAACAGAAGCCTCTAGAAAACATCACCATCTATAGAAAATTTCTCCTTTTACTTGGTTCTTCTCTGATGTTTCCCTGTTGTGTAACTTGCCTGCTAGTAACAATTGTGGAGTCATTGAACAAAGTTACTGCTGTTGTTGTGTCTTTCAAGGAATCTTATGTAATTTTGATATGTACAAGTGAAGCTTTAATTTGAGGAAAGTCTTTAAAGTTATATTTTACCTTGCTAAATCAAATGTTGTCAACAAGAATAATGGGATTTTATATTCTTTATCTCAGTAGTTATGTAATGGTAAAAGATATATTTTACTATGAATATTAGCTGCAAAACCCTCTCTGTTCTTTTTTTACCTTAATATGTATAATATTAAGTAAAATATGCATAAAATTTTTTTGTATAAATGGGAAAGTGCTTATTTATATTCTCTTGGTCCTTTTTGGGGGGAGGAGGGATAATAAGTTTTCCTCCCCGTGCCTTTGAAAACTTTTTTTTCCGATAGCTAGGAAGTCAAATCTCTCAGAATTGTCAAAATATCATTTCCAGCATCAAATTTCTCCAAAAATAGTTGGGCTTGTCTAGATCTTTTTCCATCTATATTTTCTTCATTTCTATTTCTTCTACAAGCATATCTAGGACTGAAACATTAAAGGTAAACTATTAATTCCATTTTCTTTTGTGGTAAATAGAATGTATAAAATATTTATAGACTTAACAAAAACCTTTCATCTGTTATCCTCCTTACTGTGTTATAAATGCCCTTGGGCAGACTCCATAGTTAATATTTCTCTTGAAGCTTTGATTTATTAAAATACATTTTCATTTTCATATAACATAGATTTACTCCTCTTTCTTTTCCATTTCACACAAAACCATCTTTTAGGGAAAAAAAAAGAATAATTTTTCTAAAAGAAATTCTGCAAAAACAATTCTTATATATCACATGCAATGTTTAATACTCCTAATATTTCCCATACCTACAAAGAAAGAAAGGGGAAGTATCTTCTCATATCTCTTTTTGGGGGCTAAATTCAGTCATCTTATTTTCTCATTCAGTTCTGTTTGGTTTGTGGTTTGTGGTGTTTCCATTTACATTTTTATCATTTGTGTGTTGTTTTTTCGGCTCCCTCTTTTCATGTTTCTCCATATTCTACACAATCACCATTTTCATGTAGCACATTTTGTCAAGCCATCATTCATTTGATGGATATGTACTATGTTTTCAGTTCTTTGTTATTCTAAATATGTCCTTTTGATACTGATTTCCTTGGTATGTATGTGTGTATATGTGTAAATATAAGTGTGCATGCACACACACACACACACACACACACACACACACACAACACACACCCCTTAGTAATGGAAGCTCTAGGTTAAAAGGTATGGATATTTTAGCTTCTTTATTTACAAAGTTCCAATTTCATTGCTTTCCCTTTTAAAATTATTTTACTTGTAGGTTGCTTTATATATATTTATTTGCAAGGAGTCTCCCTTATTAAATTGTAAGTACCTTGAGAGAAAGAACTCTCTTTTCTCTCTTTTTGTAACCTCTGTGCATAGTACATTACCTAGCACATACTAGGTGCTTAAATATTTATTGAATTGAAATTGCTTTGTAGAATTGTACTAGTTCAGAGTACCTATCTTTTTATCATCCTTTCCTGTTTTTTTCTATCTTTCATCAGTGTTGCCCATTTTCTGGATACAAATTTAAACTATAGAATTGATTTTACTTGCATTTCTCTTTTGGGGGAACTTAGAGCATTCTTTCCTGTGGTTTATTAATGCTTTTCAATTCTATCAAGAAATGTTTGTTCATATATTTTGATAATATTAGTTATTGTTTAATCATTTATCAAGGAAATGGCTTTTGGTCTTATTTCTGTTAATTATTTATATAATTTAGATATCAGATAGTTATCAAATATGTTATAATTTTTTTTCTTAAGTCATTCCAAATCTTTTTTCAAAACTTTCTTTAAACTTATTTTCCCCATCACTCTTTGTGTTTCATTGTGCTGCTGTTCATACTTTTACTGTCCTCCATCAGATTTTACAAATAAGTTTCTGTTATGATATAGTATTGCCCTTAGCTGCTGTGTCTATATACTTGATAATTTAAGTAAAAGGTTTGCTGCTTAATTGAATGCCATCCCTTTTCTCTCTTTTTTTGTCTTTGTATTAACTTTTGTCTTTAGCAAGTCAGAGGTACACAAAAAGGCAAATCAAGAATGACTTCAATGTCAGTTAAAATCAGTTTCCTTTTTCTGTGATATTATTTAACATTTGCCAATTTGTCTACATCTTAGTGATGTTTTTTCTTATATAAGATGTTCTTAAGAAATCTATATCCTAGGTTTTTTGTTTTGTTTTGTTTTGTTTTGTTTTTTAAAAAATAGTTGCACTTCTCTAATATCGACTTTAGGAGCACAGGGTCACTTCCATCTTTTGATGGAAATCTGTGATTACTCTATCAATGTATTGTTTTTATAAATATAATTCTTTTTTTAATAGCTTTTTATTTACAAGTTATATGCATGGGTAATTTTACAGCATTGACAATTGCCAAACGTTTTGTTCCAATTTTTACCCTCCTTACCCCCACTCCCTCCCCTAGATGGCAGGATGACCAGTAGATGTTAAATATGTTAAAGTATAAATTAAATACAAAATAAGTATACATGTCCAAACTGTTAATAAATATAATTCTTTATGAACTATTCTATTAAACTTTTTAAAGTTGATTTCCATCACTATAATTTTCCCCTCTATTTCTCCTGTCACTTCCCTAGAAATAGTACTAGCTAATATAGTAGTAGCAGCATCAGTAGTAACAGCAAGTATTTATATAGCATACTGAATACCAGTTACTTTTTGAAATGCTTTGCAAATATTGTATATCATTTGAAATTCACACCAACCATAGGAGCCAGATACCAATAAGGAAAGTGAGGCAAACAGGTTATGTGATTTGCCTAAGTCACACAGCTGTTGCATGTCTGAGGCAGAATTTGAATTGGGATTCTTCCTAGCCACAGGCTCTGTATTCTGTCTATTGTACCACCTTGCTGTCTGTGTAAAAATAGATTTTTTTAAGGACGAGGGAGAGAGAGAAAGAGAAAGAAAAAGAGAGAGACAGACAGAGAGAATGAAAGAAAGATAAAAGGATGATGATGAAAGGGAGAGACAGACAGAGAGGAGGACAGCTATTCAGTACATTAAAAAAAAGTGAATATATAAAATGTACCTTACTTATTGATCTCTGACCTCTGCAGAGGTATAAGAGTGTTTTTTTCAAACCTTTTCCTTCAAGTCATGTTTGTTTTTTTATAATTTTTAAATAATTGCTTTTGGTTTTATCTGTGTGTTTATTTCGATTTACATTCTTATGCTCATTTGTTTTTGTTTTCTTTATATGTTTTCTTTAGTATGATTCTTTAATTGCTACTTCATTGCATCCATTCATATAGATCTTTACATATTTCAGCACCTAAGTAATTTCTTTAAAATATTCCATTACAATTGTGTATCACACTTTATTTAGCCATTTCCCAATTAATGGTCATTCACTTTGTTTATGATTCTTTGTCATCACAAAGAAATGCTGCCATAAATATTTTAATGTATATTGGTTTTTCCATTTTATCAATGGCCTCCTTCAGCTATATTAATAAAATTGGATTCAAAGAATATGGAAAATTTTAGTAATTTAATTTGTAAAATTCCAAATTGCTTTCCAAAAATGTTCTACTGATTGATAACTCTACTATCAAAACCACCAGTGTTGCCTACTTTTTCACAATCTATCTAATATTGACGTTGCCCTTCTTTTGTCATCTTTGCCAATTTATAGGTTTATTGCTTATAGAATAGGCTCCTCTGGGGAGGGAGGGTGGTTTAGGGTATTGTCAAGGGCTTTTGAGTTTTATGCACTTGGTAGAAGTTCTGATGTAGTTTAGTGGTAGTGCAGAAAGTGGAGTTGTAAGAATCCCCTTCTGGTCGGTGAAAGAATTCACGAACCTGAAATATTAAACTGGCAAAAAGGAAGTTTATTGGCACTGCAAAAGTCAGCTTTGCTAGGAGACTGACTTCCTCAGTGGCAAAGTCTTGGCAGAGAGATAAAGGTCCTGACAGAGAGATATATACAGGTGTTAACACTGAAAAGAGGGTGTCTCTTCACAGTGGACAGGGGTCCTGGTAGGCAGCTGTGCCATTCTGGACCTCTGCAGATTTTGAGTTTAAAATTGTCTTTTTTATAAGTAATCAATTGAATGAGGTTACTGCCCTCAGGCCTAGATTTCCATTAGAATAAGACCACTTAAATTCAAGCTAAGTAGGAGTGGTCCTGAACTAATTTTCAATTCAATAGGGAGTGCAGCTAGTCCCACCAAGATAACAGAATGAAACTGCTTTATCTTGATTCCCTAAGGCAGGCTTCTCCCAGAGGAGAGTTTCTCATGAGTTCATAAGAGTTCAAGGAGAGTTGCCTTCCCCCTCTCCCTCCAAAGTTAGAGGACAGTTTCAGGGTCCCCCCATCAGTTCTCTGACAAGTAATTTTGTTATTTAATTATCTAAGTTTATGGCTAAAAGCTATAAGGTAAAATATTAGGCTTATTTTGATTTTCATTTCTCTCATTAATATTGCAGGATAATCTTTCATATTGTTCACCATTTGAAATTTTTCTTTCACTATTTCTTTAATTAGAACTTTCAACTATTCATCTATTTGGAAATGACTTTTAGTTTCATCTGTTCATTGTTATATCTTTTAATGGTTTATATATCTTAGATACCAAATCCTTATCAAAAAAATTGTCAAAAAACAAAGTTCCTCTATTCCATTGCCTTTTTATTATAGGTGTATTAATTTTTTCCCAGTTTTTCAGTTTCATATAATCAAAGTTATGTATTTTGTCTTTTGTAATTATACCTCTATCTCTTATTTGTTTAAGAATAAATACTATTCCTACCCTTAACTATGAGAGATATATGATCTTTCTTTCTTTCTTTCTTTCTTTTTTTCTTTCTTTCTTTCTTTCTTTCTTTCTTTCTTTCTTTCTTTCTTTCTTTCTTTCTTTCTTTCTTTCTTTCTTTCTTTCTTTCTTTCTTTTTTTTGGTCTTTGCTCTTTAATATTTAAGGTTAGAATCATTTAGGACATGTGAAACGTGGTGTAAGATAGTAGTCTAAGCCCAGTTTCTTTTAAGCTGTTTCCAGCTTTCCTTGCAGTTATTGTTGTTGTTTTTTTTTAATCAAAGAGAGTTCTTATATTTTCTGGTTTATTGAACACTGAATTATTGGATTCCATTGTTTCTGATTTGCCCTTGTGTAGTCTGTTCCACTAATTCTCTTTTTAAATCAATGCCAGATGATTTGAGTGACTGCTCCTATAGTGTAGTTTGGGGTTTGGAACTACTAGTACCTTCATCCTTACCTTCTTATTTTTTCTTTACTAATCTAGATCCTTATTTTTTTCCCCAAATGAAAGTTATTATTTATTGAGATCTATTAAGTATCTGTTTTCATATTTTGATTGGTAAATAATTAAAATGGTAATTTTTATTATTATTTTTATTGTGTTGGCATGACACAGCTATGATCATTATTTTCCTAAAGCTTTTCTTTACTTTTTCTTCCTTTTTATATTTGTTTGAAGTATTTCTGAGCCCTAATATATGGAGAGTTTTTTTTAAAGCAGTTCCATGTCTTGCTGAGAAACATAGGCATTCTTTAGTGTGCTCCTTTAAAAGGAGCCTTAAGTCTTCTAGCTCTAATTTCTCTAGCAATTTACTCATATTTTCCCTTTTATTTACTTTTCTGTTAAGAATTATCCACTGAGAAACACTGAAATTTCCTGCCACTGCTGTAATCATGTTACCTCTCATAATTCTATTAATTTTCTTTATGATTTTAAATGACAAAGTATTCAGACTGAATTTGATATTCATATTGGTTATTATCTCTGGTTCCTTTCAGCATGGTATGATTTACTTGTTTATCTCTTTGTATTTGTGAATTTGTTTATTTCTGTAGTGGATAGAGTGATTACAATGTAATGCCAAAGAAACTGAGCAAGACAGAGATTAGAGACCAATTCAATAGTTTATTAAAAGGAAAGAGATACTGGGACCCCGGGCTAGATGAGACTATCATCTCAAAGAGTCCAGCCCTGAGTATTGGGACAACAAGCTTTTTTATAGGATAACAAGAACAATGACATAATGGGAGCCATACCTAGGTGGGGATAACCTAATGGTGGGGGAGGCTTCTAGGATGACACAATGGAGGGGGTTATTGATATTCTAATGACATCTAAAGTGGATAAACCTTTATCCTGTCAAACATTGAGAAGGAATGTCTATAACCTAAAGATATAAAACCTTCATCTCTTCAACCATTTAAGAAGGAATGATTATAGCCTGGGGTTTTGGGGCAGAGCAACTGTGGTAGACCCTTATCTCATCAAACAGTAAGAGGGAAAGATTATAACCTGAGGCAGAATAACTAAATAGAACAATTGGAGAAACTGGGTCATAACATTAAAAGAGAACTTTGGCACAAAGACAACTTTTTTTATTTTGGATTCACCTAACTCCCAAAACATTTTTCTCCCAGTTCTCTCATTTTTATTCTTGCTTATCCCACTTTTAGATGTGTTTGTTGCAAACAACAGATTGTGGGGTTTTGTTTTCTTATTAAATCTGCCATTCTTTTTCCTTTTACTGGATGGTTTAATCTGTTTACATTAAAGTATAGGATTTAGATTTACATTTACCTTCATTTTCTCTAATAATTTTTTTTTCTCACAAATTAGAACTTCTCCATTCTTTCTCTTTTAAGGCAATACTATTTGTCTTTACTTATTTTAGCTTAATCTATTTTAAGGCAACCCTGTTCCCACTGGCTTTCTGTTTAATCCCTCAAACTCCCCTCTCACCTTCTTCCTGTTACATCTTTCTGAAGTTTTGTTTAACTTATTAGTTTTTTTTTCTTTGTTGTATTTAATTAATTCTTCTATTCTCTTTCTCCTCCCAGTCAAGCAAAATCTGTTCTTCAACTTGTTTTGTTGATTAATTTTTAAAATTTCATTTTCTGCCCCATCTCAAAACTTTTTTTTCCAGTCATTCTTATTATTCAGCTTCACTTTCTATATCTTCTAAACTTTTATTCTTTGATTCATCACCCTTATGCTTTTTAAATAATTGTTTACTCTCTATATTTCTAATATAATTAAAGCTTCTAAAGTGCCACTTTGGATTCTGTCTTCTAAATAATTTCTCCCTTTGCCTTGTAAATCTTCTTTCCTGTTTCTTCCCACTTCCCATCTCAACTGTTTGCAATTCTCTCTCACTCTTAGAAATACCATTTTCTACACGTGATGGGGAAGATATTTCCTTCCCCATGGTAAAAATCTATGTCCCTGACCATATAGTTAATTTAAATTTTGCCTTCTCTTATTCATTGGACCAATGCATGGGACCATGCATTTCCACTGTTTTGGATGTCAGTTGTCCTCAGAAACTCTGATTCTCTTTCTTCTGGGACAGGATTAATAGTCTCTCCAAGCAATAAATCTCTGCAAATTATACCCGTTATAATGTCTTAATTATGAGGTATGGATGGAGGCAGAAATATGGGTTGGTCTCCTAGTTCTCTAAAACACCAAGTTAGGGTGAGAAATTCGCGAACACAAATGGCTGTGGTAAGAAAAGGCTTTATTAGAAATACACCAAGTTGTTCTCTTTGTGGGCAATATCAAATGATTGAGAAAAGACATCTTTTAGAGACTTATTTTATAGAGGAACAAAACAATAGAAGGGAGAAGGCTAAGCCATTTAAGTTTTGCATCCAAAGAGTGCATACTTTTGATAATCTTTCTTCCTGCTTCCAGAGAGTGTGGGACCATATAAGTTTGTGTATGAAAAGAGTCTTTTCTCTGGAGTTTCTTCCAGAGAATGTAAATCCACTTAAGTTGTTCTGGCTAGGCTGTCCCTTTTGTTCTCATCATTAATAATCTTTTATAGACTATCTCTCATTTATTCTTCAGTGGTACTTCTTTTCATTTTGTTTTATTTGATTTCAGCCCCTCTCTGCTTTCTTCTTTATACTCCTATAGGCTTTTCTCTTTCTGAAAGACTTAAGAAGTTTTTATTCCTTCATTATTAACTTTATTTATTAACCATTATTACATCATATTTCCTTCTATCTTCTTTTTTTTTCTTTCCTTTTTATGTGTCTTTTCCTCCTGTTATTTAGTCCTACAAAAACATTAATTTATCTGTATGCAGAATGTAGGGTTTAATCTACTCTACATGCACACACACGTACATACACACTCACACTCATGCTTACCACTCATACAATAGGTCTATATCTTTGCCATCACTTCTATTTACCTTTTGATTTGGCCTTTGTCTGTCTGTGTTTCTCTTAAGAAAGAATTGCTGGATTTGTTTACTTTTTTTTTGTGTTTTTTTTTTTTTTTTGGTCTGGGATGTTTGGGAAGCAAATGATTTCTTCAGATTTGTTTTTTCTTCTAGAAAAATTTCAAACATTCTTTCTTTTTTTCATTAATAGTTGGGCTAAGGTGTGCCAGATACGTCACCTTTGTGTCAACTGGAACTCTTTAGAACTCTTATTTCATTCCATTCTGTGGTTTTTTTATAAGTACAGAATCCAAATAGCTTTAATTGTCACTTTTTCTTGTATGATGTTTTAAATTTCTTATGATGTTCAACTTTTTTGATTTGTCAGGTTCTTCTAGAAGAACTCAAATCTTTAAGTTGCTTCTATATGCTTCAGTTTTTGAGAGGGATGTGTTTCATTTATATGGAAATCATACTACACTTTTGATTTTCACTTCTGTACTTGGTCCTTTGTTTCAGAGTATTTGAGTTTCCAATTACTTATTCTTTATTTTTCTTGTATGAGAGTTTCCATCATGGATTTAAGTTGTTCTTTCTGATAATTATTTCTATTGTGAAGGCTGCCATAATTTTTAATTTTTCTTTTACTCTTTTCAGGAACATTAATAGGGATATAAAGTTGAGTATTTTTGTAAGCCCATGGTAAGCTTTAGTCCTACTGACAGAGCTTAATGGTGGTAGTATCTGTAGGAAATGTTGAATGAGCCTATTATGAGTCAGGATTACTTTTCACTTCTATTATTAGTTCATTGGATTTTTATGTCATTTTGGTTCTTGATAATCTAGATCCTGGATTCTTGATGATCACAGATCCTTAATGACCTAAATAAAGCTGAAATTCGTTTAATCTTTTACATATAATTCTTATTTTGCAGAGGTTTAAAACGTTTTGAGGATTGAAAAAAATGTCTAGTACTCCATTTTTTTGGTCATGTGATCTAGGTGATAGTCTATAAATCTTATTTTTTGTTCTACACACTCTAAATATGACATCTTTATCAAATGGACAACTGTTCATAAGAAGTTCTGAATCATATTAGATATGTCAAATCCTATCAAGAAAACTAGAAGCAAAAAAGGAAGTGGGCGTTTAATGGAAAGATAGCTCATAGGTTTTACTTGGAAATATTAAAAACAAAGGAGTTGTCATTCTATATCCCAAAGGCAAAAAGAAATGCATTTTATTAGTTACACTTTGCAATGCTGATAAATACTTGCGAAGAACAGCATGAAAAAAATTGGACCTTATGAACTTACATCTAATGTAGAAGATAAAGAGGTAGAGAAATTCTGCTAAGAACCAAATATATACTTCAAAATTAAATCAATGTATTAAATATCTGCAGTTTTAAAACAAAAGTGGTTACTGGCAAAGAAAAGATATTTTTCAAAATATGATTCAGTAATAAGGAATAAGACTATAGAAAAGCCTCATGCCTGTAAAACATGAATAATTCACGGAGAAACAAAGTGAATTAAAACACTGAGAGCATCAAATAATATCACAAAAATGAAATTGATTATATTTTAATGAAATAATTGTTTACTGATGTGGGAGGTTTTTTTTTTTTTTTTTTTGAAAAAGTTATATTTACAATCTGACTCTGAAGTTGTTTGTAATCAAAATTAGTGCAAACTAGAATATTACGAATGATTTAGCTTGCCACTAAAATGAATCCAATATTTTTTCGTAGTATTTTATTTTTCCAAGATTTTAAGTTCCATTTTTTTCTCCCTTCCTCCCTTACCTTCCCTCTCCTCAAAACAGTAAACAATCTGATAATAGGTTTTATATATACAGTCATTTTAAACATTTCTATATTACTCATGTTGTGAATCCTCCTCTTTCTCTCTCTCTCTCCTCCAAGTTTATTACCTTTATACAAGTTGAATAGCAGGTTGTTTTATCTCCAGTCTTGTGGACATATGGTTTATCATTGTTATTGACCAGAATTCTAATATGTTTTTCTTTACACAATTGTTGTTATTTTATAAATTGATTTCCCAATTCTTCTCATTTTATGCCATATAATTTGATAAAAGGTCTTTCCCATTTTCTCAGAAATTGTTCATTTCATCAATTTCTTATGGCAAAGTAATATTATATTACTTTCATATACCACAATTTGTTTAGCCAATTCCCAGTAAGATGACTCCTTATTTTAGGCCTTTTCCTGACTTTCATGTTTTCAAAATCATTTCTCAGTCCTTTGCCCTAGAATATTTTGCCACTCCTATGGTCTGATGACCCTGAAATATCCCTCTTTAAGAAATTCTTTCCCTCCTTCCATTAATTCAGTTCCTTTAGGAGCTTCCATTTTGTAAAGAGGCCAGGACCTATCTTACCTGCTTTTATTCCTCTCCTTCACCACTTGTATTTTCTTCTTTCCCACATCCCTCTTTTCTGTATTTTGTGTATTATCTTATGTATTAATATATGAGCTCCTGGAGGGTAAGCAAGATAATGAGAAAAGCTTTTTCTAGAAGGTAATGTTTAAGTTGGAATTTAAAGAAGTCAATGAAGTCAATAAGGGAAGATGAGAAAGGAGAGCATTCCAAACTTCAGGGACAGTCAAAAAACTGCTTGGACCTGGGAGATGGTGTGTCTTGTTCAGATAGTGAGAAAGAGGCCAATATCTGTGGATCTAAAAGTATGTGGCAGAGAACAAGGTGTAAAAAGATTGGAAAGATAGAAGAGGGTCAGATTGTGAAAAGCTTTGAACATCAAAGAGAGAATTTTATATTTTTTCTTGGAGACAGTTGGGAGCCCCTGAAGTTTGTTGAGTTGTGGTATGTTTGTAACAAGGTTGAATTGCGCTTTATTTAGGAAAATCAGTGATGGCTGAATAGATGAATTGGAATGGAGATAGACTCAAAGCAGGGAAAACCATTGATAGGCTATTGCTGTAGTGTAGGCATACACTAGATGATGAGGGCTGTCACTAGAATGGTGGCAACATCAGAAGAGAGAAAAAGGAATATTGAAATTCACAGCCCTTGACAAACAGATTCTATATGGCGAATGATAGTGAGGAGTTGAGGATGACTCCCAGGATTGTGAACCCAAGAGACTGGGAAGATAATGATACCCTCAAACGTAATAGGGATATTTAGGTTGGAGTTAGAGGGAAACATAATCAATTCAGTTTTTTATACATTGACTTTTATATAAGACATCCAGTTTTAAATGTCTGAAAGGCAGTTGGAAATATAAGACTGACAATAGTTTTGGCAAATCCTTTCTCTTACAAGTATTCCTTTTGTTTTCCCTGTTTTTGTGAGTATATGTAAGGAGCATGTTAAAATTTATCAATTATAATAATAGTTGGGTTTTTTTTCCCCTCTTTTCAGCAGTCAGGTTTGTAGGATAGAAAGTTAAACATGAGTATTTAGTACTATTTTAATTGTGTTTCTGAATTAGAAGTAGACATTTATCTATAATAAAAAGGATGAAATTTTCATCAAGTTAATAAAGTTCCTTTTATAGGATTTGATGCCTATTTTAATTTGATATAAGAGAAAACTTCCTAATAATGCAATTCATCCAAAAGTTACATGAGCTATTTTAGAAAATAGTAAACTTTCTCTTACTTGAGGATTTTAAACCAAACCAAAGCTGGATGACTCTCTTACTGGAAATGAGTTCTTTTATTAGAAGGATTTTTTGTTAAGATGTGGGTTGGATTAGATAGTTACTACCTCTTCCAACTCTGGTTCTTTCATTTCATAAGTCAAGTAGAAATATTTATGCTAAAACATTTTTGTCAAAGTCCAAGTGCTCATAAATGTATTGAGGCTATTTTGTCATATGAAAGTCTGCCCTTGTTCATCTTTTGTACTTAAGAAATTGAGATTCAATTCCCCCCTTTCCCCTTTCTGAAAATACATTGATATATTGCTTTTTACATGTTATATGATCAGACTTTTCAGTCTTAAATGGTTACTAATTACATTTTTTCAGTACTAATTACTTAAGCACAGATTGTATGTCTCTCTTCTCCCCTCCAAATTTACTTTAAAATGTATCCAGTTACATTTTATCACATTTCACTTTCATTAAAAAAAAAATCTATCATGTAGAATACTTTAGAATTTAATACAAGGCAATATCTTTTAGGAAAGCAATTAAAGGATGGGAAAAAACCAGAACCATGCAAACCTATCCTCAAGGTGGAATTCAAAACGACTAGATCTGGGTAAGGTTTTACTTCATTGACAGCATTCATTGTCTATGGTTATTCAACATGCAATACTTATTATTTGTTTGTTTTAAACAACTATTCCACATCCCTCTAATGTACTGTTTTATTTCTGTGTTCTCTTGGTTTGAAAAATTATGGTGAACATTATAGTCACCAATAATTGAAACATAATAATATGCTACATTTTAATTTTGATAATTGTTTTTTAGTATAATTTCTTGAAATATTTCAAAATTTTCTCTGGCTAACCTTTTTTACAGTGTGTTTTTTAAAATCACTTTTAAATACTAATATCTGTTTATTTGCTAGTGAAAATTTAAAAAAAAAAAGGAAAAATTTAGAAATTAAATCTTGCTGGCAATCCCTTACTAATTTTATTTCATTATAAAACATGTATTCTTATTAATTTTAATGCAACTTATTAATTATTTAAAAACTAAGAAAATCTGAAAGCTACAAAAATTGGTACGTGATTAAAATTGGTATTAGAAGTCATATGTTTAAGTCAACAAGTATTTATTTTTTTATATACCAGATATTGTACTAAGTACTGGTGATATAAAGAAAGGCAAAGAAAACTGTTCCTGTGGTTTGACATTTATAATAAAGAAGTTACCATTTTGAATTTTTTTATTTACTTATCTGTCAAACAAAAGATCTTTGGGTTCCCACAAATCTTTACATAAAGACTGTCAGTAAAAAGGAAAGATTATATTTGTTTAGCACAATTGCTAATAGATCCATCCTCTTTTTCAAATATATACTTCTTTTTAATTCAACCCTATCCTTTTATAACTTGTCTGTTAAAGAGAGAGGAACTTGAAAATGTTATTGCTATTTTATGCAAGCAATATCTTTGAAATATTGTGAGGAAACAGATGACTTTGATTCCAAAGAATCCAATTTTTGATGATCTTAAAGCACTGTTTTGGTCAAGATGTTTATAATTTCAAAATTATGTGAAATAATCTAGGACATATTCATTGTTCCCATTAAATATATTACAAAACATGTGGTGATATTCAAAAAATGAGAAATTTTTAATTGTCATTAATGGGTCAAGCAGAGTTAAAATTATGACCATTTCTTGAATGAGCTCCCAGGAAGTCATTTGTAAAATGTTCTCATAAGGGAAAACTTGGCTCTTCATGTTTGCTGCAAAAATGGTGAAGGTGGGAAAAGGAGAATATAAAAGACTATTATCAAAACTATTAAAACATCAGAATAAAAAATTTTAATCAATTGATTGCATTTGAAATTCTGTCAGATGATTTTATTTTAATTATTAATTCAACTTAGAAGCTAATGTATATGTAAAAAATTAATTGCTTAGAAAAGACATTTCCCTCTCATACTCTATTTATTCTTTTCTTCTTATGTAGTTATTGAACTTACAGATTCATAACTCCTAAAGAAATGATAATAATAATTGTACCAAATAGTAACAATAATTCTTTCTTCACTAAAACTGTGTATGACAAAAAGCTTTGTTATTCTGACAGGTAGGTAGAGAAATTACTGGGCCTCTCCTGCCTACTCTCCTGAATTGTATTTTTCATTTATCTCTTTAACTTAAGATAGGTATACTACTTATCCTTGAATTATACTTTTATTTATTTCATCACTCCAATTCTTTTATTAATCTTCATGATATAGACAGGAGCTTTGCTTTATTTAGAGTTAAAATTTTATTAGAGCTTTTCATATCTTTCTATGGCTTTTCTCCGATCACACCTTCAGTTTCTTTTTTGAATCATGAGATCCTTTGTAATTAAACAAAAACCTTAGAAAAAATTTAATCCAAATTCCTGCCCAATGAATAAATCCCTTCTAAAACACTGAGCCTCTGCTCGAAAACCTTTAAAGATGAGGAATTTCTTCATTCATGAAGGATTTTGTCTTCTTTCCATTTAGTAATCCATTATATATCTCCATATCTTGAATATAATCAATTTCTGAAAGTTCTGGGGCAAATTTACAAACTGTAGATTTTCAGATACTGGGTCCCATGATGAATCTTACTTAGAAGGTTCATCCATTGCTGCTTGGCATATTGTTTATAGCATTGTGACAGGATAACGATTCCAGTTTGTAGGCAAATGGTTTTAGCAGCAGAGAACTGCTTTCTGACTTGATTGTTTTCCCAGCTTCCTGAGGAGTATACCTATCTCTTTATGTAGGAGAATATTGTTAAGCATACAAAGGTTTGCTTTGCTCCAATATTAGTCTAATATCTATCATACATTTTATTGTGATTAGATTATATTTCCTCCAGAAGCTTAAAGGCTGATCTTGCTATATTTAAATACATAATCATCTTCATTACATTTTAATGTGTATCTCAAGGATCTAGAGCATTTTTTTTTTACTTTAGCTGGATATATCAGCAACTTTCTTATTAAATACTAACTTTTTTATTATAGCTTTTTATTGACAAAACATATGCATGGGTAATTTTTCAACAAGGACCCTTGCAAAAACTTCTGTTCCAAATTTTCCCCTCCTTTTCTCCCCCCCCCCCCCAGATGGCAGGTAGTCCCATACATGTTAAATATATTAAAGTATATGTTAAATACAATATATGTATACATATTCATACAGTTGTCTTATAACACAAGAAAAATCAGATTTAAAAAGAAGGTAAAAATAAGCTGGGAAGAAAAACAAAAATGCAAGGAAACAATAACAGAAAAAGTATAAATGCTATGTTATGGTCCATACTCATTTCTCAGTGTTCTTTCATTGGGTGTAGCTGGTTCTGTTCATTACTGATCAGTTGGAACTGATTTGTATCCTTTTATTGTTGAAGAATAGCCCTTTCCATCAGAATTGATCCTCATATAGTATTGTTGTTGAAGTGTATAACAGTCTCCTGATTCTGCTAATTTCACTTAGTATCAGTTCATATAAGTCTCTCCAATCTTCTCTGTATTCATCCTGCTGGTCATTTCTTATAGAACAATAATATTCAGCCATTCTCCAATTGGTGAGCGTCCATTCAATTTCTAGTTTCTAGTCACTACAAAAAGGGCTGCCACAAACATTTTTGTACATATGGGTCCCTTTCTCTTCTTCAGTATCTCTTTGGGATACAAGCCCAATAATAACACTGCTGGATCAAAGGGTATGCACAGTATCAAATAATAACTTATTTTAATTTTTGAAGTTAGTTTTATTTTTCTATGGAATTTCCATTAGTTTTGAATATTTTTAGATTTGGGAAATTCATGTTGGCAGATAAAAGGACTTTCAAGAGATCTTGGAGAATTTGAAGAATTAGAACATTTATTAGACAGAATATATCACATCCATAAATATCATATTTGTCTATGTGTATTTCACATATCCACCTATTAATAGGCATTATTATTATTAGAGTAAGAGTATTTTTATTCTACCGTATAGAAGATATGATCAAAATCATAGAGAAAAGGATATGGCTTTTATCAATCTGCCAGTTAGTAATGGACAATATTATTTTAATATTTTGAAATCATAGGTCTGTTTCAAAAGGGGAAAGGAGAACAATCTTTGGTCTTAAAAAACTAGAAGCCTGTCTTATTTAAGGGAACATTATTCTTTTTAAAATTTATTTTTTAATTTTTATTTTTATTATATGTTTATTTATAAAACATATGCATGGGTAATTTTTTCAACATTGACCCTTGCAAAACCTTCTGTTCCAAATTTCCCCTCCTTCCTTCTACTTCCTCCCCTAGATTCATTCCCCAGATAGTCCAATACGTCTTAAATATGTTAAATTAAATGTTAAATCCAATCTATGTATACATATTTATACAATTATCTTGCTGCACAAGAAAAATCTGCTCTAGAAAGAAAAAAATGCTGAGAAGGAAACAAAAATGCAAGCAAACAATAACAGAAAGAGTAAAAATGCTATGTTGTGGTCCACACTCAATTCCTGTAGTCCTTTCTCTGGATGTAGATGGTTCTCTTCATTACTGAACAATTTGAACTAGTTTGAATCAATTCATTGCTGAAAAGAGCCACATCCATCAGATTTGATCATCATATAGTCTTGTTGTTGCCATGTATAATGATCTCTTGGTTCTTCTCACTTCACTTAGCATCAGTTCATGTAAGTCTCTCCAGGCCTCTCTGAAATCATCTTGGTCATTTCTTATACAACAATAATATTCCATAACATTCATATACCATAACTTATTCAACCATTCTCCAATTGATGGGTATCCAGTCAGCTTTCAGTTTCTAGCCACTACAAAGAGGGCTTCCACAAACATTTTTGCACATATGGGTCCTTTTCCTTCCTTTAAGATCTCTTTGGGATATAAGCCCAGTAGAAACACTGCTGGATCAAAGGGTATGCACAATTTGATAATTTTTTGAGCATAGTTCCAAACTGCTCTCCAGAATGGCTGGATACATCACAGTTCCACCAACAAGGGAACACTATTCTTAAAAATAGATTGAAGTACCTATATATTGTTAAAAGGTGACTTTTCCCAGAAGCTTTGAGTAAGCATAAATCAATAATTATTAATTTGTTTTTGATCTCATTTTTAGGTGCAGTCAAACTTAGGACCCAGTATGTATTTGGACCTATGCAATTATTCTCTTTCTATTTATACTAGGGCATTTTCACTCAGTCTTTCCTCTTACCCTCATGGACCCTATCAGGAAAATCCATCTTTTGTATTCTTAGTATTATAAAGTCCATTTTAAATTATTTCAGTTGACATAAGAAACCATAAGTTTGTATCAAATCACATATTTATTGAATATCCATTATGTAAAAAGAAAGTATATGATCTTAACATGGTTGATGTATCAAATGATGTGGTTGTTATAGGCACCAAATGATATTGTTTAGGAGAGCACCAAATGTTGGGATTCAGTCATGTGAAGAATTCACAATGGCCATTCTCTTTGGCAAAAGGTAGGTTTATTTCGAAGAGGTTACAGATAAAATGAAGATACAGTAGAGATTTGGGAGAACATATAGCAAAGAAAAGAATTTTAATAATTAATTATCGAAAAGACAACTTCTCTAGTGGAACTCACAATTAGCTAGGAGAAAGGAAACCCTCTTGAGAAGGTGGGACATGTCCTTAGCTGGCAGACTAAATCAGCACCCTAAAACAGTTAGTTAGTTATAAGAACAAGAAAGACACCATAAGGTATGGTGTGGGAATGAGAGGAGAAACACCATGTAGCATGGTGGAGGGGAAACAGAAAAACACCAAGAAGCAGAATGTCATGGTAGAGTGACCCAAAAGGATTCAGTAAAAATGGTATGAGCCAAAGGCAGATTTATTGGGGAAATTTAACCTCAGGAGCATGAGTGGAGTTTCTTAGCTGGACATAGCACAGTGGGGCTGTCCATGACCTTCACCAAAGGCGGGCTTCAGGGATTTGACATAATTTGGATTTCTTGGCTGGACACAGGAAGGTGGGGCTATCAGGTTGAACTCGCCTCCCCTCAGCGGGTTTCCCTGTTTGCCTCAGGACAGTACTTTAGTCTTTCTCTGCCACGTGCCCCTAGCCATTCAGAACTCATCAATATTTGTCTTTGATACTACTTAATTAGAAATTGTTTTCTGAATGATTTTCTGCCTCTGATTTGTTTTAGTAGAGGTTGAGACAGTCATTACTGCTATGGAAGACAAGATATTATTTCAGGCAAAACTTGAAGGACAACTACCTAGTCTAATGCTGTTAAGTTATTATGACTCTTCCACATGGACTAAAATGTTGATCTTCTTAGCCACCAGTACTTTTTCTCCGAATAACTTTATTCCCTATTTCTTTAATAGTTCAATAGTTTCAATGGCCCACTACCATTGCCACCTGATATGACTTGTTAGGTGTTTTTGATTTTTTTGGTTTTGTTTTATTTTGTTTAGGAAGACAAGACATAACTTCTCGTTTAACTCTTTTTGTAGATTTATCAGACAATAATATTCCAACTTTGGAGGCTACACTTTTTTTTGATAACTCTGTACTCTGTATTACTTAATACAAAAACAAAAACAGAATTGGAGGACACATTTACATTGAGATAGATACATCTGAAAACAGCTTCTAGCTACCAGTTTGATGAAGTCATCACTTATCTGATGTGACTAAAGAGCTTTTAATCATGTCCATTCCTGTGGAAAAAACTGATGCTAACATCTGATATACTTGTATGTCATCAGAGAACAAGGCTACTGGAAGGTAGGGTGTGCTCAGGGTGAGGGCTGCTAAGCCCTTTACAAAGCTGTTTTCCTCCTTTGGTGTCTATGTGATCCACCTAACTCTCACTTATGGCTCCAAGAAGCTGTAGCTGTTGTGCTACATTCTGGTAGACTGTTTTGGCAGACTGGTTAAATCAGGCTGAGAGTAATCAAGGGGTCTGGAACTCAGCAGTGAGTTAGGGATATGTCTAACCCAAGCAGGGAAAGACTTCCTATGGTGGAATGGGTGGATGAGAACAAGTTGTTCCATTGGCCATGAAGGCAGATGTAGCTAGTACTATGGAGTATTTAGAGCTTGGTTAGACATCTAAGACATCAAGGTCATCTGCTGAATCTTGAGTCATCACCAGTGGTCTTGATTCTGTTTTTGACACTGAACAGTGATGACTGGAAGAGAGAGTGAGGCTAATGACTTTGTGTACCTGCCTCACTTAAATCCAATTTATGCACAAAATAAGTAAGTAGTTGTTTGTAACAACTCATATCGCAACGAAGCATATGACATTTCTCTGTCATCCTTATTTACTATGTCTTTCATCAATTCAGAGGAAAAATAATAGCCAAACCATTTTTTTTTTCATTTACAGGCTTATTCCCATATTAGATGGATTTAGGTATGTTTCTTTTCATTTAAACTCTGTGATATGCATTTTTTTTCTCCTAAGTTTAAAAAAAAAAGTTTTGTTAAATTGTCAGACTTTAGTTTTTACTTTTTCATTAAAAAAGTGGGGAAACAGAATCCTTTGTCTATGTTCAGATTTGTTTCATAAATTAAACAAGTTATTCCCATAATTTCTAAATTTTGAATTCTAGGATTGACCTTTGAGGATAATTTTTTTCTTATTTTTAAAGTTTTTTAATGTACTTATTTTTACTGATATTTTAGATTGAGTTACCCATGTCTTGCTTAAATACTAACAGGATACTTAATGAAAATCCATTAAGACCTTTTAGATTATTTATAATTATATTTAAAAAGTAATTAATAATTATTATACCATGATATTCATAGTTACCCAGCAATTTGAGGTACCAAATGTTTTAAAATTTATAAAAGTAATCTTTAAAAAATATTAGCTATTGACTTCCGGCCAAGATGGCGGAGAGGAGGCACACTGCTGTGTAACCTCCCCGTTTTTCTCTCACTATCCATTTCATTTCATGCCTCTGAATTAATGCTCGACTGAAAAAAAAACCATACAATTAGTTACCAAGAGAAACCATCCTTGAGACTCGTCAAGAAAGGTCTGTTTTTGCGCGAGGGCGGGGATGGTTATTAGATCGGAAGCAAGCTGCGGGCAGCAGCGGCAGTGAGAGCACGGAAGGCGGCTCAGAGCCGAGCAGAGCGGAGAGGGAGTGGGGCATGATCGCAGCCGTCTCTACGGGGAGAGCTTTGCTGCAGGATTAGATACTTTGCTCCGGCAGCAAGTCAGCAGCCCAGCAGAGAAGCTAAAAACACCGGGGGTGAAGAATACAACCCCAAACAGCTGGAGTCTCTCGGGACCTGGCCATGCCTCCCCCACAGTGTCTCAGCATACTCTCGGATCTCAGAGCGCAGGCGCAGCACAGTAGGACCCGTGCCTCACGGCTACCCTGCCCCTCCCCCAAAGAAAGCAGCCTCCATTCAAGGGTTTTTTTCTTCTGTTTCTTTGATAGTTTGTCTTTGATTATTAGACAGAATGAGCAAGAAACTGAAAAAGACTTTAACCCTTGACAGCTTCTATACAGATAAAGAGCAGACTCCAAATCCTGAGGAGACTAAAAACAAACAGTCACCAGGTGAATCCCCAAAGGAGGAGATCATATGTTCCTCAGCACAGATGAATCTCATGGAGGAAATTAAAAAGGCTCTCACAAGGGAGCTAGAAGAAAAATGGGAAAAGGAGAGGGAGGCTTTGCAAAAGGAGAGGGAGACTTGGCAAAAGCAGAGTGAGGCTTGGCAAAAGGAGAGGAAGGCTCTGCAAAAGGAGAGGGAGGCTTGGCAAAAGAGCCTGGAGAAGTCAGTTAAAGAGAGAGTGGATAAAGAAACCAAATCCTTGAAAAATAGGATTGGTGAACTGGAAAACAAAATTGGCGAAATGGAAAAAAAATTCCACAGAACAAAAGAACTCAATTGGACAATTAGAAAAAGATCTTAAAAAAGTGAGTGAAGAAAATACTTCACTGAAAATCAGGGTCGAACAATTGGAATTGAATGACTCGAGGAGACAAGAAGAATCAGTCAAGCAAATCCAAAAAAATCAAACAAGGGAAAAGAATGTGAAATACCTTCTGGGGAAGACAACAGACCTGGAAAACAGATCCAGGAGAGACAACCTGAGAATCATCGGACTTCCAGAAAAATATGATTGAAAAAAAGAGCCTGGACACTATGTTCCAGGAAATTATCAAAGAGAACTGCCCAGAAGTCTTAGAAACAGAGGGTAAAATAGACATTGAAAGAATTCATCGATCCCCTACTGAAAGGGATCCTAAAATCAAAACACCAAGGACCATAGTGGCCAAATGCCAGAACCCTCAGGTGAAGGAAAAAATACTGCAAGCAGCTAGAAAAACCCAATTCAAGTATCGAGGAGCCACAATAAGGATCACCCAGAATCTGGCAGCATCCACATTAAAGGATCGAAGGGCCTGGAATATGATATTCCGAAAGGCTAAGGAACTTGGGATGCAACCAAAAATAACTTACCCAGCGAGATTGAGCATCTTTTTCCAGGGAAGAAGATGGACATTCAACGAAGTAAGCGAATTTCATCTATTTTTGATGAAAAAGCCAGAACTTATCAAAAAATTTGATCTACAAGTACAGAACTCAAGAGAAATCTAAAAAGGTAAAGATTAATCTTGAGAACTATATTTCGGTTATAAAGATGTATAAAGAATACAGATATACCTTGTTCTAGAAACTAGATGTGGAAAGGACATTATACCAGAAAAAGGGGAAAGTGGGGGTACTACATTTCATGAAGAGGCAAAAAAACCTTTTATATCTGAAAGAAAGAATGGAGAGGGATGAATATAGTGAGTATTTTACTGCTTTCAGAATTGGCTTTAAGAGAAAAATTTTAGACATATTCAATCTATGGTGAAACTTCTCCCACCTCATTGAAAAGTGAGAAGGGAAAAGTGAAAAGGGAAGGAATAAGCTAAGTGGAAGGGAATACGGTAACTGGGAGGGAAAGAGGTAAGATACGGGGAGGAACTCTAAGGGCGGGGGAGGGATATTAAAAAAGGGAGGGCTGTGAGAAGCAAGTGGTGCTCACAAGCTTCCCCCTGGGAAGGGGGGTAAGGGAGTAAGAAGGGAGAAAAGCATAAACCGGGGTTAACAAGATGGCAAGTAATACAGAAATGGTCATTTTAACCATAAATGTGAACGGGGTAAACTCCCCCATAAAGAGGAAGCGGTTAGCAGAATGGATTAAAAGCCAGAATCCTACAATATGTTGTTTACAGGAAACACACCTGAAGCGGGGAGATACGTGCAGGTTAAAGGTAAAAGGTTGGAGCAAAATCTACTATGCTTCAGGTGAAGTCAAAAAAGCGGGGGTAGCCATCCTGATCTCAGATCAAGCTAAAGCAAAAATTGATCTAATCAAAAGAGATAAGGAAGGGCACTATATCTTGCTAAAGGGTAGAATGAATAATGAAGCAGTATCTATATTAAACATATATGCACCAAGTGGTATAGCATCTAAATTCTTAAAAGAGAAATTAAGAGAGCTGCAAGAAGAAATAGACAGTAAAACTATAATAGTGGGCGATCTCAACCTTGCACTCTCAGAATTAGATAAATCAAACCACAAAATAAATAAGAAAGAAGTCAAAGAGATAAATAGAATACTAGAAAAATTAGATATGATAGATCTCTGGAGAAAATGTAATGGGGACAGAAAGGAGTACACCTTCTTTTCAGCAGTTCATGGAACTTATACAAAAATTGACCATATATTAGGACATAAAAACCTCAAACTCAAATGCAGTAAGGCAGAAATAGTGAATGCATCCTTTTCAGACCACGATGCATTGAAAATTACATTCAACAAAAAGCCACGGGAAAGTAGACCAAAAAATAATTGGAAACTAAATAATCTCATACTAAAGAATGATTGGGTGAAACAGCAAATTATAGACATAATTAATAACTTCATCCAAGAAAACGATAATAATGAGACATCATACCAAAATGTATGGGATGCAGCCAAAGTAGTAATAAGGGGAAATCTCATATCTCTAGAGGCCTATTTGTATAAAATAGAGAAAGAGAAGGTCAATGAATTGGGCTTGCAACTAAAAATGCTAGAAAAGGAACAAATTAAAAACCCCCAGTCAAACACTAAACTTGAAATTCTAAAAATAAAAGGAGAGATCAATAAAATTGAAAGTAAAAAAACTATTGAATTAATTAATAAAACTAAGAGTTGGTTCTATGAAAAAACCAACAAAATAGACAAACCCTTAGTAAATCTGATTAAAAAAAGGAAAGAGGAAAAAATATTAGCTATTATAATTCCTTGTTTCTCTTAAAGATTTAAAAGCATTTAGAAGTATATATAAACATTTTAATTGGGTAATTGTGAGTATTTTTTACCATTTGTAGCTTTATTATTAAACAAATAAATTTGATTTTTATTAAAAACAAAAGTTCAAGAGAATGTTCAACTGAAACCTAGAATTTTCTCATTATAAGAGTCTTTCTTATTTTTCTAGCATGTTTTTTTTAACTGCTACCTTTGCACTTTTCAAATTGGCCAGAATATAGTTATTGAATAAGAAGTTATATATGTCCCTTTCCTCCCAAGAACCCCTCCCCCCCCACACAAAACAAAACATAATATAACACCAGACAGTTTCAAAGACATTTTTGCCTGAAACATCACAGTCAAGCCTTAATTAGGTACCTTGATCTTCCCATGAAGGACAATCTAATAATTCTTAAAGCAACTGTATTATTGGGAAATGTAAAAACTAGCAGTGAGTAGTGATCTAATTTTTCAAAAGTATCTACAAAGAATTATGTTTCTTAAAAATTATTTTACCTGGAAATTACATAAAACATTGGAATAATATAAAACATTAAAAATCCAGTGTAATCTTCTTAAATATTAATCTGAATAGTGATGTCATCTATTAAGAATACTAAGATTTAAATTATCTCCTATTGTGCCAGTATTAAAAAAGTCATCCATAATTGATGCTATTGGCCAACATCTTGAAGTTTCACTTTTATTACTGATCTGCTAACCACCTAAAAAGTCATTGCATATATTAATTTTTTCAAAAGTTATGATTGTTAAATTTTGGGGCATAATTTTTCTACTATGTCTAGTTATATAGACATATTTATGTACAGGGCCTGAAATCAGGAAGACTCATTTTCCTGAGTGTGCTCAAACAGCTGTGTGAACCCAGTCACTTAGTCCTGTTTGTCTAACTTTCCTTATCCATAAATGATCTAGAATAGGAAATGGCAAATCATTTCGAGAAAACCCCAAATGGAGTCACAAAGAATTGGGACGTGACCCAAACAACTAAATGTCATATGTGTAGCATGTAGGATAGAATTTTATTCTTGTCCCTTATAATTTCTTATGTATTATAATATTTTCCACCTTTTTTCAATTTGAAATTCTGAAGTGGGTCTTTGACTCAATTTGAACTCTTTCCCATCCATCCAGGCCTGCCCAATCTTTGTAACTTTTGTCCATGCCTTCCCAGAAGTTCAGCACAAGGGTCCTATGCATGCCCTTTCTTTATTCTAAGGGTACCAATCTGTAAGTCGGTATTTCTACCTGTCATTCCTCACTCTAACATTATATCAGTCTGTCTTCTTTTCTTGTCATAAAATTCTCAGATGACATTTACTCTTGTATTTCTTTAAAGTTCCTCATTAAGTTTATGTTACAGCTTGCTTATAACAAACATGTTCCTTTCCATTGTCCTTAATAGTAATTATTAATTCTTGAAGACTGCTATATTCTATGTTTCACTGAACAGCAAAAAAAGTTTAGCATTAAAAAAAAATAGGCCTTTGTTTTCATAGGAATTTGAAGGTCATTATTGAAGCTTTGCATTAATGCAAGGGGCAGTCCAGTCTTTATGTTCATCTCTAGACCCTACTTATTTTTTTCTCTGCTATTTGAATAAGGCTTTCACATTGATTAACAAACTCTGTAGGTTGTCCAGCCAAATCTATGTTGAAATCTGGACAATAGACATTCTCCATTTAATTGGTGTTTCCTTTGTATCCAGTCAGATCACATTCTTTTGATTGATTACAGATCTTATTTAGGAGACACTGAGGCATTTGCAATTTGATTCAGCATAGTATTATTTTAAATAAGTCATCTGGAAAATTTAATATCCACAGAGAATCAGATTTCTCTTCTATTTTGACTCTGTGGTGTATCTATTCCATCATAATGGATATCACTTTTTAGCAAACATCAATTTGTTTTATTTCACTTTATATTTATTTTCTGAAGGACATTGAAAATAATTTTTTTAAGTGTTATGAGATACTTTGTTGAAAAAGAAGCAGTATTTTGTTCTACCAAATCTAATGCTTTTTTATAATCAGTAGCTAGTATGATACTATATTCTTTATATATTTTTGTCAGTTATGAAATATTAAAAATATGATTCATTGTTGAATATCATTTCTGAAAACCTTTATACTATTGTTCTCATCAAACATATCCTTGATATATGCACAAATGACACTTAAGAATTTTCTAGAAATAACCGTGGTTTATAGGTTAGTTGTTACTGATATTTTCTTAGTCTTTTTTTGATGTTGATAAGTTCAAAATTTTTTTCTATGCCTTTAATATATTTTTCTCCTTCAGGTATTTGAATGTTAGTTTTAAAATTCCCTCTCAATTGTCTCTTTCAACATTGGTCTCCTTTATATACACATGGTTTTATTAGGTTGGCTTTTCCTTTTTTGTTTTCTTTAGTGCCATTTTTATCTTTCTGATAATTCACCATAGGCTGTAAAATTGAGATTTGAATGTAGTGCTTCCATTGTTTTTATTGGAGAAAACATTTTTAATAATATATTTAATAATATATATAATATAATATATATATAATAATTAATAATATATTTTAATAATAATTTTGTTCATATTTTTTACCCTCCTTCCATTTCCATCTTCATTATTCTCATAGAGTGACTTTGTTTCATTGGATATCTTGTACTCTTTAAAAACAAAATCTCTATGCCCTCTTATCCTTCAATAACAGTGCCAAGGAAGAAAAACACCATTGTTGATGATCTAAATGTGACATCCTTGTCCAGGGAGTAGTAGTGGATTTTTCTTGAGGAAATAAATCATTTCAACTTTAGTATCCTTCTTTTAGATTAAATTAAAGAAAAGAGAGACCTTGCAGCTAAATAGAATGGCAAACAGACACTCCTTGGGAGAGACAAAGAAAGGAATTGATAGAATGGGTTTTACAGAAAAATCAAGAGTAACAAGAAATATGCTATAATAGAGTATTAGATTATCATACATATCAATTCTGATAAGTATTTTTTTTTTGCTCTTTTTTTACTTTTTTTTTTTTTTTTAATAACTTTTTATTGACAGAACCCATTCCAGGGTAATTTTTTACAACATTATCCCTTGCATTCACTTCTGTTCCAATTTTTCCTTCTCCCCCTCCATTCCCTCCCCCAGATGGCAAACAGTCCTATACATGTTAAATAGGTCATGGTGTATCCTAGATACATTATATGTGTGCATAACCGAACAGTTTTTTTGTTGCACAGGGAGAAATGGATTCAGAAGGTATAAATCACCCGGGAAGAAAAACAAAAATGCAAACAGTTTACCTTCATTTCCCAGTGTTCTTTCTTTGGGTGTAGCTGCCTCTGTCCACCATTGATCAAATGAAACTGAGTTAGATCTTCTCTTTGCAAAGAAATCCACTTCCATCAGAATACATTCTTATACAGTATCGTTGAGATATATAATGATTTCCTGGTTCTGCTTATTTCACTTAGCATCAGTTTATGTAAGTCTCTCCAAGCCTCTACTTGCTATTCATCCTGCTGGTCTGATAAGTATTTGCAAAAAAGACTGTATTGCACACATCTCTAGCTTTATACAACAACACTGATTACTGATTACTGAGAGAATTAGAGAAATTCTATAAAGATTATTTATTGAGACTTTCCAGTTTAAATCAACATACCCTCTGACTTCCCTGAAGGGAAGAAGATAGCATTGAGGGAAAATGTATAGGAAAGCAAGGATCAGGAAAAAAATAATCAAAGAATTAAAAACTATAGAGTATACATTCATTTCCTTGCCTTTTTGCTTCCAGTCCCGTAACTGCACCCTTCATCCCCTACTCTGATGGTTGTTGACAACTTAATGCATCTAGGCAGCTCTATATATTCAACCATTATATCTTCCTAGCATAGTAATAACCCCTGTAGATTCTACTTCTTATTCTCAAAACAGTGAAAATGCTAATTGTTATTGGTAGAGATAGTTTTCTTATTTAGGAATTCCTTCTGCTAGTGATACCACAGATTCAGTCCTATATCTGATTAAATAGCTAAACTCTTCTAGCCTTCCTTGTTCCATACCGCATCTTTCTTCTGTCCCATTCAATACTTTACCAAAAAAAAAAAAAAAATCCATCATTCTTATCTTACTTTCCCTAACTTTGATTTTTTTCCCCCCAAAATAGCATCATATAACAACCCAGGTCTCTCTCTCTCATCATCATGTAACTCTTAATATCTCTTCACAAAGGAAACCATTCTGTATTGATTAGAAAATTTATCTAAACATAGAATTCTCTTGCTATCTGTCCATACTTTTTCTTTGTCCAAATGTCATGTATTACCATTATTATCTATTGGCTCATTGGCTTTATTTGACTTTTTCTCCCATTATGGTGAGATAATCAGTATCTGACAAGATTATTCTGTTTATATAATTCCTTTCAGTGGCACATTTCAATGTAGTAAACTATTTTTGATGAAATATAAGTTGAAAACTAAGAAAGTTTGAAGCTTAATTATATCACTGATTTTACTTCTGTTGTCACTTAGCCTAATTGAAAGATGATGAAATCATTTTAAAAATTTTTAGTTTGTTTGATTAATTAGACATTTATTAAGGATTCACTATATGCAAACACTGATTTGAACTTTTAATATTTGAATTTGATCTTTGATATTTGACTAGATTTATAATCTAATTGATAGAGATATAGGAGCAGTGATTCAAATTGTAATCCATCCATACCTTCTAACCCTGAATCATTCTTTTCTTTGTCTGCTATCTCCTACATATGCTTTCCTCTCAATATCTTGACATAGTGTAGGCTTTTCTAAATTACAAGTTCAATCATGTCTTCTCTATTCAGCCAATCCCAGTTATTCCTAATTGTCTCTAGGATTAAATATAAAATTCTTTGGTTTATAAAATCCACCATAACCTGCCTGCCCTTTACCCTTTCCAGTCATTCTTATTATCTTTTTATTTATACTTTGATCCAGTGGCACTGGCCTTCTTTTTGTTCTTCAAGCATGACATTCCATGTTGGGAGTTCTTCAAATTGAATGTTTTCCTTCCTGACCCAGATACCAGAAAGTCTTAACTCTTCTTTGCCTCTGCACCTTGGCTTTCTACTGTTTCAGCTTGAGTCCCACCTTCAGGAAGCCATCTCAATCTCCTTTTTATGCTAGTACCTTTTCTTTGAGTATTATCTCCAATTTATCCATATATAGTCTGTTTGTAATTGTTTTTATGCTGTCTTCTGCATTAAACTGAGATACTTGAGGGCAGGAAATGTCGTGTGTGTGTGTGTGTGTGTGTGTGTGTGTGTGTGTGTGTGTGTGTATGTGTGTGTACTTACGTGTATCCTCAGAGCTTATATGGCTTGTCCATAGAGGAATGAGTTATTTCTTTCTTATTCAAACCTATTATATATCACTGTCTTGACCTTTGGGTAAACTGTAACTTTAATTCTTCAGAATCATTGCTATCTGTTAATGTCATAACTGACAGAATATTTATTTTTTTTAATTATAGCTTTTTATTTACAAGTTATATGCATGGGTAATTTTACAGCATTGACAATTTCCAAACCTTTTGTTCCAATTTTTCCCCTCCTTCCCCCCATCCCCTCCTCCTGATAGCAGGTTGACCAATACATGTTAAGTGTGTTAAAGCATATATGTCTTAACAGTTATTTTGCTGTACAAAAAGAATCAGAGTTTGAAATAGTGTACTATTAGCCTGTGAAGGAAATAAAAAATGCAGGCGGACAAAAATAGAGGGATTGGGAATTCTATGTAATGGTTCATAGTCATCTCCCAGAGTTCTTTCGCTGGGTATAGCTGGTTCAGTTCATTACTGCTCTATTGGAACTAATTTGGTTCAACTGAAAGAATATTGAAATTAGAAAGATGGGGTTCATTTTAGCTTAGAGTATAAAAGTAACTGTTTTTTTTTTCCTTTTTTTCTGATCAAAGTCTTTTTTTCTTTAAAGCTTTTTAATTTTCAAAAATAATTTTTTGTCAATGACCTTTGTAAAACCTTGTGTTTCAATTTTCCTCCTCTTCCCTCCAACTTCTCCTCTGGATGGCAAGTAATACAATATATGTTAAACATGGTAAGAATATATGTTAAATCCAATATGTGCACACATATTCATGCAATTATCTTGCTGCAGAAGAAAAATCAAATCAAAAAGAAAAAAGTGAGAAAGAAAATAAAATGCAAACAAACAACAACAAGAAAAGTGAAAATGCTGTGTTGTGATCCACACTCAGTTCTCATGGTCCTCTCTCTGGGTATAAATGGCTCTCTTCATCACAAGATCATTGGAACTGGTCTGAATCACCTCTCTGTAGAAAAGAGTCACATCTCTCAGAATTGATCATTGTGTAATCTTGTTGTTGTCATGTACAATGTTCTCCTGGTTCTACTCACTTCACAGCATCAGTTCATGTTAAGTCAATCCAGGAATCTCTGAAATCATCCTGCTGATTGTTTCTTATGAAACAATAATATTCCATAAAATCATATATCATAATTTATCCTGCCATTCCCCTACTTATGGGCATCCACTCAGTTTCCAGTTTCTTGCCACTACAAAAAGGGCAGCCACAAACATTTTTACACATGTGGGTCCCTTTAACTCCTTGAAGATATCTTTGGGATGTAAGCCCAGTAGAAACACTACTGGATCAAAGGGTTTGAACATTTATGATAGCCCTTTGGGTATAGAACTCTGTATTTTTTCACAGCCTACATTGCTTCTCCTCTTTAATTTTTTTATCCACTTCATTATCCACCTGCTGTTTGTTAAAAAGGACCTTCACATCAGGGAGATAAAGTAGCTTTTATACATTCTCAAATGTAATCTAAGGAGCTATTTTCAAGAATTCAGGCCGTAAAGACCTGAGACTGAACTTGTATGTTAACTGTATAAATTCAGTAAAGCCAACCTATGCAAGAGATGTTATGGAGATAGAAATGACCGAACATAGGCAGTGGACCTCAATATAATGTATGAAGGTTTTAATTTTTAGTTTAACTTTAGGTTTTTTCTTATTTTTTTGTTTCCAAATCTACTTTTAACTGTTATGTCTTTCTTGATGATGATACCAATGGGCCAGTTCTTTGTTATTTTCAAGAAATATTTTTAAAATGTTGGAAGTGAGCCATTCACATATAATATTTAGGATAAGACAATGGATAGAGCACCATCCCTTGAAGTCAAGATGTCCTGAATTTCAATCTGATCTCAGACTATTAATACTTACTAGCTTGATATATGTGATAAATAGATAGATAGATAGATAGACATATATACAGATGGACTTAATCAAATGCTTTTTTAAAAATAATCAGCAAACATTAAGTTTAATTCTCAACACATCTTAGTCAATTACTATAGAGATGTGGTCTGTTTTGTAATATCAGTTGTAAAAGACTTCCTGTTTTCTTCTTATATCTTCAGGATTACTCACAAAGATTTTTCTCACCTAGGAAAAGTAAGCATATATCAGTATTTTTTATCCTGAATTACTTTTTTGTTCCAATACTTACCTAATCCTCTAGTATTCTCCCCTCTGTCATATTAATTAAGAATTCATAAGCATTTTTATGATTTTATCATGTTCAGCATTGACCTTCTTTGTGTACATATGGTTCAGCATCTTTTTTTTCCTAATTTTTTTTTTCTTAAGTGCAATTTCTATTTCTTTTTGGAACCATTTGGGATTCAGATATTTAGCACCCAACTGTGGTGTCATTAATTAGGGGGAGGAGTTTGATGTTGAAATTTTGAGAGAGCTTTTTGACTCTTCATCTATTTGTTTTTCTATTTAATTTTCATGCTGAAATGTCCTTAGGATAGATCTTGTTTAGTTGGACTTCTCATCAAGTTATTCTTCTATCTTGTAGTGCTGTAGGGGGTAGTAGCATTCATAATATTCCATCTTTGATATCTGTAAAATATGATAAGCACAATTTTATTCTAAATCTGTATTGCTTTTGGTTGTTATCTTCTCATTTGGAGAAGTAGATCAAGTTTGTTGATGGAATTTGTTCTTCTAAATTCATTTAGTTTCCTCAATTGAATTTGTTAGGTAGCATTAAGAAATAGTAATAGTTTGTGCTGATACATTTTTTAAAAATCCCATTCCTTATTTTTTACATCTTTAGTTGTTTTTAAAATAGGTCAGGTTCAAATTCCCTCAATTAGGCACCAAATTTTCTTATTTTTAATTTGCTTTAGTACTGATTTTGATCTTTGCTATAATTTATTATTCTAGTTAGGGAACTGGTGGAGAAATTACTCTTACAGAAAGTTATTTTCTATTTTAAATGTAATCTATTTTTAGATAGATATTTCTATGTATACATATCTATATAAAAAGGAAATATCTCTATATCTATCCAGCTAGCACTGGCTTGTCTAGGGCATCCCAACTCTCCTTTTAAAGGAAATATTTGTGATTAGAAAATTGCTCATTGCCTAGTTGAGGAGTCTCTCTCATCCTTCTCCATTCCTTTGTTTTTGTTTTGTTTTTTTATTTGTGTGTGTGTGTGTGTATTTTAAGGCTTCTCTGCCTGGACATAAACTTCTCTGGATATTGGCTTCTGTCCCATTCAAATATTATCAGGAACAGCATATGTAATTGGTAAAAATTGCTCTTTCCCCTCTTTTAGGATGCTTAGATACAGGCTTCCCTTTCCCAACTTTGGTAACTACTCAAGAAAATGAATTCCTGTCTAGCTTGAAGAACTTTCCTTTTCCTTTTGTAAAAGAAATATAAGCATTTTTGAAAAGGGTACCTATGGTATTTCAGTTTTGAGCAAAATAAAGACATTTTTATCAGTTCCTTTAGGAGTACTTGTGTATCAGAACATGTCAGGAATATCATCAAGGCCAAATAAGCAGAAACAAATTGTAAGATCCAAATGATCAAATATTCTAGAAAAGAATAGTCAGGTCATCAAAAGATTCTTGCTATTCAAAGTATGTTCCTGGTGTGTTGCCGAGTTTGGTGCTAGTGTGATGCTGACTCAAAGCATCACACTAATATGTTACTTTTCTTTTCCCCCAATGGAAGAATTTAGGAAGTTGTGTCAGAAGTATTTTGTAAAAAAAAATTTTTTTTTAGAAATTCATTTTAAAAAATTTTGAATCTTCCTCCCTTCAGCTGTATGGTATCAGTTATCCATGTGAAGTTATGCAAAACATTTTCATAGTAAATCTAAAAAAGAGAGAAGAAAAAATAAAGTCACAAAAGTATGCTTCAATCTGTACTCAGAATTACTTATGTTTTCTCTCGGGAAGCATTTTTTATCATGATCCTTGGGAAATGTCTTGGATCATTGGATTGATTAGAATAGCTAAATCTTTCTTAATTGATCATCTTTACAATTCTATACAGTGTTCTCCTGCTTGCTTCATTTTTTGTCGGTTTGTAAGGCTTCCCAAGTTTTTTTTTTTTTTTTCCCTGAAGCCATCCAGCTTATCATTTCTTATAGCACACTAGTATTCCATCACAATCATATATCATAACTTGTTCATCCATTTCCCTAATTGATGGGCATCCCCTCAATTTCCAATTCTTTGCCACTTCTAAAAGAGTTGTTGTAAACATTTTTGTACAAATAGGTCCTTTTCTTTGATTATATCTCTTTGGAATATAGACTTATGGTAGTATTGATATATCACAGAGTATATGTAGTTTTATATCCCTTTGTACATTGTTCCAAATTGTTCTCCAGAATGATTAGACTAGTTCACAATTCTACTAACAGTATATTAGTGTATTTAATTTTTCATATTCTCTCCAGTATCTGTCATTTTCCTTTCTGTCATTTTAGTCACTCTGAGAGATTTGAGGAGATACCTCTGAACTGTTAGAGTATTTTTTCATGTCTGTTGATAGATTTGATTCTGATCAGTAGTATTTTTAAAAAGAACTATGTGGACCTGAAAGTTTTCTTTCTCTCTTTGATGAATCAGAAAATTTTTGAGTAAATTGTAGTCTTTCTGTAGTTCTTCCTGATACTCTTCCTAGCTTTACCAGCTCAGCCATACAGTTGTTATTACACAGCAAATACTAACCAAACAATCCTTTAGTTTCATGGAACCCAAAGAACAAAGAAAACTTTGACTTGTATTCCCAGTATTCACCTGCTGAACACTGGCCATACTATTCACCGTAGGATAGGCTTATTGAATATGTACAGTAAGCTTGACTTTTTTGTAGTACTATAGAGAAGCAGGACCTGTGACTTCGTATTATTTATTTAATCAAGGTGAGATAAGTTTTAGTTCAGTACTAATTATTGTGGAATTCAAGACCACAGAGATTCTATTATAGAATCTGTAAAGTACAGGTCAGATAAACCCTCCAAACAATTGCTATATTTGAAGTTATAGTATATTTGAAGAAGAGGGCCATTTGAGTTAGGACTTGAATCCATGGTAGGAATCTTTTGGGAGAATTCTGAGGTAAAAAATCTCAAAGCTGGTTTATGATAATAGTAATTATTCCTTCTGACTAAAGAATATTTCAAATTTTGGATTACTAGGATTTGATTTTTAAAGTAAAAAAACTTAACATTCTTATTTGTATCATGTTTATCTATGAACCCAGCATAAACTATCTGAGTAAAGGAACTTCATGTTATTTATTTTTGTGATTCTACTTAGCACAGTGTATTATTAAGTGCACACTATAGCTTTGACAAATAATAAATTATACCTAGCTGCTGAATAGGAAGGATAAAAATATGGTAGAAAATAAAAAACATGCTTCTTTCATTTCTTTTTTTTAAAGATTTATAAAAGATATATTTTTTAATCTTGATAATTGCTTTTTATTTTCAAAATTTTTTCTTTTCATGCAAAGATAGTTTTCAACATTCACTCTTGTAATTCCAAATTTTTCTTCCTCCTATCCTCCACCTCATCTAGTAGACAGTAAGTAATCCAATATAGGGAAACCGTGTAATTCTAATAAATATATTTCCACATTTGTCCTGCTGTACAAGAAATATCAAATCAAAAAAAAAAAAGAAAGAAAGAAAGAAAGAAAGAAAAAGAAAAGCAAGCAACAACAAAAAAAGTGAAAATACTATATTGTGATCCACATTCAGTTCCCATAATCCTTTCTGGATGCAGATAGTTCTCTGTCATAAATCTGTTTCACCTCTATTTTTCAATAAGCAATATTCATTGATCATCTACTTTATGTAGATATTAGAGATATCAGAAGCTTAAAAAAAGGCTTGTACAATTTGTTTTAGTGAAATACTAATTAGTTTTGGAACAAATTATAAGATATATAGAATATACCATACTGATAAAATTTAGTGATGTCAATTCTAAGAAATTCGGAGAATGAAAAAATTATTGGGGGTTTGATGAGTTAGCAAGCCTTCATGCAAAAGGTATAACTTTGTACTTTAAAGAAAGGGATTTGTTTTGCTTAGATTAAAAAAATTAAGAAGGGGAGGGCATTTTTAGTATTGAAAATAGCATGAATAATGACAATAATAGATGTCAGTATACTGTCATATCTGTCTGGAGTTAGAGGTTCAATTTCAGGAGTAACTCAAAATAGTTTGAAAGATGTGATAGACCAGATAATAGTGGGTTTTGAAAACTTTATTTAAGAATTTTAGACTTTGTGAGATATATAGTTAATGAACAAAAAGAAATGTGTTTTAGGAAGACTCATTGAGCCACATTGTTCATAATTTAGAAAATAACCTGGAACCAGAGACAATTTTCCTGGACCCAGGAATGAATTAATAGGAATCTAACTGAAGTAGTAATGAGAATCTAAACTGAAGTAAAAGTAGGATTAGAGTGAAAGGAATGGGAAGGGGATGAACTCCATTTACACTTCAAAGGGTGGGTTGCTAGACCTTTTTATTTTTAATTAAATATAGGAGAAGGGGGAAAAATTATGAAAAGATGGAGAGAGGGCACAATGATGACTCATTCTAAGAAATATAAAGGTCATCTGTCCTTATCATGGATAAGCTTTTAAAAACTTTTTTTGTTGTGACAAATTTAACATAAATTATTTTCATAATAATAATTTACTAATGTAAAGTTATTTTTGGTAATTTTATCAAATGACAGTAATATATGAGATACCCATCCATATACTTTATAACCAAAAGTGTTTCTTTTTCCATTTTCAGGGAGCCTTTTATCATTCTTTCAGGTGGTTTGTCCTATGATACTGTAGGAAGGAGACCTTGTTTAACAGTTATGCATGGAAAAAGCACAGCTGTGCTAGAAATGGACTATTCAATTGTTGATTTTCTTACACTTTGTGAAACACCATACCCAAATGGTAAGCTACATAATAATATTCTTTATTCTTTACTTTGTCCAGATTTCTGATTTCATTGGCAGAAGAAACTTAATGAATGCAGATAACCAACTATTCTGCCCATTACATATGATCTTAAAGAGTTGTCTGGGGCACTGAGAGGTGAAGTGATTTGCCTGGGTTTAAATAGCCAGTATATGTCAGAGGCACTACTTGAATTCCAAGACTGTTTCTCTAGCCACTGTACCATATTGCCATACTGTCTATTCTGCCTTTGCTGCCTCTTATTATCCAATTCTGTATGGTTTTTAGATGCAGGGTCTGTATTATAAGAATGTTCCATAACTCATTCTTTCTGATAACCTTTCGGGGGAATAGATACAATTGTCTCAACTTCTAATTTTTCTTTCTATTTCCCAGGTCCCTTTATTCTTGGGCTTTGTTTTTCATTGCATGCTATGGAACGATTGCACTATTAACTTTTCTCCATCTTAAGCCTTTTCTTTTCACCTCCCTTCTTTCTTCATATGTTCAAGACAAATTAATTTTCTTCCAAAGACACTACATCCCTCTCTGGTTTTAACCTTTTCTTTTCACACCATTGATGATAGGAAAGGTTTGAGTTGTCATGTTTTTTGTTTTCTGGTGCTGCTTCCAAATCCTCCCTCTGCCAATATGACTTCGGAAGCCTTTCCTTTTAGGTTTAACATATCCACCTATAGTACACTGTCCTGATCCTTTTCACTGTAGATCCACCAGTCCAATTATTGTTGCTTTTATTTTTTTTTAACTTAATAAGTTTTATTAACTTCATTGTGGGATTAAAAACTTTTTCTATTTAGTGGTTAAGATTTATTTAAAGTTTCTTTTCAACACTTGATTAACTGTGGAAAACAGTTTTCTGAATGAGACTATTTCTACTTCTTCAATGAATCACAGCACCTTATATGGAATGCTGGAGAAACTGAGTCAAGATAAAGATTAGAGAGTATTTAATAATCTATTTGAAAGGGAGAGATTTACTGGGACCAAATGGATCCATGGTTGAATGAGACTAAGGTCTCCAAGAATCCAGCAAACAATGTGAGTTCTTAATGACCTATATACACATGGCTCAGACTCAAGGGGTATACTGAGGCAGGGGCAGAGTCAGGGTACTGAGAGCAAGAATGGGACTCTGATAGGATGGGGTGAGTTTCTGGAGGATGACATAATGGGGGAGTCACCCTGGACATGCGGAGAGACATCTTGATAAAACAGTATCTGACATTCTGATAGCTTGGAATGGGAAGAGGCATTCAGATATTCTAAAACATAAGATCTTTTATCCTTATCAAATATTTTGATAAAGAGGGAGGGGAGGTTTTGCAAGACTGAGCTTTGAGCTAATAATTATAAACTGAAGCAGAGAAACTGAGTCAGAACTGGATCAGGATAATTAGGAAAACTGAGTCAGGACAATAAAAGAGAACAGTGGCATAACATTCCACACTCTCTCTCTTCTGAATATTCAAATCATTGAATTACCTTCCTCTAGAAGGTCTTAGCACTATAATTTTGGACCAACCCTATGTAAAGCAAATAAACTAAACTAAAATTAAAAAAAATTACAAGGACTTATGGCAAGGATCAGTCTCTCCCTGATATCCCAGAGTTTTAGCATAAAAACAGCATTCCTCATTTAGGGAGACACACAGGCCTCTCTGTTACAGAAATAGCAGGTCCTCTATAGTTGGGGAGCATCTCAGCCAAAGAATCCAGTTTGAGATGTACAGTTCCTTGTGAGTTAGGTCTGTGGTTATTTGTGCATTTAACTCAGCTTCTGCTGAGTTGCAGTGCTCAAGACAATCCTTCTGCCCATTCTAAGAGGGCACCCCAAGTCTATCAGGGATTCCAAAAGGCGGGGGAGAAGTAGGGCCTGGAGTAGCTCCACCTGTCCCCTCTCAGTAGAATAGGAGCTGCTACTAGGAGGCAGTATTTTGAGCAAATTATGCAGTTGGACCAAGGCAAGCAACCCTGAACTATTAGAGACGAGATATCAAAATGCTGAAATACTAATTAAGGAACTGGGGTAACAGGAGTGGAGAAACAGATCAGAGAGACTGCCAATCCTAGGACAGGTGTCTGATTTCTGGTTGTTTCTAAAAAATAATCCCCAAAACTGAGTCTGCCAGGGCAATTCCAGCAGAATAAGGGATTTCAAAGTTAAGACATAACTAGCAAATCATAGTCCAGTAAATTTTAAGCCAGGAGTAAAAATGAAAAGGATTGTTTAAATAATCTCCATTGCAATCTGAACTAAAGAAATAGGGGACGGGGCAGAAGTGTCTAAGAAAAATATCATTTTTTCCCAATTTCCTGACCAGTTTCAACCAGTTTCCTTCCTCCCTTTCTACCCCCGCCTCTCCCATGGAAAATAATTATCAAATGATCATTCCACATATAAATCCCAAGAGTGAATCAAAATTCCTGTATATAACATACTAGTACAGTAAGTTTTCTAAAAATCCCTCAAACATACAGCAATAGTTAAACAGTTTTAACAAATTCCAGTTTTAACAAATCTTAAACACAGTAACACAGTTAAAATTTTAAGAATAATTCAACCACTTTCTCACTCCCCCTGCTTCCTGCTGATGAGATGCTCAGTCCAGGGAGGGGGGTGGGCATGGCCATGCTGCCTGCTACCAAAGCTTCAAATGGGCTGATGCATGTCTCAGAAGCAAGTCAATACCTGTAATTTTGACCAAAATCTAGAACAAAAAACACAAATCCTACAATTAAAGGTTAGGACAAACTGATACAGAATGTGAAGAAGCCAGTATGAATTAGCCAACAGCTTCTCAATAGATAAAACAACAGTTAGGCTTTTGTTGTCTCATTATTTAGAAACCTTTAAAAACTTGAATATCCACAGACACAAATATTCAGCAATAGATAGATGACCAGGGTAGATACTTATTTGCCCAATTATTTAGATATAATGATTACATATAAGCAGATTGGAAACAGCAAGGTATAACTTATAACCAGATTGGAAATAGCAAGGTATGACATAAGTGAATTGCATTAACAGTTTCTTATTGACCATTGCTCTGATCATAGAAATCAGTCACAGGAGGAAAAAATGCAGGGACACAACCAGCAAAACAGGATAAAATAGCTTTAATTCATTTTTACTCCATTTAATTGTCTCACTAACTCTCAGAGGGTGGAGCTTTAAAACTCCCAAATAGCATTAATTATAAGCCCAAAGAATTTTACTTCTAATAATAAATTCTATTAATCAAGTTTCAGACAGATCCTAAACAGATATTTACCATAACCTTATATTTATAACAGTAAGAATTTGTCTCAGTATGTTTACTTCTTTCATATCTAAGTAAATGTTTCCATAAGTGAACATTATACATACAAATTAGTTTGCATTTAAAAATACCCAATACATAGACAGATATTCCAAATTACATTTTGTCCATAACAGAAACATTTTCTTTTTTTTTTTTTTTAATAATATTTTATTTTATTTAATAATAACTTTATATTGACATAATTCATGTCAGGGTAATTTTTTTTACAACATTATCCCTTGCACTCATTTCTGTTCCGATTTTTTCCCTCCCTTCCTCCACCCCCTCCCCTAGATGACAAGCAGTCCTATATATGTTAGATAAGTTACAGTATATCCTAGATACAATATATGTTTGCAGAACTGAACAGTTCTCTTGTTAACAGAAACATTTTCAAAAGGACAAAAAAAATATTATTTTAGAGGCTCTTTAAATGACTTCAGGATGACCCAATACAATCAATACAATCCAAGAGGTTCTTAAAAACTATTAAACTTTTAGAAATACCATAACCTCATATTGATAACAGTAATAAATTTGTTTCAGTAAGTTCACAAGTTATCTTTCATATTTAACAGAAACATTTTCAAAGGAACAAGGAAAAACTATTACTTTCAGAAGCCCTTTAAATGATGGGCATAACCTCAGGATACAATCAATTAAACTTATACAGAATACCCAATTCTATAGAAAATAATCTGAAAAATTCTTTAAAATATCCTTTAAACCTTTAGAAATAGCCCTACCAAATTATAGATCAATTAACTTAAAAGCGGGCCTGTGTCTTGAAAACTGGAACACACTTAGTGTGTGTGTGTGGAATTCCATGTGACCACCTGTCCCTCCAATCCACCTCCAAAGAGAGAGGGGTGAGGGAAAATGAGCTAACATTCACTCCAGGCTAACTAGGCTCTCCTTAGCTGAAGTAGCAGAGAGCAGTGGGGGTCAGTTTAATCTTCACCTTTGAAGACAAAAGATCCCTAACCCATCCCTTTAGTGGGGTGAGGGTGGGGGGTGAGGATTTCACGTGGCCACCCTTCCCAATGGATTTTTCCCAAACTCCGACTTTGGCCAGTGTTGAAGCTTTTAGAAAAGTCTGACCTGTCTTTACCTAATTAGAGACATGTGACCCTTTTCAGGTAAGTTAACAGAACTTCACTCCAACAAGTTCTTAAGACCTTACATTCAAAGATAATGAAATCTACCCTGCATAGGCAACAGTAAAATTATTTCCCACAAATTAAAAACATCCTAAAATCTCTAATCAGCTGTTTTCTCCAGTCTGAGTTTCAGCCAGATAAGGTTTTATTGCTCTTCACTCTAGCAGGATCTGAAAACCTGCTTCAAGGAAAAACTGTCTGCCTTTTTATTCCTCTTACAACAGGTTAAAAGTTGAAAATTGCAAGCAAATTTTAACCAATTCCCAAATTTCTTAATTTAGCAGAGCTCTGAACCAAACAAGTCACAGACAAACAAGTCACATACAGACATTGAGCAGTTAGAACATAAAACAAAACATTTAACACAGACCAGGGGCTATCTGGAAAGGATAGCCCAGAGGGAAGTTGTCAGCTCCAGAGTCTTTCCTCCCAGAATCCAAATGGAGCTTTTTTTTTTTTTTTTTTTTTTAATAATAAAGCCAGATGATGTCTTAAAAAAAAAAAAAAGACACCCAGATTTATACTCTGGAATGCCCAGAATTGTGCCAACTGCACAAAGAACCAGATGTGTCTTTAGACACCAAGTAGATTCTCCTGCATCCAGAGGATCCTACTCCCAGAATTTATGCTCGTAAAAAAAACATTTCATTATTTTGGGAATCCAGATGCTAGCACAGACAGAACAGAACAGGTCTTAAGACATCCAGACTTATTCTCCCTTGGCTGAAATGGAGGTGTCCACCATCAGGCACATTTGTGTCTGGAAATGACTCTCTTTCCCAGAGGCTCTGGAAAAAAATCCAGAGGGCCAGCCTCTCCAAGCAGAGAATCCAGATTCCCAGCTGTCCTGAGACCCAAGGCAGAGACCCGGAGGTCTCTTATCTCTAAATATTGCTCATTTTCTAACATCTTGGTGGGACCTTCAAAATGTAATGCTGAAGAAACTGAGGCAAGATAGACATTAGAGAGTTATAATATTTTATTTAAAAGGGAGAGATTTACTGGGACCAAATGGAGCTATGGTTTGATCCCAGCACTGAATGAGACTATCATCTCCAAAAATCCAGCAAACAATGTGAGTTTCTCAATGACCTATAGAATATACACATGTCTCAGACTCAGGGAGTATACTGCGTCAGCGGCAGAGTCAGGGTACTGAGAGTGGGAACGGGACTCTGACAGGGTGGGTGAGCCTCCAGAGAGGGATGACATAATAGGAGGAGGCACCCTGGACATGGGGAGAGGCATCTTGATAAGATGGTATCTGACATTTGGGTAGCTTGGGATGGGGAAAGGCATTCTGATATTCTAAAATATAAGATCTTTTATTTTTATCAAATATTCTGATAAAGAGGGAGGGGAGGTTTTGCAGAACTGAACTTTCAGCTGATAATTATAAACTGAAGCAGAGAAATTGAGTCAGGACTGAGTCAAGATAATTAGGAAAACTTTATCAGGACAATAAAAGAGAACTGTGGCATAACATATATAATATTTTGATGAAGGAAAAAGCTTTATATTTTAATAGAAATCAGGGTATCTACTAAGTCCAGCTATTTCCAGAGCATCTGAATTTAAACAACTTATCATAGAATATAGACTGAGGAAGGGAATGAACTCAAGGATTACCTGAGGATCATTTAAGTTAGGATAGTTTTAAAAACTAGTCAATTGTTTTAGGACATGGGAAAGATCATAGTTATTGAGGTAATAATGTTTTATCATCTCCAGTCACAGGATAATGAGAAGCATGGTATATTTAAATTCATATGGCTTCTACATTGATTGCTTTTCTGTATTTGCTTACTTTTCATTAATTTTCACAAGTTTACCTATGCTTTCCAAAATTTTTATTATTTACCATTTTTTTACAGTGCAATAATACTTCATTACTTTCATGTGTCATTTGTTCAGACATTTCCAAATTGAAGATCATCTATATTTCCAGTTATTTGGAAACATAAAAAAATGGTATTTGATATATATATATATATATATATATATATATATATATAGTATATGAAACCTACCTTTATTTGACTGCCTAGCTTATATGCTTGCTATGTAAGCATAATTCCTGAATAATTGAACCACATCTTCAATAACAGTTCCTTTCTACAAACTCATTTGCTGTTTTCATTTTTTCTCATTTTTGCTGATTCAAGGGCCCTCCTTTTTTTCTTGAAATTTTCTATTTGATTCAGTTAACTATACTTTCTTGTCTTCTTCAACTTCTACTCTTATATTAGAGGACTTTAAATATCATTACCTTCCTAATGATGAACTTGACCTTCATTCCCTTTGAACCATCCACAGGGTTGATTATACTTTAGATCTCATTATCTCATAAATGTATCACTTGTATGATTTTCAAATTGATATTTTCACCTCTGATCATTTATTTCTCACTCATCCTCACTCCTCCTGAATATTTACATCCTTATAAGAAGCTTAAATCTTTCTATTCCTCTCTGTTTTCCCAGTCTCTCATTGAATCTCACTTTGTTGTCAGTATTAACTCTATGTTAATGAATTCTTTTAAAATCTCTTCTTTTCTCCCCCCTCACATTTCCCCAAATCCCCCCGCTTTTTATATGAAAAGAGATATTTCATCTCTTTTCAGATTGCTCCTGTATATGTCATCATCATCTCAAATCTGCTCCACATTTTTCAATTTTTTTTGAAATCATTACCAACTCTGGTTGAATCCACATCAAGGGTAAACCTTGACTCTTCCCTTAACTATCCTACTCCTCCCAGATATCCCCTTAATTCAAATCCTTATCATTTTTGCCTGCCCTAATATAATAACATCCTAATTGGCCAGGCTTTCTTTTTTTTTTTTCCCGTTAGGCTTTTTGCCTCTCTCTTTTCAGTCTGCCTTTCACATAGCACTAAAACAATTCATCCCAAGGTACAATTCTGGTTTTTTCATATCCCTGATAAAAATAAAAAAAACTTTTATGCCTCCTCAGAATCGTAGGTAAAAATAAAGTCCTAAAATTTAAGGCCTCTACATATGACTCTTTTTCTAAACTTACTTTGTTTCACTTATATTCAGTAATTCAGTTTTGTCACTAGAGTTGAGTACTTGTGGTTCTCAGAGTCATTACTACATTAACTTACTCATTTATCCATTCCAAAGTCTTCATCTTTCTTTAAGGATCATTTCTAATATTACTTCTTCAGGAAAAGATTTTTCTGATCTCCCCAATAATTGGTACTATCATTCTCTTCAGTAATCTTGTATTATATATATATACATAGATATACATATTTGTGTATATGATAGCCCTTATAGGAATGAAACTCTTCAAGGACAAAGTCTGTTTTATAAGTTTTAATTTGTTTTCCTAATAATAAGCCTCATTTATTTTACTATTATTTTGTTGTTATGGTGTAAAAGCTTTCAAAAACACATATAATTATTTGTATAAGTATCCATTAAGAGATAGCCAAAATTATCATTATTCCCCATTTAGCTTTCAATATATCTATCAATAACAAGCAAAAAACAATTTGATTTTTTTCATGTAAACACTTGTATAGCTATGATACTGAATTGGTGATAATTGTGTTTATAAATATTCAGATTTGAATTTAGGTTTTCTTGATAATATATAGGCATAAAGATTTGAAATTATGAAAGTCATTGTATTAGCAAAATCTGCTGTATAACATATGAAGTCTTAAGTTAATTGTTGGGGAATCAAAAAGTTAGAAAAAAGGTTTTGGCAAAGTTAAATAAATGACAAGTAAAACTGCAATCATGAAATTTCTAAATTCCATTCTATTTTTTTTTTTTTTAATGTTTTAAATTTTTTCTTTTGTTTTGATATTTCAGATTTTCAAGAACCATATGCTGTGGTTGTCCTTCTGGAAAAAGATTTAGTACTTATAGACCTTGCACAAAATGGGTAAGATTTGTAAGTTTGGAGGTAACAAAAAGATTCATTTGTAATAGAATTCGTTATTACAGTTCTGTAAAACTGATTTCAACTGAGCAGTTTCTGAATTATTTTCCTTGCTTGAATTTGAAGAAATGCCCTTTCTCTGATGAAACTTTCTTCTTTCTTGTGAATAAAATTATTACTTCCCAACATTGTTTTTATAACAAATTCCAGAGGCCTTCCTTTAACAGTCTACAGGAAAAATATCATTGCTGTTGTAGAACACACACACACTCACACACACACACACACACACACACACACACACACACAGAGACACAAAATCATTAGAAGATTCATATAATCCTGTATCATATATCTTTATCTCAGTTGAATAGTTTAGTTAAATAATTGAGAAACCAAGTAATAATTCTTTCACAGTAGGTCTGTAAAAAGATTTTGTTAGTGAATCTTAGCATTATCAAAATTTCATTTTTGTTTTTATATATACCCATTACTATAGTGTCAAATACAAAGTAGGTTCTTAGTAAATGCTTATGATTTATTAAAAAGTGACTTGAACAGTATAAAATCAATAGTTAAGCTAAATTGTAAACACTGTAGTATGTTAAAAAATTAAGAAAATATTTTTATTTTGTCAGTACAAAGTTAATTTTTTATTTTATATCATCTGTTTTATCTATAGGGATCTTCTATGTCTCCCTCTTCTCTCTCTTCCCTTCCCTCTCTTTATTAAAAAATGTTGAGGTTAATTAAATATAAAATTCAATAATAAATTTAATTAAATACAAAATCTTATTTAGGAATTTGTAATGAGTATAATGGAGGTTCTTTTGATCATTTTGAAGAATTCCTATTGCTTCAGGGTCTTTAAAACTCTAAATCATTGTTTATTTAGCAATATGTACATAATAAGTTCTTTAAAACCATATATTTTGTTCATTCAAAAGATTTCAAGTTAGAAAGGAATATAACTTCATTCCCTTTATTTTATCATTCCCTTTATTTTACCGATGAGGAAACTACTCAATAAGGATCTTTTTTAGTTAAGTTTGAAGTTGGCTATAAGACAAGAAGAGACAAAAAAAATTTGCATCTTCAAGTTTTGTTATATCTTTTATTTATACTTTTCTAAAAACCGTTTTTGGACATACTTGGAATAGTTCTACATTTCAAAGGGCAATGATTTAAATAATACTTCACTATGATAAAAATACACTTACATTAATAGGGTTGCATTTAAAAAATAGAATAAAACTTTAGCTTAAATTGTTTATTTCACATTCAAATTGTTGTGTTTGTTTTGAGGATTGTATGGACTTTAAAACTATTACAGAATTTTGATTATCTTGAACTTACCACTGTTCCAAATCTAATAATAAGCATTTAGATGAATTTGCATTTCTGTTTTGCATTTAAATACTAAGTGATTTTAGTTTCAAATTGAATGTTCTGATTTAAAATTTTTTCTTGTTGTAAAGGTATCCTATATTTGAAAATCCCTATCCCTTGAGTATACATGAATCTCCTGTTACCTGTTGTGAATATTTTGCTGATTGTCCTGTAGATGTTATCCCTGCACTTTATTCCGTTGGAACCAGACAGAAACGCCAAGGATACAGCAAAAAGGTACTTTGTATTTATTTTTTTAGCTTTTAGCTGAATCAAATGAATCCTGTGGTACATTTTTATAATACTAATTATTTTCTTATAGGAATGGCCCATTAGTGGAGGTAACTGGGGACTGGGTACTCAGAGTTACCCTGAAATTATCATTACGGGGTAAGTAAGCTTCTAATTTGACTAAATCAGTAAACTTTACCTGACTATGATTTTGTTTAGTTCAAACAGTCCTTTGCATTGTGATTTTTATGTTATGATTTTATTAAAGATAATTCTTTGAAGGGCATGCTATTTTGACATTAATTTTAATCTTTTTTCTTTATGGCAAGGCAACTCTTACTTTTTTGAAATTAGAAAATGATCAGGCAAAATTTAAAGTTTGACAATTGTTATTTTTACTGAGAAAAACATGTATGAATGTTTTTGCTCATTTTTTCACCACATTCTTGCTTCATATTTAATTTCATAGGCATGCAGATGGATCTGTCAAGTTCTGGGATGCCTCTGCAAGTAAGTGATTTAGACAGTTTCAAATTATTTATATTTGATGTGTCAAATATATACACATTTTCTTTGTAATTAAAATATTATTAGGTTTCTAGATTCTTTAAAGTAATCTTTTTAGCAGTTTACGAATTTTAGAAAAGTTTAAATGAGATTAGCTTTAATATCCCAGGTTTAAATCTTTTTCCAAACTGACAGTATTTAGCACAGAAAAAAGCCTATGATTTCATCTTTGTGAAAAATCAAAATAGCAAAATTTCTCCATCTAAATACATCACAATCAGTAACACTTTATCTACTCCTCCATGATGACTCTTATTAAATATACCTGTGAGTATATTAATCAAGAGCAATCTCAAAAAAAGTATAGAATCTTTCATTTACTTCTGTTTTTCTTTTTCTACAATATAGAAATATTTGAAAGGAGAAAACCTTATTTTTATTGATTGTGGAATTTTCTAAATAATTTCAGGACCTATTCCTAATGTAGGTCACAAAAATGACCTTTTTTTACAAATAGATTTAATATAAATGATCCTTTTTTACAAACAGATTTAATAAAAAGTGATACTTAATTTAATAGTATTTTTTTTCCAAATGTAAAGGTAGTTTTCAACATTTATATTTTTGTAAGACTGTGTTCCAAATTTTTTTTTCTTTACTTCCCCCCTCCCTAAAACAGCAAATAATCTAAGTTAAATATGTACAATTCTTTTTTTATTTTTAAAGCTTTTTATTTTCAAAACATATGCATAGTTTTCAACATTCATCCTTGCAAAACCTTGCCATCCAAATTTTTTTCTCCCTCACTTCCCTGTACCTCCTCCCCTAAACAGCAAGTAATCTAATGTATGTTAAATACATGCAAATCTTTTCTTCATATTTCCACAGTTATCATTGAGCAATTCTTTTATATATATTTCCATATTTATTATATTACGCAAGAAAAATCAGACCAAAAGGGGAAAAAAACATAAGAAAAAAACAAACAAAAGGTGAAAATCCTATGCTCTGATTCACATTCAATCTCCCTAATTCTTTCTCTGGGATGCAGATGGCATGTTCCAGCCCAAGTCTATTGCAATTGCCTTAAATCATTGCATTGTTGAGAAGAGTCAAGTCTACCATAGTTGATCATCATACAGCTTTTATGTTACTATGAAGCATTTCCTTAGTAAAATTAGCATGTACTTATTGGAATTCTTTAGAGGTCCAGTTGATAATTGGATAATTCTAGGATAAATGTGAGATATTTTGCTAACTAGGAATATGTAATGACAATGTGTAATGGTAATGATTTTTCTTTTCCTATAAGAAAAAACTTTATTTTTTGTCCATTTTCTTGTATACGTGGATATTTACAAATGGTGTATGTACATTGTTTTAATCTTCCACCATCTTATACATATTAAACAAGTGAAATTTTCAAGATATTAAAACCTCTTGTGTTGTTAATTAAAAATGTAGCCATATATCCATCTGGGTCATATACAGAAATCAATGTAACCATATATCTATCTGGACCAGATACAAAAAATATCATTTGGGATGAATGATATTCATTTGATCAGAATTAATTAATGATACATAGTACTTGAATGAATAATGTATGTAGAAGTATTTATATATAATATTAATTTGTATAACGTTTTTTCTTTCCAGTAACACTTCAAGTACTATATAAGTTAAAAACATCTAAAGTATTTGAAAAATCAAGAAATAAAGATGACAGACCAAACACAGACATTGTAGATGAAGATCCATATGCCATTCAAATAATTTCATGGTGCCCAGAAAGTAGAATGCTGTGCATTGCTGGCGTCTCAGCACACGTCATTATCTATCGATTCAGCAAACAGGAAGTAACAACAGAAGTGATTCCGGTAATACTCCTTTGATTGTGTAGTTTCCAATGCCTACTTTTTTTTTCAAGTTTATGAACTATTTAAAGCCCTTTTGCTATGAATGTTGTTATCCAAATTATAATGTCCAGCTAGCTTTCTGGAGGACTAGTCAGGGATAAAGTCCAAAGTCTTTATTGTCTCCTTCACAGTCTATCTCCTTCACCTGGGGCCAGGCTAGTTTTCTGGGGGACCTTGAGATGGGCCTTGGTTTCAGTGGAGGAATGCAAGAGGCAGGAGAGCCACCAGGATTGGAGATGGAATGTCTTTCTTCCAGCCCTTATTGGCTCTTATATACCTTATTGTAATTACATCATTATAGCATACTGATTATGTGTGAACTTAAGGAACCATTATATCACCAAGATAAGTATTAAGTATATGTGTAAATTAGATAACCATTGTCGCATCAATTCCTCTGAGTTAACATCTTGTTTCAAGTATACTTCTCCAGAGTTCTGGCTCTACACCAAAATTTAAAACATCAGTGGATATTTGTGAGAATTACTTAGATAGGTATATTTAAGTACTTTTTCTAAGGTCTTTTGCTAAAGATTGTTAAAATTAAGGGGTTTTAATCTTTTTTTTTTTTTTTTTTTAATATATCATGGACCATTTTGGCATTCTGATGAACCCTGTAGACCTGTTCTCTGAATAATGGTTATAAGAACATAAAATTAAATACATAATATTAGTAGATTAGTGAAATGCAATTAACAAACTATTAGGGGGAAAATGTCCATGGCTTCTAGGTTTTATTTTATTTAAGTCTTTAGGCAACAATTTTTTTTTTAATTTTCTAAGTTCTTTTTTAAAATTTATGCATCACTGAGTTTTCTATTAACTTCATATAAATTATGTTCTAAAGCATAATTGCTTAGAAAAAACTAAGTTAGAATTGGATATTTCCTTTTGCTTCCCAAGTCTGCCTGGTACTTGCAGTATATACAAATGAATAAGTAAACAGCTTTTAGAGTAAACATCAAGTTATCATTATTTGCAGTAAAGAAACACTTGTAATTTTGCCAATAATTATAAAGATAAAACAAGGGTATATTCCTTTTCTCCACTGCTTCAAGACACAATTATCTATTGTACAATGGAAAAATGAACTTGGAGTCATAGGACTTAAGTTTGAATTTCAACTCTGCCATTAACTTTGTGACCATGGGATAATGAGTTCAATTCTTGGAGCCTCAGTTTCTTCATATGTAGCATGAGAGAATTAAAGTAGATGACATCTAGGGTCCTTTCTAGCTCTAGATCTCTGATTTATATTCCTGTGATTCTATCCCTATTTAATGATGATATATGGGTTAGAAGGATCTAGAGAAATAGCAAAGCAATTAATTGAAATAATAAATAGCCTTGGGGAAGGAACAGGCTATAAAGTAAAATCTATATAAAACAGAGCCAAAAGTGAAAGAGGAAATAATAGGATATCCCTTTTCTAAATAACTGCAAAACACATAGTATATCTACAAGTCAGCTTTTCAAGGTTTACTAAAGACTTGTGTAGATACTTTTAAAAAATGTTTTAAAATTTTTTTTCTTAAAAAAAAACAGCAAATAATTGGCTGGTTGTTACTTTTGGTTAAACTTGATCAATATAATAGTTGATGAGCTCTGTATTGATTTGTAAATTTAATGGCCTACTAATTAAACTCTCAATGTGGTGTGGAACAATCAAACTACCAATGGGAAAACTTTATGGAGGTAAAAAATAAAATAAAATTCATTTAGAGAAATAGAAAGTCTGGAATAGCCGGAGAAGTTATAGGAAAAATATAAATGACAGGAGAATAATACTTCTAAACATTAAATTATAGTCTAAACCATCAAGTCATAAAAAAAATTTGTTACTAGTTAAAAACACAAATGTAGATCTGAACAAAGAATCAGAAGCAATAAGACTCAGTAACAGTATTCAGTGGATCTGAGAACATAAATTACTTGACAATAAATAGCTATTATATTTCAACTTCTGGAGTAATTGGAAAGTAGTTTGGTAGAAATTAGATTTAGATTCATAGTTTATATCACAAGTGACTATTGACTGTGTAAAATTGGAAAGCTTTTTTGCAAAATCAGTACAACTAGGTAAAAAGTCTTTGCCTCAGATATCTTTAATAAATATCCAGTAACTAAGTGGATAAATGTCAAAAGAATGAGAACAAATAGTTTTCTTCAGAAGAATTGGATACCATTTGTAATGCTGGAGAAACTGAGGCAAGATAGAATAATATTTTATTTGAAAGAGAAAGATTTACTGGGACCAAATGGATCCATCGTTTGATCCCAGGGCTGAATGAGACTATCATCTCCAAGAATCCAGCAAACAGTGAGAATTCTCAATGACATATATACATGTGGCTCAGATACAGGGGGTAGACCGAGGCAGGGGGTGAGGCAGGGTACTGAGAGTGGGAACACAGGACTAACAATCCGGTTCTGATAGGGTGAGGGGAATCATGAGAGACTTTTTGTAGGTGCTCTAAATCACTATTGATCAGAGAAATGCAAATTAAGACAACTCTGAGATACCACTGACACACCTCTCAGATTGGCTAAAATGACAGGAAAAGACAATGACAAATGTTGGAGGGGATGTGGGAAAACTGGGACACTAATACATTGTTGATGGAACTGTGAATGGATCCAGCCATTCTGGAGAGCAATTTGGAACTCAGCCCAAAAGGCTATCAAAATGTGCATACCCTTTGACTCAGGAGTGTTTCTATTGGATTTATATCCCAAAGAGATCTTAAAGAGAGAAAAGGACCTATATGTGCAAAAAAATGTTTTGTGACAGCCTTTATGTACTGGTAAGAAACTGAAAATTTGAGTGGATGGCCCATCAGTTGGAGAATGGTATATGAATGTTATGGAATATTATTATTCTATAAGAAATGATCAGCCAGATGATTTCAGAGAGGCCTGGAGAGATTTACAGAAATTGATGCTAAGTGAAATGAGCAGAACCAGGAGATCATTGTATACACCGACAGCTAGACTATACAATGATCAATTCTGATAGATGTGGCTCTTTTCAACAATGAAATGATTCAGGCCAGGCCCAATGATCTTGTGATGAAGAGAGCCATCTACATTCAGAGAGAGGACTGTGGAAACTGGGTGTGGATCACAACATAGTATCCTCACCCTTTTTGTTGTTTGTTGCTTGCATTTTATTTTCTTTCTCATTTTTTTCATTTTTTTATTTGATTTTTTTCTTATGCAACAAGATAATTGCATAAATATGTATGCATATATTGGATTTAACATTTTACCATGTTTAACATATGTTGGATTTCTTGCCACCTAGGGGAGGGGATGAGGTGAAATTGGAACAAAAGGTTTTGCAAGCGTTAATGTTGAAAAATTGTCCATGCATATATTTTGAAAATAAAAAGCTTTAATAAAAAAAAATAATAAAAAAAGCAATACTTTTTCTAGATACAATAACAGCAAGCGTGTGCAGTGATCAAGTATGAAAGACTTGGTTCTTCTCAGTGATTCTGTGATCTAAAGCAATCTCAATAGACTTTGGATAGAAAATGCCATCTGCATCCAGAAAGAGAACTGTGGAGACTGAATGCTTTTTTCTGGCTTTTTTTTTTTTTTAATCACTCCCAAGGTTTTTCCCTTTTGCTCTGATTCTTCTCTCCCAACATAATTCATAAAGTAAAATGTTTAATAAAAATTAAAAACAGTAAAAAATACTTTTGTAGATCTGGAAAGAAATGCCCATTGATTGGGAAATTTCCATTTAAATGATGATATTTGAATGTAATGGAATATTACTATACTATTAGAAATTATAAATCTGAAAAAAATACAGAGACCCATGGAAAGTCTTATGTGAATTAATGCAAATGAAGTAAGCATAAACTGTAAAATTATGCACAATCAGTTTAGTAATTAAGTGTAAATAAAATGTTATAAAAAATACTTTAAATATGGTAGCCAGGCTTGGTCTTGAAGAAAAGATTAGATAAGAAGATAAGAAAAGATAAGAAATGCTCCTTTTCCTTTTCTTTAAAGAATTAGGGATTTATAGATCTATATATAATACCACACAAAAAATGTGAGGCTTGGTTGGCACATTTGTTAGTTTTACTGAATTTTTCTTCTTTTTTTAAACTCTATAACAAAAGTATTCATCTCTAGGTAGAGGAGGGAAAACTGATATTTTGGAAAGTGAAAGTAACAACATATATCAATAAAAAAAGTAATTGGTATACAAAATTTGTTATCCTTTTTTTTCTTTCTTTCTTTTTTTTTTTTTAATTTTGCTATAGATGCTTGAAGTAAGACTGTTATATGAGATAAATGATGTGGACTCACCTGAACTTGAACAAGTTCCACCATTGCCAACACCTGTAGGTGGTTCCAATTCTCAACCTATTCCTCCTCAGTCTCATCCATCAACTAGTAGCAGCTCTTCTGATGGACTTCGTGATAATGTTCCTTGTTTAAAGTAAGTTTTATGTATATAGAAATCTTGAGGAGCTATGCTACATTTACCAGTGTTTCTTGTTACTTGTTTGGATATAATGTAAACTCTGGTAAAATGAAAATTCTGTCATAGAATAAAAAGCAATATTGTCTTTCTCAATGTTTGACCACATAGTGTTATGATAGTAGTAACAATAGACATTCTACAGTAAGCTTTATTGTCTTTTTGAAACTTTTTATAATTTTTTTGTTAAATTTGAATGTTTGAATGTTCATATTTTCCAATTTTCTACCATTAATGTATTTCTTGAGTTTGTATTTTTAAGTTTCTCCCAGTTTCATTATGTCTTTTGAGAAACTATGAACAAAAACATATATAGTAGCCAAAGATCAGATATATCTTAGCTAAGTATTAATTTTTTTTTAGCATCTTAATCCTTCATTTTGTTACCCTATTTGACCAAATTGATGTATTGGGGAGATAACTTAATCAGGGCATAATTAGTAACTCATGGTCTATTATTCTTTAAATGTAGTTTAGATTACTTTTTTGCCTAAATGATTATTACGGTTGAATCTCACATGGAATTTATTATTTGCTCTCACAGTCTTCAGAGATCATTGTGTAATTTATCACATTGGCTTGCCATTTCCCTACCTAAAATTATCTTCTGTAAACTGAAAAAATATCTGTGTGTACTTTCAAATCAGTTATAAAAATATAATATAATATCCCTCTTAAGATTGAACTCTGGTACTATACTGTTAACTCAATCATATACTAAGAAATCTGTGCGTTGTAAACCATCTTCTGGTCCCTTAGTACCTTAGGTGTATTCTTTTAATTTGACCTATCTTCTTTACAACCATTTGAAATACTATTCTACCTAAAGTCTTTCTCATTAAAAAGAGAGGAAAATAATTATTTTAGCTTTTTGTCATCTCTTTTTTACCCTCAAGGACCATTTGTGTTCTGTGACAGTTGGGTAGCTTTACTGATTCTCTAACTGACATTTTGCCTTTGGTCTATAAGTCTAGAAACTCTTGAATTCTCTACATGTTTACAGTATGTTCTTTCCAGTGCTTGTTGGGGGCATTTTGTATTTGGTATTTTAAAATGCTCCCTTTATCCAGGGAAAACAACAACAACAACAGACAAATGAAAAACCTCTTCCTTTGTCAGTGAATCTTTCAAGATTTTTTTCCCTCTTAAACTATGGTGTCTCTAGCCTTTAGGATACATATTTTTCATATCAGTCAATCAGTCATAAAAGTTTAATAAGCTTCTATATGTCTAGCACTATTTTAGGTACTAGAGATACAAAGACAAAAATTGTTACAGTCCCTGGCCTCAAGCAAGTTATATTCTATAGAAGGACACCTATTTATAAAGTTATTTCAGGAAGTAAATTTAGGTTCTAGTTGCTGGAGGCATAGACAATAGGAAGAAGAAAAGGCCCTCATAAAAGATGTGAAATTCACACAGAGTATTGAAGAAGTTGTTAATTTTAAGAAGTGGAGGTAAGGACAGAATGTCTTTGTGGCTTTGAGTATAGCCTGTACCAAGGCTCTTCAATAAACTCCAGAGGTTCCATATCAGTTACCTCCAGGATCAAATATAAAATCTTTTTGGTATCCAAAGGCCTTTGTAACTTGGCCTCTTATTTTTCCATTTTTACCTTACTCAACTGCACACATTATGATCTAGTGATATCAGTTTCTTTGCTATTTCTTTTACTAATCAATGTGACTCTATCAGCACTAAGAAGCTGATGTGCGCCATAAGTTTGTAGCCTATAAATAGATATCATAAAAGCATTTATATTGTTGCTACCAATATAACACTGAATTTTATCTGCCTTCTTATTCTGTATTTTTCTGAATTTCTGTTACACTTTACTTTTGCCCCTTAGAGCTAGACAAAGTTGGTTTTATTCAACCATTTAAATAATTGTGATTATAAAATAATTGTCTTCTAAATATATATTCTCAGTAAAAAAAAAAAAAAAAGTGTTGAATTCTCAGTCAACATTATCTTTTCACTTGTAGCTACAGGATAATGAGTAATTAAAAGGAGAATGCAAATAAAGTAACCCTTATTTGTTTCAGGGTTAAAAATTCTCCTCTCAAGCAGTCTCCAGGCTATCAGGCAGAGCTGGTAATTCAGCTTGTATGGGTAGGTGGAGAACCACCACAACAGATAACTAGCCTTGCTGTCAACTCTTCTTATGGCATGTAAGTATAAGTTGGGTTTATTACCAATCTCTTCATAAGATGGCCTTATTCCCTCTTTTCTTTTTTTAAATTGTAAAGAGATATTATAACATCGGCATTTTTTTTTGTTCATGTGCATGTCATTCTATAGAATATATAGTATATAATCTTCTATGATAACATTGCACTGAAATAAAGATAATTAACTGATAAAACAATGTAACATTTAGGAAACAATTGTAATATTATTTTATTCTCCCCCAAAGAATATTTCTCTTGATATTTTGGTCTAAGTTCTTGAAAAAGATCTTGTTCTTTCTATAGCATGATTTAATTTATAATAATCTATAGTATAAACCTCAAATATGATGTCATAGTTGGATGCTGTATATATATCAATGAATATATGTTTAATACTATGTATAAAGATATATCTTTATGAATATATATTCGTGTGTGTGTGCATATGTGTATATATATAGAGAGGGAGACAGGTTCTGATTAGTGCAAGTAATGAATCTCATTATATAGTTGCATGTATTCAAATTTACATTTTTCATAGTTTTAATTATGGAAAATATGATCATTGGTTCCAGCACCATGGAAAGATGTAGTGCTAATTCACATATTATAAGCATATCAAAGGATTCATTGTTCAAACTAATTAGAACCTAAATTATTTTTGTAACTCCCATTGTACTTGTAAACATATAAATATGGAAATAGTATATTACATGCAATATGTCAGGGATTCTTTTAATTATTTGGTATGAAATTTCTTTCTAACTAATAGACATAATAGGTGCCTTAGAATCATGGAGGTTAGTTGACTTTTCAGTAGTACCATATCTAATAAGCATCTGAAGCAGGCTTTGAACTCAGTCTTCCTGATTCCACATCCATTATTGTTTCAACTATATGCTGTTCTTCTTCTCTGTTATGTTATTTAATTATGATTAATAGGGCACATCAAAGCATAATTCATGAACATGTTATTCATTTCTTATATCATAATATTGAAAAGAAAGTCTAGTAAATGTATATATCTTTATCTTCCAATCACAAATGTTAAAGTGGAATTTTACTAATGAATTCTCCTTTTCCTTTTCCAGAGTAGTTTTTGGCAATTGTAATGGTATTGCAATGGTTGATTATCTCCAAAAAGCAGTGCTTCTCAATCTTGGAACCATTGAATTATATGGTTCTAATGATCCTTATCGACGGGAACCCCGATCACCAAGAAAATCTCGACAACCATCAGGAGGTAAGAGCAGAAATGGTGCAGCTCCAAGAAAAGTTGAGACCCTTTTAAAAACTATCTAAACTATTCATTACTTCTGTGAAATAAATTCAAGTTATTTGGTTAAGTTAAAAAAAAAAAAAACACCTCTTTATAAAATTTTCCAAGTCTTTATCTCACCATTTGTAAATTTAAAACATTTTTTAAATTATTTGTTTACATATAAAGACTTTTTTGAATGAAATCCTCTTTGTAACTTTCCACAGACTTCATAAGATTATTAATTTTGTTTATGTCATAAGATTCCTTTGAGAGACTAGTTAAGCCCATTGGTGTAGTGAGCTTTTTCTTCTCAAAAAGCAGCCAGGTGATGAAAGTTCAGATCTTTTATTATATCCAATATAGCCCGGTTAGCTTAGAGGCCTATCTCTCTGCTTGGTTCCAAGAGCTCTCTCCAAATGTCTTTAAATCCAAAGGTCTGGTCCTTCAGCCTCTGCCTCTGCTTTCTTCAGCCTCCAGCCAGCTCCAACTCTTCATGTCATTCCGGTGAAATCTCGACTTGTAGCGTCTTCCTCTCTAGAACTCTCCGACTGGCCCATTGGCCTATTTATGCTCCTTCCAAAGAGAGGGATTATGGGTAGTTCTACTTAGTACCTTGTTTCAGGTTCTGCCTAAAACATCTTCTTGTAAGATTAGATCAACTCTAATAACTTAGCAGTTAGTAAGGATTCCAACATCTCCCCCTTTCTTTTGTTAGATGAAAACACCAAAGGGAATAGGAAATCTAATCAGATTAGTGGGTTTCTGAATGGGTACACATAAATCCATCAATATGGGCCAGAACTTTGTAGCCGATATACATGGTATACATAAATCCATCAATATGGGAAGCATTATACATAATTTACAAAAGCACACAGCAATATAACACAGGCTAGTGGTAATGTAACAAATAACATGAATCAACATGAAAATTTAACTACTGCAAAAGTCTCATCAACAATCTTTCATCTCAAGAAATCCAGTGATTCTTGCAATTGCTTAAAATACATAAGCCCATAGTAATATAACACAGGCTAGTAGTAATGTAACAACATAAATCAACCTGAAAATTTACAAATGTCCATAAGTCCTAGAAATAGTCGATAAGGAATCCATTGTCCATTAGTTCATGCACCAGGAATCTAATAATTCCTGTAAGCTCTGAAGTACTGCAAAAAGTCTCATCAACAATTTTTCATCTCAGGGAACCCAATGATTTCTGAAGATTTTAAGAATCCTTTTGACAGTCTCATTGTCAGCTATCTGATTCTTTCTTCATCTGTGGAAATATAAGCAGATCCTCTTCCCCAAGCAGTTTGGAGGATGCTCACTGATTTAAGAAAAGTGAACGAACAGATGGAAACTATGGGAACTCTTCAGCCTGGACTTCCATCTCCTACTCAGCTTCCTAGAGAATGGCCTCTTTGGGTTATAGACATCAAGGATTGTTTCTATTCCATTCCTCTGGATAAGGAGGATATGAAGAGATTTGCCTTTTCGGTGCCCAGTGTCAATTTAGCTGAGCCTTATAAAAGATATGAATGGACGGTTTTGCCACAGGGTATGAAGAACAGCCCCACGTTGGGCGCCAAAATGTAGTGAGCTTTTTCTTCTCAAAAAGCAGCCAGGTGATGAAAGTTCAGATCTTTTATTATATCCAATATAGCCCGGTTAGCTTAGAGGCCTATCTCTCTGCTTGGTTCCAAGAGCTCTCTCCAAATGTCTTTAAATCCAAAGGTCTGGTCCTTCAGCCTCTGCCTCTGCTTTCTTCAGCCTCCAGCCAGCTCCAACTCTTCATGTCATTCCGGTGAAATCTCGACTTGTAGCGTCTTCCTCTCTAGAACTCTCCGACTGGCCCATTGGCCTATTTATGCTCCTTCCAGAGAGAGGGATTATGGGTAGTTCTACTTAGTACCTTGTTTCAGGTTCTGCCCAAAACATCTTCTTGTAAGATTAGATCAACTCTAATTACTTAGCAGTTAGTAAGGATTCCAACACATTGGTGCTTTCTCAGTCACATTTTTAAATGCATAAAATAAAATATGTATCATTACAAAGGAAAAGAACTGCATTAAAATGCAGTTGTCAGAATTTTTTTTAAAGTTAGCAGAACCTAAATTGAGATCATGATCACAATTAAGAATTTTCCTAATACATCATAAAAACTTTTTTAAAGCAATTACCTTGTTTCCATTTTTTTGCTTACTATTTTTCTTTTTCTTTCTTTCTTTTTTTTTTTAAATTTTATTTTATTTAATAATAACTTTATATTGACAGAATCCATGCCAGGGTAACTTTTTACAACATTATCCCTTGCACTCGCTTCTGTTTTGATTTTTCCCCTCCCTCCCTCCACCCCCTCCTCTAGATGGCAAGCAGTCCTCTATATGTTAGATATGTTGCAGTATATCCTAGATACAATATATGTTTGCAGAACCGAACAGTTCTCTTGTTGCACAGGGAGAATTGGATTCAGAAGGTAAAAATAACTCGGGAAGAAAATCAAAAATGCAAATAGTTCATATTCGTTTCCCAGTGTTCTTTCTTTGGGTGTAGCTGCTTCTGTCCATCATTTATCAGTTGAAATGGAGTTAGGTCTCTTTGTCAAAGAAATCCACTTCCATCAGAATACATCCTCATACAGTATTGTTGTCGAAGTGTATAATGATCTTCTGGTTCTGCTCATTTCACTTAGCATCAGTTCATGTAGGTCTCTCCAAGCCTCTCTGTATTCATCCTGCTGGTCATTCCTTACAGAACAATAATATTTCATAACATTCATATACCACAATTTACCCAGCTATTCTCCAATTGATGGGCATCCATTCATTTTCCAGTTTCTAGCCACTACAAACAGGGCTGCCACAAACATTTTGGCACATACAGGTCCCTTTCCCTTCTTTAGTATCTCTTTGGAGTATAAGCCCAGTAATTGCTTACTATTTTTCAAATATGACAGATAATTTTTTCAAATCAGCAAACATTTAATATGTGCCCACTCTGTGTTAGGCATTGTACTAGGAGGTGAAAAATACAGACAAAAAGAAATAGTTCCTACCCTCAAGGAGCTTATTTTCTAAAAGGGAATGTAATGTATACACAGGGAAATAAATAGCTGTCATTTGAAGAATGAGAAAGCTAGGAGGATCAGAGAAGGCTGCTTCACAGAAGAAGTGCCTTCCAAGTTCAACTATAAAAAAGACCTGAACATTTGATGATAGGATGTGGAACTTTTAAATTTAAGAAATGATAGTTTGACTGCAACATAAAGTTTGTAGAAAGGGATAATAGGAAATAATGCTGGAAATGTGATTAGGAGCCATATCGTGGAAGGCCTTAAATGAGCATCCCCTCAGTTTCAATAAAATATTGTTCATAAAGATCTTTTTCTCTTTTTATTTCTTTTGGATACAGAGTTCTTAATGATATTAGCTGGATCAAAGAGTATGTGCAGTTTTATCTTTCTTTGGGCATAGTTCCAAAATGTTCTCCAGAATGATTAGACTAAATCACAGTTCTATATACATTAGTATACATTAGTACATTAGTATACCTGGTTTTCCACATCCCCTCCAACATTTGTCATTTTACTTTTTTGTTATGTCAGCCAATCTGATAGTGTGAGGTGGTAACTTAAGAGTTGTTTTAATTTGTATTTCTCTAAAAAGTGATTTTGAAAATTTTTCATGTGACTAATGATAACTATTGATTTTTTTTCTTCTGAAAACTACCTGTTTATATGTTTTGATCACTTATCAATTGGAGAATGGCTTTTATTTTTATGAATTTGGTCTAATTCCCTGGAAAATTGAGAAATGAGACATTTATTGTAAAATCCACCATATTTCCCCTCCCAGTTTTCTTTTTTTACTTCTGATTTGGCTACATTTTTGCAAATTTTTTTATTAAATTTGATGTAATAAAAATTTTCCATTTACTTCCCATGGTCTACTTTTTCTTTTTTGTAATATGAAACTCTTATCTTATCCATAGATCTAATAAATTTTTCTGTGCTCCTTTATTTATATCACCTTTTACATCTAAATCATGTACTCAATATGACTTATATTGGTATATAGTATGAAATGTTTATGCCTAAGTTTCCTCCAAACTTCTTTCAAGGAGTTTTTGCCAAATATTGAATTCTTGCCTCCAAAGCTTGGCTTTTTGGATTTATCAAATACTAGATTACTAGAATAATTTACTTCTACATGTCGTGAACCTAATCTGCTCCACTGATATACAACTCTTATTTCCTATCTTGTATCAGATTGTTTTGGTGATTTCTGGCTTATAATATAATTTAAGTTCTGCTGCTGCTAGGCTGTTTTCCTTCATTCTTTTTTTTTAAAATTGATTTATTGATTTAATTAATTAATTAAAATATCAATTGATATTCTTGACCTATTGTTCTTTTAGATGAATTTTATTATTTATCTAGCTTTATGTAATATTTAATGGGCAGATTAATGTGGCACTGAATTAGTAAATTAATTAGGTAGAATTGTCATTATTACTCGACTCGGCCAATCCATGAGCAGTTAATATTTCTCCAACTGTTTATGTAGTAAAAATGTTTTATAATTGTTCATATAATTCCTTATATGTCTTAGTGGTTAAAAATTCCAAGAAGTTTATACTATGAATACTTATTTTTTTAAAAAAATGTCTTTTTCTATCTCCTGCTGTTTATTGGTAATATATGGAAATGCTGTTTATTCGTATATATATAATATGTAATATATAGAAATGCTTATAATTTATATGTACTTATTTTATATCTTTCAACTTTGCCAAAGTTGCAATTGTTTCAGTTAGTTTTTTTTGTTTGTTTGTTTTGTTTTGTTTTGTTTTACATTGATTCTCTCCATCATGTCATCTGTAAAGAGTGATTGATTCCAAATTGTTCTACAAATTGTTTGGATCAGTTTGTGATACCACCATAAGTACATTAGTGTCCCTATCTTGTTTCATTGTCTTTTATTATTGTTTCAGTTTTTTTTTTTAATCGCTTTAAGCTAGCATTCCTAGAACAATTATGAATAATAGTGATGATAATGGACTTCCTTGTTTCACTCCTGTTCTAGTGGGAAGGCTTCTAGTTTATCCCCATTTAAGATAAATATTTTCTCTTTATTTTAGATACTATTTGTCATTTTAAGAAAAGCAACATTTATTCCTTTGTTTTTTAATGTTTTTAATAGAGACAGGGTTATATTTTTGAAAAGCACTTTCTGCATCTGTTGATTTAATCATAGGAATTTTTTTGTTATTGATAAGACCAATTGGGCTTTTAGTTTTCTTAATATAAAGCCAGCCTTGAATTGCTATAAATCCCACTTGGTCATACTGTATGATCTTTGTGATGTATTTTTATAATATCCTTTCTAGTGGGTTGTTGGGTTTTTTGTATATTTAATTTTTTTGCAATATTCCTTAGAATAATTGGCTTACACTTTTTTCTGCTTTTGATCTCCCTGATTTAGTAATTAAAGCCATATTTGTGTCATAGAAGGAATTTTTAAAGATTTTTTTCCTGTTCTTTCAAATATTTTATATAATATTAGAATTATTATTTAAATGTTTGGCATAATTTTCTTGTAAATTCATCTGGTCTTAGGATTTTTTTCCTTAAGAAGCTCATTTATGACTTTCTTTTTGTAAGATAAGATTATTTAAATACTCTATTCCTTCTATTAATCTGGGAAATTAATATTTTTTGCAAATATTCATCCATTTCACTTATGCTATCAGTTTTGTTGGCATGTAACTAGGCAAAATAGTTTTTAATAATTGTTATAGGGGCAGCTAGGTGGCACAGTGGATAGAGCACCAGCTCTGAAGTCAGGAGATCTAAGTTAAAATTTGAGCTCAGACACTTAACACTTCCTAGCTGTGTGACTCTGGGCAAGTCACTTAACCCCAATTACCTCAGCAAAAATAATAATAATAATAATAGTTACATTTTATCTTCATTGGTGGTACATTTATTTGTCTTTTCATTTTTAATGCTACTAATTTGGTTTCCTTCTTTAATTGAATTAATCCAATGACTTATTTTATTGACTTTTTTCCCCCATGGAACAAGCTCCTAGTTTTGTTATTAGTTCTGTTTTTCTCCATTGGATTTTTTAAAACTTTCAATTTTTTAAATTTATTGATTTTTAGGATTTCTATTTTGGTATTTAATTGGGGCTTTAAAATTTGTTCTTTTTCTAGGTTTTTTTTTTTTTTTTTAGCAGCTTTTCCAATTCATTGATCTGCTTTTTCTTGTTCTGATATAACCTTTAGAGATATAAATTCCCCTTAAGTACTGTTTTATTGTATTCTTAAGAATGTGATCTGTTTTCTCATTATCATCATCTTTAATGAATTTATTGATTTTTTCCCCCTGTGATTTTTTTTTGATGAGTTATTCTTTAAAAATAGATTATTTAATTATTAATTTTGAATGTCTGTTTTATTGATTATAATTTTGTTACATTATGAGCTCAAAGGGGTACATTTAATATTTCTGCTTTGCTTCATTTGTTTATGCTCTAAAACATGATCAATTTTGTTATGAAGTTGCTGTGTTCAGCTGAGAGGAAAATATACTCTTATTTCCATTTATTTTTCTTCTAAAGTCTGTCATATCTAATTTTTCTAAAATTTATTCTTCTAAATTAAGATCTATATATAAATATAGTCTTTCTTCCTATAATTCATTTTGTTTTTCTTTAAGTATTGGATGTTCTGCCATTTGCTACATATTTTTTTAGTATTGATATTATTTAATTGTCTATAATACCTTTTAGCAAAATATAACTTCCATATTGCTTTTAATTAGGTCTGGTTTTTGCTTAACTTTATCTGAGATCGTGATTACTCCTCCTGCCTGCCCTTTTTTTTTTTTTTTAACCACAGCTGAAACATAACAGATTCTTAATAACATTGATTATCTAAGTGAAATAGATGAATGTTTATATTGTGAGAAGGAAATAAAATATTTTGTGTCCCTATCTTAGAAAAAAGAAATTGAAAAAGTAATAAATGAGCGCCCCTAAAAAATACAATCCAGGACAAGATGGATGTACAAGCAAATTCCACCAAACATTTAAGGAATGATTAATTTTAATATTAGCAGAAAAGTTTGGGGGAGTTCAGCTAGAATGTTTATGTTACCATCTTGGCTCTGGCTTGGAAGGATGTTTTGGTTTTATTATTTGTCTTTTTAAAATAATACATGTGGACAAGAACAAAAAAAGCTAAGTTAAAGTGAAATATTTAGAAACCTAGGATATTCAAAACATTTAAAAATACTTAGCAAAAAGAAAACATTTTAATAATCATTTTATACCTCATTACTTCAGAAAATTAAATCAATAAAAATTGTTCTATTTCCAGTTAGTCTCTTAAAAGTTTTCATGATACAACCAATCAATAAAAATGAAAAAATAAAATTCATATAATCTTTCTTTCATTTAATTTAAAGTATTTTTATATTGGCATAGAGTTCACATACTTATTTACTTTTTTGCAAGTCCACATTTTTATATTGTATATTATTTAAATGCTATCATTTCAACAAAATGCACATTCAACAAAATACCTATTACTTAAACACTATCATTTCAACAAAATAAGATAATTAGCCTTTCTTCATTTCTTTGTAAAAAATTACACTGCAGTACTTTTATTTTGCCACCATTAGATGCATATTAGAATTTTAAAAAAATTATTAACATTAATAAAAACATACATTTGCATTTAATATGTAAAACTAAATTAGAAATAATGCCAGTATATTTTAAAACATTAATCATTTAAAAGTTGATAATGATGTTTTATTTTTGAATGTCTCTGATATGCAAATAGCTTTTCATGTACCCGAATTTTTGGTCATAAGAGTGGGATGGCTTATTTCAAGAGAGAGATCTCCTCTACATAATATATGATAAATTTTTGCAAAAAAAAAAAAATACCAATGTAGTGATGTCTCCCATGGAATAGTTGGAAAAAATTAAAATCATTGTCTTACTATTTAAGCTATAGTATAAGCATTTGACAATCTTCTAATATAGTTAAAATGGCTGATAAATTCTTGGTTTAAGAGATAAATATTTTTTAGGAGGGAGAAGAGGATAACAATGGGAAAGTACTGAACTATATATTGAAATTCATACAAATAAAGAAATTTCAGTTGGTGATATATCTGATGGATAAAACGAATCTTTTCATCTGGTAGTTCACTATGGAGATAAAGCATGGTATAGTAGAAAAATGTATGAGACATAGGTACAGATTGAACTTCTGGCTGAACGCTTGTAAGTCTTTCTGAAAATGAGTTTTATTATTTGCTAAAGTAAATGTAATAATAACTTAAAATATATCTTTTGTTCTTCCAAATAGATTTTATTTTTTTTCTAGCTCTTTAAGATAATTTTTGATAGTGTATAGGCACTTAGGTAAATTGTCATTTTTATTACATTGGTTTGATTTATTCATAAGTAATTGATGTTCTTTCCAGTTGTTTAGCTCCTGACTTCATTTGTGTGAAAAGTGTTTTGTAATTGTGTTCATGTAGTTCCAGAGTTTGACTTTTCAGGTAGACTCCTAAATATTTTATACTGCCTACATTTTATTTAAAATGGAATTTCTCTTTCTGTCTTTTGCTGGTTATTTTTCTTGTATATGTAGAAATGCTGATGATTTATGTTGATTTGTTGTATATTTTGCAATTTTGGTAAAATTATTAATTTTTTCAACTAGTTTTTAGTTGATTCTGTTAAGTTTATTATCGTATCATTTGCATAAATCTCTGAGGCTAGATTTGAAGTCCTCCTGACTTCAGGGCTGGTGCTATATCCACTATACCAATTAGCTGCCCCTTAATTTCTTTTTCTTCTCATTGCTATAGCTAACATTTTCAATACAGTACTGAATAGTAACAGTTATAATGGGTATCCTCAATTCATCCCTGATGTTACTGAGAAGGCTTCTAGCTTATCTCCCGATTATTTGGGGATTATTTTGGATAAATACTATTTATTATTTTAAGGAAAGTTCCATTTATTCCTATGCTCTCTAGTGTTTTAATGGGGATGGGAGCTATATTTTCTCAAAGACTTTTTCTGCATCTATTGAGGTAATAATATGATTTCTGTTGGTTTTGTTAATAATACAATCAATAATGTTGATAGTTTTTCTAATACTGAACCAGACATGCATTCCTGGTGAAAATTCTACCTGGTCATAATGTATGATCTTTGTGATACATTTCTATAATCTCCTGCTAGTTAAATGTATCATCAATATTGCATCAATATTCATTAGGTAAATTGGTTTGTGGTTTTCCTTCTCTGTTTTAACTCCTTCTGGTTTAGGTATCAGCATCATATTTATATCATGAAAGGAAATTGTTAAGACTTCTTTTGCCTGTTTTCCCAAATAATTTACATAATGTTGAATTAAATGCTCTTTAAGTGTTTGGCAGAATTCACTTGTGAACTCATCTACCCCTGGGACTTTTTTCCCAGGATGTTCTTTGATGGTTTATTCAATCTCTTTTTCTAAGATGGGATTGTTTAAGTATTCTGTTTCCTCTTCTGTTTATGTTTTTGTAAATATTCATCAACTTCACATCAACTTCTTTCTTTTGAGAATTGGATGCTATACCACATGTATGTGGAATATTGATATTATTTCATTGTCTATGATACTTTTTGGGAAGACATAGGTTCCTTCCTTGTCTCTTTTAATTAGATCTCTTTTTTGTTACTACCTCTGCGGTTTTTTTTTTTTTTTTTTTTTTGGTTTTGTTTTGCTTTGTTTTGTTTTTTACTTTACCTGAAACATAATAGATTCTGCTACAGTTGTTTACCTATATTCTATGTGTGTCTCTCTGCTTTAAGTGTATTTTTTTTTATAAACAATATATAGTGGGATACTAGTTTTTTTAATCTACTATCTGCTTCCATTTTTTTTAATGAGGGATAAGTTCATCCCATTCACATTTAAACTTTTTATTATTGAGTATTTTCTTCTATTCTGTTTTTCCTCTTGTTTATCCTAATCTTTCTCCTTTCACTCCTTTCCTCTTCACCATTGTTTTCTTCAAATCACTACCTCCCCCAATCTGCTCTCCCTTCTGTCACTCTTATCATTTTTTTTGTCTCCCTCTACTCCTGCTTCCCTATAGGGTAAGATAGATTTCTATACCCAACTGATTTTGTATATTATTCCCATTCTGATCCAATTCTAATGAAATTAAAATTCAAGCAACGCCAAACATCCCCTCCCATCTTCCCTGTAATGGGTTGTTGGCTCCTCTTCATGAGAGATAATTTATCTCATCTTACTTTTCCCTTTCTTCTGTTTCTAGTGTCTCCTTCTCATCCTGTAATTCCTTTTTATATCATCCTGTTATGAGTTCAAATGTTGGAGTTCTTGTTTTTCTCATAGCCGGTTTAGCTTAGAGCCCTCCGAATGTCTCCAAATCCAAGGGTTTTGTCCTTTAGCCTCCAACCAGCACAGAGATGGAATGAATCTCTTGTCTCCTTCACTCTGGGCTCGGCTAATTTTCTGGTGAGTCTTTCAGACCAGCTTGGTCTCAGTGGGGAAGTGCAGGAGCCCAGCCACCAACTACAATGGTATGAGATGAAGATGAATCTGGTTGTCCGCTGAACTCTCCACTCGTAGCTTTATCCTCTGAAAACTCTTCGTCTGCCACCAGCCAGCCAAGTGGAATATATTCTGCCTTGCCTCGGAAAGAGGGCTTCTGGTGTAATTCCGCTGAAATCCGTCAAAGTGCTCTCTGCACCAGAGTCACTCCTCTCGAGTCCAGCTGAACTCTCCTCCACGGCCAGCCAGCCAAGAGGAAAAAATGTATTCTCTCTTGCCTTGCCGTGGAGAGAGGGATTATGGGTTTTCTCCCATAGTGCTCTCTGGCCCAAAGAGCTTCAAGGGAGGTGTGAACTCATTGAACTCCAATGAGTAAAGGTGTGAACACAAGCCTTGTATTAATTAGTTCTACTTAGTACCTTGTTTCAGGTTCTGCCCAAAATCTTCTTGTAAGATTAGATCAACTCTAATTAGTTAGCAGTTTATAAGGATTCCAACATCATCCCATCAAAGTCACCTTTATGTAATATATACTCCTTTTAATTGCTAATAGTGATACTATTCAAGTTACAAATATCATCTTTCTATGTAGGGAATCAAACAGTTTAGCCTTATTGAATCCTGCATATTTTCTTTCCTTTTTACCTTTTTATGCTTCCTCTAGAGTCTTGTGTTTGAAGATCTTTTGTTTTGTTGTTGTTCAGCCTATTTGTTTATGCCTGTAGGATTATGTTCAATTTCACCATGTATGTCGTTCTTGATTTTAGTCTTAGCTCCTTTGCCTTCTAAGTAAAATCTGCTGAATACTATGTATTCCTTAATGTGGCTTTATAATATTTGAGTTGTTTCTTTCTGCTTGCTTTGCAATAGTTTCTCCTTTACCTAGGAATTCCAAAATTTGGCTATAATATTCCTGGGAGTTTTCAGTTTGGAATCTTTTTCAAGAGATGACTGGGTAGATTTTTTTTTTCCAGTATCTATTTTACTCTTAGTTCTAGGATATCAGGGCAGCTTTCTTTGATAATTTTTAAAAGTACATTGTCCAGGTCCTTTTTTTTTTTTTTTTTTCAGATAGTCTAGTAATTCTTATATTATCTCTCCTTACATTATTTCTGATGTGGTAGAATAATTCAGAACTATATGATCCATTTTCCAGTTCAGTTTTTTTTTTTTTTCTAATGAGATATTTTTACAGCTTCTTTTACCTTTTCATACTTTTTGCGATTGATTCTTGATGTCTTGTCCAATTCTAATTTTAAGGAGTTTTTTTTTTTTTAGTTAGTTTTTTTAACCTCCTTTTCCATTTTGCCAATTCTTTTTTTTAAAGGGAGAGAAGAAAATAAGCATTTATTAGATGGGCTTACCTCCCCAGACTCATGACTCTGGGAGAAAGGTGCTATTATGATCTCCATTTTACCATTGAAGAAAGAGGCAAGCAGTGCTTTGATGGCTTGCTCAGGATCATATAGGTATAAGGATCTGAAGACACATTGGAACTCATATCTTGTTGATTCCAGGCCCATTGTGCTAACTGCCTGATTTTCTTTTCTTTTTTCTTTTTCCCATCTTTGTAAGTTCTTTTTTTTTTTTAAATAATAGCTTTTAATTTTCAAAATACCTGCAAAGATAGTTTTCAAAATTCACCCTTGCAAAACCCACTATTATTCCAAGTTATTCTCCCTCCCTTCCCCATCCTCCTCCTCTAGACAGCCAATAATCCAATATATATATTAAACATGTGCAATTCTTCTATACATATTTCTGTATTTATCATGCTGCACAAGAAGAATCAACTCAAAAAAGGGGAAAAAACAAGAAAGAAAACAAAAAACAAGCAAACAACAAAAAAAAGTGAAAAAACTATGTTGTGATCCACATTCAGTCCTGACAGACTTCTTTCTGGATGCAAATGTCTCTCTCCATCACAAATCTGTTGTAATTGGTCTGATCACCTCATTGTTGAAAAGAGCCATGTTCATCAGAATTGATCATCATGTAATCTTATTGCTATGTACAATATTTTCTTGATTCTACTCACTTCACTTATCATCAGTGCATGTAAGTCTCTCCAGGCTTTTCTGAAATCATCCTGCTCATCATTTCTTATAGAACAATTATATTCCATAGCATTTATATACCATAACTTATTCAGCCATTTCCCAACTGTTAAGAATCCATTCAGTTTCCAGTTCCTTGGATTGGCCAGTTCTTAAAAGGAATTTATTTCTTCAGTAAAATTTTGTATGTCTCTTTGCAATTTGGGAATTTCCTTTATCAAGCTATTGATTTTTTTTTTTTAAATGATTTTCTTATGTTATTCTCATTTCTTTTGCCATTTTTTTCCTTCTGTTTGTTATTTGATTTTTAAAGGACTTTTGGGACTTGAGTTCTTTTTGGACCCGAAGCCAGTTCTTATCTTTCTTTGAGACTTTGAATGTATATATTTTAACATTGTTGTCCTCTTCTGAATTTATGTTTTTTTGGTCTTTCTTATCACCATAATACCTTTCTATAGTCAGGTGTTTTTTTTTCCCCTTTGGTTGCTTATTTCTTTTTAGCCTATTTTATTACTTTTAAAGTTGAGTTCTGCTCCTAAGGTGAAAAGGGCACTGTTCCAAGCTTATTTTGCTGGAGATTACTCTGGCTCTGGCTACTAACCTAGTGTTACATCAGGTCTGAAGGGACCCTGGTCACTTTCTTGATGCTCTGTTGAGATCCACAAAATGGGAAGTTGATGTTGCACCATGGCCATAGGTAGCCTGATCATTTGCTTCAGGCTGTGGGGGATTCTGGCTGTTCATGTGGTGCTGTGCTGGAGTCTATAAGAGAGGGCTTGATACTACATGGGAGAGAGAATATGGATACTTGTCTGGTGTTTGCCTGTACCTAGGAGGGTTGGGGAATGAGAGAGACTAGACTGATTGCTTGCCTGCTGTTAAATCAGAGCCATAGGGTCTTGGTCACTGACTTGTGTTGGGGCTCACTGTTTCCCATTGGCTTGCTGAGGCAGAGCCTGTTGTTGTCTTGCTAGGACACTTGCTGCCTTAGAATGCACTTCCCTTTTACCTGCTGTCCTTTCAAGTTGTCTTGGGCTGGAAAATTGTTCCACTGCATTTTTTTGTCAGTTCTACCTTTCTAGAATTTGTTTTAAAGTGCTATTTTATGATTGTTGGAGGTGAATTTGGGAGAATTCAGGAGATTTTTCTGCTTTCTCTGTCATTGAAGCTCCTAGAAGTTTCTCCTCTTAGCCCTTATAAAATCTTAAAACAAAACATCATTTGGTAGACTAGAATTAATTGCTAGTTAGGTTGTTCTTGAAAATTTTTTCTTTTGCAGCATGTTTCTATATTTTTGTATTCATTCTCAGTTATCTTCCCTGGTATCTGTCCTGCATTTTTGACTTTTGAAAATCAGAGCTCAGTCATGAATCCAAATGCAACCAAAATTTTCTTTTTTGACATTGTTCTTTTTCATTGCTAATATTTATATTAAATTTTTAGAATTTTATTGTTAAGAGGCTGCTATCTTTTCTGAATTCTTTAGCTTTCTTCCTTGAAGTTTTTAGAAATTTTGTTTTCCAATATCTATTATAGGTTTGGATTATATCCAGCATATCAGTCATATGATTATATATTAAATGCTTACTATGTGCAAGTTATTGCAATAGGTTGCAATACTGCAATGCAATTACTGTTAAGTCAAACAATTCCTTTCTATAAGAAGTTTCTTTTTAATAAGAAAGATAAGGATATATATATATATATATACACATATATATATATATATTATACAGAATAAATATACAGAAACCTAATACAAATCAATATAAAGTAGCTTGAGACTGAGGATACTAGCATTGGAGAACTCATGAAAGATTTCTTAACAGAATGTGATGGTCCAGTTGTATTTTAAAGGATGAAAAGTATTCTAGGAGAAAGATGTGAAGAAGTAGTCCATTACAGGCATGGTAAGTGACCAGTGTACATCCTAGAAGAGAATAGGCTTAGTTTGGCTGATTTGCATAGTGAGAGAAAGAATAATGTGGAATGACATTGAAAAAAACTGGTTGGGATAGGTTTGTAAAGAGCTTTAAAAGTTAAACAGGAGCTTATGTGTGATTCTTTAGACAATAAGAAATCATACACATTTGAGAAAATGTGATCAGAGTTAAGGTTGTGGAAAACTACATTGGTAGCATTATAGAAGATTAACTAAAATGGAAGAACTTGAGGCAGTAAAACCATTTAGAAAACAGTTATGATAATTTAAGTGAGAAACACAGTACACCTAAACTAAAATGGTAGCTATGTGAGTAGAGAAATGGAGTCAGACACAAAAGATGTTATGAAGGTGGAAATGTTAAGTTTGACAACTGATTAAGTAAGACTAAAGGGTTGAACAAAACATGAATTGCAAACCTAGTAACCTAGAAGAACAGAAATAAGGTAGTTTGGAAAAAGAGTTGGGGAAAAGCAATTAAGGAAGTTTGATATTAAACTGAATCTCAGAAGAGATGGAGCTAGATATCTAGATCTGAGAGTTACTGGAACAGAGACGATAAGTAAACCATGGGAACTGAGAGAAAAAAGAACACCCACAGTTAGGGGACATTATCTGGATGATGAACCAGCAAAGGATGTTGAAATGAGTTTAAACAAGTAGGAACAGAACTAAAGGAATATCATAAAATCTCAGAGAGGAGGGACTGTCCAAGAAGAGAGGATGATTAATGGGTTCAAATGCAGAAGATATGTCCAAAAAAAAAAAAAAAAAGATGATATATGAAAAAATCAGATTTAGCAATTAAGAGATTATTGATCAACAATTGCTTGAGGAGGAGGAAAGTATTGGGGTCAGGAGATATAAGATTTTATCTTTCTCTGCCTGAGCAGCCTCAATAATAATTGATACTTCTAAGGGGGAAAATATGGACAGAAAAAAAGAAGAGGGAATATAGACATGACATCTTAAATACTTTCATTCTATGGAAAACACAAATGCTAAAGAATGAGTAAATAAGTATACAGATTATGAATCAAGAGGAAAAGTTTAGAATAGATAGAAGGGAAGAGAATCAATGATGAGAAGAGGGTAAAGATATCATTCTTAAGAAAAAATAACAAAAGAACTTACAGGGATGAAAGAAATAGGGAATTTTGTTTTAGCCACTTAAATGAGAAGAGAAAAATGACAAGAATTAGATAACTTTTTTTTTTAAAGGAAAAATGGAATCAATAAGTTAAGAAAAACCCCAAAACTAGGAAAAGGGTTGACAAGTATTGGAGTGTAGCAGTGAGGATGAGAAAGAAACAGTTTGTGGAAATAGGGTTATATCAAAGTAGATTTATCAGAACTTTTCTAGGCTCAAAATTTTGACATAATCAAGGAAGAGTGACCAAAAAGAACACACCCCTCAAAAAAATATTAGAAACACAAGTAGAATAAATAACAAACTTAATTAATTTATTTATATATTAATAGATTAAGTAATTGTACATTAAAACAAAAGAGAATGACAGATTGAATAAGAAAACAAACCCCAATAAACTGATTTTTGTAGGAAACATTTATAAAGTAAAGACATATAATAAAAGTAGAAGTCATAAAAAAATTACTATTAACTGAATAAAAAAAGGGGCATTCTGGGTCACAGTATCAGACAAAGCAAAACAAAAATTCACAAAAATAAACAGATAAACACCTTATACTATGCTGAAAGGAACTACAGATAATAAATTAACACCAGTTTTAAACTTTAAGCAAGTTTAAGTGGCATGGCATCTAAATTCAGAAAAGAAAAATTCACTGACTCACAAGAAGATAGAAATAATAATAATAAATATTAACATCTTTCCAAGTTGGACAAATCTAATACAAATTGGGTGGGATGGGGTGTGTGAATTGTCATTTCTCAGAGAGGATCAAAATAACATTATTATGTTAGAGTCATGTTATAGTGTATCCAGTTGTAGCTGATTAGACCAGTGTGATCTCAAAATGCTCTACCACAGGTCAGGCCCATGTGAACATTTGATGTGTATTCTCTAATTCTGTTCATTTGTATTTGTTTTGAGCTACTTCAATTCTACTTTTTTATAGAGTACAACACCTTCTTTGCTGAGGGCACACCATGCTGGCAAGTCCTGTGTCAGTATCTCTTTTGTCACACAATCAATTCCAGAGTTCAAACAAAAGAGAAAATATAAAATTGAACAAGTTATTATATGTTAAAACTAAAAAACTCATGGAACCTTTTCAATGGGACTGGTAAAAATAATACTTAGTGCTCACTAATATATGGCACTTGTATAAAAATTGACCAAATATTAGAATTCAGAGAAAAATATATATAAGAACAATTATACAAAATACATCCATTTCAGATCATAGCATAAGAAAATTAGAAAAAATTTCACAGAATATGAATAAAAAACATGGTCTTAAATGGTAATCTGATAGTAAAATCCTACATAATGAATGGGTTAAGAAACAACAAAGATCATAGGAATTATAAATATTATTGTGAAAGGCAATAATAATTAACAAAAAAAATATCAAAATTTCTTCATGCAACTAAGTTAGTCTTCATGGGAAGAATTAAGTCCCTAAAACACATATTAATAAAATGAAAAAGATTAATGAAATAAATTGCACTTAAAAATTAGAAAAATAGGTGTTAGAGTAAAGATGGCAGAAAAAAATCCAACATCTTCCCCTAACTGCTCCAAATTCCTTTAAATAATGACTCTTAAACAAATTTTAGAGTATCAGAATGCTCAAAAAATAGAGTAGAAACTCTTCCTGCTGAAGGCAACTTAGAATATCAGTAGAAAAGGTCTTTGACGCCACAGTGGGAGTCCAATGTGCAGTCCCACTGCAGGCTGCACCAGCTCAGCTCACCCTGGCCCCAAGCCAGCAAAGCAGGAACTGACCTAGGCAACTCTGAATCAGCACAGTAATGACTTCCAGACATCTCAGTCCAGAGACATCAAAGAAAACTTGGAAGGTTCATTGCAACAGTGTAGAGGCCAGCATGGAATCCCAGCACAGGCTACACCAGTGTGGCCTAGCCCTTGCCCCAGCCCTGGCAAAACAGGACTCTGTTGCTTTAGCACATTAGATCTTACAGCTATAGTGAGGTGAGGACACTTCTAACAATCCAAGGCAGAAAAGAAGGCTTGTGGTCCAGTCCCTAGAAGGATCATTGAAAAAAGCTACACAATCCCCCAGAAGCTTGGAACAGTGCACCCTTCACCCTGGAAACAGAGCCATACTTTAACAAAGAGTTAAAAGCTAGGTAATAGTCTAGCAAAATGAGCAAACAGTAAAAAAAGTTTCTAACCATTGAAAGTTTTTTAACCATGGTAACAAGGAAGATCAAAACATAAGATGATAACAAAGTCAAAGTTTCTACATCCAAAACTTCCAAGAAAAATAAAAATTGGGTTCAGGATATGGAAGAGCTCAAAAAGGATTTTGCAAATTAAATTAAGAAAGATAGAGGAAAAAATAGGAAAAGAAATGAGAGGGGTGCAAAACGAAATACAAAAAAAAAAAAAAACAAACAAACAAACAAAAAAAAACTAATGAAGAGAAGAATGTCTTCAAAAGCAAAATTGATCAATTGGGAAATGAGGTACAAAAGCTCACTGAGGAAAATAATTCCTTAAAAATTAGAATTGAGAAAATGAAAATTAATTAGTTTATGAAAAATATACAATAAAACAAAACAAAAAAAAATAAAGAAATTGAAAAAATATGAAATATCTTATTGGAAAAATAACTGACCTGGAAAATGGGTCCAGGAGAGATAATATGAAAATTATTAGTCTACCTCAAAATCATGATCAAAAAGAGAGGCTGGACATTGTCTTTCAAGAAATTATTAAAGAAAATTGTCCTGGTATTCTAGAACTAGAAGGTAAAATAGAAATTGAAAGAACTCACTTCTTGAAAAAGATCCATAAAAATTCCAGGAATGTTATATCCAAATTCCAGAACTCCCAGGTCAAGGAGAAAATATTGCAAGCATTCAGAAAGAAACTATTCAAATATAGTGGAGCCACAATCAGGATAACATAAGATTTAGCTACTTCTATATTAAAAGAATGGAGGGCTTGGAATATTGAGAGAGCAATGGAGTTAGGATTACAACCAAGAATCACCTACCCAGCAAAACTGAGTTTAGCCCTTCAGAGGAAAAGGTGATCATTCAATGAAATAGATTTTCAAACATTTATGATGAAAGACCAGAATTAAATGGAAAAATCTGATTTTTAAATAAAAAAAAGTTGAATATGAAGGGATAATATTTTTTTTTTAAAGATGAAATTAAGAGGTGAGAGAAGAATGTACTGGGAGAAAGAGAAAAAGTAGAATGGTTTTAATTATCTGCCATATCTAGAAGCTGGAAAATAAAAGGATGCCCATCAATTGGAGAATGGTTGAATAAATTGTGGTATATGAATGTTATGGAATATTATTGTTCTGTAAGGAATGACCAGCAGGATGAATACAGAGAGGACTGGCGAGACTTACATGAACTGATGCTAAGTGAAATGAGCAGAACCAGGAGATCATTACCTGGTTACCTCAACAACGATACTGTTTGAGGATATATTCTGATGGAAGTGGATCTCTTCGTTACAGAGAGCTTTATTGATCAAAGATGGGCAGAAGCAGCTACGCCCAAAGAAAGAACACTGGGAAATGAATATAAACTGCTTGCATTTTTGTTTTTCTTCCCAGGTCATTTATACCTTCTGAATCCAATTTTCCCTGTGCAACAAGAAAACTGTTCGGTTCTGCACACATATATTGTATCTAGGATATATTATAACCTATTCAACATGTAAAGGACTGCTTGCCATCTAGGGGAGGTGGTGGAGGGAGGGAGGGGAAAAATAGGAACAGAAGTGAATGCAAGGGATAATGCTGTAAAAAATTACTGTGGCATGGGTTCTATCAATAAAAAGTTATTAAAAAAATAATTATCTGCCATAAAAAAAAAAAAAAAAAAGGAAAGAAAACACTTTTATAGTGGAGGGGAAGAGGGGCAAAGAGGGGAAATGAATAAACCTTACTCATCAGAATGAGTTCAAAGAGGAAATTCCTAGTATGGGAATAGAAATCTATCATGTTCTGCAGGAAAACAAGAGGGGAATAAGATAGAAGGGAAGAGGAAGATAAAAGAAAGAGCTTATTTGGGAAGGGAGTAGTCAATAGCAAAATACTTTTGAGAATGGGTGAGGTAAAAGAGGAAAAAGAATAGAATAAATAGGGGGAAAACAGAGTAAGCAATGGTAATTTTTCAAAGAATTTTAAAACAAGTTTCTCTGATATGGCCCTATTTCTCAAATATAGAGGAAATTGAGTCAAATTTATTAAAAATTAAGAGCCATGCCTCAGTTGATAAATGATCAAAAGATATGATCTATGCCCATAGAACTATAAATTCTTGCATATGTTTTCACCTAATAGTACTACTACTAGGCATGAATCCTAAAAAAAAATTTTTTAAAAAGGAAAAGGACCTATATGTACAAATATATTTATAGAGCTTTCTTTTAACCACCAAATCCCAGGCTTTTAATAAATGGTACCTTATTATGTTGTATATATAGTATACTCAACTTAAAAAAAATATTAATATAACTGTCTATAATGTGATTTCATCTATGTAGAAAGCTCCTTAGTGAGAAAATTGTCTCTCTACCAACTCAAATTATCACCTGTTCTACAATTTATAGTCTTAGAAAATTGGCAGTAGTCCTCAGACATTAGTTGACTTATCCAGAGTCACATAAGCTAATGGGTGATGGGACTTGAACCCAGTTTGTCTTAACTCAGGAACCAGCTTTCTATCTCTTATCCTTACTGCTTCTACAACTATTTCTTAAGCCTGGTAAAATGATAAATTGTACTTTTGCCTAAAATGTGATATTCTGTTATTTTTTATATATTCAACACAGTTCATAAATAAATCATTAGTACAAGAATAGTAATGTTGGCATAATTACTTTCTACTAATTTGTCTATCAGCTAAAAACAGGGAAAAACTAAGAACTAAATTATTTTGAACAATAATGTTACTTGCATGTGTTATTACAACTTATATTATAATTTGTAATTGTAACTTGTATTTTATTTTTATTTTTCAGCTGGTCTCTGTGATATTAATGAAGGGACTGTAGTGCCAGAGGATCGTTGCAAGTCCCCCACTTCTGGTAATTGTAGTTTTTCTCCTCTTTGATGAATATTATTGTATATGTAATGATGCCAATAATCATTATGGTTTATCAATTATATACATGTTTTAAAGAAACAGGTCTATAGGAGTATTGTATGTATGATGTTTGGATATGTGTGATATTTAAGTTAGCATTTCCTTAAGATGGGTTCTTCATTTAATTTGTGAAGTGGATATATGTACACATACATATACAAATATTTATGTGTACTTATATATATGGGTATAAATTTGTAACTTTTTTAGTATCATTGGTTTCTTTTATGATCCAATGTAGTTTATTTTATGCATTTTAAAACATTCTGAGTAGGAGTCCATGCAACAAAAATAATTTAGAACTCCTTCCTGAAGATGTTTCATTTTCATTAGATTGAAAAGGAATGTAATTTCCTTTACTAGGAAATCCACACCACTTAACTGGTACAAAGATCATAGAATAACATGCTCAATTTTGGAATATTTTATTTCCTTTGAAATAGTCATTCTCTTGCTTTTTATAGATTATAATGAGCTACAATATTTTTGATAATATAGACATTCCTATTATTTTATGGTGGTATGGAAAGGAGAGTAAAAGTATTATGGATAATAATTTACTTTCCTGCAGTCTGTAAATGAATGTTTTTTTTTTTCCTTTTCAGTGAAAAGGCCATTAGCACTTAAATTATCTTTGATGTTAATTAAATTTAAAGGATTTTTTAATGAGAGTTTATAAGATAAAAGGGCAAATCTGTTATGTAGCTGGCATAAAATGATTTCTCATCTCTTTTTGATCCATGATTCTATGTGCCTTATTTCTTTGTTGAGATTTTTGAAGAACATTGTGCATGGAGCCCTCCATCCTTACTCTTTAGTTTTAGGTTAAGAAGAAATGAAGTTAATGATTCAGGATAGGGAGAAAAAAAAATATATATAGATATATGTGTGTGTGTGTGTGTGTGTGTGTGTGTGTGTGTGTGTGTGTGTATGTAATAACAGCTAACTACTGTATTTCACTAAAGGGTCTTGACTGTGAGTAGTCTTCAGTTTTCCAAAATATTAATATTCCTCTCACATGTGTTTATTTTATAATGAATGGTTTAGCTATGGAATCTTTTAGGCTTTGAGAATAATATAAATAGTATATTCAAAAACTAAATCTAAATTATTTTCAGTGAAATGAAATGCAGAATATAAAACACATATATATTTATATATTGTGTTTTGTAATTGTAATATAAAACATATATTTATATACTGTAATGTTTAAATATATAAAACAAATATATTTATATTTCATGTAAAATATGAAATGCAGAAAATATGTCTTAGAAACATTAAAATTATTAAAAATTGGTATGATCCATATAAACTTCCTACTGCCTGTTGAATATCACAATATTCTGAATGTCATGATTCATTACAAAATTGACCAAAATAAAGTTTATTCTATTTATTTTAAATGTTGATTGAATAGTTTGGAGTAAGAAAGTGTCAAGGCCATAAAACAAATTATGCTTCATATATTAAACTCAGTGTCTTATTTAAGAAAAAGTTAAATAGACATTGAAAAATTTGGAAAATATCTAATTTGGCCCGCTCAATGTAACATTGTAGATAAAGGTCTCTCCTCAAAGTTAAAAACGCATTCATCCTGCCTTTGACATATATACAGTATGATCTTAGCACATCACTTAACCACCCCATTCCCCTAGTAAACATTCAAAAAATATAAATTACAAAATAGTTGCTAATCTATATTGGGAGAAGGAATTTCTTCAGTAAGAGTTTTCTCACTCTGGTGAAATCACAAATCTAGGTTTTCTCAAACTCCCACATGTCCACAAAAGGCCTTAGCAATTGAATGACAATATTTTAAATAAACCAACATTGTTTCATTAAGAATTTACCAATTTGACACAAAGTAAGAGAAACTTAATTAAAATGATTAAAAATAATGAAAGTTAATGATAATTTTTGTTAAAATTAACATCATATAACTGCATCTGATATACTTTAACCACCATGATAAACATAGGCAATAAATGTTTTTAGTCATACTTCCATAAACATAGAGTAATTGAGTTTCATTAACTCAATAAATTGCTACAGAATCACTTAATTACCATGAAAGTTTTAAAAAAAAACTTTTCTTATACCTCCTCAAAAGTTTATAGACATCTATCCATATTTCATTGCATTTAACAAACATTTGGTTTATATGAAAAGGTTCATGTCAGTGTTTTAATTCGTGGAATTCTGAATATGTCTTCTCTTTGGCTGAATCCCAAATATAAAGTAGGTAGGAAAAATTAAAAAATGAATGAGGAAATTGCTTCTAGAATAGAGTGATAAAAAGTTTGTTATCATCAATGAGTCATGAACCAAGGATTTCCTGGCTTTCTGAATGACTCTCTGTATATTGTGCCATTTTGAACAGGAAATGTGATGATCATTTCTATTTCATAAATTATTTGTTTTAAAGCAGTTACCTTTTATATCATTCTTAACTACTATGAGAATTCAGCTCTCTTTACAACAAGTTCATTGTTCTTTCCATAAGCCACAAGGCATTCCATTGTGGTATAGAATAACATTAACTAGTAAATTAGTGCAAATTGCATTCAAGTAATGAAAATAATGAAGTAGAAGAGGAAAGCTAGTGAAGAAGAATATAAAATGAAATTTGAGAAATTAGAATCATACATAACTTAGATTGAGATTTGTATGTCCTTGTGATGTAATACAAAAGGGACAAAAGTGAGATTTAATTCTTTTTAAGTTACTTTAAATTCAGATTTTTAAAAATCTTAATTATTCAGTAATTAATAACATTTTCTTCTGTTGTCATACAAAAAATTCAAATATTCTTTATATTTTGGTACTATATGCTCTTGTTTCTGAAAAATGAATGCTCCTTTGTGTATCTACTTCATTTAGCAACAAGAATGTGTAATTTGTTTATAATTTCAGCTTAAAATGACTCATTCATTTCTGGGAACTTTAGTTGTATTTCTCTAAAATCTTAATAAGTTCTTACTGTAAACTTTCTATCAAATTATACAATGAAATGTGATAAATTGATTATACCTTTTACTTTTAAATTTGAACATTTCAAAATAGTGGAACATATTAACACATTTTTTGAATTATTTCAATCATATAGGACTATAATTCTCAACATTTTCGGGGGGGAATATAACTTTAGTTTTGCATAACTACATAATATGTGTTTATGTGTGTAGGGACTCAAATATAGCAGTAATTTCACTCTCCTCAAAAGAACATATCGCAGATTTTTGTCTTTGCTGTTGATATTAAAACCTAGCCAATGCAAAATACAAATCTTCCAGTATATTGATTTTTATCCTTTTAAAAAAATGAGATTTTTTAAGTGTGTTTTTGTTATATAATAATCTCATAACCACTGTGTCCTAAAGTTAAGATTCTGTTTTGAAAATTATCCTTTTCCCAGCATAAAGATGATTACATTTATTAATACTCAATGAATAAGATAATTTTAAAAAGAGGAAAAATAGCAGAAAAGTCAGGGAACATATGCTACGGAGACAGTATTTTTTATTTGTAGTGTAATCATAAATAAAAACAATTTTCCTTGAATTATTTGATTTAATTCTACAATTTCATTTGTAAATACTTTTATTTGAATGAAAAAGAAGTAAAATATTTTGTTATGTTTATAGTTAAAATGTATATTTGTTTGCTATGTGTGAGTGTACAAGAGAGGAGTTATTTTTGAATACTGGCAACTAGAATCTAGTTTGGGGTGATGCTCATAGTAACAGTTTTATATAAAAGAGAAGCTTTGGTGAAGATGAGAGAAAGAAAATTTAAAACATTAAAGTAAAAATGGAAGATCTGAAAATTAAAATTGTCTAGATAATTTATCTAATAGTTATTAGCAATAATAGAATTTAAGAGCATCACTTCATTTACTAGAATTAATTCAAGCATTTACTATGACAGGAAATTCTTTAATTCTGAAAATTTTGAAGATATTATAAATTGGAAATATAATTTGATCAAATAATTATTTTTGTTTCATTGAGTTTTTATATTTAATCCCATTTTTGTAGATTTTCCTAAAAAGACAAAGGAGTTATATTTTAATTATATTTTTTATTATATTTTAATACAGAATTCTAAGTAGAGATTTCTATAACATATGCAAGCACCATACTTAATTGTCAATAAGTCTTAAAGCCTCTGAGCCATTCCACATAACTCACTCTTCCTCAATCCCCATATCTGATCAATTACCAAATCTTACTGATCCTGCCTCTTAAGTAGCTCTTGAATCCACACCTTTCTCTCTGATCATGGACCTACTGCACTGGTACAGGAATTCATTTCTAAATGCTTGTTCACTGATTGACCATTTGAAATTTCTGAGGTAGCTACCTGAAGACTGCCTACTTCTTCTCACCATCATCCATGAATTTAATAAATTGGTATTCCTGAAGCACAACGTTTTACTTCTGCTTCTTTGCTTTGTAAAGACTTTCTTACATACTTAGAATACTCTTTTTTTTTTTTCTACATCTACTTTTAGGAATTCTTTAACTACCTTCAAGGTTTAGCACAAGTTTTACATCCTAAAGCTTCTCCCAACAATTCTCCCCTATACTTTTTTTTTTTTGTCTCCTTCCCCTTGCTGCAACTATTTAGTAACTATTTTAATATAGAAATTGATTTTGATTATCTGTATACATATTTTCTACACCCAGTAAATTATGAGCTATGAGCTCAGGTACTATGACTTTTTTCTTTGCTTCTTCATTCATTAATATAGTGCTTTATATATTAAAAGCCTATTAAATGCTTATTGAATTGAATCTTGGTTTAGATTTAATTCTGATTACTATTATAATAATAATAATGCTAGGAACTATTGCAATGCTAACTAAATAAAAGTTCTCCTACTTTCTGCAAATCATACTGTAAAAATTTAGAGGTTATTTTGGTTGGTTGTTTTTCTTCCTTTATTATAAATCTGCCTTTGGTAAAACTTCAGTATTTATGAATGATTACCATTCTGCATGTTCATTTCATTGTCTTCATTTATGTAGGTTCTACGTCACCAAACAATTCTGATGATGAACAAAAAGTGACTAATTTTATAGAAAAGGGTATAGTATGTTATTTAAAGCATTTCTTTATTTTATTTATACTTCATTTAATTTTCTTTGAATAGATTTTGACATTTTATTTCAAAATGTTATTTCCAGTGAAGACCAAAAGCAGAAAATTTTCCAAGATGGTAGCCAATGATATCGGTAGGAAATAGAAAATTCTCTTTTTTGTTCCTAATCCAGTGCCTTGCTATACACACAATGCTAACCCCACTTAAAAAAATTATCAAATGGCATTTCATTTCCTTCTTTCTGTATTAATTTATTTTTCTTTGTGATAAATAATAATCTTTTGAACTACTTCTAAAAATCAATTACATGTGGAATGCAGCTTTTTCTTTAATTTAGTGTGAATTTTTCTGTTTTTGATAATGTTTAAAAATATAGCAGGGTTCAATTTATTCAGTAAGCAGCATGTTTTCAAAAAAAGCATCAATTTGTAGCTGATCTTATGTCCATTTTTTTTCTTTCAGTTATTTCCCCTACTTTTTTTTTTTTTTTAAGTTCACATTATATATATGTTTTAACGGCAGTAATTTTCAGTCTTTGAATTCAGTAATTTTGTCTCTAGATCCTTTTGATTCAAAGGAAATTTTATAGCTATGACATATATCTATTTGCCCCAGCTTTATTTTTGTAGTTCATAAATTTGAAAGTCTTCCAATTCTGGAGAAGAAATAAATTATCTTTTTACCAAAGTTTTGTTTTTCCTCCCCCCAAAAATGGGGTTAATTTCTGAACAATAAGATATCAAAGGTTTTTTTTTAAACTCAAGTATAAGTCCTAAAAATGTCTACATGAAATTTTCATAATTCATTTAAAATTTAATTCATGTTGCAAACAAATATAAATTAAACCCTGTTATGGTCCTGTGGGAGAATATTATTGGGATACAAACGGGGAAAAGTCTGTGGTTTCTTTTGGAAAAGGAGCTTTTCTTTAATGGTTTTGCAAAAATGTATTTTAATCTTTCTGTGACATTGGTGGTTTCTTAATGAATCAATAATAATTATTAAACCATTAAAATTGTATACAGGAAATCTATAGTACAACTTTTTTTCCTTGTTCTGTTTTGTAACATGTATAGTAATCTTCCTCAGTAATAATTTATTTGCTGAAACTCATACAAGATTTTCATACATAGCTTAGGAAATATGCTTTGGGGGAATTAGATTATTTTGATAGTTTATTAACGAAAGATAATATAAGATATGTTATTTTGATTATGTGTTATTTAAAATAATGTTAAGAGATGAAAAATGGTTTCAAATTTTTTATTAAGCAAATTTCTTGTTAGTTTGAGAATTTTTTAATTTAGAGATCAAGTACAAAATTCACAAAGTATTTATAAGTTGCCATGGAAATAGCACTTGATTTTGCCAAATAAAGATGCCTATTTTGCAGTAATTGAAGGTAAAGCATAGTTCCTAGAATCATCAGAAATATCATTTGAACCAATGTCCTTAATTTCCCTAAAATAACTTCTGGCAGAACATGATTTTTTTCCAATGTTGCTATTATTAGAAAATGAAGGTAAAACATAATATATCTTTTTGTCTGGATTCCAATTGTCTCTTACAATAGACTTCCCTTCTACCACATCCTGTATTCTGGAGTTGCAAATCTTTGATTTGTAAAACTTTTCTTCCTTGTTCTTTGAATATAGACCCATCTTATTGTTATCCTTACCATGTTTTACCACTCTGTCACTTTTATTGCTTTGGTATCATTTACTCTACTATGATTAGCAAAGAACCTTTTCAATGACCTTTTATACCATACTTCCACACTTCTCTTTGATAAATAGTAGCAAAATAGTAATAAAGCAGAAATCCCACAGAATGGCCAAGAAGAGATTTTTTAGTGATCTACTTTGTATTTTCATTTTTATACATTGTTTGGAGAAAAGGAAGTTTTAAGAAGCATTTTTATTTGTCAAAGAATCAATAGCATAGAACAAGGTATAAAAAGGAGCTTCAGTGGCTATTTAGTCCAACTTTTCTCTGACTTGAAGACCTTGAATGAATGTTAGTTAAATATGTGACTAATATATACTGGGAAAGAGGGGGTAACAAAATCAAGATTTGAAATTGCCTCACTATATCAAAACAACAAGATGAAATTTGATGAGTTTTATATTTATTTTCAAGAAATGTCAAATCAAAAGGAAACCTAGATTAGCAGCAGTTACATATGATGAATGTGTAAGAATTCTGGTTATTCACAAAAATATAAATGATTTGATATAGTTACTAAACAATGTCATTTTAAGCAGTATGGATAGAACAATAATGTCTAGATTATAGGAAGATAGCTCCATTAAAAATTTTACTAATGTCAATAGAATATTTTGTTCCTTTCTGGATACATAATTTGAGAGACATTAGCAATCTACATATCATCTAGAAAGACCACCAGAATAGTTAAGAGACTTAGAAATGTTGCCATTTAAGAAAAGAAGGAAATGGATGTATTTAATATTGGTGAAAAGGAAGACTGAGATATGAGAGACTTGTCTTTAAATAATTGATTAATAATAGGATTATAATAGGATTGATGGACGGAACAGACATTCTCTGTGTTATTAAGGGATATTATGAAAGAGAGGACTAATCTGAAAATTTAAGACCTGGGTTTTAGTCTTTATTATTTATTCCTCATTTGGACCTGAGTGAGTCATTTGACCATTTTCCCTCTCTTTTTATTTTTTTCTTTTATTTTTCTTTTAAGAAAGAGGAAAAAGCACTCAAAACTAGAAGGCAACATATAGGGTATTATTATTAATACCTTAATATTGCATGATTTTGGCCCTCTGAAAGAAACTTTCCAATAATTAGGACACTACAAATTGAATGGATTGCCTCCATGTGAAGTAACTTTTCTATACTTCTCCAAAGGTGCAGTGGAGAACTAAGAATCAGGAAGACTCTGAGTTCAAATCTGGGTTTATATTCTTAGTAACTCTGTAAACTTGAGCAAGTCACTACCCTGATCAAGTCTCTTAATCTATATTTTTCTCAGTTTTCATCAAATGTAAAATGGGAATAATATCACCTAACTCCCAGGGTTATTTTCTTTTCTTTTCTTTTTTTTAATAACTTTTTATTGATAGAACCCATGCCAGGGTAATTTTTTACAGCATTATCCCTTGCACTCACTTCTGTTCCAATTTTTCCCCTCCCTCTCTCCACCCCTTCCCCCAGATGGCAAGCAGTCCTTTACAGGTTGAATAGGTTACAATATATCCTAGATACAATATATGTGTGCAGAACCGAACAGTTTTCTTGTTGCACAGGGAGAATTGGATTCAGAAGATATAAATAACCCAGGAAGAAAAACAAAAGTGCAAGCAGTTTATATTCATTTCCCAGTGTTCTTTCTTTGGGTGTAGCTGCTTCTGTCCATCATTGATCCATTGAAATTGAATTAGCTCTCTTTATCGAAGAGATCCACTTCCATCAGAATACATCCTCAAACAGTATTGTTGTTGAGGTATATAATGATCTCCTGGTTCTGCTCATTTCACTTAGCATCAGTTCATGTAAGTCTCACCAGTCCTCTCTGTATTCATCCTGTTGGTCATTCCTTACAGAACAATAATATTCCATAACGTTCATATACCACAATTTACTCAACCATTCTCCAATTGATGGGCATCCATTCATTTTCCAGCTTCCAGCCACTACAAACAGGGCTGCCACAAACATTTTGGCACATACAGGTCCCTTTCCCTTCTTTAGTATCTCTTTGGGGTATAAGCCCAGTAGAAACACTGCTGGATCAAAGGATATACACAGTTTGATAACTTTTTGAGCATAGTTCCAAATTGCTCTCCAGAATGGCTGGATATGTTCACAATTCCACCAACAATGTATCAGTGTCGCAGGGTTATTTTCTATGTGCTTATCACTATGTCTGGCTCATAATTAGTATTTAATAAACCCTTCCTCTCTTATCTTGCCCCATCTCCTTTCTCCCACTTTTTTCCCTCTCTCCTTCCCTGCTTCTTTCCTTCCTTCCTTCCCTAACTTATTCCCTCTCTCCCTACCTTCCTTTTTTTACTTCTTTGTACCTTCTTCTATTCCTTTTGTCCTGCCTTCTTTTTCCCTCACCATCTTTTTACTCTTCTTCTCACTATCCTTCATTCCCTTATTCCATGGAAAATAGAAGCTGAATGACTGTTTGTATGGGATGCTTTGAAAGGGATTATTATTCTGAGTGGGAATTAATAATAGATGATTTTTCAAGTCTAAAATTCTATATTTATCAATAAATATTTTATAAGACAGGAATACTTTGACAACTTGGAAAAATGTTTTCTTATGATTAATTTCCTCTTAAGGGTGATTATCAAGAGAAATTTGTATTTTTTTTTAATATAGAAGATTTATTATTAGCACAGTTCTAAACTATATCTATATTTGATAGTTCTACATTTTTTTACTGTTTGTTTTAATATTTGTCATTTTAAGATATCCTATATCTATTTTAATTCAAATAAACACAGATTCATAAATATGGAAGCCAACTTAGGTACCTAAACCAATCCTTTCATTTTATGAAAAAAAATGAGATATCATATTAAAATTAGTTCAAAAGTGGCATCCAAATCTCCTGAACTCAGTCTAGTGCAATGATTTTTCTCCACTGTACAACACTATCTTGCATATGCTTCATGTTTTATACACAGTGCCTCATTTTTTTTTCTTATGTAATCTCTTTTGTACTTTACTTTCCCTCAATCCCCTGCCCTCAAATTTTTCTAAATTTGCAGGTTTAAAAATGGAATCCATAGTGATCCATTTGGGATTTTTTATTATTTGAACAACAAAGGTATGTATTAGTTGCATTTAATAGAATAATAAAATTTTTAAATCATTTTTTTTCATATGCTGTAAAGCTAAAATGAAATAATGCTTAAATGTTTTATCTTTTATAAAGGTATCTGTTGCTTCAGAGTTGGCTATTGAAGATATATTTAAAATGGAATTATACATATCTGCCTTAAACAACAGTAATTAACAATCCATGTATATGTGACAGGAATAATTTTATGCAAGGTAACTTTAATGTTATATACTATTAACTAGTCTTAATTTAAATATAGTGGGTAGGATTTAAATTTTACATATAACAGCATTTTTCTTTATCATTTAAGGTAATGTGTATTCTAATGAGGTTTTTTTTTCTTTTACAGGGTAATACAAATCTGAAGATTATTGATATACTGAATGTCTTAAATTATTTTTTATTTGATTATGTATTTTCCTTTAGAAAAAATAAAACACGTTCAACAAATTTAGTGCTCTGGAGTGTCTTTGTCTTTCTATCTGTAGCCTAATAATTTAGTGAATTGTCTTTCCATGCCAACTCATCCAAGGCAATTCTTTTTTCATGTCTATCTGTAAATGTCACTTAAAGTTTCTACTTAGCATATAAGATGGATTTCTTCTGGTTTCTTTACTAGTTAGAGGGTAATAATGAAGTATTATACCAGCTGTATTCTTCTCTTTTAGCACATACCTAATCTACTTTCTTATTAAGTCATACATGCTATTCATCACATCTTTTTTCCACCATTTCACTTATAAGTCATTGTTGCTAACATGTTGCAGTGGACCTGTACTTCCCATTCATATTTCCATTGTCCTTTGGATTTAATGAAATTTTACTTCTTCTCAGATGGTAGTCTTCAATTACTTAATCATATAGCATTGAAAGAAATGATTGGCATTAAAGATGAACTTTTACATTAGCAAACCTTCAGGAGCATTCAAAATGTTATACAGTTTTCCAAATGAAATACATGCTGATTATTTCCTAGTCAAGTATAGGTCTACCTCTTTGTCCATGTTCAGTACCTACCCTAAATATAATACATACTAATAGACTGACCTAGTGGGCTATCCCTCCAAGTACATATTATAATCCAGGAAATACACATTTTTCATCTACTTTGTTTTTCTAGTGTGAATTAGTCAAATCAATCTCTTTCACATGACCATGGATTTCATTGAGGAAACATATATGGTGTTCTGAGCTCAATGCAGTTATCACAGTGTCATCTACAAATAGTGTTTGGAGAACCTTGGCATTAATAGGGCATCTCTCTTCTCTTTGAATTCTGTGAACAGCTTCTGTGACATTGGTTAATACCTTAGGTGAGCAAAAATCTTCCTCTTTAATGCCTTGTATAATATTGATAATCAGTGACTCATTGAACAAAGTAATTTCTATGGTTGCTTCTATTTGGGAATCTATATTATTCTTAACATACATGTAGGAGACATCTTGTTTGAGGAGTGCCTTACTATTGTATTTTGTTCTATTGAGTCTCCTAGACATAAAATATCTGAAAACCACTGATCTTTTACTCTTAGGTTTATCTACTTTATGGTCTTGCATATTATCTAGAATTCATCTATTCATCTAAGCTACAACTTGTTCTTTTGTTTAGTTAAAAAAAAGAACAAATAAAATTCAACTCAAGTAAATAACTTTTAAATTTCTTCATTTTTTTCCCTTTCACTAAAAAAGAATATATATGAGATTAGAATTTTACTCTATCAGTATGTGTTTTGGAAAGGGCACTGCACCAATTGTCCAAAGACCAACCTTTCAATCTCTCTAGGCTACTTAACAGCCATGACAATAGGTCAGACAATTAACTTCTGATTCTCAATTTTCTCTTCTGAAATATGATGGGATTGAGATAGATTTCTGAGGTCCTCTCAAACTCTGAAGTTCTCTGATACTAATTAAAATGCTTTTTCAAAAATGAAGTTAATAATAGATACAATACCATTTTACATTCTCTGCACCTCTCAATCATATGATTATTATGGTATTGTCTGCTATAGAAAGTAAAATCTAAAATTTTTCTTGTTTGTTTTCATCAAGAACCTCTTGCATACATATCTTCTAATAAATACCATTTAAAGTTAAAAAGCTGACATATGATAGTTGCTGATATCTTCTTGGTCACTTCTTTTTGAAATGATCTATTCAGTTCTTTTGAAATCTTCCTCTCTTTGAGAAATCTTGATCATCAATCACTGAATTCCTTTAAAGTTACATAACCTCCCTTATGGATTCATCTGTGTAATTTTGATAATGTAGAGTTGCTTCACTACTTCATTTTTTCAAATGCTGCAATGGCATTATACATCTAGTACTGCTGTCACAATCTCAATTTCTTACTGATGAAATGTATCACTGCAAACATCTGTTTCATGGTGTCACGGGATTTTAGAGCTGAGAAGGACCTTAGAGAACATTTAGTCTGATTTCTTTCATCTTATATCAGTTTGTTATCCTTCCAGTTTCATTTATTTATGGTCCCAGAGTAATTTTGATTATCTGATTTTCTATTTCACTTCTCTTTAGGCTTGTTTTATTTAAATCATTTTTCCTACTTTCTAATGTTCCTCCTCAAACCCCTCCCCCCACCAAAAAAAAATCCAAAACCTATTGTTTGCATCATTTATATTTCTTTAAGAAAGTATGTCAAATAACTACTTTGTTTCTTGTCTATTTCAAGAAGCAGCAGATCAGATCATTCAAACAGGAAAAGGCAGAAGTTTCTAGAATCTTAAGTGCTGTCTTCCACTTTCTTCTAATTTAATTTTGATTTTTGATGCCCAAATTATATTTCTGAACAATAACAGGACCCTAGGCAGCAAGAAGTCTGATTGAGTCCTTGAGACTTAAGTTGTATGACTTTGGGTAGATTGATTGACTTTTCTTGGCATAGATGTCTTCATTTACAAAATGGGAATTATGATAATGTTTCTCTTGGATATTAAATTTTCTTCCTATGGTGATTTTAAGAAAAAATTCAATTTAATGTGCAAGTTTTTTTACAGTGTAAATCAATATGTAAACATAAGACAACATTCTAATATGGGGCTGTCTCTTAGATATCTTTTGTCTTCTCTAAGATCTTTCAGCCTTTTTTTCCTGGTATTCCATTACTACTAAAGCTAAGTTCTCTGTAAGTTCTTACTTGTATTCAATAATTTTCCTTTTATTGTAATTTAGTGCTACTCAGAATTTTTCAAAGAAAATAAATTCCTAGTATCACTAAAAGTTATACAATATTGTACTATACTAATGGGTTAGAGGAAATAATAAAGGGAACAAATCAGTATATAAATGCAATACAATAGAATAGTGTTGTATATTTAATAAACCCTTCATCAGACAACAGAAAAACTCAGAAAGCCATACATATTTAGATTTTATATTTATGATTTTACAATATAATCTCAGAAATTTGAACTTGCAAATGATTGACAATGAAAAAGATTCTATAAATTTATACTTAAACCTAATTGACATAATGGATTTACATAACATATTTTTTAAAAGTAGAACAGTATAAGCTAGAAGTGGGATTTTTCTAAAGTAAAATATTATGCCATAGGAGATTTTTGGAACCCTTTTGCATCAACTTGGGTAGAGAAATCAAGTGGACATTATTTATGTTATATTAGATGACCTTTAAGCAACCAGGTGGTATAGTGATAGAGCTCTGGTCCTGGAATCGGAAAGAGTTGAATTCAAATTCAATCCCAGACACTTGATAGCTGTGTAACCCGGACAAGACACTTAATTTCTGTCCTACTTTTGCCCCAGTTTTCTAATCTGTTAAATGGGGATAATGATAGCATTTACCTCTTGTAGTATTTGCGAGAAGAATCAAATGAAGTAATTGTAAAGCACTTAACAGAGTTCCTGAAATTACTTAAATATTCTGGAGATTTGCTAAATCTTTCATTGTTCCCATCACATGAAATATATGTCTATGTATACTCACATATATTCATTCACATGCACATACACACACGCATGCATGTGTGCACACACACATACATATATATGCATACATAAGAAATGTATGTACATATGATATATAAATATTTTAACCTACCATAATGAATAGATGTTTATATAAATAAATCTCTTAAGTAACATTTCAGTAAGAAGATATAAATATAGGGGCAGACATTAAATAATCTTTGATTTAGTGATTTTCATTTCATAATTTTTGATAAAAAAGACTTAGATTAGAAAATCCACGCTGACTTTTTTTTGTCTGTTTTCATTTTTCAGTATGAATGTTACTAATACCAATGAAATATTTACATTATTAATTAAAATAATGGACTTTATTTCCAAAACTCATCAATTATATTAAAATATTTTTTCCTAGTAAGGACTTAAAATGGAAACAAGAACTTTTAAATTCTACAAAACAGGATACATTTTCAAAATGTTTTATAAATGTAAAAAATAAATAGATTTTTACATTGTAGAAATCAGTGACATCAAAAAAAAATTCTCATTTGGGTGGGAATTTGGAGCCATAATTCTTTCAATAAGAAAAACTGCTTAAATTTCAACTAATATTTTCATTTATTTAAAATAAATTAATACTTATTTTATAATTAATGTTTTAAAATAGGTATTTATGTTTAACCTCTTTAAAGTTAAAAATAAAGCCCTAAGTCTAGAATTGGAAGGGACTTCAGAGGCAATTTAGTTCATTCTTCTCATTTTATGGAAGAGGAAACAGAGGCTCATAGAGATTAAGTCCAGTGTCCCACAAATAATGAACATCAGAAACGGGATTTGATATCAAGTACTCTGATTTTTTTTTACATTTATTTGTGCTACCTCATTATACATTATATATAATAATTTTAGGTAACACTTTCTCCTGTCTCTAATTAATCATTCATATGATTGCACGTTTGGTCCCAAAAGGGAAACCACTATATCAGGTCTAAGAGGGATTCTTTAACTCTTTACTGCTAAAACTCTAGGTCAAAAGTCCCTCTTTTAGAGCTTCCTTTAATACTAATCCAATAGATACAGATTAAAGCAAAGGCAGTTACTAAAATAACATAATAAGAATAGTAATTACAAAACATCTTGGAAAATTTCCATGGAAAGAATGAGCAGAAATTTAAAATATACTGATAGCATATTTATTGAGAACATGAATAGCAAGATAATAGGCCTCCAGTATTGTGAGGTCAGTGTTCTTTTCCTTTTACTTTCTCATTGCAACATATCTTTTGGGAGGCTTTCTCAGTTGGATTCCCTGTGTTTATATATATCTAGTTCTCTCTTTAATTCATAGTCAGCTTTCTTTTTGGTTTTAATGATCACCTTCCTTACAAAGTACTAGCTACTCTGTATTTTTACTCCCTCCTACATTCAGCGTCCCCTAGTGGACCTAATTCCTCTGCAAAATGTCATGCTTGATGGGAAGGGAGAATAAACGAGTCCATTCTTTCCCCAAATCTGCATGGCAGCAAACTATACCACATTCTTTATTATTCTTCAATTACTCCCAACTTCTTCCAAAGCTGACTAGTTTACCTTTTTAAAGGCTATATGGCTGTTTTCAATCTTCAGCTAGTCAATGCCAAAGTCTCTAATTTTAGCCAGGAAAATGCCTTCATATTTCCTAAAGAGACTGGAGAGGCAGAGTTGGGAGGTGTATTTTGTACTTGTTTTAATTTATTAGTACCTTGTCTCCTCTGTTATCTTTTCTTTTACTTTCTATGATTATAGCAATGAACTGGAAGCAAGCCTAATAAATGTCTTTTTTATCTTCTCACTTCTCTGGAAAGATTTTTTTTTTTTTTTTAACATACTGTAGACTTAATTTTAGTTTTTGGAACATGAAAATTGACCTGACATCAAATTGTTAAAATTAATTATATTGTTATTTGTATTGTTTACTTTTTGGGGTGGTGGTGGCAGTTGGAGTTAAGTGACTTGCCCAGGATCACTTGGCTAATAAATATCAAGCACCTGAGGCCAGATTTAAACTCAGGTCCTCCTGACTCCAGAGCATCTGATGTTTATCCATCATGCCACTTAGCCGCCCCTGTTGTTTATTTTTTTTAAGTAAATTGAGAATTAGAATATTTCCATTGCCTAAGAATTTCTTAGAATTTCTAAATTTTATTAAACTGCCCTATCTAGCACTGGGACTAAGCCAGGACAAGTTTTTATTTCTCCTCCTTTTGCCTTAGAACTGAACCTGTACCTTCTTGATAATGTTCCCCTACCACCAATGACCCTACTCTCCATTTACCATCTCTTACTGAAAGTAACCTAGAATCTTTTCTCTACTTTATTCCTTATGTTTACTTTCTTTTTCTTATTGGCTAAATTCTTTTATGTGGCATTGTCTTCTTCAATAACAACATGTGCCCTTTGAGAGTGAAGACTATCTTCATCAGTTTCTAGTATATTTTTTGGCACATTGGAAGTGCTTAATTTTTTTTAATTGATTCATACATCAGGCATTTTGTATATTAGTAGAAAGTAGTGTAGGTAAGGAACCATTCTTTTAAAATGTCTTTAGTATAGTTCTGTATTAGTAGAAAATGAACATTTATTCAGTGTCCATAAGTTGTACATTTAAATTATCATTAGCTAACTCCATTGGTCAATTTTTTTTATTAGTTTTGTTTTTTGGTGATTCTTGTTTTTTCTCCATGTCTTATAGTTTAGCTCCTGAATAAGAGCAGAGATAGGTTTGGTTTACAAAGTGAATTTTGTTCATTCCCACCCGCTTTGTACACAAAAAAACCAAAAAAACCAAACAAACAAACTAGTGTTACACTTTATTAAGTTTGTCATTGGGTTCAAAGTAAGATAGATAATACTTTTGGAGTTTTTTTTTGTTATTTTTGTTTTTTTGTTATTATTTGGTCAGGCTATATCTAGAACACTGGGTATGGTTATGGGCATCAGATGATAGAAAGTACTTAGACGAGTTGGAGTGTGTCCAGTCAGAATAGCAAGAGAATTTTCAGTTTAAGGATCTTGTAAAGGAATTGGGCATGTTTAGTCTACTAAGTAATGATGATCATCTTCAATTGTTTGAATATTTGTTATATAAAACACACACACACACACACACACACACACACACACACACACACAACTTTTTCTTATAGAACAGAATTATGAGTAGTTGAAATTTTCCTAACAGTTCTTTTCCAAAAATAGCAATGATTTGCTTCAATTTCTTCTAAATAGATATTTGCAAATAATGTATAGATAGAGTATTGGAGTTGGGACTTAGGAGAAGAGCTGGTTTCAAAATCTGCCTTACTAGTTATGTGGCCATTGGTAACATACTTAACCAATCTGAGTCTCATTTTCCTCATCAGTGTATGATAGAGATGATAGCTGCTGTCTCCAACATTCATAGTACTCATGAGATTCCAGTTAGATAATGGATAAAAGCTTTTACAAATTGTAAAGTGCTAAATAAATGTTAGTTGTTCTTACTTTATTCCCTGAAAATGGCATTAGAAAAGCATGGATCATCTAAAATGGTGACTCATTAAAAGGCTTTAATCTGGCTTTGGGATGTTGTCATATATATACATCAAAATGAGAGTATCCCGTGTTTGGGGAATTTACTTCAAATATAATGAGGGTACATTATGAAGATTTGAGAGAAACTGAAAATTTTACAAGTTTTACTTTCCTTTTCCTCCCTTGATTCCATCCATACTGAGATGAAGTACCAATCGGAGTAAAACTATCAATTTTTTAAATTAAAACCTTCTGTAATTGTTTTACATGATTACACATATATAACCCATATCTTAGTATTTACTATCTCAGGGAGTAGGGAGAGAAAGGATAGAATTTGGAACTCAAAATTAAAAACAAACAAAAAACAAAATAAATGCTTACAGAATTTTTTAAAATATGTAATTGGGAAGGAAAATAAAATTTAAAAAACTGAAGGGAAAAACAACCTTCATATGATGTTTAAAGAGAAATTAGAAAGTAATCATTAAAATAATTTCTAGTTGCCTAACTGGAAGCAATATAAGCGGTTTAGTAAAAATGAACAATTTAAATAGGTTAACTTATAATAATCTCAAAAGTGAGATCTGATAATTCTAAAAATATAACTTCATCAGCAATAAGCAATATTTCTATATTATTAAGAAATTTATAATTGTGCCAAACTTCATGTTAATATTGTTTATTGGATATAAGTATAGGTTCTAAAATACTGCTTTTCACGTACAAATAAGAAATATGTTATTAGCTTATAAAACAATATGCTTACTGAGGAAAGGACTAGTGATTATGACATTTAGATTTAGTAAAAAGAATTAACCTTGACTAATTTTAAAGAGTATCTTTTATATATCTGTATGTATATATGTGTATATATTACATATTTTGTTTTTAAGTTTAAAGTCACATTTTATTTTGCAGCCAAGATGTCAAGAAAGTTAAGCTTACCTACAGAACTGAAGCCTGATTTAGGTAAGTAAAAACAAATTAATTATATAGTATTTAAAATAACCATAATTTGAAAATAGTAAAATAATTGTGATATTTCTTGAAAATGGCATATCCTGTAGTTCTCTCAGGAGCTCTTAGAAGCAGTATTTGTTGGTTGGTAGGGATTTATGGAAAACCTCAGATTTTTGGAATTTCCTGATCCTTTCTTTCTACTCGAGAGATAATAATTCATTTTTTAAAATTATAAATGAAAGTACATAGGACTAAAATCTTTAAAGCTTTTTCATATATTATTATCTAATTGTGCTTCCCTAATTCTATATTTTTGCAGTTGTTACTCTTTTTTTACACCAAATATAGTACTTTACATTTGCCCCCATTAAATATTTTCTTATATTAGTCTAATCCTCCAATTTATTGAGGTATTTTTAGGTTTTGACTTTTTCTTTAATAAGTAAGCTATCCCTCTGAATTTTAGCAATTTGAACGTGCTACCTATGCTTTGTCAATATTGACAAAAATGTTGTCTGGTAAGAGACAAAAACAAATTTGCAGTGTACTCTGCTAGAGATGTTTCAATTGCATCATCTTGATGAATTAATGACAGCATTTTGGGTATGGTCATTCATTCATTCAATTCTAAGTCTACTTAACTGAGTTATCATATAATCAATTAACCATTTAATACCTACTTTGTCTTAGGAGATCTTGTTCTAATCACTGGAGATACAAATAAAATGAATGAAATAATTACTATTTAAAACGAGTTTACTTTCTAAAGGGGGCAATAACAGTTTCACATACAAGTATATAGAGAGCAAATTTAAAAAAGGCTAAATACAAATCAATAAGGAAGTAGTTAAACACAAGGTGATTTGAGAAGGACCATACTTAGCACTTTAAAGGTTCAGAAAAGTCTTTATGTAAAAGGTCTTATTTGAACTGACTTGAAGAAAGAGAGATTCAGTAGCGTTAAGGAGGGAGTACTTTTCAGACACAAAGGAAAGCCTGGGCAAAGTTATGGAGAAAGGAAAGGAATGATTTGTGTGTGAACAACAGAGAGAAGAAAAACTGGCTAGTTTGTCAAGGGCAGAAATGTCTAATGAGGCTAGGAAAAAAATGATTTAGACAAGATTGTTTTGAAGGGTTTTAAAAGCCAAACCTCTCCTTTTTTTTTGTCCTCAGAGTTGGCAAAAGTAACTTTGATTTGCTGAACTCCAATTCTCTGGAATTGTCTTAATATAAACATATGTATTAATATAAATATTGACACTAATTATATATGTATGTTTATATAATTTACATGTAAATATAATATAAATATTAAAATAAAAATATATAAAACAAGAAAAAAAGAATCTTTAGTAATTGAGAAAACCAAGTATTCCTCTATTGCTATTTAGTTCACTGACTGGATACTATATTTATCTGACTAGAAGACTTTACTAACCATTTTTATGGGCTTGCCATAAAATTCTACGTGCAATTTAGTCAATAAACATTCTCCATATACTGGGTTTTTCTTGGGTAGCTTCAAAATAGAGAATGGGCATGGAGGAGAGATGTTACATAGGTAAAATATACAGGACTTGGCAACAGATTGAATAGGGAGAAGAGAGAATAATTGTGGATGATGCCTAAGTTGTGAGAATGGGGGGATGTTTTTGCCCTCAGGAAAATTAGGTATAAAGACAAGTTCAGTTTGGTATATGTTTATTTACATGATATATATTTAATTAAGATGTCTATGAGACATCCAGTTAGAGATGACTAAAAGGCGGTTGGAGATAGCCTATGGATTGGGAAAGAAGTTAGGACTGAACAAGCAGATCTGAAAGTCAGATAAGAATGCTAGTTAGGTTTTTGGTTTGTTTTTTTTTTTTGGTTTGTTTTTTTTTTGGTTTGTTTTTTGGGGTTTTTTTTTTTTTTTTTTTGATCAATAAGTGGGAAATATGTGGATAATGATAAGATCTAGGGTATGATGACCCTCCCCTATATTTACCTTTGCATTAAAGCTACCAAGTTACAAAATGAGTTAGTTTTAAGTTCTTAATCAATTCTTCCTAAAGTTTACCTCTTTATAATCTACAACAAATGTTGGCCTACAAAGTGACCAAATGTCTCATGAAATTGTATTTTTTTACCCCATAAAAGAGTGATAAAAAGCAAAACTTCTATTTAAATCTAAAAGAAGAACCAAAAAGCCAGCTTTATATTATTTAATTTTCCCTCTCTTTTCTGATTTCCAGAAATAGGGATAATGAGAATATTAATACTGATAGATTTAGTTCTGCTAATGTCTTCTGTGTCATTGGACAGGAATAGTAAATCTCTGCAAATGCTATCAAAACACTCTATGTGTTGACTCCCTCTATTAGAATGTGAGGTACTTGGGGCAGCTAGATGGCACAGTGAATATAATTCCATTTCTTGAGTCAGGGAGACCTAAGTTCAAATCTGACCTCAGACACTTAACACTTAAAAATCACTTAACCCCAATTGCCTCACAAATACAAATAAAAGAAAAAACAGAATATGAACTCCTTAAGACCAAGATTCTTGCTTTTCTGTTTGTTCATTGAGTTCTTTGCACAAAATGAGTTACTCAATAACTTTTTTCATGTATTCATTTAGTATACTAACAGCTAAGTTAATATTTGTCAATTATTTAAAGTGCATCCTTATATGACATTCTATCATATAACAGAGGCTACAGAACTAAAAGCCAATTTATATTTTTCTCATTTTCATGGGTTGCTATGCTACTAAGTGCTCTCAGCTACTGGTGAGCCTCTTTTTATATAAATGGACCAGTGCTTTGATAGTAAAAAATCAATTGGATGCACTATATTAACTTTTTTTTTTCTAATAATATATAATCTTCCAGAGCTTGTACTCTACTGGAAAAGCCTTCAAGTAACTTTCACATAGAAATGAGATGTCAAAATAAGAATAAAAGACTTTAAAATAAGAAGCATAAAATGTCTTTTTTTTCTTTTTTGTCACATAAAGTATATGTTCCAGTCCTGAAAAATAAATGTCTCCAGTAAAACATGTACACTTAAGTTTATGGATCAATCTATTATATATAGTAAATAGAAATTATTAGAATTTGATTGTTTGCTTTGTGTTCTAAAATAATATTTCCTTTCTAAGATTTAAATAGGAGATAAGACAACTATAAAATAATCATGCTTCAGAGTATATATGCCAAGACTGCAGTTTTTTAAAAATCTCAAAGAAGGAAAAATTAATATTTAGTGGTTGGCATCAGAGAAAGCTTCTAAAGTTATGTTCCCAAGTGACAGGAACTGTTTTTTATCTATGCCTATCTCAAATACATTGCAAATAGATGTTTGTTGATTTATAATTTGATACAATTTAAGACAACTAATATTTATTAAGTCCCTGTTATTAGCAAATAGCATGCTTGGTGTTGAAGATACAAAAACCAAAAAGTGAATCAGTTTCTGCCTTTAGGCTCTTGCAGCCCACTAGAGTGAAACAATAGGCACTCTGATTCAAGTAATTTTGAGGGGGAAGGAGATTTGATATTTGGAGGAGCAGAAAACCTTTTGCTCATTGGTGGTAGTAAACTGAGATGAGCCGAGAAAGTGTTTAAAGCCTGGAAGAGAGCCAGGACAAAGACACAGAGATGGAAATATCACACTTAGGGAATTAGCAAGTTGGACAGTTTGGCTTGAAATCATGAGAGGAAATTGAGTTAAATGGGTTTTTTAAATACATTTGAGAAAGATTGCGAAAAGTTTCAAGTGCCAGAAAGGGTAATGTTTTATCCTTAAGGAAAAATTATGGTCTTTTTGAGCAGGGGACTTACATGGTCATATTAACATGTGTAAGTCTATCAGTCTGAGAATTATATGGAAGATGCTTTACAAAGTGTGTGAGAGCAGAGGCAAGGAGACCCACAGCCAGGAGGCTATTGTAATAGTCCAGGTGAATAATGAAGGAGATGAAAACAGAAGATTTTGTGGGACATAGACTCAGCAAGAGTTAACAGTTTGATTGGATATGGGGGTGGATTAGAAAGCAAAGCACTGAGGACGATTCTAAGATTGGGAATATGAGGTAACTACATGGATGGTATTCCCTTAACTGGGAGCTGATCACGAGTCTTATTATGTACAAATTTGATAGGGATTTAGAGCAGGTTATCCAAGCAAAGTTATTTAATGAAACCAAGCAGGTATTGAATAAATAATCAAAATAAATGAAAAACATTAAATTGTGTGGGTAAACTAATTTTCACTTGTAATGAAATTAATTTTAAGGGATGAGTTCATGCAAAGATATCTGCCATTTTCTTACTTGTTTCATTTATGTGGAACAAATTTCTGTTTGTTATAGATATAAAAGACAATTCCTTCAGTCGGTCACGGAGTTCAAGTGTAACTAGTATTGATAAAGAATCCCGAGAAGCAATTTCAGCTCTTCATTTCTGTGAAACTTATACACGAAAGACTGATTCTTCACCTTCCCCATGTTTATGGGTTGGGACTACTTTAGGTACAGTGCTTGTCATTGCACTGAACATTCCTCCAAGTGGTGAACAAAGACTCCTTCAGCCAGTGATTGTGTCTCCAAGTGGTAAGTATTTCTGATGAATATATTTAAAACCCATGTAGGTTTCCAATGTTGTATTGTAAATAGGAAGCTTTCATTATTATTATTTTCATAAATCAGTTGATCCCAAGATTTGGCGCATTTAGTCATTTTTTCTATAGTGGCACAGAACATGAAAATAGATTTTGCAAACTTTTTAAAAATGAATGTTAGCTAAAATTAGTATTATTGGGTGGAAATGAGAGAATAAGTGTTTTAGGACAGAATAATATAACAAGTTCTGTTATTTAAAGCAAAAGTATAAATAATTGGCAAAACAAAAACGACATTGTTGACTATTCTAAGCTTGCTTTTTATAAAGCATGTGAAGTCTTAAAAGAATTTTTTCCCCTTAGAGTATGAGAAAAATATAATTCAAAATTATTGATATAAGAAAACAAAAAAAAATCATGTATGAGTCATTTTCTATGCATATACTATGCCATCATTCATCATTCAAAATTTATCTCTTAAAATTATCAGAATTACTTAATCTTCCACATCATTCAGAGTGCAAATATATTTTTAAAAATGAGTCTTTAAAATAGTCATGAATAATTGCTCTAGGAAGAAAATCAATTTTAGAATAAATTAAATTAATTAAAAATTAAATATTGGTATGGTATATAATATCATTTCGAACTTAATATATTTCACTTAATTAAGTTGCTCCTAGTTTCATTTGATTGGCAAAACCTCTGTGAGCTTCAGAAGGCATTGAATAAAAGTTGTTAGAAAAGAAAACAGGTATCTTTTTGAAAGGTTAGATGGGAATACTAAATTCATTCCACATGTATTTGGAGGCAAATTTAAGGATATTGCCAAAATTATTGTATCATATTTTCTAAATGAAAAGAAGTGAAATATTATGCAGTTTCTTAGGGAAAAAAAAAGAGTAGTCATATAAAATAAAGAAGATTTATTACTAACATGACTGAAGTAATGTCATGTATATATATCTTTAATTTTTTTTTAAATAGCTAAAATAATAAAAATTTCTCATTTTGAGATTAAATGAAAGAAAATTATAACCAATAGCTCTCTAGTCATCCTCTGTTTCCTCTTAGATAAGTACAGCATCCTGTGGAAAAAACTGGATATTGATGAAGAAGTAGTTCTAGGATGCTTCAATTAGTATGCCAATTTAATGGCATGTAAATTACTTAATAGTGACTCAATTGAGTTTACATAATAAATAATTTCTGATTAGATTGTGAGATTTGTCACTAATGTTTCTCTCTTTAACACTTTTCCTTGAGGAAATTCTCTTTCTTTTTCAACCATTTTAATGTCTAAAATTTGAATTCAATCTTTTTAGATAATAAATTGGAAGAAATTATTTGATTAGGGAATTTGTTAATGTTTTAATTTATTTAACTTTGATGAATTTTTGTTGCCCTAGGTACCATATTGAGATTAAAAGGGGGAATCCTAAGAATGGCCTTTCTAGATACTACTGGATGTTTAATGCCACCAGCATATGAACCCTGGAGAGAATATAATGTGCCTGAAGAAAAAGATGAAAAGGATAAGGTGAAAAAAAGGCGACCTGTCTCTGTGTCTCCCTCTTCCTCTCAGGAAATCAGTGAAAACCAATATGCAGTGATTTGTTCCGAAAAGCAAGCAAAAGTGATCTTACTGCCTACCCAGAACTGTGCTTATAAGCAAAATATAACAGAGACCTCATTTGTTCTTCGTGGAGATATAGTGGCATTGAGCAATAGTATTTGTCTTGCATGTTTCTGTGCCAATGGACATATTATGACTTTTAGGTAAGAGAAATTTAGGATTATTTTGCGAGATTTTTTTTTAAAGAGAAGAAAATAGTATCCCTTCATGGCCTTTCATTATTCTATTTAAGTATGATGTTTTTATTGGCTCATAGATTTATTCTTGTATGTATTTATATAAGGAAATGCTTTAATCTTCCTTTATATCAAACAAATGTATGAACTTCAGATAATGATATATAACGATTTAATTTCTTTATATATTTTTAGGTATTAGATTGCATTTTCTTCCATTCCCTGGAAGAACAAACCTTAAAAGTCTATGGGTTAATCTAAATAATAATATATATCTTTTATATAGCAATCTAGGGTTTATAAAGCACCTTTTTTAAAAAAAAAAGCTTCATATGATACATAGTGCAAATATTAATCTCAAATTCAAATATAAAGAAATTGAGCTGCCTGTAAGTTAAGTGAATTTTCTAAGGTATGCTTCACCATCTTTCTATATCCTAAATTTACTATGGGACAAAATAGACAGATGTGCTGTGATAATGACCAGTTGTTTTTAACCACTCACAATAATGATATAAATTCTGTTATGTTTCTACAATCCTATTAAGTTGCTATGTTGTTTCTGTTTCTATACCATAAAAATATGATTTTATCATTTAGTGAGTGACTTGGACAATACAAATAGTGTTAAGATGTGAGATCTGATTGACTTTGAGGCCAGCTTTGTATTTATTATATCATAGTAATTCTATAACTATAGTATTGATATTCATTTTGTTTTTATATGGCTGCTGTCTTTCAAATAATTAAATTCACTTTTCAGACCTTGGCAAGTAAATAGTCAACTTAATAAACCTTTTTTTAGGTAGTTAAAATATAAATAAGTTATAAAACATATTCATTTAACTCATTAAAATAGTCATTTGTACTTTCCTTCTTTAATTAAAATATACCGCTTCTAATAATGAATACTTTTTAATCTTTCTTTTAACCTGTATACTTTAGTATAATTTTATTACAATAATGGAATAAGGGAAAAAGAAAGTGAGTGGTTTGTCAGAAAAGGAAATGTAAAGAAAAATAAATCATAGAAAAGAAAGATTACTAAGCAGGGGCACCAAGGTGATTAATAAGCAACAATCATCTACATTTATATAATACTTGAAAGCTTAATGTTTTCCTATCAAAATGAAAGTAGAAAGAACTCTGGCATTTAAGGTTTTTTACAGTGTGGCACTGTCAAACTTTCCAGGCTTATTTCACATTACTGTCCTCTGTGCATTCTATATTCCAGTCAAATTGAGTTACTTCATATACATTTTTCTCATGCCTTTGAAGGAATTCATTTCTTTCTGACCTTTTTTTTTTCCTGTAATGTTCATTTTGTCATTCCTTGTACTACTTCTATCCTGATACCCTGCTTGCTCCCCATGCCAAAAATTGCATTGCATTTTATATGTTCTATGTTTCTGTGTTCTAAAAACCTAGCACATAGGAGGGACTTCATAAACACTTAATAAATGAGTGATTGTATCCTATGAAGTGTAGGTAGAATGAAAGGATAATTTTGCTTATTTTACAGTTAACAAAACTAAAGATCAGACTTTTAGGAATTTACTCTATGACCAGAGACAGTTTAAAAACTGTGGTTTGGACCCAGAGTCTAGTCTTCCTTTTTACACTAAACTATTATACCTCCACTCTTTCATGAGGATAGACCTATGAGATAGAAGACCTCAGTGGAATAATGGAATAATTCTTCTTGATCCTCAAATAATTCATTATCTTTGAGTCAAAGAGGACTTGATAGAGTGTAAGATGTAAAAAACAAACAACCAACCAAAAAAACCCCAAGAAAAGTAGGGGTGTTAGTTTATGAAGGGCTGGCTTTGAATTCTAGAGGATTTTGTATTTGATCCTAGAAGTGATAGAGAGCCATTAGAGTTTCTTCTTGGGGTAGAGGTGTGTGTGTGTGTGTGTGTGTGTGTGTGTGTGTGTGTGTGTGTGTGTGAGGTAAAGCACCAAATATCAAATAACTTTTGATTTACAAGCATTGACAAAAGAAAATCATTTAAAATTACCATGAAGTGGAAAGTGTTTCAATTTTTAAAAAAATATTAACAAAGGGGTTTAATAAATGTTTTATGATGATATGAATTACATCAGAATATATAATATATTAATTATCTTATATATCAGTAGTTACTAGCTTCAATCCATTTCAGGAAGCATTTCTAGCAGGTGTTCTGCTAGAACCTGAGGATATAAATACACAAACAAGAAACAGTTCATCATTATTGGGAAAGAAGGAAAAAGTTAAGCATCAGGCTTACTTACTGTCCAACCTATATAAACAGAAGTTTTACAGTAATGTAGTCTTAACATCCCTACTAATAATGTTATCATATAACATTTTTACTATGTTATCACATAGTAATTATAGCTTCCTATTTAGCAATTAAAAATCCATTTCTCTTTCAAGAATAGAATCTTGAAGACTGCAGTTTATATATAGTTGAAATCTCTACAGACTATCATCCAGAAGCCAGTGTTGTATGGGGAAAGAGTTTCTTGATGATACTTAAGCAAAATGCCTATTAACTAATTAATTTATAGTTGACTAGATATATCCTTTTTAAGGATTTCATCTTTAATTTATTTTATATTAATTAGGCTTCACATTTTAAAGTTCAAGTCTACTAATGTTCTAGTTATCAATGATAAAAAGATATAAACTTAAGTTTAAAAAAAGCTAATCTTGTTTGAGGCTAAAGTCTAGGCTTATTTATTATTAATAATATTTTAAACTTTTCCTCAAGTTTGCCAAGTTTAAGGCCACTGTTGGATGTGTATTACCTGCCACTTACCAACATGAGGATAGCAAGAACATTCTGCTTCACCAACAATGGACAAGCATTGTATCTTGTTTCACCTACAGAAATTCAGAGACTCACCTATAGTCAAGAAACTTGTGAAAATCTCCAGGTAAATGGCAAAAATATTATTAGTTTTATCAGAAGTAATTTCTCTCCTGGGCATCCATATATACTTTGGTTCTTGACATCATGGTGATGATTTGTCTGATGATCTTGTGTGATCAAGCTTAAAACCTCTTCTAGTAAGAGGACATAATCTTCTTCATCTCTAAAATGAGAAGATCGTATTAAGTCTTTTTTTGTTTTTTGTTCTAAATGCTTTATCTAGTAGCCTATGAATATATAAACTATTATTTCCAATATATCTATTGTATCTTTCCAGTTAACATCACAATTCACTAATTATATATAACCTTGTTTGTGTTTTAATGGACAAAGATTTTTCATGGATATCTTTTGTCTTTAAATAAAATTTTAATTTTTTTGAGCAAAACTCACATATGATTTTCCCTTGTGAGCAGTTTTAATATTCACTAAGATAACAATTCAAAAAGAAGTTCTTCCTAACCTAATTCAAATATTATCCATGAAGCTTTTCTCTAATTTCATCCTCCTACAATTCTAATTTTAACAGTTCTTTTGTTTTTCTCTTATAGTACTTATATTCTGCCTACTATTATAATTATTTTATTATTAAACTCTTCTTAACCTTGCCAATCATAGTTAGGAAAGGAGTCAGTTGATTAGTCCCCACTCACATTATTCTCTGAAGTCTGATCATGACTATATGTCTTTTCAGTCCAAACACTGGTATAATCAGTGAACAGAGAAAAGAGATCATGCTGGGCAGATTTCTGAGTCAGTAAAACCCACTAAACAGAAAAAAAAAATGTATATGGGTAAGCTCACTCTTTGGTATTGACCAATTCAACAGTTGTGTTGAAATGCCAAGGTAAAAGTAGTTGACAACAATCATATTTTCAATTGCTTTAAAGGAGAAAGGGATATGTCCAATATGTTTGCTGGATGATTGAGTCAAAATAAAAATGATACCTGACATTTTCGCATAGCCTTTTAAAGGCTTTATACTTTTTGTTTCATCTATATAACAATCCTATAGATATTACAAATATTATTCCCACTTTATACAATCTCAACAGACGGTTAAATAAATTCTCCATAGTCAAATAGGTAGTCAATAACAAGACATATCTTCCTAATTTCAAAGTTAGGTACTCTACCTGTAATACCACCTAGTCTCTGTTTAATAAATCCAAAATAGGCTGGTACAATAGACTGGATCTAAGATTAAATAAAATAGAGATAAATGTCAAGTCCTTCACTAATTTTTTTCAAAGCTCACTATAGTATAAGATGGGTTATGTCTGGCTAGAGAGGCAATATTGTTTAGTAAAAAAAACCACTGAAAATGAATCACAATAATCCTGGCAGTGGCACTTAGTTAAATCACCCTTTCTAGGAGCTTCAATTTATTCATTTGTAAAATCAAAGGGTTGGATAAAATGGCTTTGAAAGTCCCTTCCAGCTCTAAATCTGTGATCCAGTGTGAAAGAGTTTAGAAACTTTATTGAACTATTAAAAATGAATGTGAGTCAATAATGTAAAATGGCTATCCTAAAAGCTATGAATTTGTGCCATAAATGGTATAGAGTATAAGAAAAGTATGAAGTCTACACTATAGTATATTTGTCAGATCATATCAGTAATACTCTGTTTAATTCTTGCCACTCTTTTTAAAGACAGTTCTTAACAATCTAGAGTGTGCCCAAGAGATATCAACCAGGATCATCAGGGAACTCAAAAGTAGGTGTATGAGGAAAGGAATATCTAATTGGAGAAGATAAGTTGGCAAAGATTTGGAAATCGTGAAATATCTGAAATACTGTAAAAGAGAAATGAGATATAATCTTCTTGGCTTCAGAAGAAAAATTAGTACTAATTGGTGCAAAGTTGCACTAAAAATGAATGAGCTGTCTAGTAGACAGTAAGTTTCCTATCACTGGAAGTGTTTAAAGTCTAGGTGATAGTGAATTCATTTGTTAAATAAATAGTTGGGTAAGATGCTTTATTTCCATGTTTAATTCCATTTGTAGAATTCTTTAATATTACCCACTTTTATATTTTACTCATAGGAGAATAGATTATTTTCTGTTTTCGTAAATAGTTTTAAGTATCATAAGTTTTGTTACTAAAGTGTTCCCAACATACTAGTAGCAACAGCAAAGATAATATATCATAATAAAGGTCCTTGGATCTCACATTGAGACTGAAGCCCACATTAGTGTCATGTATCTGCAGCTATTGGGGGAAGAGAGAGGAGAAAATATTTGCAAAACTAAAAAGAAAAATGAAAACATTCCATTTTCATTTGATCTTTAGCAGTTTAAGCTCAATTATAAATCTTTTTGTTCTTAGACCAAGAAATAAATAGTACTTGGAAAAGATTGGTGCGTAATCTTAAAATGAATACTTTATTATAATCTACTATATATTTAAAATTTGACTTTAGAAACTGGTAGCACCATTTACACTGAACAGTATTACTATTGATTTGTTGATTTGGAAAACCTTTTCATTCTTGATTTACCCTATCTTCTGGAAAGCTGGTAAACAGACATTCAAACTTAAGAAAATTAAAAAAGAGAGAGAGAGAGAGAGATTAATCTATTTCCTGGCATTTGAAACTGATTTAAATGTTGAAATATGATGTTTTTTCAGTCAAGGTTTCTGGAACTGTTTTTGCCTTCCCTAATTTGCTTTCTCAACTCGTGTTGACTCAGCAAAATTGACACCAGAAAAATCCTTAGGTTTTTTAATTGACACTGGTAGGTCAGCCTTGTCTCCTGTAGACCCCTCCTACCAGGTTCCTAAATTAAACTAAATTATAGACTTGTTCTGCTCTGCCCATGAGAGAATGCTAAAGCATTGCTATATAAATACACTATATTTCAAGAAATGAGATACTAAGATTGCTTTGACATACTGAGGGAAACACATAGCATTCTACAGCTCTTTTTTTTTTTTTTTAAACTTTTACTATGCTTTTAAGATGGGCTCCTATTTGTACCTTAAAAAAATTTCCTAATGTCAGCTGAGCTAATTATTATCATGAATGATGATTCTTGTATGATTAGGAATTTTTGCCCTCTGAATGAAATATTGAATCTCTACTATATTAGATGGTAAAAATCAGATATAGGTGAATAAGCAATAGAATCATAAAACTCAGAACTGGAAGTCTCATTTGGCATATAATAAAATGTAGTTTAGAGATGAAATTATATCTCATCATCACATAGTGAATTATAAAATCCTAGAAGTCATGGTTGGAAATCACTTTAGAAGTCATATATTCCATTCCATACTTAAAATCAGTAATGTTCCCTAAAAACACCCAAATTAATGATCCTTTTTGGTATAACCAAAGCTCAGACATTTGATTCCCAATATTCTTCACCATTACATTGTCACGTCTCAAACTGTATTCTGTTTATAATTTAAAATAACTGTAAATATCCATATTACTTGAAAATTTTATTTCCTTTTTGAACATGATTAATGAAGATACTTTATTAGCTACAACTTTTGCTTACATACAAGGGAAAATATAGTATTTACATGTATATCCAGCTTTGTAATAAAATTCAGTAGGAAAAATAACAATTCGATTTAGAGAAATATACTTTATTGCTAACTTTTCCAGAAGAAATTTTCTAGAATAAAATTTTGTTCATCCAGTTCATTAATTAATATGTACTTTCACAATTTATTTGTAAATGCTAGTATACATTAATAAGATTAAACTGAATATATACCCTAATGCTTTTTGGAATTGCTTTACTTTTTCACTTAAGGGATTTTCATCTTCCTTTTAACAATTACAATATATTTTGATTTCAAAGGAAATGTTAGGTGAACTCTTCACTCCAGTAGAAACACCGGAAGCACCAAACAGGGGTTTTTTTAAAGGCTTGTTTGGAGGTGGTGCACAGTCCCTTGACAGAGAAGAACTCTGTAAGTTTAATTTATTTTTATTTTTTTATTTATATATTTTATTTTTATAAATTTTATATTTAATATATATATAAATCTGTATATTTATTTATATATATTTTAGAAAAATATATTACCAAAATGAAACATTTAAACAATGTAAATTTTTAAAAATATATGATATTCTCCAGGATAAGGAAGAAATCATCTCTCCTATTATTGATTAAATCTGTCTTGATTAAATCATATCTGGTGTGTTGTATTCAGTTTTAGGGCTTACAATTTAAGAATAACCCTTATGGAAATCTCTTAATAGTTAGGAACTTTATTCCGAATACCATGCCTAAATTTGTCTCTGTAACTTTTTTCCTTGACTCTTGCTTCTGTTCTCTGATGCCAATCAGAAACTATTTAAATCTTCTTCCCCCTGAGAACCCTTCAAATATAGTTATCCTGCCCTTCTTGAGTCTTCTTTTCTTTGGACTACACATGCCATTCTTTTATCCTAACCTCACAAAAGAGTCAAAGCTCTTGACTATCCTAGATGCTTATATCCTCTGGTTTGTTATAAATTTATAGATTTGATTAAAAATCAAAGAGTGAAGAAGAGTGAAATAAATCGATAAAAGAAATTATATAATACAATAAAATTTTGCTTTTTCAGTATTTTCCTTTCTGTAACATAGTAATTAAGGAATTTCTTGAATTTTATATAATTAAGTACACCTGTTTTCAGAGTCTTTTTCAGTATATTTGCTTGAAAACATCTACTACTAGGATAATTTTTGTCAATGTAATGGATTTCCTTGATTATTAGAAAAGGTAATAGTAGATCATTCATATATATAAATACTATCTTTTTTCATTATAACACCTTTAAAATTGCATATAAATGGTGACAAGTATTATCTTGGAATGATAAGAATTTTTTCCCTTTTTTAAAAAAAAATTATTATCTTATCAATTAATATATTCAGTTGGAGAATCAGCATCTGGAAAGGCATCCAGGAGTCTTGCTCAACACATCCCTGGTCCTGGTGGAATTGAAGGTGTTAAAGGAGCAGCATCTGGCGTAGTTGGTGAACTGGCTCGAGCCAGGTTGGCATTAGATGAAAGAGGACAGAAACTTGGTGATCTTGAAGAAAGGACAGCTGCAATGCTGTCAAGTGCAGATTCATTTTCTAAACATGCTCATGAGGTATGCCTAGAAAAATATATTGATTAAAAGAAAAACTTCAGAAATGAAGCTTTTTCTGTGATTGAATATAACAAATTATTGTTTACTCAAATAGAGTCATGGATTACATATCAGGAAATTGTGACTTTTCTCATATCTAGCTCCACACACTATTATCCCCCACCAAAGCTTTTCCTTCATCTATATTACTAAATCTATAAAAAGCCTTTCCATATTAATATTTTGTTTCTTCTTGATTCTCAGTCTTTTTGCACAGATGCATTTTCATGTGTCAATCAGATGGTATTCTGGTACCGTATGTCTACATATATTCTACTTATATTCTAGAACTTAATTAGACTCAGATAATTTAATATTAGAATTAATTAGAAAATATATAATTTATCATTGAATAAACAAATTCTTTCAGAGCTTGCTTCTTGGCACTATAATTTTATAAATTATAATCCATTCATATCCTCTCATCCTTTGTGACTTTTAGCCAAATCCTCTTAATCTTTTTTGGAGAAGTTTGACCAATATTTTAGGGCCCTTTCACACATTGCTTAGATACCAGAGACTTGAAGTACTTCCAAGCTTGTTACAACTTTATATTATCTGGAATTTCTACTCATATTCCTGTATTTTACTCTATCTAACCCTGGCTGTATGGATACCCCATGCAGCTACTAGAAGTTTGGTAATAGATAGTTCCATATAGTTCTGATTCTAAATACTAATATATTATGTTTCTATGAAATAAAAGCTCCTTCAAATACACTTCTCCAGTATACTGGAGGTGTAGGGAGAGAGGTGGTGGTGATGATGAGTAAGTCTTGAGTTACTGGGTATTGCTTTTTCCAATTACATTATTTTTTAAAGAGACTTAGAGGTATTATGTAATTTATATTTCAGATTCATTCCCTCTAAATATATTTTTAATTAGCCACTTAGTACCTGAATTCTAAAATACATAATGCTATTTTTGCCATGGACCAGGCAGTATCTCCTCAAAATCTATCTCCTATAGTATCTCCTCAAAAATGTGTATTATGTATTCTATTCTTTTGGTAATTAGGCAATAAAAGATAAAGAAAATCAAAGCAAGAACTCAATCCTCTTGAGCTGCTTAAAAGCAGATATTTTTCTCTTACTCAAGCTGGCTCCTTGTCTTATGTCGCTCAATCTACTGTATATATTCAAGTATAAGCCGAGTTTTTCTGCCTAATTTTTGGTCAGAAAATCCCCTCCTCGGCTTATACTCGAGTCACTAGATAAAACATGGGTAAATATCCCTTTGACTGCCCCACTGTTGTGTAGTATACAGCACGAGTGCTGACTGTGATACTACAGGGCCGGCTGTTGCTACGGTGATGCGGCTGTTCCTGTAGTATCACAGTCGGTAACCAGACTGTATACTAATGCTGGCAACCGCTCTACATATGTATACCGGCACCTGTTCTCCTGCTCTGCGGGCACCGGTGCACTACCTAAACCTATTGATATAATAAGTTTTCCCAGATTTTGGGGTTAAAATTAGGGGCCTCGGCTTATATTCGAGTATATACAGTAATTAAAGCCCTTTTTCCTCCTGATCTTTAAAACATAGGTTGGCTTAAAAGTGAATTTGTATCAAATTCTAAAAAAACTATCGAAGACCTATCCTAGCAACTTCAGTACTGTCTGAAGCCTGCATCTTAGATGAGTTTACCTTTGGCTATTCTAAATGTGAATAAGATAGTTTTTAAACATTTATTCAAACATTTTATGATACGTTTTTGATACTTTAAACTTCTAGTTTACAACTCATTACTAACAAAATTACTAAAAAAGAAATGAATTGTAAGGTGAAATTTTTATTACTGTTTTCTACATATATATGTGTATATATATATATATATATGTTTTCTCTCTCTCTTTCTCTCTTTAGATGATGTTGAAATATAAAGATAAAAAGTGGTACCAGTTTTGAAAGCCAAAATCCAGTTATATCCAACTTTGTCTGGAAGAGGGGGAAAAAAATCCTTTTTTTTTTTCATTAATTTCTTTAAGACAGAATTGAAGGGGTATTCATCACTGGATACTGTTCTTTCCTAGCACAATCATGCACTGTTTTACCTCAGTCATGTGGCTTTAACTGAGGAGTGTTGTATTTAAAATGCATACACACACACAACTGGAGTATCCATGTATGTCCCAGCCATGAATTAACAGCTTGAGAAGTAGCAGGTCACACAGGACACGAAGAGGAAAGAGAAATTGGCACAAAGTGGCACTGGCAGTCTTGGATCAGTTCACATGCCTAGAGATTTTGTGCTATTGTATCAGCTATCAGTGTGGAATTTCTTTTGAGAAGAGTAATAAATCAGGGGTTCTGGAACTAGAAACAGTCATATTCGCATCATTGAACCGAACTATTAACAACGGTCATGAACTTCCCTTCCCCTTAAGTGGGTTCATCATTATCAGTAGTGAAGAAGAATTAAACTGTTTGCCACCCTCTGTTGAGACAGGCAAAAGTTAAAGTATTGCCTATTGATAATGAAAACAAACATAGTTGACCTGTGGATGGACTTTTCTTGGATCTCTGTGGTATTCCTGTATTTAATCCATACTCTGTCAAGTACAAAACAAGGAGATGAATCACTTTTCATTGAAAAGTGTAAAGAACATGAACTGCTCATATTTCTGGAAATTTCTTTGTAAATGGCTATGCAGTGTGAAAAGTGAAAAACCTCCATTGTGGTGAGGAGAATACTTCAATGTCTGTTGTTTTTGTTCTCATTAACTCAGCTAACGGTAGTTTTGACCAAAAAAAGTTATTGGTTAAATTTGTAAAAATGTTAAAATTGGCTAAAGTTTTAATTTATGCTTGATTTTTTTTTTTTATAAAATGTTTAACCAAATGTACCTTTGCATCTATTTAATTAAAATGGCTAACATGGTTTCATTATTTCAGTAAAATGTGCAGCTCCATAATTAGGGGGAAAAAAACCCTTTATTTGCTACCAGTACACTCAGGTGATGAGCCAGTTTAAATTTACTGCACATACTATAATATGGAAAATATCAAGCATCTAATGTCAGTAATTCTATATAAATCTATCCAATGACCTATTTTCTGTAGAATTAATATATTATAAATCTGTAAATGTCCTTTCAAAATTTTAATGAGCCAAAAGAGAAGATAATGTACATTTTGGTAACTAAATTTATTATTTCCAGGACTAGGGTCTAATACTAAATAAGACCAACAATGAAAAATTAAGTACTGGTTTCCCAGTATAGTGTTAATGACAGAAACAAAAGAACTGATTAGATTTGGAAGCAATCTCACATTAATTCAGACAAGACAGTGAAATTCTTGACTGCTCTATTAAAGCAGTAAAAAAGAAGTGCATAATAGGAGCACTAAAATTAATGTTAATTAAATTAAAATATTTTGTTCTGTAAGAAATGATTGTCTTGTTTTTTTCTTTAAAGAATAGAGCACAAATTGATTTTTTATATATATATGATTTTCTTTCCTACTATAGGGTCATTATGGCATACTTACAACACCTTAACTTTATAGGGTTAGTTATACTTTTTTTTCCCTCTTTAACCATTTCATAATGAAACTTTTGTGTTTACATCTCATAAAAAGTGCACTACTGGACAAAATGTTTACATTCATTAGTTTTAAGTATCATTTGATAGACATAATATAAAAGAGTTGATTCAAACCAATTTAAAAAAAAAAAAACAGCAGCCTTTTTCTGCAGAAAGCTTTTTGGAATTTGCACAGAGCTCTGATTAATAACTTGTTATTCTATATAATATTTTCCCTATGATGAAAATGTAATAATTCACAAATTGCTTTATTTGTATCATATTCCTATACCATACTGTTCTATGTTATGTTATCATAAAAGATATTTAATACCTTTTTGAAAAATACAGTTCAACATATGTTATGGAAAAAGTTAACAAATTTGGAAGAGTTGACAAGAAGCACTAAGAAAAATATTTTATTAGTCCCCACATGTGTGTAATGCCACATGTGTAATAATACCAGCTATTTAATATGCCACAGGATTATTTTATGTCTGTTAATTATTTCATTTGTGAGTTCACATATTGGTTACATAATGAACTAATATTTAATTATTTAATTTAAAAATGAAGGAAATTAGTTAAAATTTTACATATCCTCAAATGGATGCTTGGCTCCTTTTCTTTCTTAAATCATATGTCACTGATAAATGGCAAACTAAACATTCACTGTAAGATTAGAAAGTTAAACATCTAAAACATAATATTGGAACTTTTTTCAGGGATCTACTTAATTCAGTTTTTGGTGGGAGAAACAACCTGTAGTAATGATTACAATTCCTTAACAATTATTGTATAAAATTTGGTTCTAGTTCTACTTAATCTTCAGTGAAACAGGTTGCTGTAATAATTTCTTAGTGATTATCCTGCAGAAGTTGATTTTCTTTTAGTAAGTTTAACTACTTAACTTTTGTTTCTCTTTTTAAAAAATGTAAAAATTATCATTAAGCCAAGAAAAAAAAAAAGGACAGGGAATAGGTACAACAATAAAACATTGGTAATGCAAAGAATAAGGATAATCAAAGTGTTTAGTGTGCTTCTTTCTTATTTTTTTTAATATTGTTCTTTGTCTCATCTGCCTTTCATTGGTTAATATTTCAAAAGACAAGTACATGTACCCAATTCATCTTATTTTTCCAAACTAAAATTCATTTATATATTCATATATGTATGTGTGTATATTTATGCACACTTACACTTGGAAAGAAACTTGTAGAAAAAGCTTTTATTGTATTTGCCAATATTTTTAAAATTCTATATAATATGTCTGTGTGATGTTAGGAAAGGGGTTATCATAATCCCCTAGATTTGCATTTTGATCGTGGAAAAAGATTTTAATGTTTTGTGAAGGAATGACTAAAGATACAATGGAGCTATTGTTCATTTCATTTCATTTTTAATAGGAGCACAAAAAACTCCTATTTGTTATATGTAAATTATTACATTTAATTATATTCAGTACTTTCAAGTGGAGCTTTTTTTTTTTTATTCTGCCAAATTGTAGATTCTTCTAAATGTTACTTGATGTAAATATCTGTGTTTCCAACAAGTCTGAAAGTGTTTCATATGTTTAAATATCAGGGGTGGGGTGGGGAAAGAGGGTGGTTATTTGGACAACACCATAGATTTCAAAGTTTTATCCTCATTTGTATTGTATTTCCATTTGTGTTTGCTTAAAACACTTCTCACATGACAAATTAGAAAGCTATATCCAAAGGTTTTTTTGGTGGGATTTTTTTTTTTTTTTTTTTTTGGTGGTAGACTTACTTTAACTCTTTTTTTTTTTTTTTTTTTTTTTGGCTTAATAAAAAGCACTGATATTACATGAATTTAAACTTGGAATTTTTTTCTGCACTTTTTTAAGCAATGAAACTTTTTCTTATAATTTGATTTTTTCCACATTTCCTAGTTCAAATGAAATAATATTTGTGTACAAACACATCAAAATCATAGCCATGCAGATAGCTTTGCTTTTGAAAATTAAATGGTTAAGAATTTAAAAACCCTTGCGAGAACATTTTTCACGGATTAAAAAAATACATATAAAACCAGTTGCTGTATATTAGCATTCTCAGTCTGAAATTATTGCAACACTTTCAGATTTGTTTCAAGATCATACAATAATAATGTTATATTTATACATACTGCTAAAGAATATACTTTTAGTTTTCAAAAAAAATTTTATATCTGTACACTTTAATTTAAGAAAAGATGAACTTGTTAAGTCAGAGTACTTAAAAAGTATGTATATTATCCATACAAAAAGTTATGTTTTACGCTTCTAATAAGAAATATATTCGTATCTCATATCGAGATACAAGTAATTAAAAAGATAATGTACTTCACTAGAAATCTTTCACACACTTGGCAAGATAATATCATAGGTCTTATAACCCCTCTTTTCAACATTCTCAATTATTACATTTGGTTGGGGGAATATACCCTCAAATACACTTAATTGCAAAATCTTTCTCAAAAGCTGCAGCTTGCTGTTGGATGCCTACCGTGACTTTTGTTTTAAAATATAAATATATATATAAAATATATAAATAGTTTTTCAGGTATTTTCTTCAGCATTTTTAAAATAAATTTCCAAAAACTAAAACAGAGTTTATGTATTTTTGTGTGAAGAGATTTCTTTTGTAGTTGATAGAATTTGTTTTTTCAGTTTGATATTTTGTAATAAGTATTACTGTAAATTTTTTTCCAATTTTGATTTTGAAAAGCATAGCACTTTTTTTATCTAAATGGTTTATTTATTCATCTGGGTTAAAATTTGTTGCCCATATGTTAATATTGTTGGATATTTTAGAATTAGAAAATGGGTATGATGAATATGTGTTTATTTACAGTTTTTGTTAATTGAACCTTTCCTTATCTTGAATGATTTCTTATAAAGTATAATATGATCATTTTCCCTTTAGATACAAATTACTTCATTACCATAGAAGTTTCAGATTTTGTAGACAAAAATTGTTTATTTTGGGAAAAGAAAATTAAATGTGAAAAGCTTACAATACTTCAGAGAATTAATTTAATTTCACTTAAATCTGTTCCCAGTTCAAACAGTTATAACTTTTGCTTTCTACTGCTAGTCATATAATTTACTAAATTATCCTGTAGCTCATTGTTTCTATCTCTGCAAACCCATGTGGATATCCTAGTTTCTTTCATGTATGATATTCTAAGCCAGCAAGTAAGTGTACTTCTGATTTGACTACATCTCAGAGGAATAATGAATGTCAGTTTTTCCAGTACTTTTCACATGAGGATAATAATTGATGAAAATGTATAGTATATAGTTATTGAATAAATCAATATTTGGTGTGGGGTTTTTGGCTCAAGCACTTAAAATGGGAACAAGTTATTGTGATAGAATTGTGTTCATTTGAAATTTTAGTTTTTTAAATTGTGTTTTCATTATGAATGGATAAAACATTCAGCTAAAAATATGCACATTAAAAAAATAAACATAACAGAAGGCAATGCTAGGGGGTACATATTGTGTTTTAAGTATATACATTTTTTTCTTTGTAAATAAATAGTACTATATTACTTTAGACTTGACCTCTACTAAATGTAATAGAACTAAGAGACACATCCTGCTTTCCAGTTATGCAACTGCTTCATTGTAAAAGCACCATCAAAAGATAATATGGTAAAGAAAAAAAGTAAGTTTTTCTACCATAGCCCATTTACTGGGCAAGCATGCTTAAAGTAGAGTTCTAGCTTCTATATAACTTATACTGTACATGCAGATTTTTTTTTTCTTCATTCAAGTTTCTTTTTAAGTTGGTATTGCTGAGCCCCAGTTGCTGTCTTGAAGGTAATTATTAGAATATGCATTTTTAAATAAGGTTGGAAATCCATTTGTCTGTATAGTTTCATATGAACTACAAGCATACTGTTGCAAACATTGAAATATGTCAGAATTCATACATATCTCACATTCATGTAATTGAACTCTGTCATTACAACAGAAGGATTAAAATAAGGTAATGGAATATTTTTGTAAATAAATACCTGTCTACCAGGTATTTTAAAAGAAAAAAATGTGTTATATGTTTCTAAAAAAAAAATGTTCATATATATATATGTATATGAATGTGTCATTATTCTGAACGACTCTGATTGGGCAAAATAAACTACTCAAATTTCTCCTGAAACAAAATAAGCCCTTTTCTGGAAATTTAGTGTTTTAGTGTTTTTTTTCCCCCTCTTAAATGTGAGTTATAATTATATCAAACTGTTAAATTTTAGACCAAACAAGTTAATTTCAAGACTGAAAATTGCCTATACTAGCAAAGGGAAGAACTGAAATAGAATGCCAATAGCTAGTAATAACTACTCACAAAAGACTCCTTCCTGGAAATTGATTAATTAAAGAATTCCAAAAGGTACACTCCTTCTCATGCTATTTTCATTACATTTGAGAAGTAAAAGACTGCGGCAATTGTATCCTTAGAAATGTGTTAAAAGTTGGGAAAAAACATGGTATTCTTTTGTAATTTAGTCTTACAACACATGATGGCAGTCCTGTTACACTTCTTTCAGCATTAGGGAAGAATCTGACTCTTTAGATTTCTGGCAGATTAAATGTATAATCTTTTGAAGTAACCATTTTGTGTTAGACTTGTTGACTTCTTTTTGAATCCTTAGTTCAATCTTTCAAATATAGATTAGGCAAAATGAGTTCTAAAGGTATATATTTTTAAATGAGCGTTTTACTAATAAGTCTTTGCTTGGGTAACCTGGTCTATTGTTTAAAAATCCTTCAGCATCTTTGCAGATGATCTCAGGCATCAGAGAATGACACAGCAACAAATGGGGAAAAGGCTGAATATTTGAGTATCTGTTTAAAAAGATTCTTCTTGGCTTTGAAAATAGCCATAATTAGCATGCCATTACTTAAATGGTATTGTTTAAATTTTAATATGTATTCACAGATATTCCAGTGTAGTCCAATGTACTAATTATGAAGAAATAAAGTTTCAATATTTAAATCAGTTTTAATAAACATATTACATTTTTACCATTGTGAGAAAGTAATGAATTATGACCACTTTATATAAATAGACAATTTTTGTTGTTGTTCAGTCATTTCAGTTATATCCAACTCTTTGTGGCCCCATGCAAGGTTTTCTTGGCAGAGATACTGGAGTGATTTCTCATTTCCTTCTCTAGCTCATTTTATAGATGAGGAAACTGAGACAAACAGGTTTCAGTGATTTGCCCAGATCATTTAATTAGTAAATGTCTGAAGTTATATTTGAACTCAAAAAGATATCTTTCAGACTCCAGGCCTGGCACTGTGCAATCTAGACCATTCTCTTCCCAATATGAGCACAGCTAAACTTGCTTAGTTTCCATATAGTATTGTGGTAAGGTGATTTTTTTTTAACAGTTTAATACTAGATTAAAAGATTTTCAAAAGTCAAATTTTACAAACTTATTTCACTTTTTCAAATCTTACAAATTAGTTTTAAATTGATGCTTCTATGGTCCATATTCTGTATGCTTGGAGTAGAAGAAGGATCTGGTTTCAAATATTGTCTCTGCCATTTCCTGTCTGTATGATTTTGGACAAGATGTTTTATCTCTCTGGGCTTCTGCTTCATTATCATTAAGGAAGTTGGACCTAAATCTACCAAATCTACTAAATCTATCAGTTCTAAATCTATTAAAGCCCACAGAAGTATTTTTCTCTATTGAAGTGGTATCTTGTACTATGCAGGCACAATCAAGCTTTGTTAAATATAATGGAATTAAATACCATATTATCTCCTATTGCTCATTTTAAATTTAGGCAAGCATTTTCTGTGCTATTTTTAACCAAAACATTAAATGTTTTTAATATCTTTTTTTTTTTTTTAACTAAATGAGTAACTTTTATTGAATTTGAGTTTTGGGATGGAAGAGTCTAAATAAATTAGTGGAAATGCTGAAATACAAGTGAAAGTAAAAAGTAACAAAGAGAATAATGAAAATCTGGGCTTTTGGTAAAATCTCAACTGCCAGCTATCTTAATATTCTTGAATCTTAATATCTGTGATCCACAAAAAATCTGAAGTATTATAATTGAGAAGATAACTGGCTGTATAATGCTACTGTTTGTTAATGGTATTGCTATTAATGTCATTGTCTCTCTTGAAGCTTCACTATAACTTTGAATTTATCTCCATTTTACTGTTTCTGTTTCTCAATATGATTGCCCCTGTCGGTTGACTACTCATAATTCTAAAATTAAAAAGAGAGAGAGAATGCAACTATCCCATTAAAAATTAAAATTAATTTCATTAAATTTCCTTAGTGTGCCTACATTCCCTGGCACTCCTCCCCTTCCCCTGCCAAAAAAAAATAAATAAATAAAAATACCAAGCAATATCCATCAGGGATTTGGGTTTGTATTTAATAGAAAGTATTATTCTTATTAACAAAACAATACCAACTCAGAAGAGAAAGTTTGTAAGAGGATAATTGGAGAGCAAAGTGTAAATGTAAGATACTATGGCTCAAAAAGTACAATCTAATTACTATTATAATTGATCACATTATCAAATTTAGTCGGCAAACATCTTAAGTTCAGTAATTGTTCAAATTTATACATACTACTGAAAAGACTGTGGTATATTGGTATAGTGTGGTATAGGTACTATAGTAATCTTTTAAGTCCAACCTCCATAGATGGTGTTTGAGATTATAGTTCAGTCAGTGTATCATACAACTCTAAGGACTAACTAGGAAATCTGAATCAGCCTTTCTTCCCCACACATACATATATAGCATACATTTTTCACAAATAGCATGGTAATTTAAAAAAAGAAATGTATGCAGGAGCACTACATTTTGGAAGCTTTAGGACATTTTGTATCATGTTCTTGCTCACAAATTCATGTAATATACATATATCTTTGTGTATGTATAAGTTAACATATCTATAGATTATATTCTGTACAATGACTTTGTTAACTGCTTTTAGATCATTTTCTTGGGAATATTGTTACATAAACATAACTCCATCTAGTGACCAAAAATATGCTTAGTTGATAAATTAAATTATTAGTTACTGTCTTCTGTTTTAAATTCAAATATTATTTAAACTCCAAGTTCTTATGCAAAAAGTATCAGTTCAAAAATTTTTTAAAAATGGGTTCTAGCTAGCCCTGATTTTGCCACAAATTATATATATATGGATTTGTGACCTTGAGCAAGTCCTTTAAACTCATTTTTCCTATTCTATAAAACAAAAATACCAACCCTACCCTACCTCACAAGGTGTTCTGAGGATAAAATAGAATGAGATTTTGTAAGAATATTTGAAAAGGTAAAAATAAATAGATACAATATTAATGAATTTTCCAAAAAAATGCCTCAGAAGTGTACCTGAAAAATATAAAATATATAAACAAGTAATTTGCTTGTATCTGAATTGAAGCAGGGAAGAACACTTAGCAAAATCAGTAATTAAGGTGCCATTGGCAAAGATAACAATAGATTTATTTTTAATATTTTTCTTAATATGGCATAGGTAGTTATTAGTATATGAAAGTGTTATAGAATTTAATGCATTGAATCTAATATATATTTTCATTGCAATGTTTGACTGGCAGCTATAATTAGAGATAGTTATATTTAGACTAACAAGTGATTATCCAAAACTGAACTAGCAAAAGAATATTAATGAACTTTGTATGTTCTAGGTATCCAACAAATTATTGAGTGCACCCTATTTTATAAATTTTATTGAGTTGGCCATTTTGCTCCATTTTGTCACTGCTCAATTTTTAGCCATGATACAGCAGAGCAGAGCTAAAGGGTATTTTAGGTATAATCTAATTCAGTCTCCAAAAATGAAGAAATGGACCCAGAGAGGTAAAAGGACATTTTATGCATCAAACATAGTCTTTAAAGATTGTTTAAAATATATCTGATTAAAGATTAAAAATTGGCAAGAATGGATTAGGATTCCTATCCTTGTGTGATTAGAACAAGTAGTACTTAAAGATTTATACCTGTTCAACCAAGTTCACTAACTCTGGCTGTTACAAATAAGGTATTTACCTAATTCTAATTCTTAGATTTTGATTCTCCTCTATTTTAGTAAATACAAATTTAGCCTTTAATTCATTAGCTTATCAATCATCCAAAGAAATGAAGGACACATGAAGAGATAATTTTATAAATTGGGTGAGCCTAATGTAAATATACAGATTTTCTATCATAGATTATTTTTGAAAACTAAAATATTATCTTAGTTTTAAAAAAGCTAAACTTCATTCAATTATCAGTATTACTGCTTACTTATATATTTTGCTTTTTCATTTTTATCATTACATACTATAGGTGGTATGGGCAGGATGGGGTAAAGGGTATTGAAGAATCCGGATTCAAAGAGAGTGAAACTGGAGCCAATCTAGTCCAAACAATACCTAAATAGGAATTCCTGTTTCAGCATTTTGGTATGTAGTCATTCAGCTTTTGCTTAAGGTGGTTGGTCCATCTTATTTGGGGCCATATATAATTGTTGGGAAGTTTTTCCTTCAGTCAAAAGTTACCTCTTTAAACTGCTACCCAATGGTACGAAAACAGACTCTAATACTTCCATTTCACAGCTCTTCAAATACTTCATTATATCCATCGTGTCCCTCTAAGTCTTTTGTTGCTTCCAATTCTGAAGATTGATCTATAAATCAAGTTCTTTTAATCATCAAAACTTAATCTCATACAGAAAAAGGACAACAAAATCTAAAGAGAATAGTTAAGTAATTTTTATCAGATACATAAAAAGTGCTTCAGCAGAAAATTGTTCAAAAAATTATACTGTTAAACAGTAATTTTTTGAGTTTATTCATAAGCATGAATAGCTTGTTACCTTCATAATCTGGTCTATAGGAAACACTCTTATTCACAACATTGCATTTCTGCCACATCATTCTCATCCACATGCTTACTCCTGTTGTCTAGGGAGGACCTAATTCTCTGAAGGATTTCTGATTCTTTTTATATAAACACATTTTTTAACTCCTTTTTCATTTGTGTGTATAGATGTCTATTTATGTAACTATTTTTATGTGAATTACTCTTAATCATATGACACTCTATACCCATATCTACCATATTACCCATTACTTTTCAGCATCACCTTGATTTTTATATCATAATATAAATTTAGACTGGGAATAGACCTTTCAGATCACCTAGACCAGATTCAAAAACCAGGCCCTGGCCCAGAGAAGTCTCTTGCTCAACATCATATAAATAATAGGGAACAAAGTTGAAATATATGGCAGATCTAGAATCATAACCTAGGTCCTTTGACTCTAACCCCAGTATAAATCTTCACCATGTTATACAATCTTTCTAATATTCTTCTGAGAATGTGGTATTTCCTGGTTTCTAACTATATAGTATCAGTAGAAGAACATTGGTATTAAATAGATAATATCCTGTACCAGTGAGTGGTTAAAGATTACTATAAAGTATTATGCACTCAAAGTCTATCCTTATCTCTTCTCATTCAGTTTTGGGCTTAGCTAATTATTCATTTGATATACATTTTCAAGATTATATATGGACTTAGTGAACTTTGCAGCTTCTTGACATAATGTAGAAAACA